>NC_073724.1:7973535-8579769 GCF_023634155.1 Falco peregrinus | reverse complement strand
TGGGGAAACAATTTAAAAAAAAAAAAAGGAGTGGGAGGAAAGAGTAAGCATAGCAAAAACCTCCCCAGGGAGGCAGCAGGAAAAATAGGCAACGTGGAACGTGAAATTTTCATTGGTAATCGAATAACGGGCTGCTCCATTGCAGGATTTCTCAGCGCTGCAGCTGGCTGGAGCCACGGGGACCGTATTCCACTTTCAGAGTTCACTGAGCAATTGCTAAGGCAGGGGGACGGGTGCCATATGTTACCAGCTGCGCTCACAGTTATCGCTTTCCCCATTTAACGCTGAGAGACTGTTTGGAGGCACAGAAGCAGAGAAACCTACATACTTCGTGCCTCTCCTCCGCCACCCAATATTCCGGCAAAGCTGCCAGAAATGCCAACAGGCTCTGCCAACGAGTCAGCAAGCAGGTCCCCATGTCAGGGAGCCACCAGGCTGTGCTGGCCGCTTGGCCCCACGGGTACCCATCCCAAATGGGGAGGCGCAGGAGGCAGAGATGGGTGCTCCTCAGCCGCCCTCCTGCGAGGCGGCCAGCCGGAAGGCTGCCCCTGCAAAGCTGCCAAGCATGCGGGAGGTAGGAGGCAGGTACCAGGCTCCGTCCAGCGCACGTTACAGCCCACTGACTCCACCACCTGCTCGCCTGACCCAACCTGGCTCCTTCTGGCTCTCCTTTTGTGCTCCGTATTTTTTTTTCCACCTGCCAGAGATTCTCTCGGTTATGCATGTAGTGAAAAAGTAATCATTCGTGGGGGGGGGGGGGGGGGGGGGGGACCAAAAGGTTGGGGGCTGCCTGGAGCAGATTGGGAAGAAATGTTAAATTCAGGATGGGAGGTGGCATCAGACTGTTTCTAGTACCAGACAACCTTCTGCTTCTCATGATTAACAAGCAGAGCCTGACCTGGAAGATCTGCCTCACATGCTGAGTACACTTTCCTGGAAAGGATGGAGCCCCCAACATTTGAACCAAGGGTCCTGAGTAAACCACTCGTGATAGAGCTGGTCTTCACATGCACCAGGATCTCCGGCTAAAGATTTTTCTATCCTAGGTAAAAACCTCTGCATCCTTTACCTCCTATTGGCATGTAACACCCAGACATTATGAGAATATACACAAACAGCCTACACCATCGATCACTTGTCTCAGAGGGACAGACTGAGAGGCATCCTATAAATCAATAAGACATTCAAGATTACCAAATACCTCATTTTACCAGGAATTGGCAAAGCATAGGAGCAGAGCTGGTAGGACAAGTGAAAGGCACGTGTGGGCTGAGCAGTGTTGCTTCGGCAGCCACTCCTTTCAGGGCAGCAGAGGACCCCAAGCCTCACAGCCTCCAGCCCCACCGACACCAAAGAGGCAAAGGGCTCAGCAGAAGAGCAAGAGCCACGGTCCCATCAACCAGACAGACGGCCATGCAGAGCCAAGCATGGCTGGAGCCCATGACAGAGCAGACCAGAGGGCGAGACTCCGAGCCTTCAGCAAACAGGCTTTTGCAGGAAAGACAGCTTTAGTTTTCAAAGATCATTTTAACTGACTGGTCTTATTTTACTATGCAGGCTCGGCACTGCACAGAAACCTACCCAAGCAAAACACTACAGCTCTTCACAGTCTGAAGGCAAGTCAGCATTTGGGCTTCTGCGCCTCCCTTCCTGACAAGTAAGGGACATAGAAAGTCTGGAAGTGAGCAGGCTCATTTTAAAGACCAGCCTAGATTGGTGAGCAGAGGGCTGAGCAACTGCCTGAGGCTGCATTCATTTACATTTTTAGAAATGCATTTTAGAATATTTTTTTTTTTTCCTTACAATGCATAGGTACAAGCGTACAGACACGCATAAAAAAAAAGGACACGTATTCTTATTGTAATTCTCCACAGGCTAGCTAAATTTAAAAAGTACCTCTACCTCAAAAGGGACAATGTAGGAAAACCATGGAATACAGTGATGCGTCCCAAATGTGTCCAACGCCAGGTTTTTGAGAAATGGGTAGGTGGACAGAGGGGGGTGGGTGGAAAGAATCAGTTCCACACTTGAGAGCCCTCTCCACAAAGCATGTCATGCCACCAAGTTACCCATGGTTTTGAGGGACAGGGTAGGAAGGCGAGGGAGGAAAAAAAAAATGGCTAAAAAGGGAAAGACCAGATACAATGGATTATGCATTTTTTCAGGCATGATCTGCCTAAAATTTGTTCCATTTCTCCGGTGCAGATAGAGATGCAGAAGTGATGTCATGTAATACAACAATAAGAAAGTAAAAATTAGGCAAGCAATTCCAACAGGAAAGAATAGGAGCTGGTGTACGGCAACAAAACAGGAATAATTGGAAGTGTTCAGCAGGAAAATATAGGAACGGGATGAGATAAAGATGCACAAAATAATGAATGAACCTTGTCTAGCAATGCGAGGACACGTGCAGAGATTTCTGTTAGAAGCTTTCAGTAATAACCTGAATGCTGTCTACAAAAAAAGTGTTTTAGAAAGCGCAAGGAATAACTAGCCCATGCAATTCATTGATGGATTGCGTATGACTAAAGCCAAACTTTAAAAATAAAAAAGACTGGAAATTTAAACGGGTCCTAGTGCCTTCCTCTTACCAGGAGGAGTTTTAAATGTGGAAGGGGCAAGGAGCCTCTGCACTGGCTTCAACGCACCCCCATGCCGCAGCAGGCTGTAAGGACGCAGCCCCCCTGCCAGCTCCAGAGCCACCAGCCACAGGGCTGCCTGTGGCACCGCAGACCACCCGCACCCCCTGGCCCCCCAGCCTCTGCAAGGGCAAAACGGGGTGAGCTTAGGCAGCTACAGAATCGTAGAATGGTTTAGGTTGGAAAAGACCTCTAAGATCATCAAGTCCAACCGTTAACCCAGCACTGCCAAGTCCGCCACTAAACCATGTCCCCAAGTGCCACATCTACACGTCTTTTAAATGCCGCCAGGGATGGTAACTCAGCCGCTAAGCGGGGCTGGAGATGAATCCTATTCAGCATCATTACCAGGCAGAGCTGAAATATAAGCCTTTGTTTCTAACTCCCGCTATCTGAGGAGCTCAAAGCACTTCACAATTATTTAGCTCAGACTTTGTGAAAGGCTTGTATGCTATTATCCCTAATTTTACCAGCTGGAAAACGGTGAGGGAGACAGAGCGCGCTGTACCCAGGGACATGCAGCGGGTCGGCAGCATGATAGGACCCAATGCAGAGCAGCAGGGGACTGCAGGCAACGTCAGAAACCGGGTACTCTGGTTTGCTGGTGCAATTCCCCAGCCTGTGCCCATAGAAACTGCCCGAGATAAATGTGTTTACCCCTCCTCATTCCTCCCCTGTTAACAGGCAAACACTGCCTTCTCCATCCATAGCTGGAACAGGAAGAAAAAGCAGAGTAGCATAGGTCAAATTTTTTTCAAGGCTACTACAGATTTAGGTATGTAAAGGAGGACAGTAAGAACAAAATACCCTCTGTCTAGCTGCAAAGGACCACCTAGGAGAAGGTATTTGATTTTTAAATATATATTTTTTTTTTAATGTCAGCTGAAGGATAATTTGAAAGTGAAGGACATTTTACTCCTCTGGGGAGCTAATTACTGCAACAAGCACAGTCCAAACAGGCAAAGATGAATGTAACTCACGAAGCAGGAATTTCAACACCGCCAGTCCTAGAACTCACTTTGGTTAACTGACAGCTTGGCCAAATAAAGCATACACATCCTTCACAGAGGTAGCAAAGCTGCTGAGATAGCCTCAGAGTGATTAGAACATCGGTGCTTAGGATCTCAAAATCCTACCTTCATACACCAGAGCAGAGGAAGAAACTCCTGCATTCTCTACAGAAATAAGAAACCTATGAAATACAAAAAATGTGCCAGAAAAAAGAATTTGGGGATGTACAACAGGTCCTTGCTGTTCTCACCTGGTTGAGATCACCAACGTTATGCCATTATTTAGCACTGACATCACCACATTTTACACCCTCCCTTAAACACCCTCCTGCCAAAATGCTGCCTAACAGTGGTTCCTGCTGCACAGCAGCCAAGCAGTTCATCATGGAATCACAGGACAATTCAGGGTGGAAGGAACCTTGGGGATCTGTAGCTGAAATACAGGGTCAAGCAGGGACCCTGCAAGGTCAGACCAGGCTGCTCAAAGCTTGATCCTGTTGGGTATTAAAGCCTTCCAGAGATGGAGCCTGTGCAACTTCGCAGGGCAGCACGAATTTCTCATTTCCATTTTTGCCTGCTGTTGCTCATCTACAAAAAGCCTGGCATACCCAGGACGCGAGCTGCTTGCCCACATACAGTGACACACTTTCCCCTGCCTCTCAGGAGAAAGAGGTAGCCCAGAAAGAAGAGCCCCCAAAGACTTCTATCAAAACTGGTAGATCCTTGTCTGCAATATTGCCATCTCTCTTCACCAACTCCCTCAAGCAAAGCCACCTTCAGCCCAGCTGATGGCTGGAACAAACCTGCAGCTACCGAGGTCTACGTGCTCCACGTGAGCAGAAATGACTGCTCTCATCCTGAGACCCCCAAGTTCCCAGAAACAGACGATGCTCTCCCAAACATGGCAAACCTGTGACGTGACTTTCTTCCTCTGCTCTGCACACAGACAGATCACGTATGGGAGCACTTGATGAAGGAAAGGAGAAGCTGCTGGCAGCAAGCAGCAGCAGGTGGTATGGGCCAATAAAAGTTCATTTTGTTCTTTCTTGTCTGCTACATGCCCTTTAGCTCTCCACAGAGATTTTTAGTTGCAAGTGCAACAAGAGAGGCCTGTTTTCTTCTCTTGAACGCTTGTTCTGAGACACACACAGCTCCTTCCCTTCCAGTGCAAAGTGTCTAGTCCGCATAAATCTTTCTTCTACCTCCTGGGCCACCAAAGCCTCCCAGATACATCCTCCAGCTACCCCTCCCATCTCAGCCACAGGCTTGCAGCTAGCCACGTAGTTACCTGCCATAGTTGAAGGGCACAGAGGACCCCTACAAGACACACTCCTAATGTCATGGTCGACATACCCGTGGGCAGAGTTCTGGGCTGTAGAGAGCTGCAAGTGACTCAGGCAGCTCAGCATTTGGAGATGAATCCCCCACCAAGCTCAGAGGCAGCCAGCACTGACCTCCGGCAGAGTGGCAGCTGGTGCTTCAGCCCACCAGTGTCCTTGTCCACCATCACTCCCAAGCCAGGCACGATGCTGAAACTTTGCCACAATGGGGCTGCCAGCCAAAAAGAAAAACACCCTCAGCCCCTGCAAGCTGTCACAGCTAGGCAGGACCCAGGGGAACAGGGCAGAGGATCAAGGCACCGACCTACCCAGGCAAGGTGAGGCCAGTAAGAAATAGCAGAAAGCAGAAGCGTGGCAGGGCTGAGAGGGTGGACAGGGGAGCCACTGAATAGCACCTGCTTGTGTGAATCCTCTCTGCCCCCCTTTCACCTAAGCCTGGCAGGAAAGAGACACCAGTGACCATCACTGCAGGCACTACCAGCTCCACAGCAGCTCCTACCTGCACTGAGACAACCCTGTGAGTGCTGCTGGTTTCTCAAGTCTGCACCAAAACTGCTCCTTCCCACTCTGTGGTACCACAGTGGAGGCTGTGCTCTCTCCCTCCATCCAAACCCCTTTAATTTTTTTGCTCTAACTTGTTTAGGACTGATGCTGTACAGCTGCTTCCCCAAAAATAAAAGAGTGCAAGAGCTGCCACTCCTCAAGTGCTTTGAAACCTTTTCTCCTGCTCTGACACTACCTGTTTTAAGAAAAACCTCAAAGCTTGATTTCTTCTCTCAAATGACTTACTCTGAAAAAGAGCTCTACAGTTTTGGGAGCACAGATAAAAAAACCACTGACATAAAAGTCTGAAGCTTCTGAAGAGGTTAGAACTGGGCCTCTTCGATGCTATCTTAAGTAAGGGTACAGACACGCAAACGACTCCTTGCAGAGATATAGTGGAGTACAAATTTGCAGTGACTCATGCACTCTGAAGTAACTGCCATGTGCTCACTTCTACCCTACAGCAAAACACAAGTTTGTTTACCCATCAACATAAGAAGAGAAGCACAAACCAGCATCTCAGATTGCACAGCACCCCTGCAGCTTCATCACCTAAATTACTGCACAGAAACCTCCTCTTCTGCCCGTATTTCAAGAGTTATTAAGATAAGGGATAATTCCACTGACAGCCTGGAAAATACTGCTGTCCTGCCACTGCTGATGCTATGTTACTGGGATGCTGTCTTCTTTCACCTGCAAATTCTTTGCTGTCCTTAACTTCTTCAAAAAGCGAAGGAGCAGCCCATGTACTTCTCGCAGCCAGCAACAAGCAGGCCAGGACACTGATCCAGCTGCCAGTCAGGTGTGTGTGGGGTCCTCAGATCCCCATTTAATCAATCCAGTTCTTTAAGTCCCCTCTTCAGTATGCTCAAGTGTCTTCCCAATTCAACCACAAAGCCAAAATTTTCATCAGTTGCCTAGAAGCCCTGTGGGGGAACTTTCCCAAAGCAGCCAAGCCTTTAACCACTACTGGAAGAATTAGTTTCACTCAACATCAGCTGCCCAGCCCAAGTCTAACATCTAGGCTCCCTCTTTACCCAACTTAGAGAAGGACGCACTTAAAGATGGATTGCTCTCCAGATTTGTCCCTTTCTGTCCTCTGATGGCAGATAGTGCCTGAACATCTCAGGCAACATGCCTGGTGTTAGTGGGAAACCACTTGTGCGATCTTCTAAAAACCTCTTCTCCCAACCCTGAGCAAAAGAGCACGAACTAGCCTCAACAATTTTTGTGTCAGCCTCAGGGAACTGAGCTCCAAAGGCAAACAACAGAGTTGCACACTTTGAACATGGGCTAATCCTTTCTCATAAATCAATTACAAGGCCACGGTTCCACAACATCCTGAAGAGTTGCACCCATCTTGTTTTTCTGCCACCTCCCACAGCACCTGCAACTCAAGACTGAGAAGTTAAATTCTTCCCCCTAACGCATCTCTACAGCCCAGGTGTAACTTCTCCTTCCCAATGAAGTAGCTCAGGAGGAGATGAGAAGAGGGGCGGCACGATACAGACAGACTCATATTTGAAGCAACTGAAGGAAACTGAAGACCAGTGAAAAAAGGTTAAGCCTTGATACACATTTCCCCAATGCAGAAGGCCCTTGAACCACACTACTGGCCTTATTCCTAGCTTCAGTGAGATTAGTGCTTGTGCTGCATCCTTCAGTTCAGATAACAGTCCCACACAAAGTGCCTGAGGAGCACTTCTTACTCCAGGCCATCAGAGACATCACGTTCTCAGACTTGGTACTACTCCATCTTGGGCAAGATCTTGAAGAAAACGTAATGTTCAGCAGAGACAGAAAAATGGCAGAGGGACAATCAACCATCCTTGCTCTTCATGAGGTGGACAGAAGTGGATTTTCAAGCCCAACCAGCACATCTTTGAACCTGACAAGACCACATTTGAGCAGCTGCAGGGCTGTGCTCAGATGGCCGGAGCAAAGACATATCCCAGCTGCTCTGCTGCAAGCCGAGACATCCCAGTGCAGACACCAGTGTCCCATGCAGCTCCCCCATCACAGGGCCATATCGCCTGGGTGAAAAGGGGAGAAACTCTTGCTTCAGCTCTTCCCTCAAACCACAGGACACAACAATCCGAAGCTCCCAGAGCAGCAAGTCTAAAATCAACACTGCTTCAAACCCATCCATTTCACACATAAACAGAGAGAATAGAGATGCTAACAAACCTGTCTCCCTCCAGGCTTTTCTGCTGCCAAACAAGAGCCACTCAATCTAATGAGTCAATTAAAAATTCATAACTGGATGAAAGAGAAAAAAAGTTTGGTTCTGTTTCTGAGAAAATGAGAACAATAACTCTCATTTGGCTCCCGTGTACCTCTTCTTGCATAGTCTGCTGCAACAAAGCCTGCCTGAAAACCCATGACCTGTAGCTTACAGCTAAAATGAGAGGGGGAAAAAATGAGAGGAGCCCATTTTCCTGGCAGGACTTCAGGGTCCGATGGGGCTGAAGTCAGCACCAGCTCATGTGAATGGGAGCCAGAGAGGAGGCCCACTGTAAGGGCTTGTGGTCTGCAGGTCATTACAGGGGGCACTCTGGAAAAATTCAGGTTCGGTCAGTTTGGTAGAACCACAGAAAACACCTACGCAGATACACACATTTAAAATGCAAGTGACCCTAAGCCGCTTCTGAAATGACTTTTCAGAAATGAATTAAGCTAAACCAAATTAGGGCCCCAAATTCTGAGCGCAAGCATCCATGAAGGGACATAATGTGATTTAACTAATCCACTAAAAGTTACTTTAGATCAATTTTCTTCAGCATCCCCGACAGAAGCAAGCCCCGAAGCCAATGTCCTCAAAGCATGATTCACGGGTGTCTTCAAAGCACTATACATGGGTGTCTGCCGAGTCCCACATCTTACCTGCCTTATAGCTGTGGCAAGGGTAGGACAGAGCAAGAGCACACTAAACCCAGCAAGCCCTGGGCTGGCCACTGGAAGCAGCTGCTGAGCTATGGTTAAAACCAGTAGGGCACTGGCTCCCCAGCCCCCAGGGAGAGCAACAGAGGAGCTTCCCACTGCCCAGCCATCAGGCACGCTGGCTACGCTCGCCCGCATCCCGGCCCGAGTGCACCCACACCAGCAGCCAATGCAGGTACTCTCACCTGCTCTAGCGGCTCTCCTGTAAGGATCCCAGCTCCTTACTGGGATCTTCCACCGCCACAACCCCACCACGCCCCCAGGCACTTGTTTTTCACCACGTGTTGGTTTTCAGTGGGCTCCCTGAGATGACTTTACAGCAGCAGCACTGACTCAGTCTTGTTTAAACTAAAGGGGGAACCACAAACCTGGACACCTGAAGCAAATCACAGAACTACACCAAAAAAAAAAAAATTCAAAAAAAAAATAATCAATCAAACCTGAAAAGAGTATTCAGACATCCTGACTGCTCATGGACATCAGATGGAAAGGTGGCACCTAAATAAGCACCTGCATCCAGGCTGTGGGGCTTCACCTGGGAGAGTGGCTGGGCTGGCATCTCAGAAGGGAAGGAGTCAAGGTGCACACAAACTGGAGGCAAGAAGCACAACCCAAAAAAGGAGGGCTACTGTGATTTAAACGTACACCTCCTCTCTTTTCACAACAGGTTCCTTGTGTCAACACTGGCCTGCACTGGCAACACCCTAACTGGCTAGCACGTCTGGATGATGCCAAAGTGTTTTCCAAACCAGAGACCTGTAGGCTCATGAATGTCTCCTAAGGAAAGCAAGCTTGCTGTCAGTGGGCTTCAATCTGCTTAAGGGGTATCTCTGATGCAGAGAAGTTCTTTTAGGAGTCCTTCACCCAAAGAGTTTGATGGAAGCTATTTCACTGCTGTTAGCAGAGTTAAGAGACTTCAATCCCATTTTGAGATACAGAAAACAAGCTGAAGCTTGAAAAGGTCAAATCAGCTAGCCAGACGTGTGCCACGGAAATACCCCAGATTTTAAAGAACCTGGTTTTGATTTTTCTAAAACAGACCAAAAAAAACCTCCAACACCCAAAAACTCTCCCCCCCCCCCCCCTCCTTTCATCTGCAGCTCTATTTGACCAGTGAGCTGGTTCCAGGACACATTCAGCAGCACTACCCTCTGTTAAGACCCTGAAAACAACCGTCTCTCCTGTTCACTTCACGTGCTACTTGTTATGGCTCCACTATTTTTGCCACCTTTGGCACACAGCTCTCTCTGCAGCTTGTGTCATCTGCAGCAGCCTCCCTACCCCACTCTTGCTGTGCAAATCAGCTCCGCACCCCTCTTGCTTTCAGCCATGGCTTCAAACATTCTTCTCCCTGGCTATGCTGCCTGGTGCCAATACTTTGTAAGGGCCTTATTAGCAGACAAAGCTTGGTATCTCCTATGTCTCTACACGGTGATTTCCCGCAATTCATACCACCGTGTCGCCTGCTCTCTACTCCTACTCTCCCTAACCCAACAGCTTATGTGGACTACATTGGACATGGGGGGAGGGGTGTGTGTGTGTGTGATGTGTTGTGCAACACGCTGGCGCCCTGTTGCCCCAGCCAGGCGTTAGCAGGACAGCTTACCCACGAGGTTCATCTTGGCGCTGTAACTCCCAAAGTACCTCTCGTCGGTGTTGGGCGTGTGGCACTCGTACTCCCCGGCATCCCGGTCCTGCAGCTCAGTGATGTGCAGCAGGACGGCGTCCCCCTGCACCCGCTCCACGTAGATCCCCCGGCTGTGCACACGCTGGGTGTAAATGGCGTAGGGGAAGGAGGGGTCGATGGTGCTGACGATCTGCACCTCCCGCTCAGGGGCCGAGGGCAGGTAGATGGACCACTGGAAGTTCTGCTCTGTTGGGCCCTGGTAGCCGCTCACCTTGCACCACAGCGTGACGTGCGACCCCTCCGTGCGGTAAAGGGGTCCTTCCTGCACCGCCACTTGCCGCTGGGCCAAGGCCATGCCTGCGGGAGGAGAGAAGTCCAGTGTTACTTCCCGACAGGTAGCCTCCATGCCTCCCCCCAGATGTACCCATCCCACCCCTTCCCACAGCCGTGCTCGGCAAGGCAAGCCCTCACACCCCATTTTAAAGTCTGGCACAGCACCCCCTCAGCCACGTTGCAGGTTTTTTTGCTGGCTTAAGGGAAATGTCTGTTAAAACACCCCGTGAAAGAACCAGTGTTGAGGTAACAGAAAACCTTTCTTCGGTAACAGGAAGAATCCAGGCACAAAAATGTACCGCATCGCATGGCAACAAACCAGAGAGTCAAGCTGACAAGAGCTTCGTTTTCAGTACTACTCCTATTTTCCAACCCTATCACTAGGGTCTTCAACCCCTACCTACTATCCCTGGTTGGGCAGCAACTCCCTCTTCTCCCGGCATAGCCCAGTCGGGAATATTTTGCACCAGGAGACAGACCCACCTGCAATCCAGGATGCTCCACATGCAATCCAGGATGCTATGCTCCCTCTCCGTTGGCTTCCAGGCCACCCAACTGCAACACCGTAAGCACCTGCCTTCCATCAGCAAACCCGCCGGAGACTCCAGCTACCACAAAATCCCTTTTTTTCCCCCCAAACCCAGCACACCTTCTCCAGTCTGTTTCGCTTGTAAAGGCATGCAGGGAAATACCACGTTTCCGGCACTGCGTTCCCAAGTCTACTTGGAAGGAGTATATTCAGTACGTAACAAAACCAATTAAAGTTAAGGGAGGGAGCGGGCACGTTACACTAAGACTTACCGCTCCTGGCTGCTGGAAATCAAGACCCAGTACAACACGTTGTACACACACAGACTCGTGTGGCACAGAACAAAGACAATCCCAGAGCACGGCGACTGCGATCCTGCTGTATTTTTTACACCGATTATGGATGGCTGGCCCTTGGGCTCATGGCACATTACCAGCACAGCCCTCCAGGGGCCAGATAAATTACAGCAATCTATCTTGTTTGTTGCTACATCAAAGGCTCGAGGTCTGGAGACCACGGTGGGTGTTCATCGGTTATTGAGTTACCAGCAGCATGCGCGAATGGCGAGGCCAATCACCCTGGCTTCCGTGACTGCTTGCTTGCCATCATAAAACAGCAATAAGCCGATTTAAAGCGGGTCCTGCATAATCACATTTGCAAATTTCATCCTCTCTGTGTATGTGTGTGTGTGTGCGCGCACCTTGGGGTTTTTCCCCCCTCCTCTCTAATTTTTGGCAACGTTCAAGTCTAGAGAAGAATTTAACCTTTCAAAAAACTAGCAGCTTGCGGGTGGAAGAGGTAGCCCGGCATCTGGGGATTACTGAGTCAATCCTGCCCTCTGGACATGGATGTCCAGATAGGAAGTTTTTCTCCACAGCCAGCCTGGACCGGAGCCAGGAGAGATGGTTCTTACCAGCTTAAAACAAATTGTGAAAAATGGGTTCAGCACATCCATCAGGCCGTGCAGCTGAACAGATGGAGTGCAATTCAAACTATTAACTTGGGCTCAGCTTGCTGCTGCTCCAAATTATGTTTCTTTTTACTCTTTATGAAATAATGTGATTTAAGGGGAGGACAGGGAAAGCTAGCGTGTTCAAAAGGAACAGGGAGAGGAACAACAGAGGCAACACTCCCCCCACTGTTTGCTGTACCAATCTCTTCATCCTGAGGAAAGATACCGCTAGAGACAACTAACACATCTAAGGTGCAGACAGCCTCTTCTCTCACCCCTTAAAGGCCAAAGGCCAAAGCAAATACTACAGCCTTTAAAGTGAACTGGTTTTACAGCAGCAAGAAGGGCAAGATCTTTATTGCACACCTAAAGACAGCCCATAATACAATTTTTGTATGCACATGTAGCCTTGCTACAGCATACAGATAGCCTGCACGCAATGGCACAATTAAAGTTGTGCCACAAGGCAAACATGCAATGGTAGGAATTAAAAGTTGCACACACAACACTTGTTCAGGTGTTTCTCAGCTGAGTGCATGACCTTGTTTTGCAGGCTTTTAATGCACTGCTGGTTTTTCTACATAGGAATTCTTTTAAGGAGTTTTCCATCTGTCCTGTTGAAATACATCATTTTATCAGAGACACATATTGGCCCTTCCACAGCTCGCTGGTGAGATCACGACCTCGGGGACCCACAGCGCTGATCTCTGTGCCCTGATGCACACAGCCTTTTGGTAGATGTCAAATCCTATCACACTCATGGCCAGCACTAACGTGGGCTTCCTTCTTCCCTTGTCGGCAGTTTTTGGGACCTTGCCTGTAAACCTACAACCTGGAGTCCCGCTCCAGGTTCGGAAAAGACCCACTTTCTACATCCCATCCCTCCTCTCATATTCCCTCTTGCACTGGACCGCCACACCTTCCTGATCCAGGCAAAAATAAGGAAGGTAAGAGCCAAAGAGCTCTTTGTTGCTCCTTTCTAGCTCCAGGAGCCCAAACAGCTGAGGGACCAAGAACCTAATGTAGAAAAAGCCCTACCCAGCTCCAGCACGGAAGGAAGACAAAACAGTCAGGGTTTTGCTACAACTTGCAGCAAGTTACTGCTTGTTGGTTGCATGGGGTGGATGTCCAGGGGGGGCAGGGAACAGTACAGCCGCAGTGGTCTTCCCCCTGCCTGGCCACACACTCCTGCTCTGACACAGACGGGCACAAATGCTCTTCACCACTTAAAAAAAACCAAACCAAACCAAAACAACCACGCAGCAGAAGCGGAGATACTTCTCCATTAAATGATTTTAACTGAGGAAGGAAAGGAGAAAAACAAGCAGCCTAAGACAGACATTCCCCGCTACAAGTTTTTTTTTCCTCAAACAGTTAACTTTTTACACTGTGAAGGGCGTTTGGCAGTTTTCAAGCTCTGGGAATTGCTATCCACAGACATGCAGTATCAAGAACAGATCTGCACTTCATAGCAAGCAAGTGTTCTGATTAACAAAAATAATGTGCCTGAGATGCCATTTCAAACTCTTATCTTGCCTTCTCGAAGTGAGAGAAGAGCTCACTGGAGGAGAGCTGTATGCTCCACACCTCCCCTAGGACGCCCAGGAGACAGTTATGGTGGCATTTGGCTGGTATTGCACTGGCACAGCTGGCTTTTAATTGCAAATCCAATATAATTTACTGACAATGCAAGGGCTGATACAGAGGAGGTAGTGAGCCAAGAGCTACGTTAAAATTAATAAGAAATGATAGGTTTGTGCATCTGTTTTTTTCCAAAAGGCAGCAAATCCCCCGCAGTAAGGAGGAAGCATTCCCTGATCACTTACAGATGAGAACTTGAGGACTACTGTCAGCAGCCTTTTGAGCAAAGAGCAAGCCAAACAACAGCCAGGCAGCTCTCCACACTTCCGCTGGCTTACCCATCTCCCAGGTCCTATCTGGGAGGCAGGAAGCGCGTGGGGAAAAGAGGAGGCAGCAGCAGCAAGATGGGATGGTGCAGCTGGGCCCTTAAGACTCAAGGCCATGCACCAAAGGCACTGTGCAGGACCCAGGTACCCGCAGATGCCTGGTCCCTGTACCCCCCCTACATCTGCCCACCCAGGAAATTTCAGGGCCATGGCAAACATCACGTGAAGCAGCTTTGAAACACAGGTGAAAGGCAAGGGGGAAATGCAACGTCAGTCACCCAGCCATTCGCGTCTCCCTTGGCACACCACAGCCAGGACTTCAATGCCTCTCCATTCAACCTACAGGCAAGGAAGGATGTCAAGCATCCCTGCCAGCCAGGCATCTCTCCCAGGAGTTCCATAGCTCAGCTTCCAAGTACACTTCATCTTTGCAAAATCTGCACACTCCCAACAATGTCAGCTGAGTGCAGCAAGATCTGACTTTTCTACCAGGAGACGTTCAGAGCTCAGGTTTTCCAGACATGTGTGGTCATTTCAGGTGCCGGATTTCAAACACTTCGAAGATGCCCCATTTCAGGAAGTGCTGAACACCTACTCTTTGGGAAAGAGATGGACCTTCGAGTCTCTTTCAGAAGAACAGGTGTGCAAAATCGTATCTGAGAATATTGATTCAAGGCTTATCCCAAGGGATAGGTGAGCGTAATGGAAGAAAGGATGGCTCTGCACCCAGCAACTCTGCTACAGTACTGACACACCAAAATAAATAAAAATTAGAGACAGAAGGACAAGAAACCTCTTGCACAAACACTCTCCCCATCTCTGAGTGTGTGTTATGCCTGCACCACACCCAAAGGCACCGCAGCAAGTTGCATCAAGTAATCTCAGATATCAATAATCACTGCCAGTAGACCTTTAATCTAAAAGAGAAACTTGAGCTCTTAGGAGTATTATCGTGGGTCTCTAATCATTAGAGAGCAATTTAAAAAGAAGTCTTTCTATTTTTCCATATCTTCCAGAAGCGTAGGGCTGACAGTGCTGAACACCAAATGGATTACATAGCTTGAGGGGCTGTTTCTGCTCCTGCAGCTTTACAGCAGTTTTCCTTCCCTCAGAAGCTCTAAAGCAGTATTTGTCAATAACTGACAATACTAATCCTAAATTTCCTTTAAAAAATACTTTGTGCCCTTGACTACAGTTATTAGACTGAAAACACTTCCAGAGAGATCCCTCTACAGAGATCCCTCTCCCTGTCCCTTGCGCAAATACACAGCACACAATCCAGGTTTTTCTTTTTGTTGCTACTGTTTGTTCCATTTATAGGTGCCTCTGAGAATGTGTCAGAGAAGAACAACAATGATGACAAGCACTATGGAATGGCTTCTGTGTAAGAAATAACGGAGCAGGGAAGGACTCTGGCCTGGAAAAAAGATGGCTTTAAGAGGAGCTAGTAAAGGCCTATACTGATATGCATGCCATGGAGACAATGGTCAAGAATCAACAGTTTACCATTTAAAAACCAAGAGCCATCAATCAAAACTGGTCAGATCCAGGTTTATAAAAAGTGAGGCAGTTCTTGCAGCTGCACACAGCAGACCCGGGGATGTCCTTGCTGAACGATGCTGTGGATATGGGAAATTGAAATGTGAGTGGGACAAGTACTTGAAAGAGGACTACTAAATAGATAGACCATATCAGGTTCGGGAGGCTCCGAAATTTCATAGCTGTCTGCCTACAGCTTTCTGAGATGTGATACTGAGCAAGGTGGAGGAACCTTAGTCTGAACTGGTACAGCTGTCCTCATGCATCTTCGCAACCTGTCATTGCAGGCTATACTCTTCAGCCATAAGGTCACATCTGGTCTGCACACTACGCATTGGCTACGCTGCAGCAGAAGCTAAAAAAGGCACCGTTGCGGCTTTTTCTCTAGAAGCACGGCCATCTCTAGAAGCATGGCCATGATGTGAATGTGGCCAACTGAACTGGTTCCCTCAAAATACCCTCAGAACTGAAGCGGGAGCCTGCGCCTGTGTGCAGGGAAGGGAAAGGGAATGTACATAAATCCTATTTGGCTATGACAAACGAGCATCTGCAGCAGACCACAGGACCTGGCAGAAAGTCCCCAGTAATGAAGACAATTCAGACACAAGTGCTAAAGAGCAGTTATGCTAAAGCGTCTACTTCCTAGCTTGAGAGATGCTCTGGGCACACACAACCCAAGAGCAGGTGCAGGCGCCAAATGCATCACAGGCTGCGGCAACTGCTGCCCTCCAGCAGGTCTGGGGCTTGCTCAGGCAAGAGCAGCGCAGGAGCCCAGGCTCCCCACCCGGCTGGCCCTTGCTCTTCAAGACACCGCAAGGCTTGCGGTGAGGCAGGTGCCAGCACAGTCTTCCTCCAGCTGTGCTCAGCGCCTTCAGCCCTGGAGCAGGGCCATAGAGGCAGCAGGCATACCTGCACTCCACTCCAACTGCAGGGTGAGGAAAGGATGCTGCGCCCACAACAAGGGAACAGTATTTTAATCCAGTTCAAGGGCTCTGTTGCTTGATTAGCTGATGCTGTTAATTTGTTCCTTCCCTTCTGCCTCCCATACACTCGCAACCCACCGCCACCAAGGATGGCAGCACTGCGGGGCGATGCCACCACCTGCAGCTCACGGGCAGCAGGCCACGGGGAACAGCAGGGCAGGCAGAAGCAGCCTTTGAGCTGCAGCAGTTTGTGCATTGGCTGTGTTCACAAAGTAACAGGGCACATATGGTTAATTGTGGCCCAGCAAGCAGGGCTCCCCTGCAGCCTGCTCCTCCTCAGTGTTTCCATTCCCCTACCCCAACACAGGAGCATCATGCCCTGCACAGGTCTTTGCTTCCAGCGAGTTGCTCAGGGACAGTTAACATCCTCCAAGCTCATGTTCCATCTTAATTCAGCTTAATTTTTCAGTCTCCCCTAGGCATGATGCTTCCCAAAGGATGGCCCTTCCTCTCTCCCTTCTGTCCCCTGGGGAGCATACAGGCATCTCTTGCCAAGACCAGCCCCTTACTTAGCCCTGTTGTGGAATCCAGAGAAAAAAAGCAGGGATTGATATCCACAAAACAGTGCTGTATTTCAAGAAGGCTCTTCCAAGCCCACCGTTGTCCAACCACTAAGAACACTTCCCCAGGCAGCTGTCTTACTTTTCATCGGCCGAAGACGAATGTAATCCCTATGGGAGACTGCCCCAACAGACAAGACCAAACAGAAACAATCTTCTAGCAACATGCACCTGCTATCCCGTGAACTCTCTTGTTAATGCACACAAATAAAAACTAGGTTTGAGCTTAATTTTTGCATAAATGAGTCACAGCAGGGACAATCTCTGTACACTGCAACCTGCTGCCAGATGGAAAAAAACAATGCTATCAGAAGAAAACATGTGGTACCACCACCCCCCACCACCACCCCCCTTATTACTGTAAAGCCTCATTCTGGGAAAATACAGTATTGTGCTTGGTGTATTTTTTGTCATGCCAAGAGAGTTCACTGTACTGAAAGGCTGCCTGGAGCCACCTGCAGAAAGACTCTGTCCCTATCCTCCACCTTTCTGCTTTGATGTTGTGCTGGCCAAGGGTGCCTGATCCCCTGTCCTCCTCCTCCTCCTCCATTCCTGCCACCATCCCACCACCTCAGCATCATGGACTGTCCTTCCCGAACCGACTCAAAAAGCTATTCATTCCTCCTTCAAATTCCTCCCACTGCTGAGCCAACTAAGGATGGCTAAGTAGAGAGGTCAGCCAGGAACAATTTATATAATAATTGGTATGGAAATATCACAATCAGTGGGGAAATATCAAAGCATGGGCAAACGAGACAGGAGCCGCCAATGAAGCTCTTTGTTCTTCCAACACAACTGCTTTCACTCATCTCTGCTAGCTGCTCCATCTCGCAGCCGCTCACATCCACAGCAGATGTTTACTGTCTTTTAAGAAAAATGTTTTCAATAAATATGAAAGAGGTGACATTTCTTTTAATCACCATAGATTGTTGTGGCCTGTGACTTGCTTCCCAAGTACTGACTGCAAAAGAGGTCTTGTACCTCTGCTATAATTATGCACCCAGTCAGACATCCAACCCCCTCGCCAAGATCAGAGCCATTTTTCATCCTTTGGTTCTTCTCAGATCTGGTCCTTATACTGACAGACGACTTCCTTACTTTCCACAGTACGGCATTGGTATTCTACAGCTGCACAGTGTTATCTACCCTTGTGATTTTTTTTTCCCTTTCTTTTAAAGCAAGCCTCATACTACATGGATATCACATTCCTCTAACAGTTCCTTCTCTGTGTCTACAATTAAGCATTGTTAGAATACGTTAGTTTTAACACCACCTTAGAGCGGTCTGTCCTTGAGCCATGGATCATCTCCATTACCACAACATTTAAATTTCTAAAAATGCTGGCAGGAGGATGGAATAATGCATCATCTACATTGAACGCTGAGAAGACAAGAAACAATAGGCTTGGACTTTAACGACAGAGATTCAGGTTGGACATGGGGGCTAGGTATATTTTTAACTTCCCAGCAGCAAGGAAAATGAGGTACCAGAGAGACTGCTTTGTGAGACTGAACTCTCTCACGCTACAGCTCCCTCTGACAAACGTTTACCCTCTTCAGGAATACCACAGGTGGAGTCGAACCTGCCCCAGGGGATGCATGACACAAGATCTCCCTGTTCTTACAGTTCTACAGTTCTCCATCATCCTACTAGAAAGCGACGTGAAGTTACTTCGCTGCACTAGAGTCTGTAACTACTCTTTAATCTGCTATAGCCTTACCAAAAAACCACAGAGTCAAGCATCCAGAAGTCAGCCAGCCACACTTCTGGTCAGAGAAAAGACCACCACCCTGCATTAACAAAAGGAAGGAGGATGGCAGGGCAGCAGGGCAACCATTCTGCACACAGGTCCCAGAGCTCGGCAGCTTGTGGTGCTCAGCCTCCTTACTTCACACAGGCTTTGGAGAAGCTGGGGGGATCAAGGTGTACCTGATGTAAAAGGTGAATAACAACACATGCTGATGTACAAGGGAAAGACTGAGCTGACTGTCCTGCTGGTTCAGATTCATAATGGTAAACAACTGTCGGGGGCTCAAAAATCTTTGTGCAACACACCTACTGCTTATTATAGTTTGACTATTTTCCTGCAAAGATCCTGAGAGAAAGAGTCCCTTATAATCCGAGATCCTTGTATTTCCCAAAGGAGATACCAGTTTTGACTAACCCCACAGAACAGCACAGAGCTCCAGTAGCACCACAGGTTCTTCTCTTTTCTGTACTTAAGATAGAGCCCATCCTGTGAATCTGTTTGATAAACTATTTCTTTTCCTCCAAGGTCAGAACGGAACCTTCCCAGCCCTTTTCCAACTCTCAGGTCAGCGTGTACTTCGTATAGCATACCATCATTACGCTTATCATTACAGGAAAAAATACACAAGCAGAAGCTCCCTGGCAGATTATACTTATATTGGGAATATGCAGGCAGGAAGTGTTGGTCTGCCCACGCACTTCTTCTAACTTGCACTGCTCTTCGTGTCTTATCCTCAGGAGTTTCTTCTTTCCTACAGCCCACTTAATACATGCCCTAGTGACTTACATCACTACTGCTGGTTCCAGGTCTGGTTAAGCACTACAACACACAGCAGCATTTACAGTGGCCTGCTGGAATGCCCAAGGCGATGCCTAGTTTTATATTTTCCAATGAAAAGCAGTGATGGCTTCATTACTGCCTTCCCAGCCTGAGCTTTGAAGCTGTAACCACAGGTACTCACCGTAAGATTTAGTATAGACTTGCACAAAAAGCAAAGTCTCCCAAGATTCCTACGTGTGTTTTTTTCTTCTGTTCTTTTAGCCCTTAAAATACATGTGTGGACACACCATTTACCCTGGTGTCTCTAGTACTGCTCCCAAACCTCTAAAAGATTCAGCATTGTCATGCTAGTACCAAAGCTACGAAGCATCACCACAATTTCAGAGTGCTGAACTCTTAGCTGGTATGTGTTCCCAACCTATCAAGAGGAGGGGAAATTAAATTGTTTGAGCGACAAAGCTAGGCAGGAAATTTCTGACATAGTTCATTATGCCCTGCAGCCTCTGTATTTCTTTTTATTATCATCCTTTAGTCTTCAGGTCCTACATGTTCAACAGCCAGGCTCACTCTTAGAATTGTCAAATGTTATTCCCTGCGCGATCACTCACTCTCAGACAATAATAAACTTCATTTTGTTTCACAGTCAATAATGTTTTAATGTCACTTCTTTTTTCATTTTCCTGCATGCTCTGCACTCCCTCCAAATATTAAACAACTGAATGCCCCTATTACTGCTGTAGTTTACTTCGTAACATCCCAGATGCTTAAAATATTCTCCCAGGAGAGAAGAGTATAGAGTCCCAAATCTCACCTTCACATTATCCTTGTCAAAAGGCAACAGCATTTACTACCCAGCCTGTCACTAAAGGAATTCCTTCGCCTTTATGAAGAGTTCTCTCAAAATACTTCTGATCCACAGAAGCTTGGCTCCTTGCCTTCCCTAAAATTTGCTTTTCCTTAAGAAAAGCAAAGCTTCTCGCTCTCCGCATTTGAAACAAATGGGAGGGAGGGAGCATGCCCAAGTGCCTCCTTTCACCTTCAAAGAGAAACTCCAGTGTTCAGGCCCATCTTTCCATACTCCTGAAAGTTGCTTATTTGGCTTCTCTCCTCTTCCTCCGAATGACTACAGGTTTTCCCTTACTTTGGTAAGGATGACATTTAGGAGTTCAGCACTCCAGCGTTCTCTAGGACCTTCATTTGCATGCTTTTTCTTCTGGGCTGGGCGAGAGCATCTCCTTTTCAACCCTCAAATTAGCACTCTTGAGTTACCATCTATGAATTGCTTAACCCCAAATCAATTGTTTTCTAAGGAGAGAGACTTCACAAGAATTTGTTAGATGCCGACAGGTTTGAAGATCTGATGCCATACTGCCCTGTCGCACATCCCTCCCTGCCTCCCAAAGCACATTGTTCCTCCAGCACCCCAGTTGCACCCTCAGGCATGGGCTCTGCACCTGCTCCCCTCCCCCTTTTGAGCACACCATTCTATAAAAATAGCACTGCAAGAAGTTATGAAGTGTAATATCTACAAATGAATGCAGCCACGAGCAATCTCTCTCGCTTCCTTCTGGCAAGCTGAAGAAACATTTGCGCCTGTCAGCCATGGCCATTAGCATGGGAGAACATCCAATTTGCAAGGCAAAGCTGCCATCATGTACCTCTTCTTCAGCAGAAAGAGCTTTCAGGTAAACAGCAAATTAAGTTATCCCTGAAGTCAAATGTATTGGTTAAAAGCATGCATTTCTCTAAAAACAATTTTCCCACCCCAACATAAAGTGCCACAAGAATACAAAGCATGGCCATGCAACAGCAGACAGTTTCTATCCTCACCCCGCTCCAGATTCTTCTGGTTTCTCCTCTGTTCACTAAGCACCAGCAAGATGCTGCCTCTCAAAGCCTCTGTGATTCAGTTAGACACCATCCTTGAAAAAGAGACACAGATCCAGGGAGATTCTTCAGCTACCTGCTGCCTCTTACTGCTAATTAAGATGTCAGAACTCTTCGTCTCCTTACACTGTAATTTATTCGTTTGACATGCTACAGAGACTATCAGCAGTTGTCACGAAATTACCAAGGCTCCCATTTCAAATGGGAGGACAGATACTTCCTGGTATTTGGAAAGGAAAACAAAAAACAGAAAGAGAGATGCAGAAGCATTTGCGTTTCTTCCTCCCAGACTGAGAGTAATAGTAAGGTATAAATGAGTGTGCATAGAGGGAACGTAACGCATTACTATTAGCAACGAGTAAGAAGGACAATCAGATACATACGATTCCCCTCCCTGGGGAGGCACAACCCCATGCGCTAGGGGGGACTGACCAGCTGGAAAGTACAATAAAAGCTTTTTATTTTTTTAATATTTTTTAATTATTTTTTTTTTTTTTTTAAACTGTGAGGGTGACTGAGCACTGGCACAGGTTACCGCAAGAGGTGGTAGAGTCTCTGTCCTTGGAGATACTCAAAAGCTGTCTGCACATGGTCAGGAGCAACCTGCTCTAGGTGGCCCTGCTTGAGCAGCGGGCTTGGACCAGGTGACCTCCAGAGGTCCCTTCCAACCTCAACTGCTCCATGAAGGACATTTCAACAGGACTGCATTCACCACCGCTATAGGCTCTTATTTACCTTAGCTCAGCACCAAGCACCTAGTCAGAGCAGCCTCACTGCACTCACTCCCCTGCAGAATGAACAGCAGCACAAACACCCTCATCTCAGGAAATTCAGTTTAGAAATGTGCTTTCACAACGCACTTAAGCTGATCTAGGTACCAGCTGCGATGGAAAAAAAAAAAAAAAAAAAAAGCAGTCTTGCTTTCCCACTCCCTTTATTCCTGGCAACATACGCATTCCTCTCCCCATGCTTGACCCCCCTACGCACCGAAAGAAGAATGACCCAAGGAAAGAGTTACTTGTTTCCACTCAGACAACAAGAACACGTTTTCCTTTGGGGTTTGGGTATGAAGGAAAACAACCCTTTTCATAAGCAGCTGGGATATTCCACCAGCTCAGCGGTACTGTGAAACGGCACCTTCAGACAGGCAGCAGATGGGTCAGGGGAGGCCGGGGGGCTGGGGAGAGCAAGGCAGCATGTGAGAAGTGCCGTGGTCTCTCTGCACTAGCAGATCCTGATGGGGGGGGTCTCTAACAGGCCTTGTGGCAAGGCATCAGGTGAAGCAGTGCTGCAGGCACTTCCCAATCAGAAGAAAAGGGTGCCAAGCCACCATTTGTAGCAAACAATCTAAAGAACAGGAGACTTAATGAAGCCTAGCTTCCTATGCCTTCAGGAGGGAGGCTGTCCCTGAGACTAATGACCAGACCGCAAGCTTCAGCTGGAGCTTCTCCTACAGCTGGCACAGCCATTCGGAGGCACTGCTACAGCCCCTGAGGAAAACGGCCTCCGTCAGTCCCCTGCCACCCCCTCCCACCTCCCGAACTCAGCTACCTAGTCCTCACAAGACTTGCTGGAACTCGTTTATCTCCAAGCTCTCTACTCCCATCAAATTTGCGTGGAATTGGCCAAAGGGCTGCCAGGTTATCCAGGAAGGGGCGGTAGATGAGGCAGCCCGATCAGATAACCCCTCCCTGGGAACCCAGCCTGAGGAAAGCCAAGGAGAGGCAGAGGCTGGGAATCGAACACCACACAGAGGGATGAAGTGCTAGAAAAGACAAGGTAGAACAAGGCTAAGAAGAGCTTTTAAAGGCAAGACAAGCATCTTGCATTTGGCAGGGAGAGGAGGAAGAAATAATTTCAGAGTTTAGGGGTATGAGCAGATAACCAAAAAAACCGAACAAATTTCAGAGGCAGAGATGGATAGGAAGTGCTGCAGCTTACATTTCTTAAGCAGACTCAGGTGCATGCACATGCGCCCAAGTGCGTGCCAGAGATGGAGGTCAAGATTTTAATTTGAACAGAAATACAATCTTGTAACATCAGCAGAGAGAAGCCAGTCCAATTTTTATTAGTGGATAAAATCAAGAGGCAAGGACTGTACAAAGAGGTGGCCAGCATCACAGAATAGGCACTGTAATAACCACAACCCCCCCCCAAAAAAAACCCCAACCCCAAACCTGAAGCTGGACAAGGTATGTTTATAAGGATGTAAAAAAGGCTCTGTCAGAGAAGCAGGAGAAGACAAACACAATGGGACACGAAGGAAACCATTCCAAAAAGGGACCAAACCCAGTTACTGCAAGGGCAACTGCTAAGTCAAGGAAGGTAACGCTGCATCACGACACAGACGCAGAGCAGCGGGCTCTATTAAGAAAACCCCTGCGAAGTAAATCACAGAGACAGACTAAACTGGCGGAGAGCTGGGAGGCAAGAACTCCAGACAGAGCATCCCATGGGGCTTGCAGAGGACAGAGCAGCTGCTGAAGGAGGAGGGGATAAAGCAGCTTTGCACTGAGGGAGAGAGGCTATGAGTAGCAAAGCAAATGGCAGAGACAAGGGAAAATGAGCTGGGATCCTTAAGCAAGCAAAAAGGTTAGAAAAATCTAACTTTGTGAAAAGCACAGAGAAGGAAAAAGAGTACAGGGCAACCCCCCAGGTAAAGGCAGGCCCTTATTTATATGCCAGTCCTCTTTGCAGAGTCGCTAAGGTTTGAGGAGCGAATCTGAAGGTGGAGAAAGGGCTATCCAGGCTGGGAGGGGAGGGAAAGTACCCTTAGCAGCATTCAGCAAAGCAGAAGTTAAAGGGTTTATAGGAACAAGGCAGAGGGAAGGAGCTGAGCACTCCCAGACGGGGAGGTCGATGCGGTCAGAGGGCTCATGCCGGCTTCATGGCACTGCACGACAGCAGGAGCAGAGGCAGCAGATGGTGGGGCCAGGAGATGGGAGAGAGGGTGGAAAAAGTGTCCCGGGGGGGTGGGGGCAGATGCCACTGCATCAGTGGTGTAAACAGCTATGGGACAGAAATGCTGACAAAAGAAGAGGGGTGGGAGGAAATCCAAGACGAGGGTGCAAGAAAAAAGGTGGCACCAGGGGTGGCAGGGGAGGGGAAAAGCAAAAAGACCCCAAAGGGGGAGAGGGGTGTTGGCTGAAAACCAAGACAAGCAAAAGCCTGCCTGGCAAGCCAGGTACCTCGCTATGGCACGGGTGATCTAGGCACAGGGTGGAACAACCCTGGACTAACCAACAGCACTTGCTGAACGAGAGGGGCCCCAGCCCTTGGCACAGAGACAAGAACTACACGCAAGAGATGTGATGGAGAAAGGGACATGACCTTAATGACTGCAAGTCTCACTTGATGTATTGAGTCTGGAAAAAGCTGCGAGTTGGATTTTTTCAGGGTTACAGCATCAGCTCAGCAACACCACACCTCAGGCACAAGTCCAAACGCCCTCCCGCCTCCCAGAGCAACACATCTTGTCACCCATGTGACAAGATGGGGCAGCGTGGCTCCAAGAGATGCTCCAAAGGCAAGACACCGCAACTTCAGCAAGAGCGGACTCGCCCCTTTGCAGGGCTGCAGGTTTAGCTGAAGGTCTGGAAGAAAGCACAGTCCCAGTTTCTAGACACAGACTACGTGTCTGAGGGTGACTAAACAGCATTTGTCACTAAACAAAAAAATCTTTTCCAATTAACTGAGAAAGGAAGGGGGGGTGGGGGTGGTAAACCCTCTGCCGATACACCACACTGAGCATCCTCCTGCCCACACTTCCCAATGAGCAGACGTACACAGAAGTTTTGATCTTCAGCTACTTACTTAGCAAAGCCTAGTCCCCTCTGATCAGGGAGTTAAGGAAAGGCTTACATAGCTACCAGGGAGGGAGGCTTTTTATTTATCTGATTTCAACATGCCCAAGTTATCAGGCTCTAGAGGAATTCAATTAATGAGAATAAAACTCTTGTTTGATGCAAGTCTGGAAGGGTGGTTTGTTTTTTTCTGTAAATAGCTGTGCCCCAGAGATTTTCTCCTGATTATAAGCCTTAACAGCGACTGACTGATGCAAGTTGAACAGATACACCAACCACACCAAAATGCCACACATGCTCCAGACCTGTCGAGGACTGATGGAGCTGGGGGAGACCAGTATAGAGACAGGGAGCAGGGAGGGAGGCAGGCAGGGCCGGGAAGCTGGGTAGAGGAGCTCCCAAAGGAGCTGTGATGCCATCCACCGCCCCAGTTTACTGCAGCGGACTGCAAGCGGTGAGGGTTGACACCGGTTGCATTACACACCCACTAGCACAGCTTCACAAGCACCTGCCCGTGGCAGCTATGAAATACCACCTCCGTGCGCAGAGGTGCAATTAAATGCCCTGCACAAGCCGGCAAGGCAAGGCTGGGGCACCACTGCAATAGGGCCGCTCCTGGTAAACGTCCCAAAGCACGCAAAAGCCAACCCCGGTGCCCAAAGCCATGTCCCAGGCTGGGGCAGTGCCCCCAGGCCCACCACAGCCGCCCTATGTGTGGAACACCACATTCGCATCCCCTGGGCCTCCCGATGAGGAGGTAGGACAACCCGAGGGGGCGTCGGGAGTGGGGGGATGGTGGCACACCCTGCCACAGATCCCCATCTCAGGCCAGGCCGTGACAGGGGAGGCACAAAGTCATCTCCTCCTGGGACAGGGCTGCCAGCGAGGGGCTCTGGGGGCTCCAGCCCCACCGGCTCTCTGCTGCAGCCGGGCCCACTCGCCCAGCCCATCTCCTCAGGTGGGACCGAGGAGCTCCAGCAAGGCCGGGGGGACCCCAGCACATTAGTATGGCAGTGGTCACGCCAGGGCCCAGGTTAGCCACCGGCACCGCGGAAGAAGGGGAAAGAAGGAACTCTGATGGCAACATAGGCTTCGGATAATTTTACTTGGATAATCCTCTCCTAAGGCTGGCTGGCTGGCTTTAAAGGGAACACAAGGAGGAACATTACAAACCACTGAACCAATGGGAACCAAACACAGGGTGCAAAACTCTTCTCATTACAAACATTTTTTTAAAATCCTGCCATGAAGATAAGCACAGCTCCCAACACCGGTTTCCATTTAGGAGATTTACCCAATGTTTATTCAACGCACATTTCACTAAAACCCGCATGCTTATATCCAGCCAGGAGACTGAACAAACATCCATAATTTCCTTTGACACCTCCTAGCTACACTGCTCTGACAAAATCAACCAGAGGCATCCAGTACCATCACATGTCACAGAAAAAAGAAACTCCAGCTCCCTCACTAAACCCCCTTCGACACAGCGAGCAAGCAAGAGGGAAGAATCACAGGCTGAACCAGCCAGCATCCATCGGCTGGTTAGGACAGCACCAACAATACCTCCTGGCTGTATACTTGAGAAAGACGCGTAGGTGTTTCTATAGTCTACTTACGCAGAAACCTCAGCAATTTTTCCTCCTCTTCCCTAAGGGAGATTCAAGACATTTGAGGTTTAACAGTTGCAACAAACAGTCTCCTCTTACAAGAGAAAATATTCAGGAACAAGATAACAAGAGACACAGTTACTGAAACAGGATGAAAACACAGAAAAAGCCTCTGGGGTCTAAGCACTGCCCTAATGACTGCCGACTGCTACTCAGAAATTCTGAATTTGAGTATACAGCTCTCATCACCACTTGCAGATCAAATAGGAATGGCAAGATGAAATCTTCACAGCCTGCAAGAGAGGTAATCTAAGCCACCATTTGTGAGCAACCTGCTAGCAATGCCACAGCCCCTGCAAACACAAAGACATAAAAATCTGCAAATGTCCTTGATCTTGCATTCATTCCCCAGTAGACTACTGTGCTGAACCCAAACATCACTACTTTTCTGTTTGGGGGAGTTGAAGGAACGGCACTTACTACACTTGAAATGGCAGGAGAATATATTCTCTATTCAAATGTGATTGCAGACATGGGAGATGGGTTAAAAAAAAAATGGGTTAGGAGGGAAATAATGCCAGCTATGCTCCTTTAAAATAAATTTAATAACAGTATTTTACTTATTTCACAGCCAAGAGGTAGAGCAATTCTACAAAGCCAACTCAAAATTAGCAGATACATTTTTCCCTGTACTCTAGAAAAGAATGCTAATGCTAAACCCATGATATAGACAGCAAAGTGTCATCAGAGCAAAGAAGGTAAAAATAGCGAAGTTATCTGTAAGATGACTAAGCAAATGGATTTTCAAAAATATGCTTTCAAACATGACACCCTTTTCTTGGAGCTGCATACATCCGTTTAGCTTTGTTAATTTCTCAATTCTTTCTTTTGATAATTTATTTTTGGCCTCCCACTAGCATACTTCCCCAGAAGCCTCGCTTCACCCTACCCACACTCAAGACTCACATCACACATACAGAGAAGGATTTAGAAACTGATGCCGATCACCCCAGTAACTACAACGAACCTCTACTGCAGCGCTTTCAGGACAACATATATGCACGTCTGCCCGTCCACTGTAAAACTGGATTGCTGCTATCTCTTGTTGCCCTCATTTCTACCCCTTCTTTATCACCCCCTGCTATCTCAGGGGTCTTCATGACTCCACTGGCATCTTCCAAGACTGATGAACCCTCCCCTTCTCACGTGACCCTTGCTTCCATCATTTTTGCAGGCAAGGAACAGCCCACCTCCTTCCCAGGCCACTGCCAGTACCAGGAGGAGGAGGTTGGATGATGCCAGGAACAGTGGTGCTTAGAAAAAATGGGAGCAGCAGAGCTGGGTACCGCTCCTACAGCTGGGGTGGGAGCCACATCCCCCAGTACCTCTCCCTCCCACAAGTGCTGCCAGCAGCCAGGCTTAGAGGCTGCTGGCCTCAGCTACGGCCACGCTCCTCTGTGCATCTCCCTCTCTTCCACCAACACCCAGATGTCTCTGTAAAGAAAATTACCCTTTCCTCAGATTACATCTCTTTAGGGAATTAGTTGGCCTCCACACAGCTGCAATCACTGGTAATCTACATTTCCGAGGTAACAGCGGTAGTTGGTGCTTGGCCAAGCCTCCCAAGTCATTCCTTTGCCATGCCAAAGTGCTGCACATGGCTCCCCTCCAGCTCCATCTCACGGAGGGACTGGCACCCCAAAGAGCCAGCTCCTGCTGCCTGCCCTGACACCTGCTGGGAATCCAGACCTCCTCCTCCAGGAGCCAAGCACAAAGACCTGGGCCGCCCTTCCCAGCAATCGGGTTTCCAAGGCTCAAACCCATTACATCAAGACCATTAGGATGCTTTTAGTAACGCATCCCAGTGGATCTGCTAGAGCAGCTATTAGGTATTTGACACACAGTAAATCTTTGCTTGCGCTCACCCCTCTCATCCCTACATCCTCCCTAAAACAAGCCAGCCAAAAGACAGGGGCAGACTGAACTACACAGCTTTTTGATCCAGATGAAAGCCACAAGTAGGGCTGACACCAGCCCAGCATGGGCATGCCTACAGGAGGAGGCGACAGACCTCTTTGAGTCAGACCCCTTCACCCACCCTACACCACCCCACTCAGCTCAGGGTGGTCTCAGATGGCTTCCTCTGCCAGAAGGAAACCAGCCTCCTTCCCACCACACATTTGCTGCCACCTTCTCCCCTGCGAAGGCTGAAAAAAAGGTCAGCCCAAGCACAAATCTGAATAACTGCTGCAGTTATGCGCTGCCCTTCCTTCGCATGGTGGTTGCGGGGCAGCAAGTGTCCCCTGCCAAGCTCCCTGGGAGCACACAAGCCAAAGCAAACAGATGGCAAACACATGTGTATAACAACTGGCAGCCTGCATCCTTTCCTTTTGCCAAGTTACTCTATTTAAAAGATAAATGGGATGATGTCCCGTGACTTGCCCCACAAAAGCAGAGGAAGCAGGTTTTTAGACTCACCTCTTGCACTTTCAGCGGTGGAAGAAGGTGTATGTCCAAGCACATCATGGGAGAGCTCTTGCTATGGAGGGAAAGGGGGTTTACCTGCAGCTGCAGAGGGACCCTACGTGCACAAGTGGGAAATTCAAGAGGAGTGGGTGCAGTGTGAGAGCAGTGGAAAGACGACAACAAAACTAGGCATCTCAGGCAAGGCTTAAACACATGCAAGAACACAGGCAGGGTCCCTGTATGCTCTAATGACAATGGCAGTACATGAGGCCACCTCTGAACACCACTCTTTACATCCAGGCAAGGGGAAGGAGGTGGGAGAAACAGCGATGCAAGATGAGAAGAAGGAAGGCGTTTTGATAGCTACATATGAAGATGAGCAGGTAGATTTACATCCACCCTGCAGCCCTTCAGACTCTGGACAACCTCTGCCCCTCTGCAATACAGGCATCTGAGGCTGAACTCTGATCCCTGCTCACAGGCAGGGCACCTGAAGCCGATCTTGTTCAAGTCTGCCTGATTTACAGCAGAAAGGAGCAAGAGCTTGGCAACTTAAAGCATTTGGCAGCTACAGACTCTGGATTAGATTTAACTGCCAGCTAGCTCATGGCATGGGATTGATTAGACGTAACAGCTCCTTACATGCCAGTGACCCATAGATTAACTGTGCTGCTGTAACACTGATGGCTGGAATGAATCACAACAGCTCCAAGTTACAGTCACATGGGCTACGCCCCACGAGCCTAACAAGGTGGCAAGAAGAGGCTGGTCCCATTCACATACGATAAGTGTACGATAAGCGAGAAAGCTTGTGCGGGTAACACCATAGAGCTCAAAGTACAAATCAATTTTCTTCTTTTCCTAACACCACGAGTGAAATCAATCAGGGCATAACAATCTCTTCCATGCTACGCTCCCAACATGTACTAAGAAAAAAGCAGCCTGCTCGCTCAACAACAGCAAGCAAAACCTCAGCCCTAACACTGCACTTTTTTTTTTTTTTTTAAGAAAAAAAAGTAAAAATCCCATGACACCTTTTAAGCCACTCTCTCTACTTCAAGGGGCCAAGAACAGAGACGGAGTGACTTGCCTACACAATCGTATCACAAGTCAGAAGAAAGCACTGGAATTTGCATGCTGTGACTCCAGCTGTAGGCGCCAGATAACACTGCAGGCATAAAGGTCAAACCCTTCAGCAGGAGCTCTTAAGATATTGTCTGCAGGCCAGAAGCAGTCAGCAGAAAGCTGGGAGATGGCATGACGCCAGCCCAGTTCCTCTTGGTATCTATGCCCTTCATTGCAAAGCGCCTTAGCACCTGGCAGGGCGGTTAAGCAATCATCCCCTCCAAAACCTAGCAAACATCCCTCCTCCGTAACGGGATTAGACAGCAGAGTAGGAAGACAGGGTACGGGAACCTCCAGTAGAGGAAAGCAAAGCTTGACAGCATATTCAGGAGGTGGAGGAAGCTGAGGCCCAAGGATTGTATGAGAAGGGAGGGAGCAGAACGCACCGAGCCAGGGAGATGAAATGATATTGTGAGAGGGGGCAGAGTACTTTGAAAGCACACCGGAGATAAATGCATTCAGATAATTGCTTAGAAGAGAATAAATATTAGTAAGTACTATAATTACCTCGAACACTTTACAAAGCTGTAAGAAACATGACTAGGAGAAGGGCTGGCACACATGCTTGTTGGGAGCTCCTATTTCAAGCTAGCAAGAAGGAACCAACAAGGCCTGACACCCAGGTTGGTAATTTCAGCCTGGCAGCCAGCCACAGCCCTTTGGCTAGATCCTAGGTACCGGGTAACGCGAGTTAATAAGTGCCAGATTCCAGCACTATGGTTTTCTGGAGTGAAGAGCTTCTGGACGACTTCTGGCAACAAGCACCTGCCTTCTCCTGTGACTCTTATTCAAGGCCCAGCTCCACTTTCAGAGAGGTTTGGAGGAACCTGGGGAGATTCCTGCGTCTCTCAATGATGTTGAATGGAGATAGAAAGGTTCCTCAAGAAAGGCTAAATCTTTTTCTAAGCATTCAAAACTTGATATCCACGCTGTAATGAGAGATCAGAGCCCTTCTCTCCCTGAAAGACAAAGAAAAACTTTTTTGCTTTTTTGGGGCTCAGTATCTCATCTCCAAGCCTCCACCTCTCCAAAGGCTTCAGAAACCATCCATTTCACACAGCAGCCTGGGTCAGTGCCAAGATACTCTCAAAACCAGAACAAACATTTAACAATACAGACTCCATAGAAAAACACATCTACCTCACCCTGTGTTCCCAGCTCCCTTTAACAAGCTTCTCAATTTCCATAAAAAGCCCAAAAGCCATAAAAGTGACAGAGTGTCTCAGGCAGAGAACTCAGGGATGTAGCAGCAGGGGGAAAACAATCACCAAGAAAACAAACAAGAAAATCCCCCAAAAGCCTAGATGCATCACCTAATCCCCACTATTCCCCTGTAACCACAGTGACTCCAGAGCAGAACGCATTTGCTGGGAAGCAAAGCTATCTACTTTTTTGCACAGGGTAGGGAACACCAAATGACACCAACTCCAGACTTATGCCACTAGCTCAAACAAAACGAAGAATTAGCAGTGCCACCACAGCTGTACATCAAAATCACCTCCAAGCTTGTTCAGACCCCGATGAGCTGTTTTGCAAGGGCTGGAACAACAAAACCCAGGACACCAACCAACAGGCATTACTCTTAACGCTCGGCGGTGCTAATGGCTATGCAGCTGCTGCGCGTGTGGCTCTGCAGCATATGCTGTGGAACCTGATGGTTTCTGCTACCCTGACGGGGCCAACTTTGTTGCCAGAAACTGCAGAGGAATCTCCTTATTCCTGCACTTCCACAGCAGTGTCAGTCCTTTCTGACTGGCAAAGATTTCTTACGGCTGCCAAGATCAGAAGAGACAGAGGCGCTAGATAATTTTTCAAGTCCCAAATGGAATCAATAGCTCGGTAGGAAAGCAGAAGGCAGCCAAGAAGGGTGGCAGGTACGCTGCTCAGGAACAAGACAACAAATACAGACAGATCCTCACTATCTCAGTTTCTTTGGTATTTGGGAGTCTTTGATGCTTTAAAAGATGCGTGTGCGGTGGAAGGCCTAGCATTTGGTAAGATCCATCCTCCAGAGCCTGTTCTCATCTATCTTATCAGCTGGGTTCTTCACCTTCCTTCTCCTTACACTTTCCCTTGGCCCACCTTTTTCCTACTCCTCCAATTAACAGTGGGCCAGCTCTTCCCTCCCAGAGGACCACTGCTCGGCAAGAGCAGGAAAAGGACCTGGGAACACCAAGGAACCACCAGCAGCAGAGTAAAATCAGCAAGAAGGAGCCTTAGGAGTGTACAGGCAATGGCTCCAGGCAGAAACCGCAGATTAAATGCTATGCAGGGCAGAGTGGGCAGCCTCTGTCAGAAGCTGGTAATAGTTAGGACAGTGGCTGTGGTCAAACACTGGGTTCAACTCACTTGTTTGGCAGGGCTGAGCAACCGGCTGCACACCCTGGACCCATGGTACCAAGGCCCTGGTGCATGAACAGCAGACTGGGGTAACCCAGCCAAACGAACTCCCCACGCCCTCCAGCTACCTGCCTCCCCAGTACCCCTCTTTCCACAGGCCCCATAAACGTCTGGAGGATCACGTGAAAAATGGATCTACTTGCAAGTCAGACAAGCCCCTCAATCCCTCTATGTACTTACTGGGTTTGCCATGTTAGTTTCCAGACCGAGCAAGTCCCCCCAACCAGTTCCTCATATGAGCACCCTGGCCCACACCCTTCCCTCCCCATGCTGGGCAGGAACAACTCCTTTCAAAGAGCAGCCCTGCTTTTTTGCATTTGTGCAAGTACTGTGCAGCAACAGCAGAAGCCCCGAGTGTCCAAGACTCTCCCTTTTTTGAGAAAAGCTTTGCATCACTTAGCTGAGATGATCTGGTTTTGTGCTCATCTTCAATTACTTACTGAAATGTGACTTTTGCAGCAGCTAGAAAGGCAAGATTTCCTCTTGTCTCATTGCCATTTGCTAATTAAACCTTCTAATGACAAAAAGCTTACTAACATACATCACTGGAAACATGTTCTTAGTACACTGACAGAGACAAGGTGAGCAACAGGTTAGAGCTGGAAATGACATATATGCATGCAGACATCCTAGACCCACCAAAGGCAGCTGCAGACCCAATTTCTTTGCCTTGCAATTTGATCAAAACCCGCTTTGTCAGGAAAGGCTCCATTTTAGTCTCTCCATAGCTGATAAGAAACAGATGCTAAACGTCTCCTAACATTTAACCAGAAAACTATTCCTTAAGAGGATTTTACATGACTAGGAAAGAAATGCCAATATAAAAATGGAGTCAAAACCCATTTAGCAGGTTATCATTAAGGAGTATTTAGCAACTTAAAAGCCAGAGGCAAATCACAATACTGCAGTTTTCCAGACACTGGCTGGAGGGCCTAAATGTCCTTGATACTAGTACACACGTCAAATCACAAGCAGAGGAACCCTAAAAACAAGAAGAAAACCCAATTGTGCTTGAAAAGTTTCCCCCCTTCCTTTGAGGCAATTCTCCTGGTGCTGCAAGTTCCTGGGCAGGGTCTGCAGATTGCTAACAGTCAGCGAGGAGCACTCTTTCTGGTCACAGCACTCCATCTGACTTCCAACAAACTAAAACATCTCTGGCTTCGTACTAAACTGTATGACCTTTAGGTCAATGGCGGAATCCATGACTGATTACGTAGGGGTAAGAAAGAAGCCAAGAGAGACCAAAAGCAAGAACTTTAAAAGAATTAACAAAAAAAAAAAAAAAAGGTGGTTTCCTGGTCCAAAAAATTCCATAAGCCTCCCAACACAGAAGTGATGCTCTCCCTATGACACGGTCTCTCTCACCCCTCTCCCTGTGGTCTGCAGCGCGCTGTTTATTCTACCTTCCACTTTGTATAATGGGTCTGGTAAAAGTGTTCCAAGTACACATTCGATTTACAATAAAAATTGCTTTAATAAAGACATCTAAGTTGACGGAAGGTCAACTAAAAGACGACAATTCACATAAACCAAAACCTCCTGTGTAAATAAACAGGATTTGCAGGAGCCTCAGGATGTCAGGTGGTCTGGCCAAGACTGCAGGGAGGGAGTCACCCCATGAAAAACTACATTTGGGGATGTGCAAGAGCGGAGCCTGCCAGCCCGGCACCGACGGTTGCAGCAACTTCCCATCACGCTCAGGAAACGCAGAGGGCCGGCTGAACCGCATGGAGAAATGAGGCAACAGCCAGGGACACCTGTAGAGCCCCCATCCAACACACTCCCCAAAAGAAGCCGAGCTACAGCCCACCCGGGATCAGTCTAGGTCCAGCACCACACACCACAGCGATCCAGAGGCAGCAAACACAGGGGTGAAAGCAGCACAATCAGCTGGCAAAACGAAGCTCGCGGCGGAGGACTTCGGGCAGACGCAGATGGAGAAAGCACGATCTTGGCCACTGCTGCTAACAACGCATCGAGGAGCAGATGAGGCGCCGGCAACGTTCCTGGGCTGCTAGCTTTGGTAAACAAAAACAACCCCAAACCCCGTGTGTGCAAACATCCACTCTGCCATTTTCTCCGCCTGCTCCCCTTCAGCCAAGCAGCCTTCAGCTCTAGCGCACCTAGGCTTGCGCGCCAGCCACCGACCCCCTCGGCGCCCGTGCCTGGGCAGGCAGCAGGAGAGCAGCAGGGTGCGACAGCAGAGCACTCCAACAGCAGTCAACTGCACACTGCTGTTCCCCAGCCAGCACCCCTTCCCCTCCAGGAGACAGGCCTTCATGATCATCCCTTCTTTCTCCAAGAGTCACCTCTGCATCATTATTTCACTCCAACGTGCCATTTACAAGTGAGCTGCAGTTTCAAGAACTTACACGCAGGCTCTACTCCCCTCTAGGAATCACAAATAAATCACCAATTACTATGCATGAATAGAGAGAGGAAGAGGGTAATGAGCCTATGTACATATATACATATGCAATGTTTGAACACAAAGAGCTGTAAATTGCATTCACAGGTGGTATTCTGGAGACTGCAGGAGACTCAAAAGCAGAACTATTCATAAACCAGTCACCGACGTGAATGAATTCAGCATTCCCCAGAAGCCTATTGTGTTTCCTATATATTATACTATAAATATGGGGAGTATCAGACTTTGCATCCCCGCCAAAAAGAAGGTAAATCTTGAAACTACACATAGGATTAGCACTGGCTGGCACAAGTATTAATGGTCTCATCGCTGCATCAGTATTATTTACGGCACTTGCTCTATTTTCCCATTTTGTACTTGCTGTGATGAAGTGCCACTTGTTTAAAGAACCCTGTAACAAACACTGCAGCAAGAAGGGAAAAAACAGCAGAGATCTACAAATGTTACACCCACATGCCAGATGTGGGTTTTCAAACCCTGGGTTTGCAGTTACTTGGATTCTGGTAGCTAGTTAATGCTTGATATATACTATATTAAATCATCCACCAGCTCTTTCCATAACCACAATTCCTCCTTCAGCGATTCTCCTGAGTTTGCAAAAGGATAAGGAAAAATTGAGTTGTATTTCTTTTTCTGCATACCCAAGCCATAGTACCTTATCCATATAGTCTAGCATTATCATTACTTGTTTGGAAAGCAACAGTCCTTTTCTAGCCAGTCAGAGATTTACGTTACAAAATAAGGCTTTTTATTCCAGCCTCTTCCCCACTAAGTCAACTGATGTCTCGGTGTTACTAACAGCAACGTAAAGCACTTCTCTGCAACTCGAGGCTTTCAGACCGATCACTCATCCCTGTTTTGTTACAAACCAACAGACGGGCAGACGCAGATGAACTGTTTGAAGAAATCCAGGTGAAAAACAGCAAAAGAAAACTAACTCCAAGCATGCACGTGGTACGCTGCCTGCTGTTAAAAACAGCTCACATTTAACACAAGGAGGCCAGCAAACCATTTTTACAAACTAGATACATCCGTGGGATTTGGGGACCACTGAAAAGCAACCGATTCTTCAAGTGACAGAAGACACCTCGCAGCTCATCCCCCCTGGGGAAGGGTGAAGGCACGTGGAAGAGCCAGTTTCAGGTCAAACCCAGAGAGCCAATTCCTGCAAGCGGAGAGTCGGGGGCGGTCTCGGCAGCCGGCCAGGCACCCAGTTCGCCCCGACATGGGGTGTACAGCGCAGGCTTGGCGGGTCCCACTTCTGTACGGCTGCGGGAAGCCTTCGGCGAGACGATGGATGCCCTCTGCTGCTACGCCGTCGCAGCAGCCGGGTGCGCTTCCCGAGTGGCGTGCAGGCAACCGACCGCTCGCCCGCTCCATATTAGGAAGAGTTAATCCAGAATAGTGTTATTGTTCTTCAACAGGAGAGATGGAGCGTGTGAAGCCAAGCCAGCAAGAGGCTGCCGTTCGTCTACACCCATCTTGCGGGCTACAACAGCCTGCCTGTACTCACGCAGCAAAGTCACCCTGGATAAACTTAGCTTTAAGATGGTTTGTATTTTTTTTTTTTTTCCAGGGAACCCAAGGAAGAAAGCTACTGGTTAAGGGAAGTTTGAACCTCCTCCCAAACCATTTCAAAGAGTCATTTCTGTTTCCTAAAGACAGATACAGCGCATGAAAAACCACACACACAAGCAAATTAAGAGACATGGAAGCACAACTGATTCAAGTAAAGACGTTTCCAAATTGGCAGAGCAGGCATGTGACAATTCTCAAGACAGTAAAGATGCCAGCCTTGCTGCTTCTTTCCTCAGTAACATTCAAGCCAGCAGAAAATCTCACCGACGAAAAGGCAAATCAAAACAACTCCGAGGCTGCCCTGTGCAGACCCGGGCAGAGAGCAGCATGAGGGTGCCGCGCTGCATTTTCCACCAGCACTAAGCCAGGCACATCGGGCTGCCTCAAAGAAAACCCTAAGCGGCTTTCTAATTGTCTGGTGTCCGGCTTTTCCCAAATTCGTAGTAAGGGATCTTGCATTGCTCCAGCACCCCTCACCCAGCAGCGGGGTCCCAAAGGACGTTACAGAACCGCGTACGCTTCCCCCCGGGCAGGCACTCGCGGGATGGGACACAAACACGCCGAACGAACGGTCCGCAGGGTATGAAACGCCGGCAGGAGGGGAAAGGGGTACAGGAGGAGTTCGCAGAGACAGCACAAAGCATTCAAAATGCATTTCTCCTTCCCCTCTACGTTTCAACGTACGCTTCGAGAGCCAAGAGGAGGACTTTGTTTCTGCAGCCCACCTTACCCCGGGCATTTTCTCTTGCTTTCATTGTGCTCAACACCCACCCGTAACTCCCAGCCCTCACGGTTCCCCTCCGAGCCGTGCCCCGACCCCGGCAGGGCGCAGCCCCGCGCCGGCCGCTGCCCCCCAAGTTGGTGCCGGTGCCCAGAGCGGAGCCGCCCGTCCCCTCCGCTCCCAGCCCCGGCCGGAGCCCGCGCCGCGCCCCGGGGCTCGGCCAGAACGGTCACCGGGGTACGGCGGGTGGAGAGCGAGCCCTGCTTTATTGTACATGTACATATATATACGTATGTATTTATCCCACCCCCCACCTCCGACCGCAGGCACAGTGCGGGCGGCGAGAACTCCGCGGGAAGGCGCTGGGTGATTTCGGCACGGGTGACCCTCCCGGAGGCAGCGCACCCGCCGGGGGTCCCGTCCCGTCCCGACCCGCCCGGCGGACCCCCGGTCCCGTCCCGCCCCCGCCGGCCACCGGCACTTACCGAGGAGGAGGAGGGAGGCCAGCTGCGGCCGCAGGGTCCGCATGGCTGCCGGGGCGCGGGGCGGCGGCCGCCCTTACCTCCCGCCGAGGGGCGCCGCGGGGCGCCGGCTCCCGGGGCAGGCGTCGCGCCGGGCCCGGCGGCACAAAGGGAAGGCGGCGGGGCCGGCACGGGGAGGCGCCAAGGCGGGCGGGGGCATCGCCCCCGCAGCGGGGCGGCCGCCGCGCCTCCCCTCCCCGCCGCTCCGCTCCTCGCCGACGGCTCCCGGGGGTGAGGCAGAGGACGGGGAGCAATCGCCTCAGTCCGCGGAGCGGGGAAAAAAAAAAAATAATAAAAAAATCGGGGAAGGGGGGTGGCACAGAGCAGCAACAAAAAGACCCCACCCCGAAAAGTTGTGAACGGGAACGGGGCGCCGCGCCCCCCGGCTTGCCGCGGCCCGCCGCCCTCACCTGCCCGCCCGCCCGCCCGGCGCTGCCGCCGCCGCCGCCGCCGCCACCGCGGGGTGCCCGGCGCTTCCTCCGCGCCGCCAAACTCCGCCCCCGGCCCGCCCCGCCCCGCCGCCGCCCGCTCCCCCCGGCAGCAGGCGCGGGGGGCGGGCAGCCCCCGGGCGGCGGGCAGGGCGCTGCGCGGCCGCGGCGGCGGCAGGGACACTCCGGCCCGGCCGGGGGCGGCTCGGGAAGGGCTGTGCCGTGGGGCGGCGGGGCCGCGGCTGAACCGGGGTCGTTAAAGAGCGCAGGGATAAGCCCGGGTTCCTTTGTTTTAAGGGAAGAAGCGAGTCCTCGGGCGCTCCTGGGAACCCGGCTTCTTGGGAACGGGCATAAACGCTCGCTTTTGTTCCCATGCAAACGAAAAATAACAGCCGGGCTTTCCAAGTTTTGACCAACTCGTGACCGTCCCGCTGCGATGCGCTGTAACGGAGACCCGAATCCAGGGCTGGCGTTAATGCCCGGTTGCCAGATGTGATCCCCCCCCAGTGAGCAGGCACTGCTGCACTTGGGATGCTGCCCAGGCAATCAGCACTGCAATGTGTCAACGGCAGAAATGCATCAAAAGTACATCCAAGAAACGCTGAAATGCGTAAATATGGCGATGCTGGGGACTGGGGTTGATGTTGTTTGTAAATAAAAGATGAATGAGAAAGCCCTTCTCAAGGCTGCAGGTGTTCAAATGTCCTTGCAAACGAAACCCCCAGTTGCTTGTTTGCTCAGACAAATAAGAAAAGAGGCCAGGGGTGACAGCAATGGCAAGTCAGGTACCCTTCTAGTGCTCCGATCCTGCAAGGACCCTTCTCAGGAGACCCTTCTGCCTATGCACAGAGCCCCCAATGAAGTCTTGGTGGTGCAGGTGTAGGAACCCAACTCTTCTGTGCCACAGAAAGGCAGAAACCAGCACAAACCCAGGATGTCTAATAGAAGATGCCAAGTCCTTAGAAGCTGTACCCAGCAGAAGTCACAAGCTGTCTGTATTACCATATGGACTCGCTTCCCAATGTGGCTGTCGTGGCAGATGCATTGGTAGCCAGCTCCTGGTGACCCAGCAAATTCTGTTTCTGCAGGCTAATAATGTTAAGCCACGCCATTTTCGGAGTGGGAGGTTTAATTTGCAGCTTTGTCATGCTCCCTGAACAGAGGAGCCAAAGAATAACCAGAGACGTGTGGGAGAGAAAGGGTTAGCGTTGTATTTGCACTGAAAATGAAACTCACGCTTTGGCCCTTAAGCTTTAATTACATCAAGACTGCCTTCAAGTGAGACTTGGAAAAGGAACAGAGGTGATGATAAGAGTTGATAGAAAATACCAGTCTATTTGCCTTTTCTCTTAGGTGATTTGAGGGCTGAAACGTCACCCAGTGTGATATCGCTCAGCTTGCTCAGTATTTTTCACATGCAGTCTCTTATTCTAAGTCCTCACAGACAAGCCCATGAGTATTTAGAGCAAGCACTGTGGGGCTACTTCGAAGTAAACTTCCAGCATCCTTAAATGGATGCAGGATAAAGATCATTTACTCTAATGCTTCAAAAGATGTATAACTAGAGAAATAAATAATAGCAAAAGAAAAAAAAAGGCAAATTAAGAAATGCAGGGCACAGGCAGGAAGAAACGCTTTTTTTCAGGATAAGCTCAATAAAAAGGAAGCATTAAAGCTTGGTAATATAAGGCTTTTCTAGATGGCAAGGGATATAGACCACAGACCCACTATATTCCTATATGGACAAATTATTTCCATCTCCATCTGAAGACATGGGGAGGAAAACACTGACATGATTCAGGTGAGCTCCTGGCGCAGGTCAGGGACAAGTCGGGAGCGGACTGCTGGTTTCTTGGCTCTGAATACATCGCTTTTGCCAGTGGAGCCTGTCACAAGATAATTCAAGATGAATTTAGGTGCATTCTTGCTGTTTCCAGGCACTGCGTGACTTTACAGTGTACGAGTCTAACAGAAGCATAAAAATGCCCTGCAAAAATGTTATCAGAGATTCCCTAAACTCACATCCTCTTCTCAGAGCTCTTGCAGGGTATTGCATTAATGCATAGTAACAATAAAAATATAAAAAGACCATGGAAATGACATTATAGCATTATAAGATTAATCCAATTGCAGTCAAATTAGATTATAATAAGAACTGTGTGTGCTAAAGACTATTAATGGGAACCTGTGTTTCAAAAGCTTCATCACCTTTGCACGTGTTCTCCTCCCTGACCCCAATAGTAAAAATAGCTTGGTGTTCACGAGTGCCCTTCTTCAGAGACTTCCCAAACACTCTCTGGTCTTCTGAGGAAAACATTGGCCTTACTCCTGCATCAGTGGGGAAACTGAGGCTCGGGCAGGGAGACTTTCTCAAACCTAGGGAGGCATCCAGCCCTCCCTCAGGCTTGACTCCAGCATTTCGAGCTCCTGCGGTGGGACTCCGACTCCCTGCGGATGTCTGTCCATCCACGTGGCTTATTCATGTGGCTGAATGGGAACGAACGCCACAATTGCCGCAAAGACAAAACTGTTTCAAGCACAAGGGTGCTGCGAAGCAGCTTTCCAGGAAGACAGATCTGGGCTGCCTTGTACTCCCAGCACAACTGAGTCATTCAGGAGCGCCATCCCCAGCAGCAGTCGGATCATTTTGGTCAGGCCATGCGGTTGCTCTTTGGCAGAGGGCTCGCTGTAATAGCTGGAGGCAGACGGGCGTGACTCAAGCGATGCTGATGATATATACATTAGGTCACAACCCACACCACCACCTTTCTTGTTGCTCAGTCACTGGCAGCAGTCTGCTGAGGCTTGCTTCCCCGTTTCTCGCCTTGGCAGGCAGATATAGAGGCCAGACAGTGGGAGCTCGCTCTTGGGGCAGGGGGCAAACCACCCCGTGTGCCGCTGTTTGTTGAGCTGCTTCCTGCTCATACCAAGTCACGGGTGCTTCCCGTCATCGTCCCTGCCTTTTCTAGCAGGAGAAGCACAACCAACAGGTGCTGGTGTGTGACCAAGGGCCACCGGGGTAGAGTCTTCCAAACCTCTGGGCTGCCGGCGCTGACTGTAATACAACAGCTGTGACTGAGAGCTGCATCCTTTGCCCTAGGGAAGCAAGGTGACATCAACATCCAGACTCTGAACACGCAACTTGTGTGACGTGCACATGCTTCCCTTGACCCACAGGTGAAGAGTGAAGTTAGACTATTGTCCAGCCCTCAAAGAAAAGAAGTTTGGCAGAAATACATCATATGTACGTTATGCAGTAAGAATGCCGGTCCTTCTTCAGGTCAAAACGCTGCACACCCTCCAAGTACTGGACCCAGTGGGTATTTACCCCACTCCTCTGATCAGCAGGCAGGGGAGGGAGAGAGGCACAAAATAGATTTGCAACCTTTAGATTTTGGAGCAGGCAGTGACCTGCGTGGCTAATGGTTGCAGAGTATAGCAAAGAGGGGTCTGGGCCCAACCGAGCCAGGCAGGCCCCTGTCTTGTTTTCAGCAAAGCAGGAGGCTCCTGACTCCTCCGCAAGTCAGGGGGAGTGATTTCCTTCCTGTGCAGGAGGAAAAGAGGGATGGGAAAAAAGAGGAGGGGGAGATTTAACTGCAGCTGTGGGAGTGACTCCCTCCCTGAGGGCAGTGACTCCAGCCAGAGCTGGGGAACAGCTGAAAAAGCTGGATTGTCCGGAGAGGGGAGGTGTGCATCTGCACCCCCCTCCTCTCAGAGGCCACCTGAGCGTTTCAAATTGAGCAGTCAGAATCAAACCATCCAGTAACAGAAAGCACTTTCAAAAACAATCACCCCATGTGATTTGCCCGAGATCACACGCCACACAGTCCACAGAACTCCGGGTCTTGTGGCTACGCCAAGCCTGAAGATGGGCTTGGGGGAAGGTCAGAGCTCCTCCACCACTTTTGAAAGGGGGAGGAGGCACACCTAGAGCTCCCAATAAAGCAGGGAGGAATGGCCAGAGCCATTTAGTTTGATGGAAAGATTGCATAAAACATTTTCTCCAGGCCTTATTTACAGTGTGAAGATTTGAACATCAGTTTCACCCAGAGGAGAAAGAAGACATTTATATTTAATGGCCAACATTTAAGTTCCTTTAAAATGAGCTGAGAGGTTGCATTTGGAACAGAGAGAAAATCCTAACTGCCCTGGCACAAGCAGCAGTGCTGCTGTTGCAGGGAAGCTGGCATCTGTAAGACTGAGGTTTTGGGTCTAGCTCAGCCTAGGTTGCATCCCAGGACCAGTATGCCGGTCTGCAGATGGCACCAAGGCAGTTCCCAGGCAGCCCCATGGACATGAAGGAATTCCCATTTGTGTGCCCTGGGCAGAAGGACGAGGAGAGGGAGAAGGAGGGAGAACAAAAAAAACCCAACCCTGTGTAAAGATAGATCGACACATTTCCAGATTTTCAGGACATCTGTCAGCAAGCCCCAGAGTGTATGGCAGCTAATCCCTTTGCAGATTTTCTTTTAACTGTTGCTTGACAGAAGAGTATGCCAATTTTTTCATAAATGTACCCATGTCTGAAGTTGCACTCCGCCTGAGGTTATGATCTATCTGTGAGGAAAAACATTACACTACCAGCTTGGGAAATGACATTAGGGAAACATCTTGCTGAGAAAAATGCGGCAGATTCAAGCTTTGGAGTATGTCAGAGCAAAAGATGTTTCCTGAAGATGAAGACAGCCAGAGGCAAGGCAACTACCTGACTAGATACAGTGCTCCCACCTTCTCCAACACCCCTGCCAGCTCGCTCCCGGGCTGGGCAAAGCTGGTGCAAGGGAGAGGGCTGGTGCTGCAGTGCTGGGCTGATGGTCAGCTCTGGCTTCGACCCCCTGCTAGAGAGCTGCAGAAGTCCTCCCACATGTCCCCTCAGATGCAGCTGGAGCAACAGCGCAACTTGGTGCACACTTCAGGATCCGTGAGATCAAAGTGCTATAGAGTAATGCAAAGCTTTGTTTGCTCCTGATTTAATTCTCAAACGCTGTGTTTTATGGAGTTCAGCTGTTGCATCGCTCATCTGCTAAGGGAAGGCAGAACGCAGGCTAAGAGACTATCGTCCTGTGCCACAGTGGTAAAATGTCTCTGTCCTGACATGGGCAATGCACAAATTACAGGGGCAGAGAGCCCTTCGGTGGCAGGAGCACTGGGCTCATTAGGCACAGATGACACAGGCAAGGCCCCAGGTACTCCTCAGCAAGCTGCTATAGGCTCTGCTCTGTGGCCAGCCAGAGCCACAGCTGCTACTGGGACCTTCCAAGCTTCTGTAGGCTCTGCCTGAAGTACACACAGAAATGAACACGTTGTTTTTCTGCTTTCTAATTCCACCTACCGAAATCAAGCTCAAGTCCCAGTTTTGTGATGTTTTGCAGGTTAACTCAGACCTCCCTATGCTCTAAGCATGTGCCGGAATAAGACAAGTGAGTAAGAGGTTGACTCCAAGCCCCATGATTGCTGATGGAGCAGCAGTTTATCTTTGTTTGCCTTCCCCCCTGGGAAGAAAAGTGACATAGAAAAATGGGCAAATGGACATTTCCATTATCAACTTGTTTCAATGGCAACCAGCAAAAAAACGGGTGTTTCAGCAGTAAAAAGAGAAAAAGAAATCTCCTTTGCCAAATACACTTTTAGCCTCCCATACAAGACACTCTTTTTCTGATCGCATTTCACATTTTTCCATTTTTCCATTTTGAGGAAAGAAAATCTGTTTCCTGGCCTGATCTAACAACGTGAGGCTCCTTGGGTGTGTCTGAATTCTTTCTAAACAGTCCTGAGCGACTGTGCAAGGAAAAAAAAGGAAAAAAAAAAAGCCTCTCAGCTGCTGTCATTCTGTCATTTATCTTGAAACATTTCTTTCATCCAGTTAGCTCTGATAAGCACTTTGATTGTTACTGTGGAAGAAATATGTAATCATTAGGCTTCAGAGTCCACACCTTAATTTCTGTGATTGAAGCCAATTCATACCTCTCTCAATATTGGTCTGACAGCAAGATAGCAGCTGATACTGGAAGACAGAGGAAATTCTGCTTGTATTTTGCTGTGGGCATTGGTCACCTTTATGTAATAACCAAATGGTTTGGGACTCATCTAGGAGGGGGAAGCCCAGGACATCATGCCCTTATTCCCAGGATTGTTTTGCATGTTACATTTAAAAATCATTATATAAACCCTAAAATATTCACGACAACAGGAATGAAAGCCTGGGAGTCTCACCTTCTGCTGAGGTACCTGAATGTTAAATTGCAAGACTTGCTTTCCCATTTATCCCCTCCACCAGCCTGCTCTCTTTCTCCCTCCGCATTCCATTCCCACTCCAAGGAGCACGACTCTGTGGGGTCCCTATTCCCAAACACGGCAAGCTTTGCTATCTTGCTTCCAACCCAAACTGAAAGCACACACCAAAGGCAGCCAGATACCTGCCTGCAGCAAAAGCAGGCAATGAATGGCTTCTCTGCCACACTGCAAATGACTCGTTGCCTCCAACTTTTCAGTTCCCAGAGTCTCTTGAGGGAAGCAACAGGTTTTGTGCATTAGTGCTGCAGCTAGGTATTTCAAATGAGTGCACTGGCAGAGCAAGCACTGCCCGGTCTCCTTGTGGTGAGCTATAGGTAGGAGCTTGCCCAAGCATCCCTGTGCCGCCCTTACAATAGAGCAGGCAGGCCTGCAGCTGGAAAAGCAAACCTACGCCTTCAGAACAAAATGGTGTCAAAAGCCTTTCCTGGAGAACCAGGAATACCTCTCCCCTTCCTCTTTAACCCCTTAAATTCTGTGCAAATTAGAAACAGCATTGGGTACAAAGCCACTGTTTTCACTGTGGAGCAGGGGTGACCTTGGTTCACCGTGTTCCAACTTGCCCACCTGACAATATCTCGCACCCCCAGAGGCATCCATCGTGCCTGGGGAGGCAAAGGAGCCATCCTGCCCCAGGGCTTCCTCACCCCTCTCGGCTGAGCCTGCCAGCAACATGCCCATGGAATGTCCACAGCCGCACGGTTTTGTGCCCATTCTTCACTTCCCAGTGCCATTCACTTGCATGCTGAGAAAAGCTCCTCTGCCACGCAGCTGATGTGATATCTGCTGCTCAAGAGTGAAGAGAAAATTACTTCCAGTGTCTGAAAGCTTGTTTGGTGTCATCCCCCTCCTGCACCCTGTCACTTCTTCACAGAGGCCCTGGCTGTGGGGAGGAGGGAGCCCAGGCAGCCTTCTGCTGCTGCCCTTCCCATGCTCTGTCTCCTGCCCGGGCAGCGGCTGCGTCGCTGGAGACAAGGTGGGAGCAGGGCGAAGCTGGGAGAAGAGGCAACAGGTTTGCAGGATGCTTATTGCCAGGCTGATTTGCTGTCCTCAGCAATTTGCCGAAAACAACTGCTGTGACTAAAGCTGGCTGTGATACAGATGGTTACCAAATCCTGGGGATATTATCTTACTCCCAATTTACACCAATGGAAAAGACAGCTCAAGGGACAGAGCAGAGAACTGAGGTCGTGGTTCCCCCGAGGCAGGACCCGATTGTGGTCCCCTCACAAACACCCAGGGGATGCTGACTTTGACTCACTATCAGCCAAATCACCCTGGCCAGCCAGCATGGACAGGTTTTCAACTGCAACACTGGGTCCATCCCACCCACGTGGAAATGTGATGTAGAGCAGGGCTGTAAACTGAAAATCTGAAACGTTGCTCCAGTAAAACATATGCTAGATTCCCTTGCTAACCTCCCTTGACAGATAAGCTGTAGCAGAGCCTTCTTCCCCAGGGGAGAAGGGGAACCTTCACTTGCCCTAAAAAGGCTTCTGGCTCTAGCTAGTGGAGTTCACCAGCTGCTTTTCAAGAAGAACCATTTGCTCTGTTTTGTTTTCTTTCAAGTACTGTTTAAATTCCTCTGCACACAGGCATCTCAAGCCAGAGCTAATGCTGCAACGGACGGCCAGAGCTGAGGAAGGAGTGTCATCTGCTGCTTGTCTGCCAGCGCCAGCCCCCACCCCAGGGAGGGCCACAGAAATGGCAGCAGCCGGCCCCAGCAGCAGGGAAGAAGCCCAACTCCTGCGCTCTAACCTCGGCTTTCTTCTTGGCTTGCTTTAGGATAAACAGCTAGATACTGCACCCCTCTTTGCCTCAGTTTCTACCCCAGTAGGAAAAAGTAACGCTCACTGCAGTGTTTCATGAATTTTCTGGCAAGCACCCTTGCCAGAAGAGGAAGAGCTGCCAGTACCCGCACGAGCACTTGGACCAGGCTGCATGGACACAGAGACAGACCCCAACTCAGAGGCCTCAACAAAGCCAAGAAAGTCCAGATTTGATATCGTGATGCTCCCCCCAAAAAAATCAGAAAAAATACCCAAAGCACTCTGGTAGAAATAGAGCAAAATGAGGTTTTTTCAAGCGTGATACAGATCTGCAACAGCACCCAAGAAGGAGCAAGGCAGGAGTTTTGCAACCTGATTACAAGCTAGCTCCGCTTTCACCTCAGCAGTAAAATAAAACGGCCATTGTAACGCAAGCATGGTGTCACTGTGTTATTTCACAACTCACATGGATGGGATGGTCTTTAACATTCATAAGAGGAAGCTTCCTTGTACCAGCAGGACCTGAGTTGCCCTGTGCCTGGGGAATGGGGTGGTGCTAGAAGCTGTCATAGCCCCTGGGAGGAACGGGCATGGACTGGGGGCCCCGTGGGGAAGGGAAGAGGAACCACCTTGATTCACTGTTATCGACTGGTAAGCAAAGCAACAGCAGATGGATGTGGATAGAGGAGCATAAAGAAGCCATGAGACAACGTTACTCATCATGATTAAGCCACAAGAGTGTCTACATTTGCAGTTATTTAGTTTACTTGTTTGTAGACACACATGACGGGAACTTAGAGGAGGTGTGAGAAGGGATGACAACATAGTATTGTGCATGTCCCCAGCGGGCTCCTCCCTTGCCAGAATGGTCGTACAGGTACAACCCAACAATGTTGCTCTGAAGAACTGTGAAGGGAATGCTGGCACAGGTCTCCATGCCTCCCAAGTCATTCGGAAAAGGGCAGCCCAGGAACAGCTGAAGAGCTGTGAAGGTATGGGAAGTCAAGGCAAACAAGAGGGAGACAGAAAGCCAAGCACAAGGCAGACGACCCAGTCCAGCATCATTCTGAGGGGTCTCTTCAGAGTTCTGCTGTTGAGGACGGAGGAAAGGGCACCAGCCGTTGTGAGATGTCAAGAGTCCGGATGAATGGCTCAGTGGGCAGATGGCTAGGGAAGATGGCACATCAGCAATGTCATACAAGCCAAGGTCATGTGGATGGGAAGACAGCAAGGCAGACAGGGTGGAAGGACCAGGTACGTGGTGGCCCTGAGTGCAGGCCATGTGGCGTGGTGTGGAGAGACCGTGAAAGGCATCCGTGGGGAGGACTGTGGGCAAGAACGGGCTGGTGTTAGCATTGCTGAGCTTGAGCTTTTGACAGCCATCCATAAAGAAACAACAAAGAAACAGAATTAGATTTTAATTTTGACTAAAGAAGATGGGTGTAAAGACAAGACACAGGTTGACATGTTCAGCATAAAGGTAGTGGTCGCATGTTTGTTGGTAGATGAGGCTGGGGAGCAGAGACAGGTCCTGGTGATACCTGCTCGAAGAGGCAAAGAGACTCACTGAGGAAGGAAGGTGGCAACCTGAAGGATAGCGGGTTTACTTAATCTCCACCACAGCATTTCCAGCTGAGGTGCTCTGCAGGGCCTGAAATGGAAGTACCTATGCTGAGAGAGAGAAGGAAAAAACTACAAGAGTGGAATCCACAGCTCCACGTTTTGCGTATCTTTCCCTCCCTCGCAGGTCAGTCAGTAGTGGCCCCATGGCAGGTACACCCTGAAGCTATCTTCCACCTTCAGGACACAGCAGTCCTACATCTGCTTGATCAAACTACCTGCGCGTAGTTTGACATGCACGTGCATGAAGTTTTGCAGGATGGGGCTTGGAACAGGATGGAGTAGGATACATGTCAGGAAGGACTCATCACATTGAGCTATCCCCTTTGCAGCCTGGACCTCACGGTCCTGCCAGACAGAAAGCAGCATAACTAGGTAGAGCTTCCCAGAAGGGAAATTACAGTCCAAATATGTTTTCTGTATAGGAAAACCAAAAGAAGAAGAAAGGGAAAAAGAAGCCCTTATCTATATTTATAAGATGAAGCTTTTCCTACATGAATAAACCTCTTAACACATTTTTCTGGGCACTGAGGTTATATATTTAATAGGTTTTTCTGGTATCACTTGAAAGTAGATCACCACCATGCAATGACGCCTGCTGTACTCTTTTTCTGGCATCCTCACTAGCTCCCTTCACCCATGCCCCCAGTAACTAGAGCACCGTGTGTTATTCTCACCAGACTGTGAGAGAGGATTTTTCCTTTACTTAGGAACTTTCACTGGAAAGCGGCTTGCTTACCTCCCTTTTTTGGCCCTCTGTGCTTTCTTCTTTCCAACTTAACAAAGAACAAAGGAGACACTCTCCAGAAGAGAAGGGAAGGCACATACCCCTCGGAAACCTCCCTCCTGGCTCTTCGTTAGCATTCTGGTGTTGCAGATCAGCTATTCCGCCCTCGAGCATAGAGCATGGAGAGCAGAAACTTGCAGAGGCCCTTAGTCAGCCTCAACACAAGCGAGAACCTGGCCCCTTATGCTGTGTGCAGTGTGGCTAACGCTTACATTGCACCTTTACGAAAGCTTATAGAGCAGTGGAAAAGCATGTAGCTGCCTTATCAGCATTCCTAGATTTTTCCACTCCCTACTCTTTAACTACCTCCTTATCCAGAGAATAGCTCTCGAGGCCCAAGGAGCTCTTCCTGTGCATCGCTTCCCTGCCCTGGTGAGTGCTCCAGCATAAGCATCCTTTCAAGCAAGGCTCTGCAAATTACTGATGGACATAATAAGACCTATAAACCAAGAAGAACTTAACCCTGCAGGGCTACCTCACACCTGAGCCAAGACTGCTTTGGTTTCCTCCTTCCTTCCGCCAGCAGTTCTGCATTGCAACGCAAAGAGCAGAGCTCTTCTGCCGTGGCAGAAAACTTTAATGGGAGAGATGTTAGCTGTAAGTGACCATGGAGAGTGCATCCATCGTGTTGAGGGCCAGCTCTGTGGAGTAAGTGCTTTATAACCAGTATACTCCTGCTTTCCACTTTTCAGACTTGGCATTTGGACTCCTGTCTAGCCTCTTCCCCCTTCCTGCTATGTTGTGGGCAGAAGTTTCATTTTGTTGCTTTATTGTCTCTCACCTCCTTATTAAATACAATAAGTTAAAACCTCTGCCTTTACAGCCATCTCTCAAGAGGGGAAGAAGTGAGTTACTGTGGTGTCACTCCTGTGTTCCTGACCTAGGAGAAGAAAAATTGTGGGACTGCTCTCTTTTGCCTCTGCAAGGAATAAATAACTTGCACTGATTCTTAAGCTGTAGCTCACTGTAGACTCCTCTCTGTTTCCTCCATCCACTTCCCACTCTTTAGGACAAAATAACTGCCTCTTCATCTCCAGAGATTTATCTGTTCGCTTTCGTGCATGGACAGAAAAAACATTTCTTCCCCCGCAACAATGCAGCTAACTCTGGGGTAGAGCATGACAGCTATTTCACAGCACAGAAGGAGTGGCAGGGAAAATGCAGTTGTTTTTTGCCTGCAGAGATGGAACAGCAGATTGGAATGGCAAAAACTGCAATTTAACTGGAACCTTGAGAAATCCTTCACGGTTTTCATAATTTAGCCCAAAGAAAAAAAAAATCTGCCTGTAAATGCTGGATCGCCAAAGCATGGGCTGAGTCAAAGGGAAGGGCTCTGTTTAGTGAAGCACAACACTACCTACTGGAGTACCCACTTATTTCTTAGAAGCCTTTTCATCTACCTTGTGAGTAAGCCCGTTTCTGCTTACTTGTGAAACTGGGCAAGCTCAAAGGCAGGAGCACGAGGGCTGCAGATGAAATAGGGAAGGTGTGGGTCGCTGCTCCTTTGCATGACCCAGATGCAGCTCACAAAGCAGCCATCTAATCTTACCTTATTAAAGGGTGTGATACTCATGTGAGAACTAATCACAAGCACTTTATTATTTCTAACCCAAGCATTAGCCAACACTACCCCTTCCCCCCACCATTTCCCTGCCCAAACCTGCTCCAGAAAATGAAAGCTTCAGCAGAACTGTATCCCCACCGAAGCTGGTTCAGGGACTGCGCCTGACTGAGAGCACGGTAAGGTGAAAGTGCCTAGGTATCACAGTGATTAACCCAATATAATTATGTGCTCAAGACATTACAGATAATTTGGGGGTTCAGAGTGTCTGAGCTGGCAAATGCAAACCCTCTCTATGCTGGTAAGAGCGGGAGGTCAGGACACAGGAGAGGTACTGTTAGGCAAAAATCAACCTTCAGTGGGACCTAATACATCAATGTCATTCATGTATAAATTAGTAAGCAGAGTAGATGTTCTGTGCATATCCTCAAGGAGAAATCCAGCTAACAGCCCTGTGCCATCCCTGCCTGCCAGCTTCATTCTCTGCTCCTTTGGCAGGAGGCACACAGGGCACACAGGCACATCTTCACATGACACCAGGAGTCAGAAGGGGGAATATGCTCCTTGATTTCTCCCAACACCAGGAGTCCCAGCTCCCATACAACTCAAAGGAGCACTGGATGTCCTTGCTCTTCCTGATGATGCCTCTGTGATCCCAGCCTCCTTCAGTGGCCAGCAGGAGCAGGGTGGTGAGTGTCTCTGCTGGAGCTAATTTTCAGTGCAGCATGCTTCTCTGGCCAACAGCTTCACGCAGCACAGTACCAAACACCTACCGCACAAGAGCGGCTTGGCAGAAACACACCACGCAACAGCTCGGAGTTATCATCTCATCCCCGAGCGTGGCTATTCTGCTTTTCATAATGTGGTCCTGGCTCATAGCCCTGGCTCTTGCACGTTACAACACAGGGCTGTGTGAGAGGGGACAAAGCAAAAGACGTGGGGACGCCTGAGGATCTGGGGACGGTACAAACAAAATCTGAAGGCTCAGAAAGGCAGACACCTCTCCCACTGCCAGAAATCAGCTCTAGGGAAGATGCAGGACGTGACTTCCAGTTACTTCCAAGCCATGTGTGCCCTCTCTCCAGCCCTGGCCATTTTTCCTATTAATTTGCCTGGAATTATTTTGCAGCAGAGGTCTCTGAGCAAAAAAGGCTGGATCAGAAGCAAAAGAGTGACTGTTACATTATGCAGCATCCAGTCACAACAAGGGAATTAGATTTTGATCTGCTTGCTGAAGTTTGCTATTTCTACTCTGGTACCTGATGGTCAATTCGTTGCCAACATCTGTATAACATCAAACATTTGCATCCATATGGAGAATGTATAATTAAAGCTTGCTGCATACAACTGTGAAAACTTTCTCGTATCCTCCCTAAATTGCACTGCAACCCCCAGATGAGGGCTGGGAGCCAAGATGGAAAAAGTCTGGCATAAATATTTAACTAACTTCAGATACGTATTTCTCAACTATTAACTAATTATTTTGTGCCAGCCATAAATGGCATCTGGTTCGTTAGCACAGGACACATAAGGATGCTGCAGGTTGGACACAGAAGTGTGAAATAAAACGTGACTCCATGCTAATTAATATTAATGAATGGATCGAGAACCAACATCTCTTTGAAAATACGAGCTCAACAGGAGCCCGAGTGTGATTCATTATGATTATTGCTGGGGTGACAACCATTACCAATCTCAGAAAAGGCTCTGTTTCATGTAGCATCTCTTTGGGAAGGACTTAATTGGCTTCTGGAAGAAGTGAGGATGAACAGAGGAGGTGGTTTCAGTCCAACCTGCAGGTATGTGTTTGATCATTACCCTGGAATAGCAGTAATAGTAACAGTTCCTTTTGTTTGTGTGTGTGTGTGCTGAGGTTCCCTTGCTTCGGCTGGCTTGCTGAGGCGATCGCTGTAGCCTGCTGTCAAAATCCTGCTGTACTTATTCCTATCCCTCCGAATTCAGTCCCTTCTTTCAGCCCTCAGCCCCTCGTCCTCCAAACTTGGTCCCTTCTTCCCTAGACACCACTCACTCTGCTGCTGTTTCAGACTGCCTTGGCAGCCAGCTAGCTGAGCTCTGAGGCCTTGTACACAAATTGAGTGTGTTTTGCCTGAGTAGGGGAACATTTGTCCTCTCTTTCACACAGTGTCTCTCTGGGATGTGCTCACCATGGCACCAGGGGAAAGTCTGGATGGTTACCAGGGCAGTTGTCTTCCTTACCTGATATGCAGCCATGTGATAGGAATTACCAAACATTTCTGTCCCCTTCTTTCAAGCCTATGTGGGTTGCTCTCCATTCTTGAAAGATGCTCAGCCATTAACAGAAGTGTTTGTCCTCGTAGGGAGATCTTGAACAATCATGGTTTGGCAGCCAGTTGCTTTGCATAGCTATCATGTCCGTACATCACTTGGCTGTAGCATTGAGCGCTTGTGCTGACAGATCTGTAGCTTTAGCAGGGCTCAAAGGGAAATGCTAGACCCTCTTTCTTTGGTTAAGCCTGTTCAGTCAAGGAAAATGTCTCCAAGTTGGTTTCCGCCCTTGAAGCAGCTCCTGAACTTGTATTATATACATTTGAGAAGTATATCAGGTTTTTGGATCGCATCGATCTTTTTGCTACCTAGGAGTTACCACTCATCCCATCATTCGCCAGCTGCTTCTCTGCTCCGTTCTCCATTTCTCAATCAATTTTCTACTAACAGCCGACCAGTCCACCAGCTAATTGCCCTCTGGTCTTGAACAAACATCAGCAACAATCAGCTGAAGCTGAAAGCCTGGTGCTGCTTTATGCTATAATTTTCCTGAGTCAGGCAAGTCCCAAAGATCCACTAGGATGAATCATATATATCCAGAAGGGGAACAAGATCACTGTCTCTGAGTTGTCGTTGCAATTCTCCTTAACACAGCTTTAACATTGCTACTCCTGCGTTGTCTTCACCACTCTTTAAGTCTTTGCAAAATCAGTCATGTCACCGAAGACTAACAGAGAAAGAGAGCGAGCGATTGATGTGCAGCTTGTGCTGTGGGCTTATGATGGGAATCGGAAATGGATCTAGGAATCCTTCCCCAAGGTGGTCCATCATGTCGTCTTGTGACTTTATGTAAAACCCTTATATTTCCTCCCATCTTACTCAAGACTGGATGGAAAACTGGGTTAACAAAAATGTAAAGAATTTCTCAATGCAGCAGAGACTGCTTCAGAGCCAAGCTTCCCAGGGGAAATAAATGATGAACAAAAACAAACAACAGCACAGCTCAAATGATTCCTCCCCTCACCACAGTCCTGAGATTTCATAATTGCTCCCTTCATGGCCATTTTGGTTTGTAATATGCAGAGTAAAGATTTCCATTATAGCTGTGTTTACTTAATCACTATAATTTTTTTAAGTGAAGTTCAGGCTGTTGAAAGCACCAGGCTGCCAGTCCCAAACAAATTAGCCATCAGCTACTTGCACTAGAAGCTGCTGTGCTGTGATCCTTAGCAGAGGGTTTGCTCCCCTACAGTTTCTTGGTTCTCAAATGGATCACCCCCCTCTGGGAGTGAGGCAGCTATTTAACGAGTTACGTGTTATGCCCTTTGCCTTATCAGGCCAGATAAGGAAGGCTTTTTTTGTGTCTGTGTGTAAAAAAAAGTCGGTCTCTGAGAATGGGATGATCATGTGGACATGTGGGACTAGTCTGATGTCCGTCAGAGGGAAGCTAGACAACTGACAAATGCAGAATCCATTTCAGAAAGCAGCAGGACATTGACTACATCTGCAACACAGTCTTTCCAGTGAGGTTACATTGAATATTCTCACCGTGCATGGCAGAATATCCTGGCATGAATATTTAATCATGCAGGGCAAATATAAGTAGATTGAAATTCTAGGTGATGACAACTTTCAGATGACCTGGGCCTAGACTAGAATTTGTGATTGCAGATGGGAAGGCTCCACCTTTCTCTCCTCCAGAGCTGTTGATTCCCTGGCATGGGAACTGGGAAACAATTTAGCTTTTATAAAAGTAGGAACAGGTACTACACAGGGGATTTAAGCCAAGTGAGATAAATATGGAAACAGAGTCAGTAGCTTCAGCCCTTGGAACGAAGGCTCTTCCTTGGTCGGGGTGCATGGGATTTGCTGTCACTTGAGGCGGCCAGCAACACCATTTTCTTGGCACTCTCATGGTTTCCAGCACCCCAAGTCACTATGCTCAAAACCAAACCAGATTTCCATTGCCATTTTCAAGCAGTATTGACCTCAGCTACTGGGCAAAGCCACCTCACCCTGTGTGCTTGTGACCTTTGGGGAATAAAAGATCCAGCCTCTGAAACAAAACCCAGGAGCATAGTAGATGGGCTTCCTTGGATCCAGTGGGTCTAGAATCCCCAACACGGATCTCAGACTAGTCTAGTGAGCCTCCTTCACAAGACCTTTTTGCAGGTGCTCCACCCTCACCTGCCACACTTCGTGAAGTCTTTACTGATGAAACAGAGATGGGAGAAAAAAAGAAGCTTTGTTAAGCTACTCTTCATCGTCTTTGAACCGTCATGGAGGACAGGAGAGGTGCCCAAGGACTGGAGGAAAGCCACTGTCATTCTAGTCTTCAAAAGGTAAAGAAGAAGGATCCAGGAAACTACAGGCCCATCAGCCTCATCTCCATCCCCTCAAAGCATGTGGAGGAAAAGGTTATAAAGAGTAGTCAACGTGGGCTCACCAAGGGCAAACCCTGCCTGACCAACCCGATAGCCTTGTGTGATGGAGCGACTGGCTGGGTAGATGAGGGGCGAGCGGTGGGTGCTGTCTGCCTCGGCCTCAGCAAGGCCCTTCACAGCGTCTCCCATGACATCCCCAGAGGCCAGCCCAGGCAGTGCGGGTGGGCTGAGGGGACAGTGAGGTGGGCTGAGAACGGGCTGAACGGCAGAGCTGAGGGGGCTGTGACCGGCGGCGCAGAGCCCAGCTGGAGGCCTGTAGCTCGCGGGGTTCCCCAGGGCCAGTGCTGGCTCCAGTCCTGTTCCACTTACTCACCAGCGACCTGGGTGGAGGGGCAGAGGGCACCCTCAGCACCTTTGCTGGTGGGACAGGCTGGGAGGAGCGGCTGATACCCCGGAGGCTGCGCTGCCATTCAGGGAGACCTGGGCAGGCCGGGGCGTCGGGCGGAGAGGAACCTCATGGAGTTCAGCCCAGGCCAGCGCAGGGTCCTGCCCCTGGGGAGGAGCAGCCCCAGGCACCAGCACGGGCTGGGGGTTGAGTGCTGTGTCTGGTTCTGGGCTCCCCAGGTCGAGAGAGACGGGGAGCTGCTGGAGAGGGGCCAGCGGGGGCTACCGAGGTGATGAGGGGACTGGCCCGTCTCCCTTATGAGGAAAGGCTGGGGGAGCTGGGGCTGTTCAGCCTGGGGCAGAGAAGGCTGAGGGGGATCTTACCAATGGCCACAAACATCTCGGGGGCGAGTGTCAGGAGGCTGGGGCCAGGCTCTTTTCAGTGGTGCCCAGTGACAGGGCAAGGGGCAACGGGCACAGACTGCAGCCCAGGAAGCTCCATCTGAACATGAGGAAGAATGTCTTTACCCGGAGGGTGACAGACCCTGGCACAGGCTGCCCAGGGAGGCTGTGGAGTCTCCTTCTCTGGAGACATTCAGAGCCCACCTGGACATGACTGTCCAACCTGCTCCAGGTGTCCCTGCTTTAGCAGGGGGTTGGACTAGATCTCCAGAGGTCCCTTCCCACCCCGACCAATCTGTGATCCTGTGACTGGTTTTGGGAGAGACTGTAGACCAGCTCTATCATGATATCAGGTGCCCAAATCCCACAGAATCAACAGAAAGCAGACACCTCAGTTCTTTTGGCCTGAAGCTACTACGACACTGGGACCCAGTGTATGATAAGACAAAAAGATGTACATTGTCAGGAAGACAGGGCATTAACCAGCTTATTCCTTTCTGTAGTTAGAAGTGCAAATTCCTCTATTCCCTTGTTTAAGTAACTGTAACTCATTTCATACTTTCTGCTGATAGGAATATAATTCAGTCATTTCACAAGGTTGTCACGCACCATGAATGGTCCCTGCATTGACAGCTCCAAGTATTATCCTCATTTCCTAGTGGGAGAGATTCAGAAAGTTCAATATCATCTCTGTTTGCAGAAACAAATCCACATAAAGTGAAGCTATCATAGCAGATATTAGCGGACAGGTTTGCGTCACGGAGAGGTGGAGGGGGGATGCAGGAGAAATCTCACTGTACAGGCAATAGGCAGAGATTAGAAGAGCACCAAGTGGCCAGGTGGTGAGGGAACCCACTTCTGATGTACAATTGCAATGATTGCGATGAATAGGGAGAATCTATGATTAAAGTCATGTCTGAAAATAACAGTAATGATTTCCACTTGTATGCCTTTGATCAGACAATCTCACAGTATTGTATAAATGAAATCTCCCAATATCTCTGTGAGGTTGGAAAGCCTTCTACTGACATGAACATGTCAGAAATAAATAGCAGCTGAATGGTGTTAGACAGGTGATGGCTTAGATAATTCATCCTCTCTTGGAAGAAGAGCTTCTAGAGATGGAATTTGTCCCAGTTGTAACAGAGGAATAGATCCTCAATATGAGCTATATTGGACTACATGCATAAATTACTGTGCAAAATGATCATCCAGCCCATTCAGTTCTCATTTCTGTAGGTGAAAGTGCCAGTAAGGGAACTAATCACCTGTCTGTAAGGATGATTTTAAAAGATGGAGACACTGCCCATCAAGAACACCCATGGGACTCATCAGCACTGTCCAGACAGGCTGCTGGTGACCATCAGGAGGCAAGAACTATACTTTCAGTCACTGTATCCATAGGATTAATTTGAATTATCCATCTGGAGTGCAAAAATGTATATCTGTTACCATGCCCTTGTACACTACGTTCCCTAGAACAAAATCGTACAGGACCATCACATCCAGCCGTAAGCCTGATCTGGAGAGCCCTGGGCATATCACTCCACCTGCCTCTTTGGAAACCATCCAGGAGCCATCTAGGCAGCTTTTGCACAGGTTTCACTGGGCTTTGCAGCTAAATCCCATGCAAGGGCAGGAGACATCACTGAGTATTTCTCTTATGATAGGGGAGGTGGACCCAAAACTGAACAATGTATTGCTTTCTGTGGAAAGGCAATTTTTTATGTTTGGAAAGCTTGAAACGGTTATGTTTGGTCTTGCTGGAGTGCTGAGAGGGTTAAAAATATGGCTCAGCACTTATTTCGCTTATGATTATGTTCATCCTCCTGTCACCAAGAACAAACCCAAAATACATTCTGATATTCAGATCTGGCTATTTTAGTTTGCACTTTTCTCTATTATTCAGTGAATATGAAATTACTTTTCACTGGCTCAGATGTGTAGTATTTTTCAAGGATAAGTTGTAGGGGTCAGACACCCCAACTTCACTGTTATGGTTGATAATCATAATTCCTGGTGCTCCTCAAGAGCCAGTAATAAGCTGTCTGCATTAATCCTATTTAGATGTTCGATATGGGTATATCTTCCAGCAGACAGATTATATAAATACAAGGTTTGATGAAAAAATCCTCATACTGAAATATAACCAAGTGGAGTTTTACCCCTGGTCAAGAAAAGGAAGACATTATCTGGCTAGTCAAATGCTGGAGATGCTCTCCAGGTGGCCAGAGGGACCTCTCTCCAAAAGATAAAGACAGTCCTTAATCTATTTAGGGCAATGTCAAAGCACCACCCTTAATAACTTCGAATTTAAGTATATTTTGCGATAAAAGATTAAATCTGCCTGAACTCCCCGAAAGTCTTCTCAGAGGAGACTAGGTCTAAAACCAGTGTGCTGTTCTTCCCTCGCTGCTGCTGTCCCCTGCCCTGGGGACACTCTCCTCCAGGCAGGCACAATGACGTGGATAAAACACAAATCTGTTCTTAACCTCGTGCCACCAGCAGCAGCTGCAGTTTCTGGCACATGCAGCAGCCCGAGCTCCCCTATGTGTTGCCTGTCCAGGTCCCCCAAGCTTGCCTGGCAGAGGCACCTCTTTGGCTCCTTCCTTGACTTTTTTCACTACAAGAAACCCCCAGAAAAATGTCCGCTGGCTTTTTGAGGGGTCTTTATCTGCTAGATGAAAGTCCCAGCCAGGTCAGACGAAACCCAGGTGGGTTTCAGAGGCAGCATTAAGCTGGTTTAGCCACCAGGCAAGCCTCAGCCTCTGCCTGGGGGTGTTCTTGGTGGACTTTGGAGGAGGAGAGCTGGTGGGGACATAGCCCTGGCTCCTGTGGTGGCTGCAGCAAGGGACAGAGCAGGTGACAACCCTGGGCATGGCACACAGATGGGGCTGCTTGAATAAGTGTGTTGGTTTGGCCACAGCAGTGGAAACACTGAGAGAGCGCAGAGCCCAGAGCGTGGTCGGGGCTGTGAGGACCAGGTCCCAGCCAGGAGGGGAGGGATGTGCCACATGGCCAAACAGCCACTGCCACCCTGTATCTGCAGGAGCAGAACGTGCAGGCAGAGTTCCTCCACCCCAAGAACATTTTGGGCTCTGCACGCAGAAGGGATGGGGTTACTGTGCTGGAGCAGAGCAAAGGCTTTCTACCAACAGCAGAAAAGATATTAGCTGCGTGAGCCTGCCAGCCAGCCCAGAGCAACGACTACAGGAGCATGTCTGAGCTCTCTGATTTATTTATTTGGTAAGCAGTTGTTAGCAGCACTAGCCTCAGCAAGCATCAAAACACCCTCAGCTCCTTCTCTCCCAGCCTCCCTCACTGTAGCTTCACGCGCTCCTCCTTGAGCCTAGCCAGGGTTTGGTAGAAAGAGTAAAACTGCACAGTTGTTGCCCTGTCTGCCCGACTCATCCTCTCACCACTTCGTGTTCCTCAAACAGGTGCTCTGTTAAGTGGATCCTGCTGTGTTTAATGGTCTCCCCGCCCCTGTGTAGCCTACTTACATATTTTCTGTGAGCCCGCTGGCCTGGTGATATTCCAGATGTACGGTCCCTGACAGCTGCTCCAGGAAGGGTCACACAGCTCCTGTAATTAAAACAAAGTGAAAAGGCAATTCCTCTGCTTACCCAGAGGAAAAAACCAAAAATGGGGATGAGGGGAAGGAGACCCTTAGCTGCTAACGTGAGGGATAACGAGACAAGGCTGGAAGGTCTTTAATTTAATTGTTAACACAGGGTCGTACCAGAAGTCATCAGGCCCTGTGCTATCAACAGATCACTCAAGTAACATTAATGCTTATGCACATATATGGAAAAAGTATGGTCATGTTTCATTTCTTCTGGCCATCTTCCCTCTCCCTCACTTCCCTGGAATAACTCACCAAGGTCTGGCACACCAAGCAGAGACTTCTAGTTCAGTTACACCCCTCATTTTGGCACCCCCAGTTCTGCAAACAGCAGAAGCAGCACTCCTTAGAAAGCATCATGGAGCACAAATCTCATTTGAGTTTGTCCGGCCAGTTCATTATCTGGGATTGTTATAGAGCTGTGTATATGCTTCTGCCACCCTCTGCATTTCTTCTAGTGTACACTCGTGTCTGATCTTGGTGTATTTCCAGTGGAAACTTCTCAAGGCAGAGAAATATCCTCCTGGGTAGCACACACATACCATGTCCCTGTCACTGGGAGCGTCAGGGAGGAATTTCCCAAAAGCACAGGCGTTCAGCTGGTGGAAGATCCAGACTGGTGTTGTGCCAAGATTGTCTCTGCCCTCCGGACCAACACACATTGGTCTTCCGTTGAAGGTGAAAATTACGCGGTCCTATTTGACATCACGGTGGCATTGCATGTTGTTAGGGGCCACCTCTTTGTCTGCCTGTGGGATGCAACGTGGGGTGTGTGTGAGCCATGATGCAGAGCAGTGGTGTTTGTACCCACGCCACAGAAAGGGCCTGCGTTCCTGCTGGGGTGGGGGCACGGAGGAGGGTATCACAGCTAGGTTTCAGGAAACTGAATGCTGGCATACTCTGCTGGAGAAGACTTGGGGCATAGCTGTGTTCAGAGCTGTGAAAAGGCTGGGAGAAAGATGGGACCTGAGGGGAGAGGGAAAGGTGGGACGATGAGAGCTTTCATGAAAGGGAGACAGCCACAGAAAGGGACTGTGAGTTTAAAGCTCACTCCAGGCTGATGCTGACAGCTGGTCCATCGATGCAATGCGAGGGAACTCTCTGTTCCTCGTAACTTGACGAGAGGGGGAGATGGTCCTATGCCAGGGGCTGAATCAGTCAGAGGCATAATTAATGTGTCTGGTGCTGTCTCTGTGGGGGTGCCATTGGATAACTCAGGTTGTGGGTGTCAAAAATAGTGCATTAATTGTGCAGGAGGGGGACTGGAATCAGAAAAAAAGTACAGGATTTTTCTGCAGGTTATTATGAAATCACTTAAGAGAGCATGTTGCAAGTAATTCTGCTGAGGAACAGAAGATCCAAAAGAGAAACTGATGTAGGATGCTGAAGAACTCATATACCGAGTAACTTGAAAAATGGTGCAGTGGAAGTTTATGAGTACCCTTCAACTGACTGACTTTGAGAAGAGATGGAAGCAGAGGCTGAGGAATCAGAAGTGCAGAGTCTGTCTTCTCAGCAGAGCGGTCCATTTTCAAATAAGCTTGCAAGTGCTCCGTTAGTAGTCTCACAAATGCCAGATGGCTGAAGCAATGCCACTTTAAAAAGAGAGACCCTAATTTAGCATAAAAGAAGGGGATTCTGGAGACCTGCACTGATACATCACGAATCCCTGTAAAATCCCCAGGATACCCTTCAGTGCTCTATTTTCACTCTACAATTCTTCTGAAAAGATAGGAACATAGATAATGGACTGTGAGGAAAGGAGGGGTGGCTCCTTGAAACTTCCCTCTGCCAGGGAGAATGTTGCTAGAACAAACCCTCAGTTTGGGCATTGAATCAAAGAAATATGGATATGGCCGGCAGGATGGAGTTAAGGTTGCAGGCAGATGTTGGTGGAGCCTTCTGCAGTTTTCTCTTTCCCTATCCTTGTTTCCAGAGATAGTAGTCAGGTGTTGAACGTTTATTTTGGTTATAGTAAACTAACCTTGCTATTAACTCTGTCTGGTAATAAAATGTGGTTTCTCTGTAAAGCAGATTTGCAACTCCCTTTTTTTTTTTTTTCTTTGGGTTTGGGTTTTTTTTTCAGGGCTTAGAGATCTTTTTTCAGGAAGAGCAAAGTGTTTTCCAAGTCTTTCCCAGCCGGAGCTGATTGTGGCATTCCCAAGAGCTGGGACACAAGTTTTACATCTTCCTGCAAGGACTGGGGCCCAGTAATATTCGTTGCTGCACTGGGAGAAGGGAATTTCCTTTGGCATGTAGCAGGAGAGGCAGGAGCATGGCTTCTGATGCTGAGACTAACCTGCTCATAAAAAGTGACTGTAAAGGATCCTCCAGGCTGGAGGAGCTGAAGGTACTCTATGTGCTGGACAGGCTGGCCCCTATATATTAGTCCAATGGGCCATGAGGCTCAGAAGGAAATTTGGCCATTATTTCTTCTGACAGGGATGGAGGTAGCATGGGGCCTTAGACACTGAGTTACCCATCCTGCCACAATAATTCTTCCCAAAATGCCATCATTCCTGAGGCCATTTAGCATTTTGGCAGTTGTTCTGATCTACTCTGGGCTAACACTTGCTCAATAAACTATAATAAACCTATTAGATAGGTTTGCTGAAGTGTACTGCCAGATTGGGACGGAGTAATTTTTCATTGCATTCGGTTACATCCAAAGTAACGGACCAACATGAATTAATGTTGATGTGATGGAGTGGTGCAGTCTGAAAATGACCTTTTCCTTTTATCCTCACACTATTTTCTGAAAGCTCTTTTTCTGTGGGGCAGAGCTGGTCTGCGTGCCACTGCAGAGGGGTCTTCTCCCCCCATGTGACATGTAGCTGCTGGTATCCAGGTCTAGGGAACCATGTCTGGCAGTTCCTAAATTATAAGAGAAAGAGGGTTTTTTTCTCCTCAGTATCTGAGGGCTTTTAGTATCTACAGTGTACCCTTTTCTTTATTAATTAATGTTATGTTTAAAACATAAGTAGGTTCTTATTTCTGCTCGCTACTTATTATAATGCCTTGTCAGCACTTCAGTGCCTTTCCTTTCCCATCCACCTCGGAGTTGTGTTCACCCCTTGATGTGTTAGCCTGAGTCAAAATTGTGGCTTGCAACAGTGGTACCGGTAACACAGGGGTCAGGGTAACACGTCACCTGGGAAGGTGAGCCCTACTTTTATTTACCTGCATGAGTGCAGGTGAGGAGTGCCAGGCTGGGCTTTCTCACCCGGCCCCACGGCTGCTGCAGGGCACCCCATCCCACAGCTGGGAGCTGCCCACCCTGCTGTCCTCACCGGGGTGCTCTGCAGCCTGTACCCCTGCCCACGGCGGGTGGCCTGAGCCACGCTCCATGCTGACGCTGGCATCTGCAGCAGGGGTATAACGAGAACATTTTTTTTTTTAGCATGTTAACTAGCTGAAGTGATGTCTGCAGGCAATCTCTTACACCAGTCTTGGTGTTACACCTCTGTTAGGACTAATGCAGTTAGTGCACTTTTTGCTACAAAAAAAAAAAAAAAAAAAAGCCAGGGGGAGGGTGGGAATCCTCCCACAAAATCCTCCCTTCCCGGATTCTCTGGGAAGGGGTTGGGCTCAGCACACCCAGGCAAGCTGCCAGCCTCAGCTGGGCAGGACACTGTCGCCAGGCTGGGCTGCGGTTTAACCACCAGTCAAGGAGGCTCGGGTCTCATCGCTGCCATGCTGACACAGTCTGCCCGTCGTCCCCTACTGTCCTCGGCAAGGAGAGACCCCTCATTAGCGAGCGGGAGATGTGGGCAGATGGGCGGGTGGGAGCTCGCCTTCCTCCTTTAAAGCACAGCTATATTTAGAGGCAAATGGCAAACAAAGCGACGGTGAGCTGCTGCTGCCCATAAATTATCCAGCTGCGTGGGATGCGGAGGGGCTCACAGCCACCGCCTGCCACTCCTGCGCTGGTGGAGGCAGGAGAGGGACCAGGAGGGAGGAGATGTTGTCAGCCCAATACTTGCGAGGTTCCCCCCACGTTGCCCCTGGCCCCCATCTCACCCTCACTCCCCCACCCCAACCAGCCCCAGCAGCAGGAACACGGTTCAGCAGATGGTTGCCATGGGTTACCTCCGCGCCGCAGATATTCCCTTCCGAAATAGCAACGCTAATTGAAAACAGGGGCTCCGCACTGTCACTTCAAGGCACTGTCACTGCTTCGGCAGGCTTGTGGTCCTCACCGGTGAGGTGCAACCAGAGCTCACTCCCCAACCAGCTGCAGCAGCACTGACAGGACTCGTGGGTCCCAAATCCTCCTGGCAACCCCGGGTGGTCTCACAGCATGCCTTGTGGATGATGTGCTGGGGACCAGGGTTGCTTTCCCACAACATGACCTGACCCAATGGGGAGGACCATCATAGCGCAAAGCATGGGGAATAGGGCCAAAAGAAGGGGAGGACAATGCAGGGACAGTGACCCTTGGCAGGCAGTGGCCCCACTGCACAAGATGCACAAGGCTGGGTAGCAATATCTAAATTAGAGGTGGAGGCTATGTCCTGGGTTACCCAGGTGGTCAGCACCAGCTTTCCTGAGCACAGCTCCGTCTCGCGCTCCCTCTGGTGATACGGTGCTTTTAGGAGGAATTCAGTGGGGCTTTTCAAGATGCTTTGCCACACCGACAAAAAGCTGCCAGGATGACTGCAGCACAGGGGGGATGATAACTAGAGAGCTGGGGTGCTGGAGGAGGTGCCTGGTGGGGCACTACAGGGATGAGTGGTACACCTCATCTCACTTTAGCCTATTCCCTTTTCAGGATGATTAATGTGCAATCAGTAGGCTTGCAAAATTTAGATAGCGTAACCTGCTGCCACCAATTAGCAAGGTATTTCCATTCTGCAGAGGGCTTTCAATCCGTAGCACAAACTATCATTACAGGTGCAGTATCTGCAAGCAAGGAGGAAAGCCGGTCTCCTGGTCGGGGGAGACTGCTTCCCCCCATCTCCCCACCCCACACTCAGGAACTTCCCAGCTCCTTTTCAGGCTCTGTTCCCCCCATGCTGCAAGGAAACTGTCCCTGCCTGTCCCTGGGCTGCTCTGAGGATGCACTCACCACTCCTTGGAGGACAGGCGGTGCGCTGGGGGCGAGCACGGCAGGGTCTGTGCAGTGCTGTTCTCGCAGCCTGAGCATTAGCGATGCTGTTTCTGCATTAAGTTATTGCACTTCTGGTCTGTTTAACACCTACACCAGTAACGTTTTACCTGAGGCTGCACCACTTCACATGCAGAGAAGAGGGACATTTGCAAAACTCTCCTGCCAAAATCAGGGCCTAAAGGCTACCTTAGCATCCCTTCTTGTCACATCCCTAAAAACTGGAAGTATAGGAGAGGTAACATCAGTCTTTCCAATTTGTCAGTCATTTTGGGGAAGCAAGATCCTTGCTGGGAGCTTTGGTGCCCTCCCAGCACTGCCCCTTTCACTTCACTGCCCCAATTCCACAGGCTCCACATTGTCCTTAATCCACAGACTGCTCACAAGATTGGAAAGAAGTTCTGCTTTTAACAGAAAAAGAACAAAACCCCAAAAGCTACTCTAATTACTCCTATGCAATCTTAATCATCCCTCTTAGCTCCTGCAGTTGCTTTGCCCTCTGCTTGCACAGACAAACATCGGAGGTCGACACCGTTCACAGAGAAACCCATCCAGAGACAGACAGGTGTAGCATGAACATGTTAGGTTGTCAGATTTATTCTGCATAAGGCAATGACATCAGGAGCTTGACATTGTTTGTGACATCTGGAAAGCATCAGAGTGTCTGCAGTGCAGAGCAAAGTGGCTTGGCAGCACTGCTGGGGAATGACACTGCTTGCACTGTGCTAGCGCAACGGGCAATGATGTGCTGGACTGTGGAAGCATTATATGATGATGATATAGGATGACCAGTCTTTCTATATCCACACAGGCTGCTAAATACCATCCAATGTGCTATACTGTCAGAAAAGTATTATACCGCTAGGAAAGCTTGGAGAAGACTAGGCTTAGCAAGAACTGAAAGAGTTTAAGATTACTTTCCTGGCCAAACATCAGCTAAGGGTATATAAGATACCATTCTACAAGTATCCTAGGAGGTGGGAAAGTAATTGCATCCAGAAACCAAAAGGAGAATTGATAAATGGAGTAAGATGAAGTAAAAAGAAAACAAAAAACAAAAACCAACCAAAAACACGAAAAAACCCCCACAACAGCAAAATCTGTTGAGCCATAGAACAAGGAGCTCCCCTGGTTGAGCCATTTAAGAGTAGAATAGAGGATACAGCTCACATTGCTCTCTGGAGCAGAGAGTACACACCAAGAAACAGATCTTTTTCTTTAATCACAAGCCCATACCACTGGGAAAGCAGACTTTTATTTCACTTTTTACAGCCACCAGAGAACCAGCACTGGATTTCCATGTCTACCTAGCTCAAGTCTGGCAGGACATGATCAAATTTTAAGGAAAGTAGCCAAACCTTACAGCACAGCTTTGCCAGCTGCTCCCCCGAGCACTCATCTCTTGCTCTCAAAGGCATGCACTGCAGCGTGGGGCTGAGAGCAGCAGAGCCACGGCCGCTTTGCTGGCTGACTGGCTGGCTGAGCGAGCGAGCGCGTCTCATTAACAGGGATTCATCAGCACTGTTGTTAATAATGCAGGAGCTGCCTGTCTCTGGGGGAGGTCCTCAGCAAAAACCGCGCTGCTCCTGTATTTCAAACACAGTCTCTGCTGGCATGATGGGCTTCCACGCTGACAAAGCATTTTGGTTATTTGTTATTCTCAAATGGCATCTTGGTGCTGAGCGGTGACCGAGCTGAGAGGTGCATCCAGAGCAGAGGAGAGCAAAGCCAGCCCTGTGCCACTCTTGGACCTACCCCTGTCTAGGTATCAGCAGGGACCACTGTGATGGCTGATGAGAGAGCGCTGGTCCTGAAGTCATCTTTGGGGAAGGCAAGAGCATGAGTTCAGGTTGTCCTGGCATTACCCTCTGCTCCAGTCACTCCACTGTAGGGAGAGGGGATGAACACACAGTGGCCCTGCTATCTCTGACCTCCTTCTCTTTTAGGATGATCTCCTTGGCATCTTCATTGTGGCCTTTATGTTTCTGCCAGCACAGGAAGAACTGCAGCTGGGGCCAGACACTCACATGAAATTGCTTAGTCCTCCCAGTATTGCAGCCTGTGTAAAGGACGGAGCAGATGTTGTAATTACCTATTAGAATCACTTGGAAGCCTTATTTTGTCATTACTCACTTGCATATGCCAGCACGTGGGATAAGGGATAATTTCATGCTCTGTGACAGGGATGCTGTACCCTGCCCTCTCTGATGCTGGCCTGCCCGCTGCCAGCCTGTGAGTTCTGCCGCTGGTGGGGCTGGGCAGCTTTGTGATGGAAAAGGTGCCTTCTAACATTTTCCAAGAGAGGAAGCCTAACTAGAAGAGACTTTAAAGTGAGCAGCCTAGCAAAACGATCTATAAAAAACAAGCAAACAAACCTGCTCTTTGGCCGCTGTAGGCTGTTCTCCAGCTGGGCGTCTTTGGGCATGCATAGGAGCAGCAATCTCATACAGAAATAATTGTCAGGACCCGTACGATAGAGCTCCCCAGGAAGTGTGAACCTCCAGCCAGGGCAGCATTACCATTGAAAGCAAATGTTTTGACTGAGTGAGATGCCACCATCCCCTGGGAGGAGCGAGCATGCCCTCCCTCATGCAGGCCTGGAAGGTGGGAACAGCAATGCTTCCTGGCTCGGCTGCGGGGACGTCACCTGCTGCGGGGGGTCTGGGGGAGAACAGCTTTCTTGTCCGAGGTGGGGAGCTGCTCTGCCCTAATTACCGTGGGCACCCAGCACAGCAGCCGGCTCACGTGCAGGAGGGGTGTGTGGTCAGTTCAAGCCACCCAGCACGGAGATCGCATCCCTCTGCCCTAAGCTGTCACAGGGAGTGATGATGACAGATGGCTGCACAGATCAGCCTGCCATCTGGGTCTTTGTCATACCTCCTGCCCTGCCACAGACACATCCCTGCTGATGGGACCCGTGTAAAAAAAGGCAGCACCATGAGCCAAAACCAAGCAGTGTAACCCGTTTCAAGGTCCGCTTGGCCTTTTCACGCAGAACAAGGTCCAGGGATCACCCTCATTTTAAAGCACGGTTGGTGGATCATCCATAGAGGGATGAGACCTTCCCTCCAGACACGCGGTGCGCATGGATGGCCAGCCCCAGCAACAAGCGGTGTGACCCCCTGCCTCGGGAATGAAGGCAGTGCCATCCTGGCAAGAGACTCATCAGCTGACTGTGCATTTCTGTAAGGAGCCAAGAGCAGTGTAGATGGGAGCCATAGCCACGGTTTGTTTGAGGAGCTGGGAAGTTCACTCTCTTCTAGCCCAGGGCCCCAGGGCTGGGCTGTTGCAGCCCTGGCTGGGGCAGGGACAGTCTTGGGCTGCACCAGAAAGCGTTGTTGGTCTAAGACCTCAAAATCTCAGTGCCTGAGAGGCAGCTGGCCTTAGAGCCATGTTTCCCTAGATGGGATGGGTCTGTGCTAAGGCATAGACAGGTGGGTGGCTGCAGACAGCTCCCACTGGGAGATGATGCTCTCCAGAGAGTGGACACAGCAGCCCTTCACACCTGCCCTGGTCTGCACTCTGCTCTGGCCACCTATGTGCTATGACCCCTCTCCCACCGCTGCTTGTCTGGGCAGGTCAGGCGAACAAAGGTGCATCTCTGCTCCAACATCCAGAGCTCTGTGACTCCTCTCTCTGCTGTCTATACACTCATTCTGGTATCTCAGGTTTCTGAAGCTTCTCCTGCTGTGCACAGGTCACACTTGGTAGCCCTTAACCCTTTATGGCATCGAAGAAAGGCTTCAGGAGCTCTTAACTAGGAGCTTTGGAAGAAAGGCCTGGGGGGGCTCCCAGTGTCCTTGGGGTACGCTGCTTCTCATCAGGGAGGAAGGGCTGCACCCCCTGAGGTCCATTCAGAGCCCTTTCCACCACTCCTTTCACCTCTCAGCAAGCCCCTGTGGCCATTCAGGGAGGACACCCAAGGTCCTTGCTATGCCACTGCTGATCTATCCCAGCTCACAGTACTCTGGTTACGTTCTGCCAGTGCTCAAAAACCCTCTGCCCTCCTCTCTACTGTACCAGCGCTGCTAAGTAAACCATATCTAAACATAGAAAACTGGCTAGCTTGGGTATGGGAAAGCACCCAAGAACTCAGATCATTTCCATTCCCTCATCACACCCACAGAGAACTCATGAGCTCTCCAGCCCAGTACACCAGGCACTTTACATGCCAGGCTTTGAGAAATTAGTGTGAATTCTCATTTTGGCTAGGTATTAGCACAACAGTACTAGCCTTTCACCATTGGAAAAAGAGGAAATATAAGGAAATCGCAAAGAACAGTGATGTGAAATAAAGCCATCAGAATCTTCCTAAAAAGGTCCAAACATAGGCATCAGTCTGGGAAGAAGAGCTTATTTTCTAACCTCTCCCCACCTAGTTTGGACTTCTTGAACTCTGTATCTATGCCTGGCAGCCCGCAAGAGTAACGCCCTGTTCCCACAGGGACTTTCCAGTTCAATGCCTGGAAAACCATCCATCAAGACCCTCAATTTCTGCAAAGCCTTTGAACCCTCATGCTCCCAGACGCAGCCTGAGGCTCCCTGGGAAGGCTTGTGGGTCAGTGGCCGCAGAAGGACTTGGCTGCTGCCATGCAGGCTCCCAGACCTCTGCTTCCCCAGGCTGGGGCAGTGCAAGGACACAATGAACAATTGTTCTTTCCCCATCGGGAATGAGTAACGAACCTGTGAATGCTGGGACTGAATAATATAGCAGCGAAAGCAGTAAGAGATCTTCCTAGGCACCTATAGGATCACTTGCCAGGTGCACACTGTCGATTCAAACTGTAAGAAGACCGTTTGCTCTAGTGGTTTCTTGGGGCAGGCACAGGGAGGGCAAAGTTCATCCCAACAGAGGTTAAAGCTGGGAGGAAGGAGGCAGAGAACAAGCCCTCACTACCAGCCCTGCTGCCGGGCTGTACGTGCCTGCTTTCAGAAGCCAGATGCTGCCAGGCAAACAAAGATCTCCTTACATTTGTCTTAAAGCTTGAAGAATCTCTTGAGATAAACATCCTAAATTAAAGATAAAAGTGCTGTGGGTTTGCTGGCAGCCTCTGCCCCCCTCCCTGGGGATAAGCTCTTGCCTGAGTCTCACACGCATCTTCCTGCCATGTGCCCTGACCAAGAGTCGCACCCAAGGGTCCCCCTCTCCAGGAGGTAACAAAATCCCTCTGCCCCACTGCCTTGGCTCCCTCTGATGGCAGGTTCACCCGGAGGAGCGCTGTGTCCCAGTTTTCATTTCCCGGATCTCTTGGGAAGATGTTAAATCCCGGCTAGCCCTGGCTGTATTTAAAGTGATTGTAATTCACATGGATTGGGCTGTGGTTATAAGCTGAATTACATTCTGATTTAGCAGCAGGGATTAAGGCTCTGCATTTTAACTTATTAACCCAATCCAAGTTAGGAGAATTCCTCTTGCTGCCGTTCTAAGCTCCTACACAAGGAACGGCAAGGCTACGTGGGGGGGAGCAGTGGGATGGGGAGGGATGGGAGGGTTGTGCCCAGGCTGGGTCATGGCTGCACAGCTCTTGCGAAAGCAGAGGAAGGAAAGCACAGAAAAGGAGCTACAGCGGTTGTTTAACATTCCCTATGCACAGGAAGTCTCCTCTGTGTTAAACCTGGGCAGAAAGGGGCACAAGAGGGGTTAATTCCCCAGCTAGCCACCTGGGAGCCATCTGCTGCTTGCACTTGCTGCTCCAGCCTGGGCCAGTGATGCTCTGGCCCTAGGACCTCAGCTGTCTCCCTCCCTGATCTCTCACTGGAGATGCCTGGGAGAGTGAACTCTCCTCTGTGGGCCGTACCAGTGGTGGGACAGCTCATGGAGATGCTCGCTGCTCTGGGTGAAACAAGCCGAGCTGCGCAGGCAGCCCAGCACACAAGAATGCCCATCGTGGCGGCTCCTGCGCAGGGAGCCCTGCACCTCCAGACCCTGGGTTCACCCACTTGGCTTCTCTCTCTTGCCAACAGACAGACAATTGAAAACAGCCCAGACACACTCTGGAAAACTTCCCTCCATTTAATATTTAATGAAAACCCAGTGTAACTGTCATGTCCTTTTCTGTTTTCTCTCACTAACGCTGCTGGCTGCACAGGTATCTGTGTGTAAACAGAGCCAGTCTCCTTTCCACTTGGTTGCGCCTCTCCAGCTCGGGGCACAGCTTGTGATACCCGTACTCACCTTCAGAGGAACTCCCCGGGGCAGCCCTGCCAAAGTCAGCATGACTCCCTGCACAGTGCCCTCACCACTTCGGGCATCCGAGGGCATCCCAACCCAGCCCAGAGAGACCAGGGGACGACAGGCTCTGGAAACCTCACCATCATGGCAGGGAGTTGTAAGATCGCAGCAGTGATGTGGCATCCAGCTTCGCTCTGTGCCAAGAGGCTGATGCTGCACACCCCATCGCTTCCATCTCCAGGCCCTGCAATTATTGGCAAGGAGGGAGGGAAGGCACTGCGACTTCAGTCCCCTGCCTGTGCTGAGCCGCTGGGTCGTAACACATCCTACTTGCTCCCCCAGAGCGAGTAGCAGACAGAGCTGGGTCGATGATAAGGGCACAAAAAGTGGGATGTGTATATATGAAACAGTTTTTCCTCACAAAACTAAGAAGCAAATGGTGGAGCGGGGAGGGGAATTTAAAAGTTTGATGTTTGTCACTAACATTTTCAGTTTAGTTCAAAATAATTTTCTGTTTGAAAAAACAAACCATAAACCACCAGCATGAACAAAAAATGGTAGAAAGGAAGTTTCCTTCCATCCCTAAACATGTTATCACAGCTACTGCAGAGACATCTCTGAACAATTGCCCCAAGTCAAGGTGGACCTTCGGAGCAGAGTTTACACGGGGATTTGGAAGCTGGCACCACTCAGAGGCCCGAAAGCATGACTGCTCTTCTTTGTATGAACACAAAGCTGAGTTGCTGAGCTTTGCTGAGAACTGGGGACTCAGCCCAGGAAGGCAGGAGAGGATCTGTCTTCCTCTGCACGGAGATCTTCCCTGCCCAGGGTATGGTAGTGCACTGAATCCGGGCAGGGAATGTACCCCATTGCTCAACAACAAGACCCCCATTTCTCTGTGCCCCATGCACAAGAGCAGGGCTGCAGAAACCCTAAGGCTTGGTCCAGAAATCCCAAATCTGCTTCTTGATTCTTGATCAAAGTGCTTCAGGTTTAACTCCTGGCATATTAGGGAGAAAAGAGAAGACTTTTTTTCATGCCACCCTCACCTTTTCCTCTGGCCTCAGAAGAAAGGGACGCATGAATCCTGGTGGAGGATGCTCCTGCCAGCATCCCACTCTGCAGGACAGACAAGAGCTGTGGGAAGGAGTCTGCTGTGCACAGTATAACTCTCTCAGAAGCAGCAGACCGGGGAAGAGCCGAAGTGAAAGAGACACCTGGGAAGCGCTCTAAGAACAGGGCTACACCCTGTGGCCTTCATCCTCTTGAACTCAGTGTCAGGACCTCCCCGTCACAAAGCATCCACCCCAGAAAACCATGCACAAATGAAACCCTAAGGGGTAAGGGCGGTGATGGACCAGGACGGGGACCCTTCCCCACAGAGGCAGCTGTCACCAGCGGGAAGCCAAGGCACGCTCACGGATCTGCCGGCTGGTAAACTCTCCCTGCTGTGGTCTGGCGTGCTTCAACAACAGCAAATTTACTTAAAGAAGAAGAAAATGGCTTAACTAATCTTTGGTCACTCAGCTTTACTTCTGTTGCTGACACAGCAGGAGGTACTCACAAGCCCGATGGCTTTATTTATTTAAGTGTATTGATTTTAGCCTAGATTGGAAGAAAACAGGCGGATAAAGGGCAGGAAATTCCTCAGCTGTGAGAACCACACAGAGTACTAGAAATCAGATTTAAACTAGCAGATGAAAATACATTTGCCAGAACGAGGTAATGAATCATTCTGCCAGGAGCACAGGGATCTGGCCAAAAGCCAAATCCCGCCCACTTCAAAGCAGCAATTTGGGGTATTAAGCGGTGACTGCATTCCTGTCACTGACCATCATCTAACGCAGCGACAGCACTCAACGGCTCCCAAGCAGAGCCCAAAGCCTGCTGTGGAAAACCAGAGCACAGCCCGTCAGACCTTCCCCCCAGACCTTATTTACAATCAACGGTCTCCAAGTCAATCAGATCCAGGGAGGGAGGGCTCAGCAAGAAGAACAGAGGAGGACAAGCCGCACCAGAAGCATGCTCAGCTATACAGGCTGTCGTGCACAAGCAGCGTGTGGTGGCACAGACCCCCAAAGAGCACCGAGATGTGCACGAAGATGACAAGGGGAGGATTTTTGGAGGGTAATATTTTATTCATCTGTCAGCTCTGATCACCTGATTAGCTTGTGATAGCCCAGTGGCAGGGACTCCATGAGAAAAGACACCAGCTCTGTTGCCTGTTGTCACAGATCTTGCCTTAGCTACTGATGCAGTGTGATGTTGTCCTGTGCAGACGGGCAAGCCAGGCACCTGAAGGGAGTCCTAAAATTAAATCCCAGGGGCTAGCGGGAGATGAACACACGCAGCCTGTGAAACCAGTTCCTACTTTCTCTGCCAGCGGGGAGACCTTCAGCAGCTCAGAATAAGACCTTCATCTTCTCAGAATGAGAAACTGGGCTACAGGTGCAACCCCCTCTCCTTCCATGAGAACCTCCCAAAAGCCCCTGAAGGTGTGGAGACACGTTGCAGTACCCATCCTGCAGATGTACAGGCACTGTTCAACGCAGAAGATGGAAGAGGCAGAGAGGCAGCAGAGGTGGTGGGATGGCAGCCCTGCCTTGAGAGACAAACAAGAAGCACACGCTGGATTTCTCTTCTCCCAGCCAGTGCTATGCTCCCTCCAATGCTGGTAAGGCCTAAACACCCTTGCCAGTCACCTATGGCTTTCCCTGCTCCTCCTGCAGAAGCCGCCCCTGGCATGCCCAGTGAGTTTGGAAACAGAAGCTGGGCTGTCTCCAGTCCCTCAGACCCGGGGTGGAGAGCCTGTGCCCCGAAGCTGAAAGCCTCCAGTTCCCTGTTGCAGGGATGACAAGAGGCTACTTGCTGCAGCAGGGACAGCATCACCGAAGCTGGGAGAGGGGCGGCATTCGGCTGAGCAGGAGAGCAGGAGCAACAAGATAGGCACCAGCTAGGAGCATGATTGAAAGCAAGCGCTCGGGTAGTGGTTCAGCAGGATAGAGCACAACTTTTTCCCAGCTGTACAGGGAAATCACCTGGTTTAAAGCAAATTTTTTTATGGCTAACAGGCTGTGGACTTGTCATGTCTGTACTCATAGCAGTACATGAGCAGCAAGCAAGCCCACCAGAGCTCACATGTTTGTAGCTCTGAGCAGGAAAGAGCCACCCCCGCCTGCACCATCTCCCCATGCCCTCTGCTGTGAAAGGCCTTGAAGGCAGGTGACTCACAGCTACAGAGATGGAGACTCACTTCTGACTTGCAAGGGCAGAAGGGATTCTCCCCAGCAAGGTCAGGCAGGTTATTATCAGAACTAACCAATATTCCCATAAACATTCATTACTTGCTGCCCTGCAGGCACTGCAAAGGGCAAAGTTTGTCCCTGTTGCTGAAAACAAAGAGAGGAGCATCCGATCTGAGTTTTGCAATCCGAAGCCCTAGTGACCCATCTAAGCCCAAGGCAAACACACAGCAGGAAAAAGCTTTGGGAAAACCACATTGTGTCAGTGGAGCCAGAATCCAAGCTGAGATATGCAAAACCCAGGTACCTGCCAAGCAGTGGACCTGGCATCTTTTAGTTACACATCTGATAACCAATATGCTGAATTGTAAAGATATTTTCTTGAGCAAATTGTTGATTTGCCTCCCCTCCCACTGGTAAACCACGGGTGAAAAACACTGAGCACAGCACTTTCTGAGAGCCTCCACTTAACCCAGAGCTGCAGGACTGAGCATTGTCACCAAAGCACCATCTTCCCCTCACACCTGAGCATCTCTGGGGAGGAAGGTTCAGTTCTCAGAGCCAGGGGGAGCTGCCTTATCACTTGGCAGGAGTTTGCACAAACCTTATTCTCAGTCCACACAGGTTTTCAAAGCTCTCAAGCTTTGTTTTGAATTCTGTATTCAGGACAAGTCCACAACTTCAGAGTGACCGCAATCTAAAGGAGTGGATTGATCTGTTCTTGCATAAGAGTTGCACTCAAGTGGCAGTTTCTTGTATGGAAAGACGCTCTGATGCAGTTCATCCAGCACGGTGGGAACTTGGTTAAAATGCTAATACGCAGACAGGGTGAAGATTGAACTGTATTTTCACCTGCTGTTTTTCAGGTGTCACTAAATGTGAACAAAATCCCCCAAAACTACGGGTGTAACCCATCAAACCCACAGCTTGCCCACAAAGAAGTCTGCGGGAATCGTACATGCTCAGCACTTCTGGAGAAAGACAGGCAGGCCGTGTAAGTCTCTAAGCAGGCGGTAGGCCAGCCTACGCTGAAATGGGCAGCTATTTTCCTTATGCAGAGGGACCACCGCATTGCAAATGCTGCCCCAGAAATGTATGCCTTCGTGGCGCGGGGAGGATTTCCATCCCGCCGGCACCACTTGGATCTGGGCCTAGGTTGCGCACCTTAACGAATCCTCAAAATAAACCATGGGCAAATTTGACTTTCGTAACAAAACCTAATGCTGGCAGACTTTTGCTTCATTTTGAATGCTGCTGATTTCACTCTTCAGACCCTTGACCAGCTGAGAGAAATTGGCAAAGGGCTCCATTTAGCACCGCCCACAACTGCTCTGCAAGGACGCGACACAATGACAACTAGTAGAGAAAAGCGCTTTTAAATTATTTAACTATATCCTCTTATACAGTGCTTTCACCTAAGAGGAGGTAAGAGTCCTGGCTCTTATTTGCACAAAGGTACCATGGCTAGGGCCACCAAAGATAAGCATCATGCCCAGCACTTGAAGCCTGGAGGAGAAGATCCTTTCAGGCTATTGCTAAACAGCCCGTTACTGGAGCATTACACCAGTGTACCTGCTGCTCTGCATCTCACAGACGCATTTTTTAGAGGTGCTGGATATGGGCACTCCAAAACCTGTCCATGTCACAGGCAGAGCATCCCAAACCCCTTAGCCACCAAGGGGTCTTCCCAGATTTCTGCAAATCTGGGGTTTTTTTGCTATGTATGTTAAATATTTCTGGCTCTTGGTAGCCTCCTAAGTTCTGCCGAGAAAAACCTCCTTTGAGCCAAGAAAGCTTCTTTGTGTCAGGAAGCACAGCACACAGCTGAGAGCCTTCATGGCTTCTAGAGGGGTAGGAAAGACACTTCCAAAGTGTCCAAGACCAACAAGCTATCTCAAAACCAAGCGACACCCAACAGATACATGAAGATCCCAAGCACCATCATTTTCTTGAAAATTTACTTACCAGTGCTGCTGAGCTCGCTGGGAGAAGTCTCTTCCGACACCCAGCAACAGTTCATAAGAAAAAGACTCCTTGCTGCTGATGTCCCCCAGGTTCTACAGCAGGGTCTCCAGCCAACGTGGTCTCCATGCTGTCTTGCCCCCACGTTGCCCCAGAGCTCTGCCTGAGCAAGGTTTGGGGAGTCGATTCCCTAGCATGGTCCTCAGCTCAGCATCCCCACCTTACCGTACAGCATCCAAAGAGAAATCAGAGAGATTTCATGCCTCAGGCTGAGTTTGCTTAAGTTTGCCCAGTCAGCCCAGTAACCAGTATGAGAACCTGACATACCTGGCCGCTGCAGGTGGTGGGGAAGCTTGAGCATCCCTAGAGGAGGGGGTGGGAGGATGGGGAACAACTACATCAGCCTGCGGGGAAAAAGCTTGTGAGGCTGAATCCAAAACTTGAGGAAAATGGTCCGAACTCGCCTTTGCTTTAAGCAGCCTGGAAGTTAGCAAAGAGGAAGGATGGGATTTTGCTAATTGCCGAGGTGGCTGGCAGCAAAGAAAAAAATTCTGGCAGGGGAGAATTTATCCTCTAAGCTTGTTATCCTGTCAAAAAAGAAAATGAGGTTAGTGGAGGCTCATTTGTTTGTGACGAACTCCTGTCTCTTACTATTTATCACCATATGCTATTACCAGTTGACTTAAGCCCAGTGCATTGTAGTTACAAGTCTGATGGTGATGCAGAGAGGAGGGGATGGGTCCTCAGAGCATCGCCTGTCCCTCGGCCACCCCTGCACCCCCATAGCCCCGCAGAACATGGTCTCTCCAGGCTTCACCATGGGCCTGGGAAGCACGTGGCATTGCTAGTCTTTTCATAGGAGAAATGTTTGGTTGGGTGCATCAGCCTGATGTCTAGTCCAGGGATAAGGGACCATCATCCTGTAGGCCTGAGTGCTCTTCGGTGTCCTCTCCACTCCCCCACCTTGCACACACCAGAAGAAGCAGGGGCATTAGATGAATAATTACATGTTCAACTGCCTCTGGAGACAGAGACTACTGAGGACCACATGCTGCACATCCAATTTTCCCCTGGCACTGCCCAGACGTGAGCATCAGGCACGCTCCCTGACTGAAGATGGCCACACACTAACGCTGCACAGAGGAAAGCAGCAGAAAGGGACAGCTTCATTCAGAGGGCAGCAAAGCTCATTCTGCGCCAAAGGACACGAGGGGCACACGGCAAGGCAGTGACAAGCCCCGTGAGATTGGAATGAAGCTCCTGAGAGCTTCATGGTGGGTCTCAAATGGTGGCAAATCAGAGGGTAAGAATATGTTTCAACAACCAGCCCCGCTAGTTCTGTGGCTTTTCTCTGGTGAGATGACACATTTACTTGACACGTATCACACCTACCACTCGACTCAAAAGCTGACTCCGAGTCAGCTTTAGGGAGGACTGTTGTAAGGCATTTGACATTCAAATGTACAACATTCTGATTTAAAAAAATAATCTGCAGTGTATAATATCAATGAACCACATGTTAACTGGATTAAGAGCTGGCTGACAGATCTCAACAAGTAATTGTCGGTAGTGAATCATCTTCAGAGGGGAGTGTTTCTAGCAGGGTTTGTTGGGGAGCTGCTTGAGGCCTAACGCTTTCCAGTATTTTCATCATTGGGAAGCAAATGCAAACCTCAGGGCTGTTACAGTGCACAAATGACAAAAAGATTCAAAGTGATGAATAATGAGGAGCACAGGGCAACCATGCAAAGCAATCTCTACAGCTCAGTGAGCAAAGCCCACTTATAAGAAGTGGCGTTTTACTGCAAAAAAGTTGTTCCTGGAATAAGGAATGCCAGGCACTCCTAGGGTGCCATGTCTGGAAAGCAGAGGCTCTGCAAAGGGTTTTGAAGATCACAACAGAATATGAACTATAACAGCATAAAGCTGTAGCAAGAGGGTGATAACAGATGCACGCTCTGGGAATAATGAGCAAGCGAGTTGTATACACCTTTGATGCACGTTAGCAAGACAAATCCCAGCTCGCTGCCTCTAGTGCGGTGACAATGCTCTGAAAAGATTACTGGAAGAAGAGGGTATAGAAAGGCACCAAATGATCTCAGTGCTCTAGGGGGAAAACACCCAAAGCTTTCCAGAAGACATGCAAAACACTCAAATTATTCTGTTTATCAAAAAGAAAACAGAGTTGACCTCAAAGGAAAGAAATAGTTGGTTGAGTTCTCAGGGAGGAGGAGGAGGATGTGGAACAAGAGGAGAGGTGTGAAGGTTGATAGGGATGAGAACTTGGAGGTGGACATTTCCAGTGAAAGGCTGGTGTTCTTAGCTGGGTGAAGGGGACAGCCAGACAAGCTCCGGACCAAAATTCAGAGGGAGTGGTCTGAATAAAACAAGGGTCTGGCAGCAGAAATTTCTAAAGGATCTAACAAGCAGAGGAGGAGGAAGAGGTCTGGTACTAGGAGACTGAAGAACAGCATGTGATGGATACACAGACACGGGCAGCACATAAGCTCTAAACCTTTGCATAGCTTATGTGAAGGGAAGGCCTAGATGGAAGACAAAAAGTCAATAAAAAGTCAGATGCAAGGTGGGTTTTGCAACAGGTTAGTTGTGTTCTGCACAGATGCTGCTGCTTTGGTGAAATACTTGCCTAGACAAAGGCACGGCCGTAGATCTCATCTATCTGGACTTCACAGAAAACGGCTGCTAGTGGAAAATTAACAGCTAAGCCACAGCTGAGGATTAGTGCAAGCACTGAAGAAGAGTAGCAGCCTGACTAGAAAGGAGCCGGTAGCACGCAGCATTGAAAGGAGGACAGGATGAAACTCCTTTCAGTCTGCTGTTTTTCTTGTGTCATGTTTTTTAAAACAACCTTAGCACAGAAAACCCAGGGGTATGCTAATGCAATATTGTGGTGCCAAAGGGGAGGTCGTTGCCCATGGGGTGGAATGCTGAAATACGCAGGAAGGAATAGATCACCGTGAGGAGCCAGGCAACTAAAAACAAATAAGAGACAACAGCCCAGAAGCTAAGGTCTGGCAGCCAGGAACAAATAGCTTGAATTCCTCTCGATAGAAGAATAGCAACCGATACTGGAGGCAATAAAAAAAGAGACTTGAGTTCATTAGCATGCTTTTTCCCCCCTTGGTTTCCTACCTGACTTAGTGCTGGGCTGGATGGGACTGCCTGACAGGCGCAGGCATAACATTGGTTTAACCTTGCTATTCACAGAGCGAGGCCGTATCCTGTACCTGCTGCACGCTGCCCAGAGTCTCCCTGGAGACTCAATAATCTCTTTATGGGCTGTTCTCTTGAGATCACGCTTACAGCATCGGGGTTCGCATCATATATTAAACGAGTTGATTTTCACTGCAGCCCTGCAAAATGGAGCAGAGGGAGAGAGGGGTGAGACTAAGACACTGAGACATCTACTAGTTTTGGTAGTAAAAAATGCCAAGATAATGAGCTTTGTTAGTAACACCTGATATGCTCAGACAGCTTCACACTCCTCCAAAGCAGAGCCCAGCATCTCACCGTATCCAAACCGCGAGGTGCATCAGCGCACACGGCAGAGGGGGCTGGCTGGGCACCACTTCACGACTCCGTGTGGGAAGTAGGTGCAGGGCTGACTGCAGGTCCACACTGGGGCTGAAGGTACTTGCATTCCTCAAACATTACGGACATATTTTTCCTTAGCCATGCTCTAAGAAACAACTGAACCAATTTTGCTGAGGATGCTGTTTAAAGGGAAAAAAAAAAAAAAGAAAGAAAAATGAGCCTGGGGCAGACATTTGGCACGGAAATATTCAGCTGCAATACTCGGGGTCTGGCAACGCTACAAGTGACTGAGGGGAAGGCCACTGTCAGTGTGTCTGTCTCAGGCATTAATGGGGGCACCCCCCAGGCCTGCCCAGAGGAGCGGCTTGGTGCCACCAGGCTGTGTGGCCACCACAAGCCCAGAGGCTCACTTGTCCTTTCACACTACTTAGCTGAGACTGGAGCTGTCAGAGCATCCGTGTTGCCTTCTGCCCGAATAATGGCATTTCCAGCAACACAGCTGCCAGGGGGCAGAGGTCTGGCATTGATTGGGAGGTAAGAGCTACTTATTGGATTAAGGCTGTTTCCTGGAGGAGTTCGCTCCAGGAATCCCTGTCCAAGAACTAGCTTTCTATAATGGACCTGTTCTACGGTGAGGGGCCTCCCACCGGGAACCTCTGGGCTCCAGACACAGGCATTAGGATCTGAATTTCCACAGCATTTAGTGTTTTTCTGGTCAGTCTTCCCTTTTTTTAAAGTCAGACGTCACAGCAGCACAAAGCAGCGTGGGGGAGCACGCTGCTCTGGAACACTGGGGGTGAGGATGCTGTGTGCAGCTGTGGCTCATCCCCTGCCTCCTGGGCACGCAGGAGGTGGAGCGTGGGGAGAGCCAGGAGGCTACTTGTGCGTGCCCAGGGGCAGCCATTTGCTCAGCAGTCTGTGCTGCTGGGGGCAGGAATGGCAGAGCCCTTTTGAATTGGTTTCCAAGGCAGGATGCTGCTTTTTTCTCCTTTTTTTTTTTTTTTTTTTTTTCCCTAATGATACCCATGTGGCTGTGATTCACAGTCACGTCTGGTCTCCCTTTTAGGAGGAACATGGTCAAAGCTTGGAGATTGAGACTTTTGCTCAGCCACTGCTGTGTTTGGAGGAGTTCTTCCTCTACCCAGCAGTGGTGGGAAAGCCAGGATGGCAATACATGCCCAGAAACCCACCTGGATTGCTACCTCCCAAACCAAAGCCTCCAACTGCATGGCTGCAACATAAATCATCTCTCTGTACATGCTGCATCCAGCCAGGGCAGGATGTCAAGGGGGTCACGTGTGAGAATAGAAGGAATCAGCCCTGATGCTTCCTTTTTCCCCTATGGGAAGTGGGGCCAAGACTTTTCCCTCTAAATCTAGCCTGCAGAAGTGTGACAAAGCTCCTTCCTTCAAGAAAAGCCCCACCCCAACCAACAAACAACCCCAAACCAGCTGCAACGCTTTGTTTTGGAAAGAGTCAAAATAATTTCCCAGCTGAAGTCACATTCTCTGTGAATAAATACTTTCCTCTTCCCTGCATCCCAGCAAAGATCTGCTAAGGTCTCACCAGGACTTCTGCTGTGAGGTGATTTGCAGATGTGTTTCCCTGTGGAAAAGGAAACGAAACTCATGGACTCCAGCCACAGAGCTTCTCACTCTTATGAGCAGTGTATGCCTCAAGTCTCCAGGTTTTGACAAGCTTAAGGCAAAACCTCAAAAATCCTATACAAGCAAGGCTGTCTAGACTAAGCGAGTAGGAGAGGGAGGCAGGAGCCCTTCAGAAGAGAGGGGAAAAGAGGGAGAGCTTTCCAGCTGTCCTCCCAGATGGAGGCAAGAAGAGGAAAAAATAAAAGCTGTGGGTAGGTGGTCAGGACCTGACATCACCCATGTCCTCTCCCTTCAGAGGCGTTACAACAAACAAGGCAAACCGGCAAAGCAAGGCTGCCCCACTGCTCCCCCCGCCAAAGATCAGCACAAGCCTTGCTGGCGGCAGAGGGACTTGCCAGCTATGCCCAGGTCCTTGCTTTTCTCGTTGGAAGGACAGTGGAGGGGACAAGGCCAGCACCCAAGCCGAGCACAGGCAGGAGGAGCTGTTTAACAGTGTACTTTGATACTGTGGCATGGAAGAGCTGTCTGCCTCTGAGCCCTGGGCTTGCTGTCGGGGATGCCCTCGGGAGGAAGGGAGCCAGCCCTCGGCCAGGTGTCCTGAGGCGCAGGGCAGGTGGGAAGGTTGCCAAGTCATGACAGGGTGTTAATTAAAAACAGTAATAAAGGTGGCAGCAGCAACACCCACTCCTCAGAGCAGATGACGTTGCTCAGCTGATGGGGCAGCTGCCCCAGTCTGCCCAAGATGTGTCCATCTGAGCAGAGGGATGGGTAACGTCCCCTGCAACACTGCAAAGGGGTGCATGAAAGACCCGTGTGGGTCTTTGGCCAGCGGAGCTGCCAATCCTCTGCATTTCCCAGGACCTCTCATACGAGCCAAAATCCACCTCTGTAGTTTGACCTGAGAAAATATTGTTCCCTCTCTTCCTTGACATTGCTGTGCAGCGGCATGCTGCCCACCCTCCCTCCTGGAGGCAGGCAGGTTTCCACACCAGACCTGCCTCCTGCTCCTTCCATACCTTGCCTGATGGAGCAACAGTCTGGGGCTGGAAAACCCATGCTTGAACCAACCGTTCGTGCTGTACCTCTGTTTCTCTATGCAGGGGTAATATTTACATCCCTTTGTGAACCATCCGGACCCTCCAGAAGAAGTAGTGCTGCTCGGGACTGAGGCGTTATAACAATAAACAGGCAAGGAGAACGGTAAACTAGCCTGGAGAAATGTTGACATTCCCAAGTGCTCATTCAGACAAAGAACCACCTCCTGCCAACGATTAGCACAGACCTTCTTGCAGGTGAGGGACGTGCCAACCAGTTGGGTGGCTGCACAGACCAAAGCCAAGGCGGATGCTCCAGCTGTGAGCCTCCAGGGGCCACCTGCATGTGCCCACCGCAAAGTCTGGCTGGTTATTTTGGGATGACGCACACCTTTCCCTTGCAGGGTGATCCTCACTGCAGGCAGGACAAGCACTGCAGCAGCAGTCTGTGCGCTCAGCCATGCACCGGCTGCGGGGGATCACCCTGGGCTCCTTGTTGCCTCCACGGATTGGTTTCTCCCAGCATGGATGCTGTTGCTATCCATTTCCCTACTCCCAATAGGAGCTGCATGGCTGCGGTGCAACAGCTCTTTGACCTGCTTCCCTACAGAGTGGAGCTGGCAATGAGGTGTAGGGAGCCCCGTAACACCAGGGGCTGAGGCTGGTGAGACAGCTTGCTGCTGTGGGAACAGCTGCTTAATTAATGAGGAAGCTGAGCTGCCCTGCTCAAGACCTGCCTTCATTGCAAGGACGCCCCTCGCACCCTCCCTGCAGGGAGGGCCAAGTGCATCTCCCCTCCTCCTCCTCCTCCTCCTCTCTGGGCTACTGGTGGGGCATGAAGAATCCATCTGACAGCTGGCACCAGCACCTGCCCCACCCCATTACCAATTTCCCCATCAAACCCAACAAGACCAGCAAGGTAACTAAAAAGCTTGAGTTTCCCAGTGCACACTGGTTTTCCATGCAACCTGCCCTGCTCCTTCACGCAGGGATGAAGGTCCCACATCCAGACCTTTCTGAACGACTCATGTCTCATCAGGTGCTTGGTGGTGCAGCCAGCAGCTCCCAGTTGCCCCCTGGCAGGGAGAGCAGCTCCCCATGGCTTTCACTGGGACATAAGGTAGAAATGCAGAGACCTGCTCTCCCAGGAGTGGATCAGCCACGCCAGTGCTTCGGCAAGCAGGGCTGTGCTTCCCTGCTCAGCACCAGCCCATCCATGCACCTGTTGGATCAGGGAGCAGCAGGTTCCCACTGCTCTTACCCCTGCACGACTCCAACTCTGCACTTCAGCGCTAGGACCCTCCACATTCCTCCCTGACAAAGGAAACACAGCTCTTGGCAGGCCCTTGTTATTTCAGCTAAGGCTCATCAACCATCCTTCTGTCATTAAATGCCTTATTATGTGCAATTAATGGACTGACTGAGAGCAGCTACAAAGTCCTTCTCCCTGTGAACTGACGGAGGCAGCTGGGTTACTTCTAGTGACTTTCTAATGCTGCCAGCTTCATTACTAAATGCAGCTGTGCAAGGGGAGAGAGGGAGAGAAAGCAGGCAGGGAAGATGAAGCAAATGAGTTCGCTCAAATCCAGCAGTCGTGCCTTTCAAACACCCTCAGGCAGCGTGGCAAAGAGCTTCCTGCCATCCCCGGGGCCGGCACATCCCTTTGAGGGATGCTCAAACACTGGTCACTATCCTCAATTACTTACAGGCAATCGGTGGGTCCAGCCCTGCCCCACGCAGATAGGTCTTTACCGCCCTCTTTAACTTTTTTTTTATTATTATTATTAATAATACAACAAGAGGAAAGAGAGATAAGAGCAAACTGACAGTGTAGGCTGAAACAGCTAATTTGACTGTAGCCAAACTGCACTCAGATGTGCAAAGCAAGAGAATAATTTCCTTTCTCTGATCTCTCAAAGATCATCCTCTTAGATGTCACGATTACATTTGAAAACAGTCTGACGGTACTCGGAGCCAGTGTCCCTTGACAATTAACCTATATGTGCACACCTCCCATGACTTCTTGCTGCAATACAGGTGAGTGTTTTGAACCACGACTAGACTCCCCACATACACAACTGAAAACAAAAACTAGTTAGCAGAGGGCTCCTAAGCCAGTCCCAGATGAAAGGACACTGGTCTCATTGGAGCGTGGCGCTGAATTAATCTGCCTTTAGTAATGCCTTGTTACCAAAAATAAGAGAGTTACAGCTGGCATTTATGCAATCAGTTCTTCCACTGTGCTAAGGCAGTTCCTAAGACTGAGTGATAAAGAATTGTAGCTTATTTAAAAAAATATAAAAGCAGCATTTCATGTATTTTAAGTCCCTTTGCCTTATTTCCTCTACGCAGAAAATCTGGTGCCCTTCTACCAAAGGACATCTGATTATTTTTTTAGAGGACAGAAAGTACAAAAGAAGTAGATACATAAATTTTGGGTCCAAATTCATCTCCGAGTGAAATGGACCTAAGTCCTTTGAAGTAAAGGGCGAGGCAATTGCTTAGATTAATCCTAATGACCCAAACCAGAACTCGTGGACTTGCAGGGTTTCCAGCTCTTGAGCAAACACAGCCTGAGCAGCTGTTATATTTTGGAAAGCAAAATGAAACCCCACAGATTTGCCCTAAAACAATTTACATCCATCCTAACAGTAAGATGCTTTGCTTTGAATACTAACGGAGGGCTGGCCAGCCTGTCGTGGCTACAGCTCTGAGGGATGTGAATAGCTCTTCCTCTGCTCTGCTGGGCTTAGACTAGAGGCTGAGAACTTCTAAAAACTCCTATTGGGATGCCTATTAAAGGCTGGCATGAGTTAGGATTGCAAACATGGGCTCTTGGAGTAAAACTTTCAAACAAAATCTCATCACGAAACCTTTCCTTAGAGAGGACAGGCAGTGCAAGCACCGCATGAGGGGAAGAGCCACGCAGCCACACGTCAGCTCCAGCATCGGGTGATGAGGAGAGGCACCAGCACATGGCATGGAGCTGATGGGAAGCTGCTGCCTTCTTACCCCTTCCCTCTCCCCGCTCACCCAGCAAATCCTCTCTTGTTATGGAGATGAGAAGAGGAACTGTCAACGAACCTCAGCCGACCACCTAAGGAGAACGATGGGGCAAGGAGCTTCCCAGGAGGTTCCAGTGGCAATGCATCCACCGAGGGCTGGACTTCACCCTCGTTCCGAAGCACGCAGCACTGCCAGTCCTGCTCCCAGGTTTGCTCCCAGTTATTTTGGCATGATTCAGGACACAAGCTGTTTGCTTCCGAGGTAGTTGAATAAGCCTAGCCCTCTTCTCCCCCCCTCCACCTACAGTTTACCTTTTCTCAGCAGAGAGGACTTTTCACAGCACCATCTAAAAGAGTAGCAAAGGGGCTTTCTGCACATGTAACCCAAAGGAAAACATGAGATGCTATTTTCTACTTCAGCCAAGATCTCTTTTTAATACTATGCAAGCTGGGAGCATCTTCAAGGCTTTGTTGTTTCTTAAGCAGAGGGGGAAGCACTAAAGGTTGAATTTGAACGCTAAAAACATTCCTTTGAACTGGCAAGATTTATTGGTGTGCACATGGCTCCCAATACAGACACACACTTGAAAAATAAAATAAAAAAATAATAATAAAAAAAGAAAATGGAAAACACATCTATTCCCCCTCGGTTTCTGTCACCATTTGATTCCACCGCACTGCAGTTTTACCAGGGAAATTATTGGGGGAAAGGGAGCTAGACAGCATTTCCCTGACAGCAGCTTGTCAACCTGTTCTTTGAGTGTCAGGAAGAAGAGCTGCATCTCACATCTTTAAAGTGCCGTTCTGCCACTCCAGAAGGGGAAAACACACAGCTGGCTTCCTTGGGGCCACATGCCTGTCCCCCTTTTCCATCACCAGAGCTGCTGCCAGCGCACAGGGCAGACCCCAGCCTGCATCCCCCAGCCCCTCGGCTGCCCAGCCCCAGGCTGTCTGGTTTCTCCTAGGTTCAACCCCAGCCAAGAGCTCACCACCAGCTGTGCCCAAGGGTGCTGCACCTCTTCAAGTGACTGAGAAACAGGCGAGGCTGCTTGCTGCAATTATCGCTTACAGCGCAGCCTGAGCTTTTACCTTCCCTCTCGGCTTGGCCCTGGCTGGCACAGAGAGAAAATTGGAGTGAGATTCTCTGACATCCCACCTCCGCCCGACGACACATCACACAAGGGGAGAATAAGAAACATTTCTGATGAGAACAGCACCGCAAGGTTTCCTCGCTGCAAGCAGCGGCATGCAATCCCTGACAGCCCTCTGGGACAACTCAGCACACCTCTTTTTATGGTGGGTCTTAGAGAGGAGGCTCCATCTATCTTATCTGGAGCATACAGCACTGACTCAAGCTTGCAATGCTCCGAGCTGGTGGCTCCAGAGAGCCTGAGCATTTCAAACCCAGAGTTGACACTGTACAAAACCCCAACTGACTCTATCCTATGTTATCTGGACAGGGCTGCAGTTGCTCCAGCAGCCACCGATATTATCACAGCACAACAAAACCTGCTGCTGTTGAGCCACTGCCTCGCACGTGCTTTGAACCCAGAGAGCAAGACCTCCCAGATAGTTTCATTTCTGAAGGAAATATCCTCTGCGCTGTAAATAACCTTGTTTGTCAAGCCCCTGCTTTCTAAAGGTGAAATACCCCAAGCCCAGAGCAGGCATTTCTGGAAGCGTGGGTTTAGCACCAGGAGAGGGAGGGATGCTGTTCACAGCTGTGATCAGGTTATCTCCCGCGATGTTTCCCTGGCAACCAAAAAAGCTCAAGGTCTGGGTGACAGTTGCAAAGTGTAATAGTTTTTGAAAGCCAAAATATACATATTTTGTCAGTTAGTGCTGTGCTTCCCTTGAGATAGGCCAAAGGATCAAAAAGAAACTCCACTGAGAGCTGATTAGTCTCCATGTAAATAGGGCAGACAAGTAACTTATCAACATACACCAGCACGTGGGGGTTAGCACTATGTTTCCACACTGCTTGCACACTCAGACAGCCACCATTTAGTGAGGACCTACAGATACCATTTTAAAAGTGTAATTGAAGGGGAAAAAGTACACCCAGGACATGCTCGGGAGCTACTGTACAAACACCAGGCTAGAAAGAGCGCAAGATGCAGTGCAGGGGAGACAGGAGGGAGAAGACACGCCTGCAGCGACGGAGCAAGAGCAGATCCTTGATTCAGGCTGTAGGTCTCTTCATCCCCGCCCATCCTATAGCCAGTCCAGCCAGCTGATGTCATACTTTTGCCAAAAGAATCCAGTCATCACCCCCAAGTGCTCATGTAGGACAACACCACAAAACTCAGTATGGGCATCAAGGCATATATATGTGCCCTTCTCTACCTTATCTTGTGACTAGCTACAGCTGTCGTGGGAGGGGGCCCACAGAGGGCACAAGGCCAATCAACTTAGGTTCCACCCCTTTCCAATTCTTTCTGCAAGGGATGCATGAAGTTACAGGCAAGAAAAAGCATTTTTTTTTCTTCCTGCTCCTAGCCTTTCTACTGGGAATGTTTGTAAACTAGCAGCTCCAAGAGGTTTCTAGCTCCTATATACAGGCACTCAGAGCAACCATGCATTGGGCCTTCAGCATCGTGGCTAGGTCAGCTTTGTTTCGTGGGATCATTTCTCTCTGTTTTTATGCCCCATATTCCACTGGAGCTGCTGTCCTTTGGAAATTATTTTGCAGTACGAAGTTTCCCATCTATTTCTGAACAGCAGCAGGTGTGTGAAGAATCACCCTCCAGGTGATGCTGCCCACAGCTTAATAACAGGGTTACGTGTTTCTTCTCAGATGAGGTACTGTGGTGTGAGTTGTAGCTTTCAAGACAAGAAGGGTTTGTGAAAACAAACTTCTGGTGGTGGTTACATCAAGGGCAAGAACTCAACGTTCTCCTGCAGCGTGGGCAGAAGTCGGCAGCTGCTGCAACCTAAACATCTGAGCGTGTTTCTTTCCCTTCCCTCACTTGTCCCTCTTGCTTGACTCTTGTTCTGGAGGATCCATGAACAAGAGCTCCCAAATGCCTAACAACCTGATCAGGTGTTATTCTGCTCCACAAATATTTGCCTCTGGGAGGATAAACAAGCATAAGCCTGGCTCCGTACGAGCTATAACTTCAAGCTGCTGTCTGTAGTTGTGCTCCGCGAAGCCTCAGGTGGGGTGATGCTGAGGATCTGCAGCTAAAGGATGTAGCGTTTACCCGGCTCCTTGTCTTTGAGAGATTGCTGAACAGTATAGCATCGACTGCCCTCATCCCCAGCAACGTCTTGGGGTCAAACTGCAGAATTACGGGCGTAACGCCAGGGCTGTGCTGCTCTGGGTGCTTGCGGCAGGCGAAAGAAAAGCAGACGGTGTTGGCTTCCTCCTCAGGCACGTGGCTCAGGTGCTAGCCGTGCAGTCGGGCAGGACAAGAGATGCCTCTGGAGAAGCGCTCCGTCCAGGTGCACGTGAGCTGCTGTGCGGTCCCTTTAAGACAGTTTTGCTGCTGTGGAAATATTTATAGGAGGCTCATCACCATGGCATCTGAGCACTACTGACTAACGGGGTGTATGAAATCCGCCTGGTTGTATTTGTTATTAATTTCTTTAAGGGTGGGTTTTCTGACATTTTGGTTTTGTTCTCCGCTTCACTTTGGATGTACTGCTTGTATGTATAGCACCTTTCAGAGTGGTGTCCCTTGAAGGCACCGTGGAAGAGATGAGCGTTGGGAGCGAGGATAATTAAGGGAATCCTGTCAGCCAGTTCCATCCCCAAGGTTTAGAGATGGTTTAAAAAAGGAAAGAGGAAGGGAGGCAGGGCTGTTGTTAAAGCCATCAGGAATGAAAATGCTTTCATCATTTAAAAACAAGAATTCAATGGAATAGGTAAGTCACTGTTTCTCTCTGCTCCTGGGATGAAAGGACGAAAGTGGCATTGAGAAGATGGTGACCGCTTGGACCAAAAAGAGAGAAGAGAGGGGAATCAGCAGTGGTACCAGCCAGGATGAGGGATGCTTTCAAAGTGTAGAACTGAACATGCTAGGATTTTTTTTCATTTTAGCTAAAAAAAAACAACAAAAAACCCCACCAAACCAAACATATTGGCAGTAGTCCTAGAGTAATAAACCCTGATGAATAAACAGAGTCAAAACGATGACTTTTCTTTGAATAGACAATTTTGCTGGTGCAACTGTGTAGAGCTGAATACTTCCATTAGCCCCTTGGCCAGATCTGGCCAGCTGGCAGCTCCCCTTTGCCAAGGAAGCCTTTTGTGAAGACAAAAAAAGCATATTGCAAAAGGGAGGTGGTGTAGAGCAAATCCTTGCTGCAAGATCACAGTCACTGGGAAGTATTTTACAGTTTTAGCTTTTCCACGAAGGGACTGCTGGAAAAGGCTCTTGACATGCATCCATGCCCTGTACTGTTTTGTGTGATGGTTCCCAAAGGCTGTTCTATTAAGCACCTTGATCAAAGCATCCCAGCTATGTCCACAGTTCTGGACCTTCCCTAAACACATTCCATGTTCCCCCTTCCATCATTTGCCATGCCCCTGACTCACCTACACTACATGCATTTCTGGATGTAGTGTGACTGTCACTAGAGCAAAAAAAAAAGTTCCATATAAGAAGTGATGGAGTCAGAAAGCCAGAGGATTGCCCCATGATTTTGACATATTCTACCTGCACTAGTACCTAGGAGGCAACAGAGGGGCAAATGCCTGCTACACTAAGCTTGCTTGAAAGCTCCAGACCTAGAGAGCAAATCCAGTGCTGTTCCTGGTGTATGATGCAGGGATGAGGCATCCTCTTCCCAGAGAGCTTGCCCTTTTCCTGGCCCAGACTCAGCAGATCTCACAAAGTCTTCATGGTCAGCAGAAGAGGTCCACCAGCACAACCCACATTTTGCACCCCAGCAAGCCTCACTCCCTTTGGGCTTGTCTCTCCTGGTGAGAACACATGGGGGCCAAGCACCCTGCAGTTTCCAGAGGGAACAGCACGTGTGAGCGTGCCAACCTGCAACGAGGGCAGCATATGCCACTCATCCCTTCTCCATCCTTGAAGTGCCTAAGCCTCAGCTCTGGTTGCTTCTTCCTTTGCCTGAGCGCTGGCCTGGCTCTGGCTTTCCTTTACTTTCCAGGTGCTATCAAAGTCACAAATCTGTCCGATCCCGAGGAAATGGGAAGTGATTCCACTTTACTGCAGCCTCTGGAGGCAGCGAGGTTAGACCTGCCGATTTGCCGCTGCTCAGAGCCATCTTCCAAGTTTCCATAATGCAGTCTTCGATGCTGTGTCTGAAAGGTGCAGGAAAGTCAGTCCAGATCCCAAGAGAAGCCCGACAGGTTTCTCTCACTGGGCCATGTGAGTGTCCATGCAACCCCTTAGCTTTGAACAGCAAAAAATCCTGAAATAGACCGGATAAACACAGTCGGTCATTTTTCAGCCCTATTTAAGGCACAGGACTTTTTGCACAAATCCTTACGGTGGGATCAGGTTGCCTACAGACTCAAAAACTGCCTGGGAGAAAGTGACAATAGGGCCCAGCTCAGGGATTGAAAAATGAGCTGGAAACTGTCACACCTGCAGCACTGGCACTTCTGGAAGAAGTCAGCATGAACACAGAAGTTGCTTTGCCCTGAACAACTGTATCTGGAGCTCCAGGTTCTGTGATCACCTCCTGCTTACAAACGCAGACCTGAAGCATGCCCTCAGCCCATCACTGCCCACTTTGGAGGACCTGCCAGCCAGCACAGCCCCTTGGGTCGCTCCAGGGCAGCCAAGTGGCAGGGACGTGGCAGACCACTTCTCAAAGCAGCAATGGGGGAAGCTGGTAGGTGAACCTGCATTACCCCACCTTGCCCTGGCTCTTCAGCGTGCCTGACGTGCAGAGAAGCGGCTGAAATGAGAGGAGACAGCTCTGCCCTGGAGCGGCTGAGGAGCACGTGCACGTGTGAGAAGCTGCCAGGTCGCAGCTGCGGGCGCTGCAGGTGCTGTGGCACTGCGGGTGCTGCGGGCACTGTGGGCGCTGCGGGCACTGTGGGCGCTGTGGGCGCTGTGGGTGCTGCAGGTGCTGTGGGCACTGTGGGTGCTGTGGGCACTGCGGGCGCTGCAGGCACTGCGGGCACTGCGCACGCTGTGGAGCGCCCGCAGTGGGCTGCTGCCTGATGCCAGGGGGGCCGGTGACTCCACCACCACCCCTCTGCTGAGCCCTGTGAGGGCAGCCGCAAAGGGGCTTCTCCCAGCTCCAGCGTCGTCCTGCCAGCTCACACAGCTTCAGGATGGAAAGGAGACTGACGATGCTGTCTGTCCAAGCAAAGGCACTGGGCGATTTCCATGCTCCTTGGCCCAGGGTTTATCTCTTACTTTTTTGCCCTGGGAGGAGCTGTCATTATTACTCTGTGGTCTGATCCTCCACCAGCTCCTTCTTGCGTGTTTCCCTTGCTCTTATCTTTATAATCCTTGACTGCTGGTCTTCAACAGCTACGGTTTGCGATTGCAAGTCTTGCAAGGCTCAAAATTGTTTTAACTCTTTCTTCCCAATGGAAGTTAGCTGGGCTCCCCCAGCACCTCAGGACAGCTACAAGAAGGCATCTTTTCCACTCTCCCTGTCCTTTTCTCATTTCGGTTCATCTTCAGACCTACAGTCCTCCTTTCCCTCGCTTTCCCCGCTCTCCCACCTTGCCTGCACCCCAGCCTCCATGCCAAGGGTCAGCTCGTGCCCCCCCCTGGGCAGCCATTCCCCTGTGGGGAGCAGAGCTGACACCCAGGCAGGTCTGGAGTGGCAGAGGGGTCCCACCAGCCCCACAGGGATGACAGCAGGCAGACCCACCATCCCCAAAGAGAAAAGCCACTGCATTTTCTCCCAGCTCCCCGCCAAGCCCCAGTGTCCCTTGTCCCCTCAGGCTCAGATGCCAGGGAGGTGGGCAGCGGTGGTGGCACGGGGGGGCTGAGGTCTCATTCACGATCAATGAAATCCATGTTTTGTTTTCCTCAACACAATCCTTTAAGGAGCTCGTAACCTGGGGTGGGCTACGTTCCTTAGCCTGATAGGTTATTCCACTTGTGGGAAGGGGAAAAAAAATCACACCATTTTGCAGTAACTATTCTAATTCAGGAGGTCATTGGTAAAACATTTCCTGATTTGTTTAGTTGTTTCACAGACATCTTCAAGTGGCGTTTTTTTCAAGATGAAGTTCTGTTCTGAAAGAGAGAGACATTTAAGAATGCCAACAAAATGTTATTTTAAACCTCAGATATCCACTTTTCTTCAGTCCAATTTCTTAATTTTTCAGCAAACAAAAAAAAAATAATCAGATTTTCACACAGCCTTACTCTGTGAAAGGTAAGGCATTAACAGGGGCAAGACAATTCCGTGCAACTCACATCCTCACCTTAGTGCAATTCTTTCTAAAAGCACCCGGGACAGATTAAACATATGAACACTCACAGCACCTCAAACTGGGAACGCGATTAGTCACTGATTTATGTCTTCTGGCAGCAGGGCAAAGGCAACTTAAGCAACAAATAAAAACAGATTCTGTTTGCTAGCTTTGCTACCTTCCCTTCTGCAAAAACACATTAGCAAGATCTAATAGCAGGGAATTTTAGCAATCTTGTGTTGATGAAAATAATTTTCTTACCATTTAGTACACATCATTTCACAACCCCCTTAGTCCTGCCACATGGAGAAGGTACGCTGCTGAGCCCACTGCTCCTTTGTATTGGGGATGACATTTTGTTTGGTTTTGCTTCCCATCCTCCTGTCTTGTTTGGAAAGAGAAAAGTCCTTCCATGGGGAAGAGGGTGTGCCTCAAATCACTTTCAATGCCTGGCTATGGACTTCTTCACCTGCTCCTCCCAAGGTCCAGCGTAACATCAAGCCTATAGTGCCCATGAGAAGGAGGTCGTGCCACAGTGAGTAGCACATGCTAACCCGATAACATTTTGTATTGTTGAACATATGAAAGTGTTCTCAGCATCCTTTTTTAACCTCTTCCTAAAGCACCTAGTATACTGCAGAGATTTTGCCCGCATAAGCATACCCACCCAGATAAGAGAGACTTAGCTACAGCAGGGCAATTGCTGTGTAGATGTGATTTGAATTCTTTTGCTGCCAATCATCACAGGCAAAACAACGGGAACAGCATTTGCGTATTGACATCAGGGATTTTGCAGCATAATGCATAATTCAGATGGTTAGGTGTGTGATATTTCTCTCCTGACACTGCTCGTTCATGCCAGCAAGACTCACCCTACGATTTGCTTTTAGCCGCTTCTTCCATCAGACAATACACAAGGATGCAAAGAACATATTAAAGAGCTTACAGTTACATCAGATCCCACAGAAACAGGCGTGCCATGAAATTCCCTCCCACCCCAAATGTGTATTTCATAACAGGGAATGGTATTTGTTAGGATTTTTACATTTACCTCTCCCCATTAGGTTCCTTTGAAGCTGCTCAGCTTTATTTTTCTTTTTTTTTCTTTTTTTTTCTTTTTTTCTTTTTTTTTTCTTTTTTTTGGGGGGGTGGGGGTGTGGGTGTTCAAATCCCAGCACACTGGCAGGAGTACTTGCTTGGGCAGTTCAGTGGTGCCTTTTCAAAAGCATTTGGTTGCTTAAGAGGGAAGCATGTTTGCTCAGATGCCCCAGGAGCCCACTCTGGTGTGAACTCACCTGAAAGGAGAGTTTATCTGTCTCCTCTGTTGTGTTTGCCTGGCTCTGGAGATAAGCTATCAGAAGTGGTTTCTTTGCTGGGGGAGGAGAGAGTAGGAAAGGAGGAGGAGGAGGGAAATCAATAGGAGTATCGTCTGTCAAAACATGAGGCCAGCCGATGCCTTCTGGAGCACTTGGGAATAGAGGCAGGCTATTGAAAGGCATCGTTTTGCAGAACTTGATGATTTCAAATTGAACCAGACACAACTGTGAAATGTGACAAACAAGGAACTTCCACCAAAAAAAAACACCCAAACCCACCAAAAAGCCACCCACTTGTGACAAGGAGAGTGCACAGTCTTTCCCCGCTGGGTGACATTCCTCCTCAGCAACCTCACCGGCGCCCAGAGCACCCAAGAAACCCAAGAGATTTTTGCCTGACGAGCCTCAGGAATTAAGCTCTGCCAAAACCCCAAAATACAAAGATGACAGGCATGGGATGCCCCTATTTTTAATGCAGTGCCACCAGGAAAGCACGCCTTGCCCTTTTCTCCCCACCACTCAAGGTTCAGGGGCATCACCCCTACCTCATGCCATCCCTCTCTGCTTGCAGGTGCTGTGGGTAGGCTAGGTGACAGGCCTGACACCACCTGCCCTCAGATGCCCACGGCCACCACTTGGTCCGTCGGTTATCACTAGCTTCTGACGCTTTGCCTTCACCTACAACACACTTCATGCAAGGCCAAGGGCCTGTCGCCAGCTGTGCTGGATTTGTCCCCAAAACCTGTGAAGGACAAGCTGCCCCAGCATGGTGATCCATGGTCCTGCCTCCAGCACCAGTGCCCTGCCTGCCGTGGGCAGCTTGGCTCTGCCTCTCTAATTTAGGGGACGTGGCGTGTGCTTTGCCAGCTTCAGCTGCCATGTAGCATGCTGTGGCTGACAAGCAATAAGGGACCGTCCTGAAAGCTAGTGCATTATAAATGATTTATTGGTCTAATAAAGAGCCTCAAATTATCTGCCGCCTCCTTCCTTTCCCCCCTTGCCCCAAGGACCAATACAGCTACCGTACAAACATTTTCTACCTCACATTATGTAATGTCACAGAGAAGAAAAACAAGTATACAGCCCCCCGGAGAGCCACCCGGCTGGCGGTGTCCCCCCGCATCCCCACCAGCAGCCTGGTAGGCAGCATCCTCCGACGCCACAGCCCAGGCACCATTGCCACGCAGCTGGGGCAGAAACGGATCGCTCCACGCTCAGTCACGGGAAACATTTTGCTGCTCTTCTCTTCCCATCCGTAGTGCCTCTTGCCTCCAGCATCCCAGAGAAAATACGAGTGACCTCTCCCCGCGGCCTCGCCGCTCCTTTCAGGCTGCTGGCAGCCAGGGTACCCTCTCCCTGCGGCTCCTGCCTCCCTCCCTGCGCAGGGATGGGGCTCTCGCCATCGAGGGCTTGTAGCCCCAGAGCTGACAAGAGCCAGGCTGCGCTGGAGGAGCAGCTGGGGCAGCGACTGGAAGACCTCATTTATTATAGGAGCGGAGGATTTTACCCCACAACGTGGGAGCCCGGGTAGCTCATCCACCCTCCTAGTCACCATCCTCATCTCTAATCCATGCACTACTACATCACCACCCTTTTCGCAGCAGTCGATAGAAATCTTTGGTTGATAAAGTCTGGGAGCTTGTTATCTACTATTACACATGTAGCTTTTTTGTTCAGCTCCCCAGGGACCTTCCCTCCTCTCCATTTAGCCCAGCCTCCTACGTGCCCTTGTGCCGATTGCTCCAGGCAGAGCCCCTTCCCGGGACACGTAGCTACAGGAGCGACGCTACACACCGAGAGAGCGGAGGGTCTTTCCTGCCCCACGGTTCTAGCCCACAAGTCCTGCCTCTCCTTCCAGCTCACTTGAACAAGTCACAACTTCTCATCATACACAGAGTAATAAATTAACCTACTTTAGATGGCTTGCAGGCCTTAACAAGTAACCGTCGCTAAAGGGCTCGCGGAGTCTCGGGAAGTGGCACTGTAAAATAGCAGAGTATTATCATCCTCATCATCATCTGCTATTATCCTGAAGATTGTGAGGTCAGATGAGGCGAACTGAAGACAACAAAACAGTCTTAAATATTCAACATCAAATTATTTGAAGTATGAAGAAGGAGGGAAAAAAAAAAAAAAAAAAAGAAAAAAAAGGATAAAAGCTACAGTTAAGTTGTCCTTCCAGGCATTTGAGCTTCAGCATGTGACAGGGGCCCGATGACTGCCAGGCTGCCCACTCCTCCTCCTGGCCATGGAGCACAGGAGCTGTCCCAGATGAGGTGGGCATCCCAGGGCCCCCCACAACCCCCAGGACCCTCACAACAGGGCTGATGGCTTCCCAGGCACAAACCTGCACCCGAGCCCACGAGGTCTCCTCAAGTCGCACAGGGCCAGTGGGACCCCAAACTGCTCTTCACCAGACAGGGAAAAGAAAAAAAAAAGGTCTGGGGGGCAATGCAGAGATCTGGGAATGGAGGGACACCTACCTGGAGCCTGACTTGCTTGGCCGGTGTAAATAAGAGAACAAAAATTCTGGGAATGATGTTATAAAAGGTGTATTTTGCATACTTGCATTCCTTGCAAGGCTGACCTGTTTATAAGCAGAGGGACTTTAGCCCTGGGAAAAATTAAATAATACTGTTAGGAAACAGGGACCGTAGGGACTGAAGCGAGCCAAGGACCCTGCTGCACACACTCTGTGGGTGCTCAAGCAGCCCTGGGCTACCACACCGATCCATCCCTACAGCTGATAGTCTTCTCTTACCTTTATTCTAAAGGCACACGGCTACACCTCCGCCTGTGGTAGAGCCAAGCACGGTAAGTGGGGCTGCCCTTAGGGAGGCTACACCGTCAAAGAGGAGACTTAAAAGCCTTTCCCCCCACTGCTTCCAATAGACCCAGCCCTCCCCATCTCGATTACCACATTTGGTGCAAGGGCATGCACGGGCTGGGGGGGGGGCACCTTGTTTCCAGACATCTTGGTAACAGCAGATCTCTATATATAGTTTGTTTGTGTCTTCATGTGCTTTCTCCATCTGGGTGGGAAGATGGCTGAGATACGCTTTACCAACCACACCACATTTATGGTTTCTGATTGTACTGATGGACATGTCCCAGGACTGAAATCCCCAGCCCGGGAGCAAGAGAGGACCACAAAAAAAGCCACAGCTGAGCAGCTGGGGGTGAGTCAGAGCAGCCTCCTGGGCACATGCTCTTCCCACTGGTGATGGGTGTCAGCCGAGTCTCAGCAGGGGCAGCCCCAGTTCACACCTCTCCCTGCCTTCCCCGCCACCCAGCATTAACCTGCCACCACGCCACCCCCGTGCCCCGGCCGTGCCGTGTGGCTGCTTGAGCCCACACATGTGATACCTCCTTTGCCAGTTATTTAAATGAGTTTCTCACCCCATCCTGATTCCAGGCTTGAAGAGCCCCATTTAATCGTGCACAATGAGACACAGCAGGAGCCCACTTGTTGGGATGCCTCAGTGTGATGGTTTTGGGTGGTGGCAGAGGGAGAGGCAGTTTGATTTTCTAGTTCTCTCCTACCCACTCCCCAAAGCCCTTGGTTCTTTTCCAGAGTGTAAAGACGCTTACATCCACACAGTTTCCAAAACCCTCTCCCCCGGCTATCTGAGATAAGAGGGAATCTACACCTCCTCTGCTCCTACATCTCATCTCTTTCACCAGAGAGGTGCCAAATCCTACCTCCATCAGCTCATGTGTCATATTTTCATACACACTCACTGGTGCTTTCTGCCTTGTTGTCTCTCACACTGGAGAAGACTTCCCATAAACATCTGAAAAACTGCCTCCTCCTTCTCCTCTAAATCCCTACTACAGCACACCTGAGGACTGCAAAATACTTCACAAGCCCCAGGGTGCTGCTGTGCCGAGGCTACTGCATATCACTGTGATGGGTGCAGAGTCCTCTTGCCTTCTCGTGCTTCTTCCTCCTCTGCCTGGAGTCCTCTCTTACCTCTCCCATATACTACATAGGCACTCTGTGGCAGGACACATCTCAGGTTCTGATTGTACAGAACCTTGCAGAGACAATCCAGTTGCATGTTCTGAAACACAGATGGGCTCAAAGGTACTAGACAAAAGCATGGACGCTGGACCTGTCTGTAGCTATTCCGGTAGAAGGTCCAGGCACGTCCGTTTGCTCAGGAAGCCTTCCAATCCAACTGGTTACTGCCCAGAGATGGGAAGGTTTACCTGAGGACACATCAGTCTGTTTTGCCCTTTCCATATGCTCCTTCCCTAAGCACTTCCTATTAATCCCTGACAGTACACCACAGCTGGTGCAGGATAATGGTTCAGTAGGTCCCAGTACGCCCATTTGCATGTTCTTCTAAGTGGGGCTGTAACAAACAGCAAGGAGAAGCCTGATTATTAATAATTGCCTACACCTGTCTGATCGCTTCTGCAGTCTTCTGCTGCTCTGCTCTGAATAGGTGGAAGAAGGCTGAAGCTGCAACAGTAGATTTCAGCAGTCAAAGGGCAAAATTTTAGGATGCTAATTTCTCTTCATCTGCCCCTTTCTCTCAAGGAGAGACTCCTATGGGAGGCACTCAGGCTCCAGAGCATAATTTCTTATTACTTTATACTTGACAGCCAAGCCAAAGCAACTGCTAAAAGCAACAGAGATAAGTAGAATATAAAAATGCTACCGAATAAAACCACTTACCTCCACATACTCATCATCTCAGTATAAAGGACTGGGTCTGAAGAGCACAGGACCAGGATCTGGGACTCCAGGGAAGAAAAGGCAGCATTTCTACTGACAGTCATGAACTCCTGGAAAATACCTGGGAGGTGGCTTTCCACATGTGATCTAGCATCACCTCCAACCTCAGACAGCTGCTGTGCTAACCTCCCTTCTGCAGGTGCAACCAGCCCAGCGAGAGAGCCCGTGGGGCGGTAGCAGCACTTGGCCAAAGCCCAAGGACAGCCCGGCTGGGCGGCGTGGGTCACAGCACCCACAGCTCCCGTGTCAAGGCTGCCCGTTGACTCCAGCCTTCACATCAGCACCAGGGATGCCCCCTCTGCTCTCCCACACCCTCCCAGCCACCGCTGCCAGCCTTTGCTGCATACCAGCAGCTCCCTTCCACATCCCTCCCAGCTGCAATTTGAGTTAAGATGGACAACTAATATTGCAATGCACCCATATCGATTAGTTGTCAATGGCTCATCTCTCACGGTGTCTGTTATGGGTCGCGGGTTCTCCCGCTTCTCTCAGTGACGTTGGGCACCAGTAGTTGTAGTCAGAGTCCAACTCAGTCAGCCTCACACAGGGCACCAATTATTACAGGACAAACAAACCAGTAGGCTGCAACAAGGCTTTTACCATCAGTCAGATTCTACTGTCCCTGCTGTTTTTCCTTCCTCCAGAGATCAGACCATGCTGCTCCTCCTCTGCCTCCCAAAGACCTGTCTGTCAAAAACCCATAGGGAATAGAAGATTTTAATCCAAAGTCAATGCAAATGACATCAGCGTGTGCTTTCGCTCTTCAAACAGGTGGCTTAATTACACCACATGCCCCTGCCTATGTGCAGGTACCAGGAGGCATGTTACCTGCCCTGCTCTCCCCAGCTTCCCCATCACCATGGTGGCACAGGGGCATCCATCCACATACGGTGCGCAGCACTGGGCTGAGCTAGGACCCTGCACCTGCAGAGCCCCGGGAGGCAGCACGGCCAGCAGCCCACGCGCCGGCACATTTGCTGCCCACTGGAGGCAACTACACTGGCTAATTGGTCGCCTCCTTGACGGCTCCAGTCTTAATGCTCACACTCCTTTACATAACCTGGGTGATACGAAACTCGAAACTCGCTATGGCTGGTTTGGGATTGCTAGGGGGCTGGCACGATGCTGGCGGCATTTTATGATGACTGTTATTTATCACTATTTGCATTACAATAGTGCCCTGGGGCCTCTGTTAGGATTAGGACGCAGTCGCAGTCATCCTGGGTGCGCTCGCAGCTGGGAACAAGGTGTGTGCTTAAACTCCCATGGAAAAGCACTGCTGTGAATACAAAATTCTCTAGCCCAGTGGATTTTAGTCTTTCCTACTGCCTTAATGTGCCCACTTCCAAACGCGGCACTTCCTGAGATCCACCATCCTTAAGGAAGGCTTAGAGGCCAAGCAGGACTGCTTTTATTTCTGATTAACGGAGGATCCTGGCCCTTCCCTCACCATCGCCAGGATCGAAAGGCAGTCCAGAAACCAAGGAGACACCTCGTCTGCTAGGACCCCCAAACCCACAGAAAAGCCCCAACCCCGTTTGGCTTGGCAGCCCCAGCACCACAGGAGGAAGGTGGTGGGCACGGCTGGTGGGGGGCAGCTCCAGCCCTGCAGGCCAGCCGGTGGGCTCCCGGCCAAACCGCTCGGCTCTCAGCATGGCCACGGGCAAGGAGAACAGCGTGGAGAGAGTGTGATCTGCCTTGGCTGCTGCCCGTATCCCGAGCCTCCGTGTGGGTTGTACGGACAAAACCAAAGCCAGAAGAGCTTGGCTGTTACTCTCATTTCCACAAAGCAAACACCCCAGAGATGCAGGAGCTCCTAAGGCTTAATGTTGACAGATACCTCATGGCACATAGCAGTGCCAGACAACAGCTTAAGAAATGCAGTGATGATTGCCCGGTTACATTATGACCACCTTTTGCTATTGATTCAGCCCCACTAGCATTTGTCAGACCAAATGGAAACTGGTCACTGTCCTGAGGAATTCAGTCTCTTTTCAATTGTCAGGCCCTAAAAATTCGAGGTGTGGGTATAAGAGCTGAAATCACAGTTGAGGGGGTGAGGAGATCTAGTGTAACATGAATGTCATTACACACATTAAATCTAAGGCCTCAGGTTGAACACCATTGTGCTTCAAACATTGACAAGAGCATCTCTGGTGACCGGGTCTCACTTGGTCATTGTTTCTCCAGCTGTACACCACTACAGCCTTCCTTTAGTCATCAGCACCACCACTCCTCACAGTGGACAGGACTTCAGAGCAGAAGAAAGAAGCCTGTAGCCCCTGTGGGACAACCACAGCAACACGCAGTTTAGTGTCTGCCTCCCACCCAAACACTGAGCCTGGCCAACCCTTGTGAGCCGTTTAAAAATCTGCTGAAATGATACCTATGGGAGATAAAGGGCTGAACCTCCCAAAGACTTTCCAGACTCGTTCCAGGTTGCAGACACACCAACGCATGCAATGTGAACATCCTACAGCTGCCCCCCAAGCAGACTGAAGGGCTCAGGGTCTAGCTAGCGTGGTTGGACATCTTGCTTGCCTCTGCACCAAAGTTGCCCTACACACTCTGTCACCTGGCTCTGAAAGCAGGTAACTTCTTCCACGATAAGCCACCACAGGCAGTGCTCTCAGAGGCTTTGCTTTTTCCTTTTCCACCTGTAGGTCTCCTCCCTACCTTTAGGACCACCAAGTGAACACAGCCCTCCCACCCTGCACAAGAGAAGCACCACCCAGATACCCCATGCTGCGCTCCCAGGCACATGGTACCAAGTCTGATGTGACTGTATGCCCCTAGATAAAAGATGATTTAAAATGCTCAGTGCCGAAGGACAGTCAAGTAAAAAGCTTCCCCACTAGGCTTGCTCCACAATACATTTATCAGCAATGGGATTTCCTAGATAACATAGGTGGAAGAGGGCAAGTTGCTGGTATATGGGGAGAGACAGGTTTCCACTGCTCGATCAGCTGGCAAACCTCAGCGGGGACCATGCCTCCAGCATTCAACAAGCCTGGCTCAGCACGGAGTAAGTGAATCTTGCTGTATTTAAAGAGATGGTCTCAAGGGTTCCCTTTTAATCTCATCTCTGCAATTCCCCCTTCTGAGCCTATGAGCAACATTTCTTTCCCCTTCAAGTGCTACTCTGCTCTGTTCAATTTTCTCTTCATCCTTCCCTGCCCTCTCCTTCCCTCCGCTATCCGCATCCCCATGTTTCTTTAATGGAGCTTGAAATTATAATACGGTGATTCAGTTTCCTTTCGTGTCTGCCAATAGTCAGCGGTGCAAGCCTGGAAATAGGCCTTGCTGGTTTTCTCATCCTGGTCTGCAGCAACCTCTGCTGCACCGTGAGGCTGGGGACCTCCTTCCCGTCACAGGTGGCAAGGAGAGGAACTTCCCCAGGAGCTCCTGGGGTTGGCCATGGCCCACTGCACAGTCGTGGGACACAACGCACCAGGTCCAGAGCATGTTACTCCTTGCTGGGCATATGCACGTGGATTTTCTGGGGGATGTTTGAGCTGAAGGACCTGGGAGGTGCCAGGGGATGTGCCAGCTGGAGTCCCAGTGCTCCCTTCCCTTCCCAAAGCCTCACGCACTGGCTGTGTTGGGGCTGTGACTTGCCCAAAGCTGATGCTAGACCCGTCTCCTGAAAAGCTGTCAGGGCCCCATTAGGAATTGACTTGTAGTCAAAGATTTGCCTCCTGAAAACCTGGCTCAGTAGGTTACACACAAGTTACAGCCCACATTTCCTTCTTCGTAGTACAACGGCAGAGCTGCAAAGCCATAACGAAATTTCCTTCTTGTAACCCCGATGCCCGTGGCTGCCCTCTGACAGCTCTCATTCTCTGCCCTGCCCCGGTCTTCACTCTTTTGGCTTTCACACAACAGACATGCAGCCCTGTGCTTCCTCTTCTCACTTCTGGTCCCTGCTGCACGTACCTCACGCTGGTATCCCCAGCTTGCCTCAATCCCCAGTTAACCACTCGCCTTCTCCCACCAGCATGGAACACTCTGTGGAAGAAACATCTGCCAGACACCCCCTCTGCCACCAGCACAGTCTTGCACTACTCTTCTTTCTTTTTCTTCCAAGCAAGGTTCCTCCTCCTGAACAAAGAATTTCTTGTGCCACCAATTCTCTGCTCCCTTTCATTCACCGCCCTCCAGGGGTTTCAGCTTTGGAGTCACAGTGTTGACATTCTCCTGGAAGAAAGAGGGTGCAGTCCAGCTCCTACAAGTAATTCCTGCTTGTCTTCTTCCTTTCTAGATGAGCACGTTGTCTTAGCTTCATTTTGTCACCTTCTTTCCCACCTGCTTCTCTGCTCATCCCTTTCTCTTGCCTTTCCACTCAGTGCCTGCACTTTCTTCCCGTGCATTTGCTCATAACTCGTGCTCTAAAAACCTACATCTCCTTCCTTTGTACTTCACCCCACTTATCAGATGATTTTCTCTCTTGCATCTTCTTCATCCGCAGCCTGTTTGCTTTCCTCAACCCCTTCTGCTACAGCACCCGTGCCCTCTCCCCCCCTCTCGCAGGACGTGCAGGGGTCTCAGGGGACAAAAGCGTTGCATCCTGACCCGCTTCTCCCTGAAGCTCGGTCCTGGATGCTCTCGGGGCTTGCTGACAGGCAGCACTATGTTCAGGTGTGCTCCCCCGCAGTCCAACACCCTGTCTCGCTCTGGTATGAATGTCAGCGATTAGCAATAATGACTTCTGCAAAATTCCCCTTTACTTCCCGTGGCAGTGATGTCTGTCAGCAGGCAGTTAGCCTTTTCCTCCACGCAGTGAGCAGGAACAAAGAGGCATTACATGGATATGCGTGCGCATGAGGTGACCATTACCTTGAGGACTTCTAGAGTCAAACAGCATGAATTTTTATGGCTCGAGCCTGAAAGCTGGGCTGCCTGCTAGAGAACAGGCACATGTCCCCTGTGGGTCAGCTGCAGGCGGGGAACCAGCAGCTCCTGAGCCGTGAGTTATGAGTGCACATGCAGCAGTAGGGATGTATGGAGCGAATGTATACGTGCTGAGCAGGAAACGTCGTTCAGCAGGCCATCAGCACAGCTGGGACCACATGGGGAGTAACGAGCATGTCTGTGGGTACCGTGCCATTACCCACAGCAGAGACCACTACGGTGTGAGAATGTGAGCGTGTGCACGTGCTTAGAGCAGCCTGGACGCGTCTTCTGGTCTTTCAGGTTAATTGATTTAGGAAGTAGTTAGGCTTTTCCTCCATTTAGTGAGGCAACCGTTCCTCCCTAGAGCTTACCCAGGGACACTTTCCAGTAACTGTTCAGATAACAATAAATGATGCATGAGCTAAAGATGCTGCGTCAATAAGGAGACGTCACATAATAAACAGGAATTACATGAAGGGGAAATAAAATCCCTAACTCAATTCATAAAAGTGAAACCCTCTGTATAAAAGGTAGAAAGCTGGACCCTTTTGAAGAACTGGCCATTTTTAAGAAGTACCAGTAATCCATCTCATCTATCATTTCTGAAAAATCCTATGTAACGGTAGGTCAGCTAAGGCAAGACTTTGCAATTGGCAATGTACCTGAATGTGAGCAGTATCACTTTGGATAGACTCAGAGCCCCATAGCATCCCTTAACATCCACGGTGTGCCAGAAGCCACTGGAGCCCTTTCAGATAGGTGCACCTGCCGGCAACGGCAGAGAGAGCAAGAGCCAGTTGTGCCCCTATGCAGGGAAAAGCCATTGCCACAGGAGGACCAGCACATCCCAAGCCAGGCTCCCTGATCACCAGACTACTCTTGGTCCTCTCTATGTGCCCTGAAGAGGTGAGTTTGCTGTGTGTACTCAGGATTTCCAGGCCTATAGCAGCTGTATCAGAAGCCTGGGTGGTAGCTGAAAGCAGCCCCACATCAACACAGAATTCCAGAACATGCCCCCAGGACACACCAGAGCCATGGCATGGAAATCCCAGCAGAAAAGTCTATTGTCACAGCCTGCGTGCCTCTCTGGCTCCCCTATACCACACAGCACGGAGCAAGGACCATGGCAGTACACAGGAATCCAGAGATGGGGATTGATGGTTATGTTACACTAGACACAGAAAAGTTAAACTATCAAAAAGTGCCTCCTGTTCCCTCTTTCAGTCTCACGCAGAGCTCTTCTTTATAGTGGGACACAAAAGAAGGCAAGAGGGGAAAAACATATGCATTTACTAGTCCCTCCAGAGCTGTAATCCTAAGGCCCAGCCGTTCAAAACTCTCACCTCAGATGATTTTAATTGCAGGTAGAGTTGTTTTAACAGAGTGTGTCAAATGGCTGCTGGACACCGAGGTCATGTTTGCCTAAGACAGGTGCTCTGCTTTGGCTTGCTTTCCTTGTTGCAACGCACAAATCGCTTCACATGGAAGTGTCAACTTCAGCAATCTTGGTGTAATCCAGGGATGGAGTGACAGGAGGGGAAAAGGGAGTCCCTGTCCCTCAGAAAGCCTGCAGGGCCACAGACTGAAGAGTCTGTTCAGCCTCTGAGAGATGCTTCTTTCTCACACAAGCTCAGCTAGCCTGCAAAACAGAAGGAGACCTCCCTGCCACTTATTTCTTCCTCCTTTGCAGCTGCTCTGCTCCTGCAGACCTGAGGACATCTGCCAGAGCAATGTCAAGAAGGAATTAATTATGGTGACAACAATTCCCACCACCATATGGTGGTCAGACCTGCTCAGGAAGGGAGAACACCTCTGTTTTCTCACCTTCCTTTCGCCCCAGGAGAAGCTTCATTTCTGGGTAGTTCATGACAGGGCGAAAAGAAGTGTAGAGCCTGTCCTTGTTCACAGACCTTCCTCTTCACCTCTTAACGTTAGGTGGCTGCTTTCTGGCCCACTGGATGCTAAGGTTTCTCAACACGCTGCTCAGGAGGACAGCGAGATCACCGGTGGGCCAGTGGCTCATTCCCTCTTGCAGTCCCTGCCAAGGAGGACCTGCCCCTGCCTTTGCACTTGCCTTGCCACTGCACTCATTGCCTTCCTCTTCCTCCACTGTCGTATCAACACTCCCTCCTGCTGTCCTCTCCCAGAAGGAAGTGGCTTGAGGCTTGAACTTCATCTCCTCCTCTGCAAGCCTGCAAGAAATCTTCACTGTGGCCAGGGATGCTCTCCCAGGTGATGTGGCGTGGTGATGAAGTAGCCCTTGATAACATGGCTGGTCTTCACCTGAGCAATCCATGCGAGGGAGCGGGGGAGAAATTTCTGGCTGCTTTAGTTGTATGGTGCCATTGTCTCCTTAAAACCATCCTAAAATTTGGAAGAGCAAGAAGGTTATTCTTCTACTATGTCACCTTCTGCCACACACTAAAAGGCCCACACTGGTTTTGCTAACCTGCTTTTCTGTGCTCTAGCTAGCCCGAGATGCCCCTGTCCATGTGCTCCTCCCTGGTTTCTCGCAACCTGTATCTCAGGGCTGTACTTGTGATTAAAGGCTCTAGGAGGCTTTTTCCCGTGAGTTTGTCCAAACGCTTTTTGAACCACGTAAACATAAACCCACAGCGTACAGTGGCAAGGAGTCCCCCTGATTAACGGTGCCTCGTGTTGGGAGTCGCTCCCCGTTGTTTCAAACACCCAGCACGCTGCCTGCAGCTGGTGCTCCTTTATTCTCCCAGGACAACAGCTAGGGAATGGATGTTCCTTGCTTGCCCTCTCTGTGCCGCTTCTGATTTTATAGACCTCTGTCAAAAACTATTCAGTGAATTCTCAGCTGAAGAATTCAGCCCTTCTCAGACAGGCTGCATTGATTTAGACGAGCTGGGGTCCTGGCCCTCTACCCTTGATGAAAATGCAGGATGGCCTCTAAAGACTAGGTGAGCTTTGTGAAAACACCTTGCGTAGTGAAGGTCAGTGTGCGTCTCGAGCATTTTCTGTTCCTGCAATGCATACACTGCTGCAGTTTTCAGCTCAAAAATTTCTTTCCGAGATAAAACCAGCAAGACAAAGCAGGCAGGAGTCCACTGACCAGCAGCTTGCTACACAGAAATTCATTCTGTGGCATTCAAGAGATGTTTTGAATGAAATGATCAGAGTACCTCAGGCTTAATACAGCTTTACATCATTAACAGCTCATGTTGAGCCAGAACAGTGGAGTAAGCCGTACTTATTGCTAGTCAGATAGTCTGCAATGGCCAAGAAGAAAATAATCACTAAAGGCAAGAGGAGATTAAAGTGAGGTGACAATGTCTCAGTGCTCATTTTTCTAAAAATCGTAGGTTTACTTGGCAGTGCTCACAGCCTGTTTATTCACTAATACTCACAGGAGGAAAGATAATCCTTTTCCTTCGCTAACCTGTTTATAGCAAACCACCTCCCTTCCCTAACCTCAGCTCAAGCGACTGCGGGCACACAAAGCGTCAGGCACCTGTTGGGAAGGGACTAACCTTCAGCTTCACAGGTGACACCAGGTGTCCAGGCCACGGAGATTCCTATCCCAAGGGCACAACTCCCCCGTCTTCTGCAACCCAAAGGAAAGAGAGAACGAGCCACAGCAAAAGCAGAAGAAAAGCCAGAAGGAAGCGGTACTGTAGCTCCCTCCTAGCGCTGCAAGCTCCTCAGACATGCTGCCACAAGCCCTTCGCCAGGGACACCAGTCCCCGCAGGGGGCATTTGGGAGAAATGGTGCTCCCGTGACCCTCCCCTGAAGCATTGCTCCTAACACGCACACAGATGTTGTCGTTTGGCCCCTAGGCATCACGGTAGGAGATGCTGCCTTACCGCTGCTGCAGCCTGCCTTTGTTCTTCAGGGTGAAACCACGGGGCCAGACTCTGCCCTCATCATGCCCCAACGCCACAGCAGAGAAAATCAAGCTCCTGAAGCTACTGGTGAGATAAACCCAGGGCCACTTTCCCTGCTGCTGGCTGCTCTGCCATGCGGGTACCGGTACTGGTACTGCTGGAGAGCAGGTTACCCTGGGTGCCAGGCTGGAGTTAATTTGCAGTGCCGGCAACAGATGGAGGGTCCCTAACCCACAGGTGAAACCTGACGTCTTTTGATTAAAGCACTCTGAGCCTGGCAGGTTTTTGTGCTAATGATGACAGCCGCTAACCTGAACAACTGCCACCCCCTTTTCTTGCAACAGTCCCTATTTAGAAAATAAAAAGGAAACCTGAAGAGCTCTAAACCTGCTGATTGTTAGTGCCAGTGCTCCTCACCCACCTTCAGAAACCACCGTGGTGCCTGACCTCCACAGTGACTGGCTGTACCCTGCCCTAACCACACGCGGTCAAGCAGCACTCTTTTGTGCCAGAAGAAAGATTCAGCAGGGGAAACAGCCCTTCTGCTGCACTTGCCGGCACACCTTAGGCAGCAAACTAGACAAACCTGGGTCTGAGAAACAGCAATGGCACTCTGCAGCACGGCTAACAGCAGGGAACGCAGCCAGAGCATCCAGAGTGCAGCTGGGGTTTTATCCCTCCAAGCTGGTGAACCCAGGGGTGTACTGAAACCAATGAAGGTGCTTACATCGGAGAGCAGAAACAAAAACCCTGCTTGCAAGTGTGGCCGGGGAGGGAGATGAGACATGCACTGCCTCGACCTGGCTCTGTTCACCACAAGGGATCTGTGTTCCCAGCCCCCTGCACAGGGCTGAGGTCCTTGCTTACAAACGACAGGATGCTCACATTTCCTGACGCTGCCCAGTGTTTCCAAAGGCAGTGTCCAGTTCAGGGCACCGTCTGCGAGGGATGCACCTATTTTTTGAGAGCTACCAAGCAGCTTTCTGTCCTGTCTTGGGAACTAAAAAACCTCAGTGCACAACCTAAAAAACCTTAGTGCATTTCAAAGTGGCCCTAGAAAGGCAGAGCCCACTTTCTGGAAATGTGGGCTGTGATGCCAAAGAAGGCGGAGGCTTGCGGCAGGGATGCAAGGAGACACACGCTGTCCTAGGCAGGTGGATATTTGGGCTGGATTGGCACTGCCCGATCAGCATTAGAAATAGAAACTGTGTCTTAATCCCTACAGTCACAACATCTGCTTCACACCTCTTGGCCCTGGGACCTTGAGCCCAGATTCATGTGCAGCTCTCAAAGGCAACATAGACCTAAGTATCTCTAAAATTAGTAGATGAAATTAGGATTTCTAAATGTACAGGGCATACTCCACAACAATTTTTATTTCAAAAGCATGAACCTTTCAAAATACAAGTGAGATATCCAACAGCAGGACATTTGTACGTGTCCATGCTTCTGTGACAGTTGCTTGCTCTCCAGCTTTACCCATCAGGTGATCCTGAGATGTAATACACTGTTGGGCTACAAAGTTCACACACAAGTGTGTGTAAAGAGTTTTACATGAGAAGAGTCATACTGAGGCTCCTTTACCCCTCCACCAGCATAAGTGGTGAAACTAAAGCACTGCTGTTACGTCCTTCAGCTTTTATCCCTTAATAAGGACCTGAATAGACACTAATTCTGGTATTAGAGTGCCTTTTTTTTTGTTTAGCCTATGCAGCTTGCGAAAGGATTTTTGCTAAACTGACGAAACCCAAACCCTCAGTTGCTGGCGGCCTGGGATGTAAGAGCTCAGGGTGGGACGTGGGTTGCAGAGAGGCAGAACCCCACCTGAGAAGCTACACCTTAGTCTGTGATAAAACTACTGCATATGGACAAGTTTCAGCACGGGCTTATCCTCCCCCGCTGCGTGGTCTCCCATGCCACACTTAGCCTCTAGCATGACGTTTATAAAACTGTCCCCAGACTTGCTGGTTCTAACCCATCTGCCCCCTCTGTTCCCCTGTGCCCCACTCACAGATAGGGTCCTCTGATCTGGCCCTTGTTGCTGTGGCAGACTTCTTGATGTCCGCCACCGCCCAGAAGAGCCTCTGACCTGTTTCACTGAGTGTCCAGCCCTCCGAGAACTTCAACAACCCAAAAACATTTTTCTCACATGAGTCTCTTCTTTCTTCCCTTCCCAGGGACTCGAACCTACCAGGGACACAGGTGGAGTAAGACACACCATACACACTGGAATACTGGGAAGCCAACAGTGCCCTTGAAGGTTTGGAGACAGAGGAACTGTGGGGCTCCATCCCCTCCCTCACCCCCATCTTTTTGTACCTTTGGGTTGAACGCTTGGATCCCCCGTCAGATGCCAATGCAGTGATTGAAAGCTGCTTGGCGTTACTGCTGTTACTGTTTCACATTGCCCTCCTTGATGGTGCATTAGTTCTCATGCTGAACAAATGCCTCGGTGCCTGCCGAAGCCCGCTTTCCCTCCCCGCAGCCCCCTGCCAGCGCTGGCTTTCAGGGTGCCAGCTGTCACTCGCTCCGCATCCTTCCTGCCGAGACGCAGGCGTACCAGCGCCGCAGCAAAGGCACACGGGCAGAAAGACAGAGAAAGGCATTTGGAGAGCTGGAGCGGCACCAAGGGAGCGAGGAATAGCAAGTGAGGAGAGCTCTTCAAAGAGGAACATCAAAGCATCAGAGACGGGGAGAGAGCTGGGAATGACAGATCGGGTTTAAAGAGCCATCTATCTCCCAGCTCTTACTATGTAAATTACTCCTGCTCACTGGCTGCCGCTGCTGCGGAGGTAATTGCTAATATATTTTGGAAGCACCTCCTCCGTGCCAAGACACCAGGCCTTCTGCCCTGCTCTCGCAGCGGTGTCAGTGGCAGGGATGTCTCCCACTGTGTGGGAGCCGTGCTGTCCTCAGCATGCCAGGGCAGCAAGCTCCTCCTTGGGACCGGGCAGCTGCACTGGTAAGGGTGGGAGGCCAGCAACCTGCTCTTTGGTCAGCCCATTCTCCATCTGCCCTCGTGGCTTCCAAGTCTCTCCACGGGGTTCTCACTGTGCTGTTACCCTGATTTCCCAATCCATCTGCCCATGTTATTGCATCCTCTCCTTCCTGCCCTCCTCCATCCCGCTCCTCTTTCCACTTCCCCCTCCTCATCCTCCTCTTCTGGGGGTCCCTCACCCCCTGGCCCCTTTCCACCTCCCTAGCTGAGTACAAGTCTGCCGGGAAGGTGCCTTCTTCCACAGCCTGAGCAGCAAACTGGGGGGGAAATGGATGCTGGCCGAGGCTGGAGTCAGCAACACTAAAAGGGAGAGCCTGAGGAAACCCACTGTGCTGCTTCTTGTCAGGTTTATAGCATTTGAATCTCCCAGTTGAAATGCAGGCAGAACATAGCACCCAGCCCAGGACCAGCAAGGTGGGGATTGCTTTTCGGAGTGTCTCAGTCAACCCGTTCCCCAGAGTCCCTCAGTCAGCCTGTTCTCCCCTTCCTTCTCTCGGAGGAGAGCTGAGCATTTTGCTAATGGCACTGCTTTGAAGCGAGACAAGCCAAAGCTGTTCACCAGAGACCTCCCCTTCCCCTCTGAGAAGACTTCGAGGCCAACCACACACGCCCTCAGCAAGTCCCTTCTTTCACTCCACCCACCCATTTCCCCTCTCTCAGCTCTGGTGCCTTCGCTGAAAACAGAGTACCTTCTCCCTTCCTCACAAGGGCATGTCCCTGTGGTCCCTTTGCCCCTTTCCACGTCTCAAGCATCCCCAGGCTCAGCATGAACCCTTCTCCCCATCCCTCCTCTTCCAGCTGCCCTTCACCAATTATTTTGCACCCCGGGGAGGGCGAAGCACAACTACAAGTTAGAGGAGAAAAGCAAATTAGTATCTGGGGAGGGTGGGAGGCAGGGGGTTACTGCGGGAGGAGGTGGAGGACCCAAGTCTACTTGTCTCTAGGATTCTTCCCCAGCCTTGATGAAAAAAATCAGGGATATTGGCTCACCCCAATCCCCCCAGAAAGTAGTGAGTTCGGGTGCACCACCCTCCCAAGAGTTAAGATGTAACGCGTTTTCTTCCCTAGCTTCATCTGGCTCAGCGGAGGGAATGAGGTCCTGAAATTCACCTTACGGGCTGAAAATGAGCGTGAGAAATTGCAGCCCAAAGGGTCAATTTTCCAGAAATATCTAAGTACCCAGGAACAGGGGCTCGAAATGAAAGTGTCTCTCGAGCCATCTCTTTCCTTCACTGCTGTGGTGTGATAATAAGGTGCTTTTTATGTAAGTGACCTATTTTCCAGGGAAGCCAGTTCTCCGAGTGGGGAATTGGAAAATGACTAGTGCAGCAGTTTCGTACTTTAATATGTTTTCGTTCTCCGCGAGCAACAAGCAGCTACTGTACCCAGAGGACGGAGGAACTGTCTGCTCTCATCAGGGATGCTCCCTGGTGTCCAGCCCAGACAGGAGGCGGGAGGCAAGCCCACGCCGTGTGCTGTGCAAGCCCCCGCCAGGCAGAGCTGGCAGGCAGAGCTTTCCCCTCGTACCTGCTGACAGAAAAGACTTTCCTCCCTTCCCAGTCCAGCCCAGCTATTTTTCTATAAAAGCCACTAACTCGAGGCTGGGGGAAGAAACTGAGGAGCCAGAAAGTTGTATGGAGGGAAACCGGTGAGCCCGCTGTGGGATGAGTTGGGAGAGAGGGGTCATGGCTGGTGGTGAGCCCTGGCTGCCCACCGTCAGCGGAGCAAGGCGGCAGCGGGGGTGGCCAGGCACGGCAAATGTAAAACAGGGGGGATGGAGGGGGCTGTAAAAGGGAGGGAGGTACAGGCACCCCTGTAGGAGGCTGAGCATCAAAAAGACACTGTCCACTTCGAGACAGGTAGGTGTGCTTCAAATACAAGCCCAGAGCATGGCTTTAGGGCACGGAAGGGTTTGCTTTCCCAGCTCAAGGACAGCAGTTCCCCAGGAATCACACCCAGCTCGATGCTCTCATCTCCCAGCGGTCTTGTGCGACATGAGGGCCACCGAACACCAGAAATCAGCCCTCTCATGTCCTGACTCCTAACTGCAAGCTGCGGTAGTCAGAATACTGCCTGTGGACCAGCTGGGTGGCACAACCAGGTGATGCTCACAGGGAAGATGAAGTCGAACCTCTGAGACAGGAGAAGCCCTGTTAAGGCTCGAGTCCAGCCCATAACTGCCAGCAAGCAGGGAAGCATAAAGGGGAGGGATCGCATGCTGAACACCTGCAGTTCGTTCCCACAGTGATCCCAGCTGTGGCATGGCTGTGGCCACACTCCCACACTTCCCTGTGTGGTGCCTCTGCTCCTGATGCTTTGGCAAGCTTGGTAGATCACCTCCACTTTGGAAAAGCCTCGCATGAGGGAAGGGGTGAGCGGCGGTGCCCTGGCATCACCCCCCACCCCAGCATCACTGCCTGTGGCTGTCGGAGAGGTGCGAAGCCCCGCTGAGATGAGGTTTGACCTTCCTTTGCCAGCTGCCTTGTGCCACCCCTGTGGGTCTGTGCCCACTTCTGGCAGGTCAGCACAGGAGCAGCTGGAGACATGGCACCCTGCTCCTCCCTGCCACATCAGCCAGCAGGAAAGGGCAATTAGATTTTGTCCAGCACTGAAATAGTGCCAGCACTGTAATTCAGTGTACCCCAGGGAGAAGAGGGAGAAGTACGTGTCTCTCTCCCAGAGGAGCTCCCTTCATATTCAGGCACGCGGCATCACAGCAGTTACAGCCTGCTCACATGCTAAGGGTTCTCCCTTTGCTAAAAACTCACATTTTTAAAAATTAAAAGCCGTGATTCTGGCATGAGAGATGCATTCACCAGGGACAAGTTTCAGCTTACCAAGCTGCTGTGAATCAGTAGACCCCTTTGCCCCAAGGCATCAAGAGAGATTAAAAACCATTAGTACACTAGAAAGACAACAGCAGTTTAATCAAAACATCTTGGGAGCAGCTTATGAATACTGTTAGCAGGCAGTATTTTCTAGTGTATTTGTCTCTCATTAAGAAAAGCCTAACTTAAGCAGCTTCCTTTTGAGTTTTTGCTTTCTCAGACTTGAATTTAGTTTAATTGCTAGTGCGCAGGCCTGGCTGGCCACTCACCACCTTCTGTTCCTCCTGTATCCATCACTGCAGTTCGGCATTCCTAATTTTTAGCCAGGATGTTGATTGTGGCCTCTTTTGTTTACTAGTTTCCTTCCCCTGGTATTTGCAATTCTAAGTAAGTTGAATATTTATTACCAGCTCATCATTTTATACTGCGAACTGAGCTCCCTCCAACATGCACGCCCAGACAGGCATCCTGGGGTGAGGGGCGCCTTCCTCTGCTCTGCCATGGCTCCACGGGCAGTCCCCAGGACCACCAGGGCCACGGATGGCACCTCTGGGTTCACGGGGAGGAAAAGGCATTTGTTCAAAAGAGAGAGCCCAAACTGCACTCAATGTGCGTGCCCCAGCAGGCTCTGTGGGGCTGGCCCCTTCCCACCTGGTCCTGACCAGTGGCCACCCCTGAGGTCTCAGGTGCCACCCCTGATGGAAGGTGAGAGCAGGCACAGAGGACCTGGGGCTGGTCCCTGCAGCTCACAGAGGGCACAGCACTGCTGCTGGGCTTGGTAGAGCTGGCTGCTGTGGCAGGATGGCCAAAACCAGGGGTTTGCTTCCATCTCACTGGGGAGAAGGGTCCAGAACAGGTTGTGAACTGGGGGAGACTGTCGGTAGAGAGAAAGACCCTTCATTTCCAGTGCTAGGGTAAGGGCTGCTGATGCTTGCTGGCCAAAGCTTGCTGCTGGCCTTTCCTCTGCCTCTCCTCCTGGCTGAGCTCATACCAGCTGGCAGCACCACGCACAGGTTGGGAAAAGTCATGCTGGGACTATCTCAGAAACGGGCAGGTAGGAAGGGCAAGGCTGACCTGATCAGGGACAGCTTCACAGGGGAACAAGGCTGGGAAATCCTAACCACCGTTTTGTTGCTTCCCTTGTGCACTGCGCATTGCTGCAGAAAACACCTCTGCTGTTGTGCTGCAGCTTTCCAGCAGGGCCGTGCATGGAGGAAACTGGGCAGCCCAAAAGGAAGCCACCGCAGAGCAGCGTCCAGCAAAGTGGTACCCACTCCTGTGCCGTGCATCAGCCGATGGGTATCTGGCCCGTGTCCTTCTCCCTCTCCCCTTCCCTGCATCTGACAAGCACAGAGGCATCCTTCTGTACAGCTAGCACAGAGCGTGGCTAAACCCGTGTTGTGGGAGGTTATCCTTACTGGGTGCAAGTGACCTTCCTCCAGTCCTGCTTGTGTCCACAAGAAAGGGCGCCAGCTACAACTTCAGGATTAAATTATCTCTTTTTTCTATAGGATTAACAACTAAAGAAACCTCCCCTTCCCAAACAAAAAATAACAAAGCAACCTTCCTCCCAACTCTCCAAAGTAAACTGCATTCTGAGTAAAGTTACTGAAAATGGAACAGCATACCCTTCTGTCATCCTTTCTCTGACAAAATTGCCACAATTTCCACACCGCTAGGCTAATATACACCATCTAGCACTTGTCCAATCTTTTTTTTAAATAACGCAATCATGGAGAAGCTCCCATCAGTTCCCCAAGACGCTGTATTACAGCCCTGGTCTCATCGCTAAGAAATTCTCCTGTTCTTCAGCCTACATGTCGTTATGCTTTATTTCATCGCTCTAGTTAGTCCACCTGCCAGACATCCAGCCAACCATCAGAGGGCTGCTCAGTTAGAGTGCCTTGACACGCCACCATGTGACTTCCATGAAATACAGGGCTGAAATTTAATCTACGTGCCTGTAGCCCAAAGCTATTAAGACCAGGTTGTAGATTTATAACAACACACTTTTTCTCCTTGTCACCGGCTCAAGGACTCGGTGGCTGCACCTGCACTGCTGTGACCCCCAGAACCTGGGTTGTTGCTTGTCCGCGCTGCCTGCCTGCCTGCTGAGCTCTGGTTGGGTTGGCTTTGGGTTGGCTTGGCTGGGATGCAGGAGGAGCAGGGTGAAGGAACCCTTGTACATGCCGCCTATGTCCCAGCAGGCTTGTCCCATCTCCCCACACAGAGGTATCAGAGCAACAGGACACACTGGGGTCTGTCCCTAGCTGGCAGGGGGCACAGAGGAATTTGGGGTCAGGCTGCCCCAAACAGGGACAGCACAGGGGTCATTATGGTCACACCAGGACCAGGTCAGTCAATATAGTGGCGCAGACAGTTGCATGCTTTGGGTGACTAACAGCATGAAGGGTGCACACTGACCTTCCTTCCATGCTGAAAGCCTCACCAAGCTGAACGTTTCTATCTCCAGACAGGTCCCAGCTGCATGCCTCACCCTTCCTAAAGTCACAAGACTGGGGGAGGTTTGAGAGTCGCTGCAACAGCCGTGCACAGCATGCTTTGGAGCACCCCAGCAAATGACAAACGTCAAGGGAAATCACACCTCTGACCCTGCTTGTCCAAGAGGCTCCGGGTATTCGAGGCTCTCAGAGGATGAGCTGGGCAACCTGCTCCCATCACCTGAGCCACAAATGCCCTTTTCCTGCACCTTCCAGCCTGGCATGCTGTGGGAGAGGCTGATCACCACACAGAAAACCTGAGCTATCATATTCACCAAGTTAGAACACACCTTCCAGCTCCTTCATTGCATCTCATTTTACGAAGTCCTCAAAATCCCAGTCAGGGCAAATCCCTGGGTAACAGTGACACTCCTGAAGCCTCTGCACTTTCAGCCAACAGAAGATCAGGCAAACTCTTCTTTTAAGGAAGCTGCCTGTGTACCAGGTTGCACTTCCCATCTCCCGAGGAGCCGTGCAATGGGCAGGAACTGAATCATCCAGAACTTGAGCATCTTGGGGCTGGGAGTCAGGGCGCACGCAAATTACTGTATAGTAGAAAACTGAGGATGTTGCATGCATCCAAAACAATTTTAATTAATGCCAATATGGCAGATCGGGACTCGGGAGTGGTGGATCCCAGATTACAGTGTGGCATGCCTCAGCACTCACAACACCCACTCTGGTTTGTGGAGTGGCTTGCAGGGCACAGCATGCCGTTGTCCTGGGCCAACTGCGCAAGGTAGCACCAGCTTTGCAGATGAGCCTGAACTACTTTCAAACCTCCGGTGGCGTCAGACGTTGGGATTAGCCACCCTTGCCTCACAGCACAAAGCATTTTGTGTGAGAATTAGGGGAGGCATGGGGAATTTCCAAACCCAGGCAAGAGCCCAGCTCCTTGGAGGCACCATCTAATCTGCACGCTTGGCTGCAGCTCTGGGCTGGTAGGGCAACTCCACCCTGCCGACCTCTTCTCCTAATGAGCAAAGCCGCCTGCACATTTCACAGATCTGCCACGTATAAACAAGTAGGTCATTCCTGTAATCTCTTCATCTGGGTATTAAAAAGCTTGTCCAAATTTAAGCTTGGGGTGTGTCAGCCTCATTACTCCTGAGGGCTTCTGTTGTGTCTGGCAGAGGCAACACCAAGGCTGCTGAGGTTAATGAGAGCATTTCCAACGGCTGATGAGTGCCCTGCATCACGCTTTCCCAGACCCTCCGGCCAGCACGCACCTGCAACAACCCAGCTGCCCCCATCCCAAACTGGGGACCAGGGAGCCGGGAAATGGCCACACAGGTTGATTTTTTGCAAGCACAGAGAGCTCCGGGTCCACCACGAGTGACTCTCAAGCTGCTGCCAGGAAGACAGAGAATTTCCTAAAAGAAATAGTGCCTGGCATTCAGCTGCAAAGACCCTGATTTTTATCAGAGAATACAGACGTGTGTGAAGGCGCGGTGAGTGATGGCGCGTGAGAGCGAGAGGGCACTTTGTTAGCAGCCCAGCCTCTGGAAACCGGAGCCTGTAAGGAAGCTGACTCCGGCTCAATATTGCACAGCAAATTGAGGGTGCTTGTTGCACACAGTTCAATAATTGTATCTGGGTCTAAATGAACTCAGTGATCACTCCAGGATATAGTTATTATTATGGTTAATGGGAAGGTAACACCAGTTACTGCTCTGAAATGTACTCTTTCCTTGTCTCCTGATGGGATACCATCACTCTCTTGCTCCTAACAGTGATTGCTTTCTGCAGCCTCCATCCATTTTCCTTGCAACAAATACAGCTGCCTTGGTTTCTGGCTCCTTCCTCATTGCATTGATCTAGCTCACATTTCTCTCCCTCCGTCCCACAGGCACCCGTAGTCTCCAAAACATGAAGCCCAAGCCAAAAACCAAAGCGGTAAATTTTCACCAGGCAAACGTACATCCAGGTGCTGTCACTCAAACACAGTAGGACATCACACCAGTGTGGGTATATGCCTCTGGTCAAAACCCATTTACAAGCCAGTAAGTGTTTATATGCAAAAAATGAGCTCAGAACAGTTTTTCCAACGTAAACTCCTTGCTCTGGTGTTTGAAATTCTACTGCTGTAAGATTGCTTATTGTGGTCTGCTGACAGTGGCCAGAGATTTGCCAGCTCTACCATTCTTCCCCAGCATCTAGGTCAGTCATGCCTTAGCAAAGAGGAGAGCAGATCCCCAGAGCTCAGTGGCTTTCTGGAGATGCAGAATGAGTTGGTGTTGCGAATTCTGGCCCCAATGCAAAGCCTCACTTTCTACTTTTGGACGTTCGCTTTCAAATACAGCATCTCTCCTAGAGAAATGACAGTTACAGATTTCAGAAATCAACATGAAATGCTTTTCATGCTCTGGCTGAGATTCTCCTCTGAGATACACACTGACCCTGGCTTCACCTTATACAATACATACATTTCCATAAATGCTGTTGTTCATCTCGGTGGTGCAGACAGCTGCTTACAGAGCAGTTGGCTGGTTTTGCTCCATTAGGGAGCAACACCAGCATGGCTGACATGAGCCTGGAGGTGAATGGACATCTTGGCTGGTGACAGCCTCTGTCCTCTCCCTTGAAGGTGCAGGTGGAGCTGGTGTGAAGCTCACCTCCACAGAATGGGAGCTGGCCTGGGTATTTGCTCCCATGGCTCATGGCCAGAGGGCTGTTTAGGACATGGACATCCCCTGTCTCTGAGGCTGGAGGAGAGAAAGGCAAAGAGAAACTTGCTCTAGTGGCATCATCAACTTGTGTACAGGGTCTGCTGTCCCTGCACCCCACACCTGCACTCTCCTCACGAGAGCTAGAAGGCTGGTGGGGAGCATGGGAGGATAACCACCCTTCCTGCCCTTCCACACACGCCAGCGGGGAGCACCCACATACGTTTGGGGTGAACGGAGAAACAGAGCACGTGTTTCCCCATCATTTCAGGCACCAACAGGTAAGTGCCCAGGTGGATCTTCTCTTAGCCCACGAGTGGGATGTTGCAACAGAGCTGGCTGTGCAGCCATCTCGGCTGTGGAGCACTGCTGAGGCCTCCCAAAAAGCACCAGCTCTTTCTCTGTGTCTACAGAGCAGAAATTACAGGGAAAACCGAGAGCCACAGGCGCTGGCGCAGCTCGCAGCGCAGCGGGCAGCAGCCCCCGGGCTGTTGGGTCCACCGGGCTTGGGCTGCCCGGGGAGGACCCCCGGCTGGTCCCCAGCCAGCATCGCCACTGACAGTGCCTCAACGCCCTCTCTTGGCAGCTGCATTTGCATTTCCAGAGTTTCAGCTCCTCCGCCTGCAGGAACCACCGGCTGTTAGTGGAAGAGATGGGCAGGGATGCTCGCCGGGACCAGCAGCGAGGACCACAGAGAAGCAAATACAAAACCAGGCGGCCAGAGGGTGGGAAGATGCGGGGGCCTTTCCTGACAGCTGATGGCTAAGTGTTAGTAGCAAAGAGAAGAGGACATGGAGCTGCTTTTTCCCCTGCTCTGTGTGTGGAACAGGACATTTACACTTGTACAGCACGCGGGGCATTAGATGCCCACCAGTGCCAGGCAGAGGTGAGCTCTCGATAACGAAGGATTAGACCCTCGCAGGTGGCTAGGGAGCCTCCAAGGGAAACGTCGAGAAAGGGGGAGGACTTCTGTTCATTCTCACATCAGGGAAGGGTTTCATAAGCTGCTTTCCCCGTAGAGCAGAGCTAGTGCACCATGGTATGGGCTGACACCCGCTGGAACAGCCTGCATGCCACAATTAACAACCCGGGCTGCCCAAGCAAAGCCCTGCTACTGCTCGGGCTGGGACCTGCTGGCCACTGGGTCAAGAGCTGCACAGCAGCTTGCTGCTGACCAGGTTTCATCTGAGACTTTTCCTGGGCAGTTCTCCACAGGAGCTGCCCCAGACTTGCAAGGGATACAATAAATTGAAGTAACTTGGGTCATTAGGTCCCTCTGCCCGCCGGTGAGACAGCCCCGTAGTGCCAGCCTCCCAGGTTAATCAAGCAGTGCTCAGGGGACCAAACCATCTGTACCAGTGTGATTTGTCTGACTGCACGGGATGGATATGCCATCCGCCGATTTGTCCACAGAAGCAGAAAGGCACCAGGCAGCAATGGCTGGAAAAGCCTGAGCGCAGAGCAAGGCTTGGGGGGGGGGTAAGAATGGAGAAAAGACTGTGCATTGATAGATGAGGAGTTTTGGCAGCTGGGAAAGAAGTCGCTGCGTGTGCTACATGTACCTCACAGCACCATTGCAGGGCTTAATTAATCACTAAGGGCCCTGGGAAGTTCAGGTGCTACAGGAGGGCAAGGCAGTGGCACAGATCCTGCGACCACTGCCACCTGCAATGTGAGCTGCCCTGGGGGGAAGGGGGAGAAAAAGATCCGTCTTATTTAGATCAGAGTGATGCCAACAGGCTTGACTGATGTAGGAAGAGGAATTGCACCTCTACTTCAGGAATCTTCCTTATCTGCCCTTTTTGGGTACAAATAAGAACAGAGAGATCATTTTGACAGCGGCGATGAGTTTGCTCAGAAAATGGACCTGTGAAAATTGATTTTTGAGCTCACTGTTAGGGGTGGAAAAAAAGAATAATTTCAGGTTGTCCAGAAATGCAGATTTTCCAGTTTTCTTGCTGACACCTACCATGGAAAAAATAAACACTGTGGGTTGGCTAATTCCTTGCTTTTGACACAAAAATTCAGTGCCATTTACTTCATTTTCAGGGCTTCTGTTTTCCTTTATGCTTTTTTTAAAAAAAAAAAACGTATTTCACAGCAGAACATTATTTCAAAATGAAAAAGTGAAATGTTTTGTTTAGAAACTGTGGGAATAAAACATTTAGATTGAAAAAAAAGCCACCTTCCATTATTTAAGCCCAAACTATTTGTCGAACTTGACATGCATTTGCAAATGGGTTCAGTTGCCCTGAAAACTGAGGGTTTTTTTCCTTGCTGATAGCTGCTTTGGGGGGTGGAGGGAAAACAGCCTATTTCTGCCTTGGAATTCATTTGTTCTTGAAGCTCTTTACCTCAGCTGGAGTCAGAAACGTTCATCTTCCCTGGGGGAATGACCGGGCTGTGAAATCAGCCTGGAGGCGAGGGGTGACAACGGTGCATCGCCCCGACGCGGCTCCTTGCACCGGGAGCGCTGCAGCCCCTGCTTTTGCTCTGGTGTCCTAACATCCCAGGACATCAACAAAAGTCGGGACTGCACATGGAGACCTGTCAGGAAAACCTCTGGGAGCCGGAGCTCCCTGGAAAAGCTGTTTTGCCACAAGGGATACAAAACCGTATTATTTCCAAGCAGGGTAACTCAGCAGAGCTCCCCTCAGCACAGCCGCCCCCCCGCCCGCCCCCGTACCACCCCGTCGCACACGGCTGGGTGGCTTTTAGGAGAAGCAGCAGTGAGGTGTGAAAGCGGGCTGCAGGGTACGGCGATGCAAATTCTCCTGCCCTAATACTGCTTCCAACTGGGAGGGCAGCATCTCTCTTTATGGAAAGAGTCTTCAGCACTTATCCAACATTTGTGCTGTTTATCCTACTTTTGCGCTTCTAATTAAGCTCCTTATTAAAGCAATTAATTCTCCAAACATAAAACTGCAGCGAGTGAGAATTATTACCAACCAAAGGCTGTTTGGTGGAGTGTGGTAAATGAGTCGTGGAGCACTGTAGTTTAATCCTGGTCCCCATGGATAAGGATTGTTGCAAGAAAGCCTTCCCCCACTGCTGGAGGATTTTTTTTTTTTTTCTGGGGCTCAGCAGAGGACAAGGGCAGAGAGAAGCACAGAGACCCACCTGCCCTGGGAGCAGTGCTCCAGGAGCCTCCAAACCTCATCCCTGACAACACAGTGTGGGCATCCTCTTATTTTGTGAAGTGCTGTGTACATTAGGGTTTAATAACAAGTTCAGGATCTGGGACTCCAAGGCCTGAGGACTGCTCTTCTACACTAGCATAAGAGCCAGGCAAAGATATAACAGGCCATTCCTCCCTCCAGAAGCCATCTCTTCCTCACCACACCTTTTCCTCCCCGAGCTGTCAGCTCTCCTGGACCTCACCTTGGCAATAGCTGGGAAGAGCTAAAGCTTCTTCTTTTGCTATTTAGATGTGATTACCTTTTACAGCATAAGGAATCTTCTTCCTACAAATCTACCATTCCCAAAGGCAGACTGTGACAAGCCCTACCCTTAATTCTGGTCTCCTCCAAAAGAAAAGGTGGTGGTGGGGAGGGAAACAGCAACACAAAAAGGATAAGTAGCTGCAGGTGATAAGCAACCCATCTAGCACAAGGAGGAAATTCCCCGTACTCTGACCTGCTTAGAGCATCCTCTGATTTGCTTGAGCAGCAGGGCAGTGAGAAACATTTATAATATGGTGGGTGACAAATGTAAGAAAACTTTTCCTGTCCTTGCCCTGTTGATATCTGTTGTGTTTAGGGCAGACCCACCTGACCAGCTCAAGCTTTCTTTCTCTTCCTTGAGCATCTTCCTCCCCACTCCAGACCTGCTGGAGTGGGCAAGGCACCTTTCCAGGCACCCACAGCAAGTGTTTGGCACCCACACTGCCTATCAACAAAACTGAGAGAGCCTGAGCTCCAGCACCAGCCAGCCAAACCCTGCTGTCCTTTAACCTCATCCATCCCTTTCCCAAAGCTTTTGTTCTGTGGCTCTTCCACAGCATAACCTCCAGCTGGCAAATATCCCTTTCCCACCATGTAGCCCCACTTCCCAGGGGGATGCTCCCTGCTGTGGTTTGGCACACAAGGCAGTCCCTGAACTAGGAGCCTAGGAGCTGCCTCAGGGCTGCTTTGTTGCTAGTCTGGGGCCAGGTTGCCTATTCCTGTCTCCAAGTTTCATATTCCTGTCTCCAAGTTTCATATTCCTGTCTCCAAGTTGCATATTCCTGTCTCCAAGTTTCCTCCCCAGCTCTACTTTCCCCAGCACCTGGACACCAACAGCCTATAGAGCATCGCCCACATGATTTACCTTGTCACAGCCCCACTTCTGCAGCAGCTCCTGCTTAGGCATTGTCCTGAGAGGGTGGATGCCGTGTGAGATGGCCAGCAAGCAAGTCCTTGCACCAGCTCAGGGGTGGTGTTTTAATCATCACGCACACAGGGAGCCCTCCCAGACCGCTACAGGAGGAGGTGTACCTTCTGCCAGGAGGAAGCCACTGCTCTCTCTGTGCACAAGCACATTTAGGATAGGATAGGATAGGATAGGATAGGATAGGATAGGATAGGATAGGATAGGATAGGATATTTCAGGTGTAAGTGATATACAACAATCATCTAGTCCAACTACTTGACTAATTCAAGGTGACCAAAAGCTAAAGCACGCTATTAAGGGCATTGTCCAAATGCCTCTCACACACGGACAGGCTTGGGGCATCAACCACATCTCTAGGAAACCCGTTCCAGTGTTTGACCACCTCTCGGTGCAGAAATGCTTCCTAATGGCGAGTCTAAACCTCCCCCAGCACAGCTGTGAACCATTAGCAGGCACATGTGTTGTCCCCAATCAGGCTACAACCCCAAATACCCTTTAGATTGATTAGAGGCTCCCGGAGAAGTCAGGGCTTTTGAAAAGAGGGCCGGGGTACTGCCACACTCAGCACCCACAAGCGAAGGAGGGATTCATTCACCTAACCCTGAGCAGTCAGCATCTCACAGGAGCAAGGGTTCCCCTCCCCCCCCCCCCCCCCCCCCCCGGCTTTTACCCCAGAAGCAAACACAAAGCACTGCCCGTACCGCGCATCACAGCCCTGCACAGCACCACAGCACAGCCCGGCCACGCCGCCACTGTGCCACCAGGACACAGCAAAAGGAGACACAACTCCAGAGATTACCAGGCTCCCTGGCCAGTCAGGAGTGGGTACAGCCCCTAAACCCTGTACAAAAAGCTGTGGAAAGACCCTGCCAGCAGGTGAAATTCTCCTCTGGATTTCTACTGCCTGAACACTGCGATTCAGGGGGAAACTGGGCTGACACGTGGCTAGCACGGCACAGGGAGACAGCCACATGTGACAGACCATGCCACATCTGGAAATGGCCCAGTCTTTTGCCCCAAGCCCAGAAGCAGCACGTTTATCCATTTTTATGGCCATTTCTGGGTACCAGCTGTAGTGCAAGGGAAAGGCTGCAGCAGGGCCAGGCAGGTGTCCAGCCTCCAGCATCCCTCACCAGGTGCTCATCTCATGCATCATCTGGAGGGTTTGCAAAGGAGCAGGCTGCAGCAGGGCCAAGCAGGTGTCCAGCCTCCAGCATCCCTCACCAGGTGCTCATCTCATGTGTCAGCTGGCGGGTTTGCACTGGGGAGCTAAGCCACAGAGAGGCTACCTGCTACTAATAGTGTTGCTGCTTCTCATTTGCATTTAGGAGCAAGAAAACTGGTCTGCTGCTGCTTCTGGTCACACGCTTTGGGTTCCTCAGGTGAATATGAGGTGGGCAAGTTTCTCTGGGTCTGCAGAAAAGAAGCCTGTCTGGCAGCTGTGGCTAGGGCACGGCGAAGGGGAGAATTTGCGAGGCATTAAAAACACGTGTTGGATCCTGTCCAACCTGTGGCTATTTGGATCAGCTTGTCACTCGCTGATATCATCCTCCAGCCCCTGCAAGCAAAAGTGGGAGGGGGACGCCAAGCCCCAGAGCCCTGGCAGCCCCCTGTGCCGTGACACTTAGGTGACATAAGCCAGCTCCCAGGCAGAGCCATCAGTTATGTTTCCTACTGGCACCCTGCGCAGCAGTGGGGGGTCCAGCCGAGACCCCCGCCATGTGCACCACCAACAGCTTGCAGATGCAGTCAGCTCTCTCGTGACTTGTGGGGACCCCTTTCCCCCAGGAGAGGGGTGCAGGCACGCTTCAGTGGCCAGCCCAGAGGAGCACAACCCCTGCCAGTGCTGTACGTGCAGGAACCAGGCTTTGCTCTCCTTCCGTGCCTGCGGATAGTGCAGTCACTAAGCTTGCAGACAGAATAGGACAAAACCTGCCTAAAATACCCGCAAACCACACAGACATTCTCCCGTCTCATGGGTTTAACTGTAGCAGCTGCAGCTCAGCTTTTGATACATGGCTCTAGCCAAAGCCAGACTTCTTAGGCGTCCTCCAGGCTTTTTCCTTGCAGGGCACCAAGCAGAAGAACTTGTCAGAATTGCTTTGCGAGTGCTTAGTTCCCCCACCGTTAACTCTGGCGTCCCAGGGACCCCTTTTCTGCAGAGGTTTGAGTGACAGCCCAGTGAATTGCTTTCTCATGCGAGGCCAAGCCAGGGCACGGCAGCTGGGGACCTGCCTCTCCTGGGTGCCCCAGAAGCTCTGGGTTCCACCTGCCCCCAGCTGCCAGGGGCTCCCTGCTGCCTGCAGGAGACCTCCTGCCCACCTGGAAGAGGCAGCACACCAAGCCCCCTGCACCACCACGGCAGGACCCTCGACATGCACCGCACACATCCTCGAGCAGAAAGGTGGCAGCTTCCGACTTGGCATCAGTCCAGGGGCTGCTCCGAGTTTGGTGGAATTCAGGAGATTGATGCCAGCCAAGGGAGTGCCCTGTTGGATGTATCGGTGCTAGGGAAGGTGGTGCCTTTCTTTCACTGCCAGATGGATGACCCCTTCCTCAGGCTGTCACAGAGAGGCCGATGCTGGGCAAGACCTCCTCCAGCCAAATAATCCCACTGATCCATCTTTCAGGAGGGGAGGGAAGGCTGCGAAACGCTTTGGGATGTCAGCCAGGCACCATCATACAGCAAACAGCCGGCTGGCTCTTCCCCAGTGACAAACACGCAGCAGCCTCGGCACAGGGAGCAGGAGGGTGCGGTGTAAGCCAAGCACCAAGCGGTGTTTGGTGTTTGAGAGGAGGAGGACCGTGCTTTTCCAGGTGCTGCTGCACCCCGGAGCAAGAGGTGATCGGAGCCATGCCCAAATGCATCCCTGAGAATGGAGCCACATCACTGGTAACTCCATCACAAGGTAACTCCATCCCTTCCTCCCCCCTCCCCTGCCATGGCACCCGCAAGCCTTGCAGAGAGGCGGGCAGCCCTGGTGAGAATAGCCAGGGGAGACATGGGCAGCACTCCGGGGGACACAAGCCATTTAACGAGAAAATGAGCTGCTGAAATAATCCTGGCATTAACTCCTGTACAAAAAAACAGTGGAAAGACCAGTGATTTCCACACCAATGCGTCCTGCAAGAACACGGGTCTCCAGTTGCATCTGTAGATGTGAAGAAACCAGAAGGCAAGGGGCAAGCACCCATGGGGCAAGCAAGCCCAGCAAGCAATGGGATCGTGCCCTCTAGGACGTGTTGCTGCATTAGGAATGGGGTGGAGGAAAGGTGGACAATCAACCAGCCGCCATCCTTTTGTCTTCCTTCAGGAAGGATCTAACCAGCTGGTTGCCTCCTCACCCTGGAGAGCTCTTCACGTGACTTCGAAGTAAGTGCTTTACTATAACCCAGAAATCAAAGAATCGCTACTTCACAAGGCAAGACAATAGCAAGGCACTCATTTTTCATCAGCCTCTGATCTCCCCCATAGCTCTAATTGCCCTCAGCAAAAACACAGATGTGCTGCACTTCTAGGAAAAAGAAAAAAATCATGCCTCAGTGTTAGCTCAGATACTCCCGGGATGTATAATAGCCAGAGAAATTTTGGTTGTTCACATCTATCCACAGGAGGCTTGTGTCCACAAAGGCATTTCTGTTGGGTTTCTGGCTGATACCAAATGCATCCTCTTTGATGTGCATTTTTGGGTCAATGCACACCAACATCCTCCCTTTTATCCTGTATGAGCCGAAGAACCATTTCTGATGAAGGAACTCATTTAAAAACGACTCCAGAAAGCTGACCTCTCTCTGTACTCTGTTCCCCCAGGGAAACAGGCCCCAGCAGACATCCCAGAAGGTTTGCTGCTGCGGAGGGACAGGAGCAGTGCTGGGGAGCTGGGCAGTGAGAGCACTCAGTGCCTTTTGCATGGAGGAGTGTGCCGGGTTGTCACAGGCTGCTCCTCGCACAGATGCTGTAGTGGTACCTCCTGGCTCTTACTGCCCACTTGGTATTTCTTCCCGTTGCCTAAGGATTTCCTTCCCTGTTGTGGAGGAGGTTACAAGCCTTTCAGCTTTGACAATGCCAGCTGAATATTGAAGCTGGTTTTGTTTATATAGATGCCGTTTTTCTCTCTCTATTAGCGGTCTCTGGAAGCTCCCAGGCCAATTGTTTGAGGGGACATTTTATAGCTGTATGTGACAGTAAGGAGAGAAAATATGCTAATACGCTCCCAACATGGGAAGAGAAATGCCAGGTCAGGCTGTGGGAGAGGCAGCAGCTTCTCAGAGGCAGCACCCCGCGAGGAGCAGCAGCTGTAACCAGGCAAGGAGAGCAGGCCACCAGCAGGCTAGGAAGAGACCAGGCTTGCTGAGCTTTACAAGAGAAGCATGGCTTTCCCTCAAGCAAAGAGTGGATTCAGCAGTGGGGAAAACCCAGGGGAACCACAGACCCTCCTGATGAGCTTGCCTGGTCTCTACCCCCTGTCCCCTCAGCTGCAGGCACCCAGGTGAGGCACAGCTGGTGATGGGACAGCGTGGTCACCTCACCTTCACAGCTGGGTATGGTACCTGGCATCATTTCAGACTCAGGGGAGAGAGGTGCTTATTCCCTGCACCTCAAAAAGGCAGCACTAGAGTGGAGGTTAGCTTCTGGGGGAGGATGAAATCAGAGGCAACAGGTTTCTGGACAGCTTTGGGGGTCAGATTACTGTTGGGAGAAGGAAGATTGTAAGCTGAACTTTCCCCACACCTACCAGTTGTACATAACTCAGAGAAGCCTAAATTTTGCATGCTTCCCAAACCGATAACCCCCAGGTTACATGCATGGAGGCACGCCAACTACTTCTGTTTTCAAGAAATTCAGAAGGTAAAATTGATTCTGCATGTGTTAGGGAGTACCGAGAGGAGGATGTCATATTTTCAATCGCTGCTTATGTCTTGTTTATGGTTCCAGCCCTGGGAAGCACACAGCCTCCTCATTGAAAAGCTTTTCTTCCCTCACATCTTCATTCATTAAGCAAGCTGTTGACAGAAGCCTGTAAGGCACAAAGCCCAACCACAGCAGCAAGCTTGGGAGACTGCTTTACTTTTAGAAAGAAAACCCTCAATACTACCATATATTTCTCCAGAGAACGAATTCTAGAACCATTACTAGTAAAAGCTGCCTTGAAATAAAACCATTAATGATAGCGTTTAGCAGCAGTTTCAAGAACCCAGTGCTCTTGCAATTTTATCGGAGGAGGGGAATGCATTTTGGGGAAGGAACCCAGGGCCAGGGAAGGACTGTGGAGTAGGCAACACAACTGGCCTTAGCTTGCCCATCACCGCTTGGAGCAATCTGTGATGCCTTTGCTCACAGGACCCGGCATTTCCCCTCTGCCTTTGCGTAATGCACTGAGATCTCAGATTCCTGAGTGGTTTGCAGCACACAGTCCTTTTTTCTCAGTAACTCTCTCATTATAGGCCAATTTCAACTTATAAATTCATTTATAAGCCAGTCCATTTGTGCAGACTGTCTTGCTGGAGGCAGACTTCTGCCTTTCTCCATCTCCCTCCTCTGCTGGAGCCCCTAACAAGGACAAGTGCATGTGAATCTGGGATGTCTCTTGCCTATTGCTTGCGTGGGGCAGGGGCTGGCGCCAGGCACAGTTTCATCCAGGAGCTGAGGACAAAATCAGAAATTTTGCATAGCTGCAACAGGGAGCTGGTTTTCCTGCCCAGCTGCCTCATGGTAAAGGCAGTAGAGATGAATGTGGTTTCTGCAAACAGCCGTGCCCTGACCCACGCTGCCAGATTGTGCAGGCAGAGGTGGGTTCCTCCTGCTTGCAAGTGGTGAGCAAGGAAGGGGGTGCTCCCAGGAGCCATGCAGCCAGGGGCCTCGCAGTGTGCTCGCCTCACTGCTGCTCCTTCTCTGCCCTCTCCGAGGGAGTGATGCAAGCCCCAGTACACCCTGGCAGGGGCTCATCTGGAAGAAGCGCTTGCCCCAGTGCACATCCATCTATCTAGCCCAGAACCCTCCTCCCAGTGGCCCTGGGGTGCTTTCCCATCGCTAGCACAGCCTGGGAGCACAGATCAAGAGCACTTGGGCAGCAAACCAGGTACTGGGGCAGGAGTGACCACCACCTTTGGGCCACCGTGGCTTCACCAGGGCAGACAACCAGCTGAGCTATATTCTGTACGGGATGCTGTCTCAAACACTTTTTCATCTGATCCCACCTGCTCCAATGCACACGAGGAAACCTTTGGGCCCTGGGACAGTGTGACACACTGCAGCCTGCAGAAACACAGCAAATGATGATGGATTTTAAACGTACTGGTCGGAAAAGAATGGTAAACACAAGCTGAGTTGGTATGAGGGAAACTCAGCAGCGAGAACGTTAACCTTGCCCAGCCCAAGAAATGTCAGACATCCTTCTCCAAAGCAAAGGGGCTGCATGTAGCCGGCCCCCAGCCCCTCGGCTAAACCAGTCTAACCAGTGATGGGCTACCAGGTTGGCCTGAGCTGGAAGCTGGCCCTGGCTCTGTAAGCCGTGCCGTCAGTCACCTTTGTCACGACACATCGACTGCAGAGCAGCGCCCAGGGAGGAGGCGAGGTGGCAAGTGGGCATGGGCACAGCCCCGGGACCCGCTGCTGCCTCGCTGGCCTCAGGCTGCCGTCCCGGGGCACTGCCGCCTCCCCAAAAGCCGCTTTCTTTCCCGGGAAACCCCAGCAGATGGTGCCAGACTGTCAGAAACCCTCCGGGAGCCCGGCCCTGGCTCAGGCTCCGCCGGGGCCGCGGGAGCCGCCGCTGGCAGCGGGGGGGGCACGGAGGGGTGGGACGGGGCGAGGGGCCCGGCAGGAACCGCCAGCGACACCCCAGCGGCTGGGAGGAGGTCAGCATCCACCCCTCTTCGTCCAGCCAACGCTCCTGGCCAGCATCCCATTGTTTCCATTTCATTTTCCAGTGCGGTGTTTGGTCCGCCGAGTGACCGGAGCAAAGGAGTTTCCCCCCTCCCTTCCCTTGGCCGACTTTGCTCTGGGCAATTTATCTCAATCCTCAGTGTAAAATTTTCCTTTGCACCATTTCATCCTATTATTCCAGAATAAATCAGGATCATTTCCATGTCGAATGCCAGCAGAGGAGCACCAGGGCAGGGCAGAAGTTTCAGCGCTGATGGTGGTTCAGCCGGCGAGGAGACTTTCCCTGGGCTGGGGCAGGGGGACAAGGGACCCTTCCTGTGGACCACAGGGCTCCCCAGGCTCTCCACAGATGCCTGGGGCCCCCACAGCAGTGCCCCTCTCCCAAACCGCTCTCTGGGCAGGACTGTGCCAGAGGCTGGTGGAGATGCAGGAGGCTGTGTCATCTGAAGGACCAGCTGCCTGGGAAGCTGCCCCAAGGGCTTCCAGCCACAGCCTGAGAGGGTAACTCAATGGCCAGCACTGCTGGGCTGGCCTGGACAAGCAGCATCCCGAGGTGTGGAGGTGGGCAGAGGAGCAGGTGGCTCAACCATCCTTCCTCCTTGCATGGGCTGGGGTGGGCTCAAAGGGCGGTGGTGACTGCGGGGAAGGCCGTGCAATGGGTAGGAGAGAAGTGTGGCTGACCTGGGAGGGGCCTTCTAAGTGAAAACACTTAGTACAAAGTATTAAAGACTAATTTTACTAAATACTTAGTAGAAAGTAAAAAAATATGTGACCCAGGGTGAGATGGGGTCCATTCTGCACTGAGGGTAGGTCCGTGCCACACAGCAAGCACTAGGCATTTCCCCACTAAGCCAAAGGTTTTCAACCATTTGCAAAGCCCAGAGTGCTTTCCAGTGGAGGAGACGTGCCTGCGTGTCCCCAGGACTGCCAGCAGAGTCACATACCTCAGACCCCGAAGAGCAGGACAGGTGTCCCCAGGGAGCCGAACAGTGAGGACAGAAAACTGCTGACCTAGAAACAGCCACATGGGCTTCGGTACTCTCAGCTGGTGGTGATGCAGTCACAGCTAAACAAAAGTCAGCTTTTAAATTACAGAGCAGAGAGCCCACCCGTTTCTCATTTACACCCAACAGCTGAGCTCACCCACATGTTATTTAAAACCATGATGCCACCGTTCCAGGCACACCACTGTGACCTGGAGCCTGGGAGAGCTGAGTGAACAGGGCCACCCTGGAAAGCAGGGCTGGGACCAACAAGAGGGGACTTACTGCTTAAGCCTGGGCATGGGAGCTGTCTGGCAGAGAGCTGCCTGCTCAGCTTTGCTTTCCCCCAGCAAGTGCCCTCACCCTCCCTCCAGCCCAGGTGCTCACACAGGACATTGCAGCACCGAACCCTGCTCTCTACCCTGAGGGTTTTTCCCCAGCCTGTCAGCCGGACCAGGTGGCTTTGCATGCTGGAGACCTTCCCCAGCCTGGCCCCCAAGCTGCTGCTGCTGCCTGAACAGCCATGGAACACACAGCCCCAGCCCTCTCATACACATATGAGCCGTGCCCCTCTCTCGTCCCTATACCCCCTCCCTGAGCAGCCCATCCCAACCTCCTCCTCCTCCAGCAGGTCGCCCAGCCATGTCCTCAGGATGCAGCTACCTTACCTCCTCCCTGCCGCTGCCTTGCAACCTACAAGTGCAAGCATTTGTAACTCCTGGTTATTTGAGGGTTGCACATGCTTCAGCCTTGCTTTATAAACATTTGTGTCTCTGCTGAGGTTGAGCTGATGGTGCCTCTAGCTGCTGGGGCTCTCTGCCCCATGATGGGGTTTTTTCCTTCCCCTCCAGCATCTCTCAGCTGACACATGTAATCAAGTGCTCAGCAGCTGAAGCATCCTCTCTGCACTGCTCCTTGCAGCCTGCATGTGTGTTATGTGTGTCAGTGCGATCACTGGCCTATCTGGCAGCAGGCAGGCAGTGCCACCCCAGCAGCACTGCGAGGTGCTAGCAGCCACCCTGCAGCTGCCAACACTAAAAGCACCCCTGGATGACGCCTCACTCCAGCCGAGGTTTATTTCCAGGCTGGTTTCTTCAGTAAAGAGGCCAAAGAGAGTGTTTTGCCCATCCCCATGGCTGAGTATTACTCACTGCCCTCTCTTCAAGTTGCAATGAAATTTGATTGAGAGGGTAGCAGTCTCAGCTATATTAGGGTCTCGTTGACTTATATCCTGTATTTCCACAAATGTAGGTGAGTGGATAGAGGACTGAGATCCCGTCAGCACACTGGCCTTTGCTCAGCTGCCACCAGGCAGTTATGGCTCTCTGGGGCATCGTTAGATATGTCCTCCCCACAGGGGCATTTTTAATCAGAGGCTTCAACTTGTTTGGTTCTCACCGGGTCAGTGCCACCAGTGGGGCCCTCAGCCACAAACCGTGACCTCCGTGTTGCAGCAAGAAAAGATGAGACATCACCCAGCAGGACACACTCGAGTCTGAACATTGCAACAGCGGAGAAATCAGGAGCAGAAAAATTGAGGACACCAGTGTGATTTCATATATTTAACCTTCTGATAATTCCCTCTGTTGGTATTACCTCTCAGTTTCCAGTTCCTCGGGTTTGCTTAGACAGAGGGAGATTTCTCTCAAGGCTTTAATTCTTGGGATTAGACACCTAGGAAACGCCTGTCCGGGACACACTGATGGGCTGTCTAGCCCAGTCTCCCACTGTGGCCATGGGAGAGAGCACGCAGGGCCCACCACTCCTGGGGTCTGTCCCCACCACCCTCCCACAGCACCCAACACCGCAGGGCGTGAGAGGGGACTTCCCATCCCTTGGAGTGGCCTGGTCCCCAGCCTGCTGTCCCCGAACGCCTCTCCCCCTGCCCGAGCCTGCCAGTGCTGCCTGCCTCCCCGGGAGCAGCAAGGGCCAGGCACCCAGACCTGCATGGAGACATGCTTCCCCTTGCAGCTTTTTCCAAAGAGGGGCAGGAGTTTCTGTGAGTGTCGCACGGTGGTTGTGCTGCAGGGCTGGGTGAACAACAACTCCCTGTTCCCTGCCTCTGTGGTTTAGCAAACCTCGTTTGTGTTCCCTGCCAGCCTCCTCCTCTCCAAAACCTGAAGTCTTTGCGCATCCCTCGGACATCAAAGGATGCAGGTAGGGCTATGGGAGCCTAACCTGCATCCCTGAAAGAGCCAATATAACCACATCTAATTCCATACCTGCCTTGGTATTCAGGTAATTGCCCCAGGCTGAAGCCAAGGACACATCCAAGGAGACTGGTGAGACACATCTGGGGAGCTGTGGGAGGACTCCACTTGAAGACCAGTGTATAAAATGATGCAGATCTGGCATGCGCCCATCAGCTTTAACCAGGTGACAGCTATAGGTCTAGCCCCTGAGTCTTTGATTGTGGGGACATGGAAGGTTTTAAGAGAAGTGAAAGAAAACCATTCGGAAAACTGCTGCAGGACTGGAAGCATCACACAAAGAGCCTGTGCTGGTGCAGTGTGGTTTCAGTTGCTTGCAGTTTGTGTAGCGGTTTCTATCACACTACAGGACTTTCATCATGTGTAGCCTGACATTTCTAGAGCAGGCAAAGGCAGCAGTGAACATCAATGCATACATAACAAGTGCTGGAGATATTATCTGGATCTGCAGACGGGTTTGCATGAGGCAGTTATGAGACTCCAAGCTTGGCTAGACTTCTACAACAATGATGAGCAAGAAAAAAAATTCAGTAGCTTATCGGCTTTTCCACATACCTCAGGCCTTTGAAGGGACAGAGGTCACTTCACAATGATCTTTTCCTGGATGCTCTTCAAAAGTTTTTTTTCCTCCTTGGTGAGTTCAGCCCTGCTGCAACGATGTCCGTGATAAGGAGGCCAACCCCATCACCATCAAACCTCTCTTTCCAGGCTGATATTTAAACAAAGGTGTTTCAGGCATATGCAGGGTATGGAGGAGAGGGGGAAAGGAGACGAGTTTCTGCAGGGCTGATACGAGAGCTTTACCCTGGCAGAGAGAATATGAGAGATTTACCCTGGCAGTGAAATTAAATGAGTGTGACACAGCTGAAGGCAAGCATGTGTGTTTACAGACAAATACCCCCAGGAACACAAAACAAGATGAAAAGGGAGCTCAGGAAAGCAGGCACCAAGGAATTCACACCACTCAAAAGACGTGGTGTGATCCTATTGCAACTGCTCACCCAGCTGCTCATCTGTGGCCGTGCCGTGCAGGGCCCTTCTGGGACAAAGCCTGCCGTGGCGACAGCATGCTGTGGGGGGTGGGTAGGACAAGGGACAGGACATGGACCAAGCAGTACAGCCATGTTGACTTCTTTACAGGTAGCTGGGGTGAGACATGAATACACAGCGTGACAGTGTCAGCCTCCCGGCTGCAGGCCATGAGCCCTCCCAGCACCGTCCCCAGCCACCGCACTGCATTTAGCCTGCAAGGCTGAAACGTCGCGTGCCCAGGGGTCGGTACCCGCAGCAGAGCTGGTGGGCAGCCTGAGGCATTGCTCCATAGGCCAGCCAGGAGGGAGAGAAACAAAATGCGGTGGCAGCTGCCAACCCCTATCCAAACTGTGGATGGGCCAGCAAGACATCCAGTGGGTTTACTGTGGTGGCTACCAAAGGGTTTATGATAAATCCAAGATTCCTGACTCAAATTTTTGCTGCCTCACTTGCCCTGGTCCTGACCACCCCTTTCTTCACTCTCCAGCTTGAGACACATAGAGAAAGTGTCGGTAGATTGCAGATAACACCACTGCATCAGTTTAGGTTCAATGTATATTCGAGGTACAGGTAAAAATTTTCCCTGTGAAGGGAAAGGCAAGCTGAGGGAGCGTCAGACCAACAGCACAAACGTACCCCGGAGTAGCTATGTGCTTGTGCTGAGTCTCCTTGCCCACAGCAGGGAAAGACCAGCTGGCATTACCCTGAGCATGAGATGCCCTTGGAAAAGCCACAAGCTCTAGAGCCTTCTCCCGTCACGCTGCCATTCCCAGGGTGGTCTCACTCGGCCACCTTGGCCATCTTGTCAGCTGCCCTCACGATGTTTGCTTCCTTCCCCCATGGATATAAGATGACCAGGTCCGGACATGGGCACTGCTAAGAACAGAACACCCTCCCCAAGGTGGGGAGTGAGGCTGGGAACCGGGTTCCCACTTCCCTGATCCCTGGCCACCCTGGCTGGACTCTCAGGGCACTGTCACCCCGTGAGAGAGCACATCCCTTCCTCTTCCACCCCCCATGACATGAAGCAACTCTGGTTACTCCTCTGGACAGGTCTGCTTCCCAGCACACATCAGTGAGCCATCATGGTCCTTTCTGAAGGACAGGCAGCTCTGACAGCACTAAACACCCAGGTAGAAGACAACAGAAAGCTTATTCTTCCCCCCCAAGAAATGTCTGCAAAGGTGCCGTGGTGCCCCCTTGCTTCTTGTAGTGCTTTTATCTGCATGACATGAAGGCATTGTGGCAGCTGGGGCTCAGCACCACGTTCCAGGAGTGGAGACCAGCAGGACCCCCCTACTCCTGCTGGTACCAGCTCGGTGGATTCAGACCTCCCTGGGAACTTGTGAGGGTCTGGCCCCGAGCATCTCAGTTGCTCCAACAGTGAAAGGTTTCTAAAACATTTACAGCCGAAAAAACTGTGGCCAGGATGCTGCACTTGAGAAAGTTTAGGAAAAAAACCATCCTAGAGTCATGTCAAAACTGTATTAAAAAGAACCTGCCGAAACCCAACAAACCTCTGTAATTCATCAAGCTCTAAATTAGCCATCTCTTAGGGCTCCAGCTCCAGTACGTGAAATCCTCTCCCATCCTTGGAAGGGGAGCACCCTAGGGAGAACCAGATCAAGAAATCCTTGGAAACACTAAGGAAGCCTCAGCAGGCTGCCAGCAGCAGAGACCCAGCTTCAAGGGCTTAAAACTTCACCACCTGGGCTAAAACACTAGGTCTCTTAGGCTGGGGGCAAATGACCAAACGCAGTCATCTCCTCCAGTGCCTAGCCGCTAGAGCAGGAGAGGAACATGTATTTACACACAAGCTGCCAGCCTGAGCTGTGCTTGCAGTGGCCAATAACCCACCCAGGATGAGCCCAGGCTCCTCCAGGGTTTTGGACAAAGGGCACCACCGAGCTAAGGAGCTGCCGAGCATCTCATCACTGTCGGCTTAGCTACCTGCATCTTAAATAGAGAGAGATTTTCAGTGCAGATGCACAGCATTCCCAATTCATAATCCTAAAGACATGCACCCCTTCCCTCGAAACAGGTTTGAATCCTGAAGCTGAGGAAATTTGCAAAGCCAAATGAACCAGGCACTTCTGCCTGCCTCTGAACCATGTGCCTGACAGCCAGCAATACATCAGACTGGCAGAGGAGGGAAAACTGTCACTACCTGGTGTTCAAACAGCTCACGATTTAGCCTGCTCGTGCTCACCAGGATTTAGGCTGCTTCAGACTGTAAGCCCACAGCCTCAGCCAAAACCGAGGAACTTGAAGCAACTTGAGAAAAACAGGAGCAGCAGAAAAACAGGGACAGAAGCCGAAACATTAAACACAGTTCACCTTGCCCATGTGCAGAATCAACCATAACCCAAGCATCCCTGCTGAAGCCCAGGGGTCCTGAGGAGTGGGTCGAGGGAGGGAGAACCGCTCATTCACGTGAAGATGCAATGCCAAGAGAGACAACAACGCCACAGAGAAGATGGCAGGAATCAGGTGGAAAAACCATTTTTCAGGGCCTTGACAGTGACCCAGAGCACTCCCACCATAAGGAATGTCTGTAAAAGACACTCTCGCTGGGGATTTATGGGTGAGCATGGCTGTATATTTTACAGTACATTCTTATGGCCTCATCAGTCAATAATCTGCATTTAACTCGGTCCCTTCAGAGTGCGATGGGCCATAACGCTGGCGAAGCAGCTGCTACATGCTGAAATAATAATCAAGGAAGCAGAGAGCAGAGCTGATAATTGACTCTGCTAATGTGCAAGTCAGGACTTTGAGTTATCGATCAGATGTGCTTTGGTGGCTCAGCAAGAGCCCAGTCCTCCGTGCCTGGAGGTTATTGACTTGGATGTTACCAAGAAGGAAATCCTCTCTACATACTCTCTTTTTGGATCGTCACCTGTTCTGGATTTCTTTCAACATTTCCCCCAGGACTGGTCTAAGACAGACCCCTGAAATTGCCCAGCAAAGCAGCTTTGTCCCAGCTGCCTGGTGTCCTACACACCTTTCAGTACCAGGGACACAAACATGTAACACTGCGGAGGCAATGACTGCCACCCCTCAGCACCTCCAGGCACCCCTGCCCACCAGTCCTTTTCCTTCTGCCCTCCAAGTGAATCCATCGCTTCCCCCTTCAGGTCTTCAACCCACCACTCCTCCCCATTCTTGAGCTTCGCTGCAGTTTCAGCGCGTTTCCCCCTGTCCCCAGAGGTTTCCGTGCCGGGGCTGATCGAGGTGCTGCTCTGACACCTCATCCCCCCACCACCACTAAAGCACCCGCTTGCCCACCTCCTCGCCGGTGCCGGAGCCGTAGCGATAAGCCATTTCCTCCGCTGTTAGTTGGAAATCTGCAGCCACATCTGAATATGCCCTTGCAAAAAGCTAAATAAATGATATCAGACAGTTCCTCTTTCTCAGCTAATTCACTGGTTTGTTCAAAGACTTGCAAGAGTTCAGGAAACGCAGTTTCCTTTTGCAGAATCTCTGCAGGTTGCATCTCCGAGCAGTCTTACCCGTGTAAGCTTCACGGCCAATTCTCCTAATTTGCTAGGTATTGCATTCATTTGCATGCATGTCGAACAGGCCTGTAATTCTCTAGATCATCCCAAGAGCCGTTAAAAATGTGAGTACAACGTTCTCCATCCTTATCAAACACTGCTTTTTCTTCTGAGGCTTTTTTTGGTTTTTTGTTTTTTTTTTTTTTTTGTGGTTGGTTGTGGTTTTTTTCCTTCAACAAGAGAAGAAATATTTCTTTTCAAGATGCGGCTCTTTCAGCTTCATCTTGCCTGAAACCTCTTGGCTGGATGCCATTGTGACCTGGCAGCTTACCGATACTTACGCAGTCTGGTTGTTCCAGCTCCTCCTCTCAGTCTCTGATGCTATCTTGTCTTGGTCCAGAAAAGAGCAAGGTCTGCATAAGCACCTCCAGAGCCACCTTAGTAGTGGAAACCAATGTGAAGGAATTATTCAGCCCTTCAAGAACACCTTTAATTTCCTTGATTGCTCTCTTTTAAGTACAGGTGTCTCAACCCTCAAATATTTAAGCAGAGCTCCCAATATGGGTTACTTGGAAAATCAATGCTTTAACACCTCTAGGCTTCTGCGTGCTTAAGCCCATTTTGATCTTCTGCAACTGGGAGGAATGCTGTCCAGTGGAGGGCATGAAGAGCTTAGTCTGGCTTGTCAAAAAACACTCATGAGATGGTTTAAACCAAGTACCTTCACAAGAGTCTTTAATAATTCCGTCGAGAAAGATAAAAGAAGAGTCAGTGGCTGAAAGTTAGAGCCAGACAAGCCCTATCAGGAAAAAAAACAAACAAACAAACCACGTGCTTTCAGCTAGGAAGATAATTATCCACTGTAGTTCACTCCAAGCAGAGGGTTGGAGTGTCTCCATCTTGATGTCATTATCACAGCAACATTATTCAAACCTAAGATGAGGTGGAAAGCTCTGTCCCAACCAAAGTTAGCCAAGATGCTCTGGCAGCCTTCCTGACCCCGAGTGCCGGGCATAGCTCCCTACCCTGCTGCACATGGCTGTGCTGGGCCCCCGCTGCCTCCCCGACACCAGCTGGAGCAGCCGCGGGGAGCAGCTGTGCCATGTCCGTGATGGCCACACAGCATCTAACCGGGGCCTCTCGCTCTCCTGCACCGCCTGAAAGGAGCTGGAGAGGGGCAGGCAAGGTGTCCCCTGCCACCATGCCAGTGCAAGGGGTCCCTCATGGGTCCCTGTCATCACCAGATGATGTGTGGGCACGGCTAACGAAGACCCACAAGCTGCTAGCCCTCTGTAAAAGCTTTTAAGCCCACCTAGATGTGGCAGGATCCTGCTGGTAATGATGTTGGTTTTGACCGCTGAACCAAAAGCCCATGGTGATTTCTTCCAGGTTTGGCAATTCTCAAGATTTTGAAGCAATAAATCATGGTTTTAATTTGACTTTCTTGTAGATCTCCCTGCAGCCTTCTTGTCCACCTCTCAACCAGAAACCCCACAGGGCCATCTCTTCCTTGGATCACTCCTTACTGCTGTGTGGGCCATGGCTCTGGGGCCAGTGAAACAGGTCTCCAAGCCACCCTTCTTCCATTCCTCCTGAACAGGATTCAGAAATAGAGTCTCGTCTTAACCCAGAGTCAGATTTCAAAGAAAAAGATGCGATTCAAGAGCCAACAAAGCTGATAACAGCTAAAGGGCTGTAGGTGGAGGTCTGGCACTCCTCCCTGCCCACCAGCGTACCTTTTTGTGGGAGGATTGGGCAGACTGAACTCCCCCGAATCTAGCTGAAGGGTCCAAGCATTGCTTCCACCAGATGCTAGGTGCCCATCTGGCTCCCCTTCCCCTCTGTCTGTGGAAGAGGAGGACAGCTTCCCACTTAGCTGCAACCTGCCCGGTGCTGCGGGACATGACCGTGTTCCCACAGCTCTGTACAGCCCTTCTCATTTTCCAGGTTGTCTTTCTGACTGGATTCATCTACTGTCAGATGTTGCTCACCTTGCCGAGCCTGTAGCTCATGCAACTGCCAGATTTTTCACAAGCATTCAGAGTTTTTACTAAGAGTAGCGAAAAGTTGATGAGACGCTTGCAGTTTTGCTGTGGCTGATGGAGTGCTGAGTTGCAGGGAGGGGAACAGCAAGGCTTTTGTGCAGCTCACTCCCGTGATGCACGAGAAGCTAAGAAATAGCCAGGCAGGCAGGGGAGAGATGGCTCCATGTGGAGACTCGGCATGCTGGGGGTCTGCTCTGCAGCTCAGAGATGTGGAAGATGGGGATTTTGAAAAGAAAAATGGCATTTTACAGAAATAGACTTAAGCAGTTTCCATACAAGCGTCAGGAAAATACTTTCCAAATGCCCATGCCAGCTTGGCAGAGCCTCGCCTGGAAGATGTGCATGCACAGAGCCTGTGGTGTTGGGCAGCAGATCTGCAAGGCAGGAGCCACAGCACAGGCACTGGTGGCCTCCCCTGGCCCCAGCACTTCCCCATAAGAAAGAAGAAGCTGCTTCTCTGCAGGGATGGGGAGCCCACACGTCACGGCACCCCGCTGTTCTTGTTGCATCAAAGACTTCCCGACCGACACTGCAATTACTCTGTCCACCCTCAGCACGCAAACCGCCCCTGCCACCCATGCCTGGTGGTCATCTCCCCTCTCCCTGGGGGGACGGCAAGGCACTGCAGCATGGCAGCCAGGCAAGTTGCGTGGTACCCACTGAAGAAACGCAAACCCTGCAGACAACCATCTGCCACACCAGGGCTCTCCTGACTTTAGTTGCATGGAAGGACTCAAGGACCAGGGAGTCCTGACGGACGAGCTGAACACAAGTTGGCAGTGCACTGCTCCAGCAACAAAGGCAAGTTGGATCCTGAGCTGCATCCACAAGGACACCACTAGCAGAGATAGAGCTGTGATCATTCCACTCTACTTGGTGCTTGTCAGGTCACATCTAGTCTACTGCATCCAGCTCTGGTCCCCAGGATTCAAAAAAGATGCTGAGACACTGGAGAGGGTCTAAAGGAGAGCCATGAAGATGATCAAAGGGCTGGAAAACCTGCCCTATGAGGAAAGACTGAAGAGTTGGGTCTTTTCTCCCAGAAGGCAGCTCAGGGGAGACCTCACCACAGTTTTCCAGTACCTAAAGGGTGGCTACAAATTAGACAGAAGCTTTCTCTTCACAAGGAGCCACATGGAAGGACAACGGGTGATGAGTACAAGTACCACCAGGAGAGATTTCATCTTGATATATGAAATAAATGTTTTACACTGAGAACAATCACTGGCACAACCTCCTCAGGGCTCTGGTGAAGTCCTCATCACTGGAGGTTTTGAAGACACAACTGGACAGGGTGTCAGATAATCTCATCTAGGCTCCCTTTCCCGTGAAAGGTTGGACCAGATGATCTTTTGATGCCTCCTTCCGGGTCTTTGCACCTACTGGCCCTTGTGCAGCTCCGCTCCCAGCCAAAATTTCCCCTTCTACTCAGGGACACTGCCCCCAGCCACACACACACACCGCCCCCCCAGCATCCCCTCCCTCGCCTCTTACAAGGGGGAACCATGACTGTGCCACCCCCAGACATCATATGCCTTTGACAGAAGCGTTGTCTCTGCTTGCAGACCCCTCGCTGCTGCTTTTTTTCTGCAGAAGGCTTTGTTCCATTGCTCATCCTCCCATCTCCTCCTGAAAAAGCAGAGAATAAAAAGAGAGACAAGCCTGCCACTTTGTTGCCCCCAATCAGAAGGATGTGGGGAAGGGGAGAGGCTGTATTTAGGAACGTGCCTGAGGGATTTTGGATGTCCCACCCACATACCCATTCAGCCGGTGGATCCAGACTCCTCTGTGTCATTGATCCAAATCCGTCCCCTCGTGCTGCACAGCAATCGCCCTTCACCATGAGACCACACGACTCCTACACCCACGGCAGCACACAAATCACCAGTCCCACCCCTGTCCCAAATAAAACATGGGTAGTCTACCTGTTGTAGAGAACGGGTAACAGATCACCCGCAAACAGAGCCAGGGAGGTGCTTTAGGAAGAGTGCTGCAAAGCACTGGAAACATCGGCTGTGGCTGCAGGGCAGCTCCCAGTGTTGGAGCGGTGGTGCTGGTAGTTACCCAAAGGTTTCACCGTACGTGTGTGCACACATCGCTATTGCCCAGGCTGCACTGCTTGAATTCAGAAACAGCTCCCTTTCAGCTCAGCAGGGAGCTTCTAACCTCTGTCATGTCAACAGGGACCAGATCTGGGGACGCTGTTCTGGACCCTTCATCCCCCTCCACGGCATCTGCAAATGAGGTGGAGTTGGAAATGCCTGATCTGAGCCTGAACCAACTGCCTTGGGTTCTGAGCTAGTTTTTGGTACTAATCCATTACTAAACGCTGGAAAGTTCAGAGTGCCTTACAAGCCTGCTAATGAAGCAAGTGCAATAGGGAGAGAAATACGAATTCCATTTCGGTGCCAAAAGTGAATTCAATTTTGTAGTGAAACTGTATATTCAATACTGGCCATCCTGTTCCAGTCTGCGCTTTTCCTTCCCTAACAGGATTTTCCCAGCGCTACTTACCTCATCAGCCTTTCATTGCTACTAAGCCAGGATTCCCAGACAATCTGTCCCACTGCCTCAAAACAACTTTCTGTCTATCACCAACAGGTCTGCAGCACCCATATGTCCTGCAGCCTCCGCTGCTAACAACAGTCTTAATCCTCTTCCTTAACACTAGTTATCAAAGTAACACTCCAAGGCAGGAATAGGTGCTAGATTTCAGATAATTAGCAGAAAAGAGAACCAATTATGAAAAAAAAAAAAAATAGGCAAGAGTAAGAGATCTCACACTGGATTAAAAATAGGTTGGTTTTATTCATTCTCATGACTTCAGTTTGGCATGCAAACAGCAGGCTTTGCAAGTGCAGGAGGGAAATGTGCTGGCTGGGAGGCTGGCAGAGATGGCTCACGTGAGGATGTACCCAGCAGGCTCACGCCTGCAGCATCCAGGAAGGTGTGCACAGCACCGTGGCTTGCTTCGTGGGCACGAGATGCCTCCAGTGGGACCTGGGCAAGACCGACTGGGGAGCAGGCAGGGTTATCTTCTGCCGCTGGGTGGGCATCGCTGCCAGGCAGGGGGGATCAGAGGCCCCGCTCAGACCTGAGGAATCAGCAAAAGGACAATAGAAGTTGCTCTTCCTGTGCAAATCTGTTCAAAGCTTTATGCTTTGACATAGGTCACGGGCACCCTCAGGGATCTAAAAGCATCCTGGGAAAAAGACTGTCCATCAGGCACCTGCAGCTCCCCTCATTGGTCCTGCTGGAGGGATGTAGTTTCCTTTGACAGCATCCTTTCCTCGCACTTTGAAAAGCTTGGAGCTGAAAACCACCAACAAAGGAGAGATGTAAATGCTGCCGTTGCTTGCATGTGCTTTTGATGGTAACAGCATGGCAGGCACTGACAAAACAAAAATCTCATCCCAAAGCGGGGAGGAGGAGGGGCAAATGCCTGCAAAGCGAGCGTGGCTCTCAGCAAGCACTAAGAAACAACTGGATCTCTGGGACATGAAGACTGTCTTCCATCTCCCTGTCAGAGAACGCGTTGAGAAAGAATAGTTTCCAGCTGTAAGGGCAAACCGAAGCCCAGCAGTGCTGGGGGATCGTTTCAGCTGCTGCCCCTCCGCTACTGACTGGGGCTCCAGCACCAGCATCACCACCAGTGACCATCACCACCCCAGCGCCTGCCCCAGCCTGGTGGGTGACTAGCGGGGGAGATTGTTGATACAGATTCAACAACAAGTCAACAGTTTCTATGTTGAATGTTACATTAAGACGGATTGTTTAAATGCCTTGAGAGTTTAGTTTGTCTGGCACAGGCACAGGGGCTCAGGGGAGGGAATACGAGCACTAGATACAATTTCCATGAGGATTATTCACTCTTCAGCGGCTGAAAAGAGTCCCAAAGCATCAGTAGGCTTAAATACATTATGTGGGACTCTACAGTACCGATGGGAAATGCTTGGGGAGTGTGTGTGGCGTGTGGTGTCTGCAAATAGACACCTCCCCATATCAATAGTTAAAAGGCAATGTGAAATAAAGAGGGAATGAAAACATGGAAAGTTTGCATGAAGAAGAGTAGCTGCAGCTGGGCTACACAAAAGCTTTTTCTATTCCAAGTATAGCAAATGGGAATAAAACTCTGAGTCAGACCTTATTTGTCCTATTAATTTGGCTGAGCATAAAGTCACAACAGAGGAGAAAAAAAAAATACACAAAACAGCTTTAAATAGCTTAAACTAAACCAAATCATTTACCAGCACACAGTCACAATAAAAGCAATTAGCATGCAAGATATTAAGAATCTATCCCGACTTCAAAATGTCTATGGGCCACAAATAGAGGTGCACAAAAGATAGATTAGGAACACATCTCAACCTCTTACGCCATCAATTCTCAAGTTAATTATCTGATAATCACCATGGCGTTCATTTACAGAATAAATATCCCATGTAAATTTAAATCTGCACGTAAATAGGAAAAGTTAATTAACAAAACAATAAAGTACCCAGCAATGTAAACACTCTGCTGACTCCACTCCCCACTAGCAGGAAGAGTCTGCTGGAACTTTGTGCTGAGCTCCCAGTTTGAAGCACTGGGGTCTATGCAGTGGCCTCTCTACTTTTAGTAGCAAAGCAACACGTGCTGTCATAGGAAATAACTTGCAAGTTTGTCAGAGGTGAGGAAGCACATGAAAGCCCAGATCCTAATTCAACACAGCTTATCCTTATTTCTACTTCCATCAAATAAAGCACATAAGCCTCCATGGAAATCACATGCTTGCATCCTGAGCTGAATAGGGATAAGCAAAGAACACACTTAAATATTTTGCAGAATTAGACCCACAATCTTCATTTGACACTGCAGTAATTCATTTTCAGAAAAACCTGTTTCTATGGAAACTTATTTTGGGTCCAGCAGAGAGATTTTTCCCTTTGATTCTCACTTTTAGAGTCAAGTCTTTCGTCTCCTTCTCTAGAGATGTTCTAAAAAAGCAGATTTCTGATTTCTTTGCCTGTTTCACAGCAAACTACTGTGTCTAAGTTCCCTCATTTGTTAAGCAGAGAAAATTCTCAACTATGCTATTGTGATGGTGTGAAGTCCTTGAATGGAAGATGCTGTGCAAAAAGAAAGGATAATCTAAAAACTTTATCTTGCCTACTGGCCTACAAATTAACATGATTTACTCTACCAGAAGAGGATTTCTAATGATTTGAGAAGCATTTTTAGAAAGAAAGAAAAAAAAGCCCTGATAGAGGATATAGAAGGAAGAGAAAATGTGAAAAAGAGTGGGTATGAGCCTTTTTTTTACATCTTATACATTTATATATACATCTACAAAGTAAACATGGAATAAGAATGTTAAAAAAGTCTACGTGGTCAGACAATCTACTTCCTCACCTTGTCTGAGCAATGGCCAAAAGCACAGGCTTAAAGCAGAAGACAAAAGCAGAGCGGTCATGTGTGACATGTCCCCAGACCCCTACCAATGCACAGCTCATGGACCTACCAGGATGCTACTTCATCGTTAGCAATGCTCAGTAGGCTCTTTTCTTGATTGTTTTCTCCTGGAAAACACGAGATTATAGCACAGCATCCCATAGCAAGGAGCTTTCCACCTTCACGTTGTCTGAAAACCCTGCTCCTTTTCATTCCGTTCGTTTTGAGGCTGCTGCCAGCAACCTTCTTCAGCATCCCACTGCTCTCGTGCAGGGATAGCAACCGCTGCCAAGCCTTTCCCGGCCATATGAGACCCCTCTCACAGCTGGGGGTCACCTCCCCCAGACTGCCAGGCCTAGGTGGTTCAGCCATTCCCCCAGCTGAAAGCCACACCATGGCTTTCACCAGTCACTGCCAGCCCTCCCTGTGCCCTTGCCAGGTCTGCTGTCCTCTCTGGGGGTGGAGGAACGTCCCTGCATGGAAGGGGTGGGTGCACTGCAGGGGTACGCAGCAGCAGAATGATGCTGTTTATTTTGGCCTGTATTTTCTGATGAAACACAACGTCTTGTCTGCTGTCTTGGTGGCTCTGAACATCATGCAGACATTACATACACCTGGCTGCTCTCACATCAAGATCTTGCTTCTGAATGATGACGGGCAGCTCAAAGCCCACCGCTTTATCTGTGAAGCTGAGACTGATTTTTTTTTTTTTTGCCACCATGTTTCATTCTGCAGTCACTCATACAGAATGTCACCTACTGTTTCATTACCCAGTCGCTTTCTCATAACGTATTTCATCAGAGCCAGCCCTCCTAACACCTTGACTAACAGAACATTATCTTTCTTTGTTTAGTAGTCATCCTCCTTTCCAGGCCATTTGTGTGCTCATTGAGCAGCACAGGTCTCATCCCCGGTGACCTCCCTTTTTCTGTCAGAACTCTTTACTTTCTTTTCTGCCTTGTATTTTTAACAAATAGTTTATCCATGCCAGTTTTATCCTGTCATTACCTAATTTCCATAAGATCCTGTGACGGTGGCCATTGTGGAGACTTTTGGCTCTGCACAGACCACATCCATGAGACTTTTCTCATCCAGATACTCACTGACACCTTTGAGAACCTGATAGATTTGTGAGCCACACCTGCCTTTTTCACTGGCCAGATCATCTCTCCCCTGCTTGGTGCAGAGGTCCATCTTCCCAGCTGCCTGCAGGTCCCTCAGCCTTCCCGTGTCTGGCTGATCCAGTGTACCACAGCCACCCAAGCCTCTGAACACCCACGTGAGATATCAAAAAACCTCTGGCCTGCTCCTAGGACCCAAGAGCCTTGTGTTAGCAAAGAATGTAATAATTACCCGTTTACCTTTCATTCGTCAAAAGAGGTCAGATCTTTGCCCAAAGCAGTCTGAAGAAGAGGCAGTTAGCCAGTGTGAGCTCCCAGATCACTGCTTCTGGCTTGATGACCCCATTCCCGGGAGCCTCTGGGTCTGCCCCAGAACAGCCTCGTCAGTCGAGTCACAACAGGTTTTTTTCTAGCTTAAGTCCAATTCAGTGCCCAAATGACAGCCCAAAGCGAGCTACCTGGCCTCCCATACCTTTGCCTCACCTGGGGAACGCATCAAATTGATGCTCACACCCGGAGACCCAGGAGCAGGATGACCTTGCGTTGTCTGGTCAGGGTGCGTGCCTTAAAACGTAGACGTGTGACAGTAGGACAGTATGCTCATAGCTTTCTCTCTAGGCACGGAGGGACTAGGGGCTTAGCCACCGGACAGATTCTTGCCCAAGGACAGAAAATGGGGGACTTTGTGCCACACTGATGGCAGTAAGAGTTACCCCGTGACATCCCCATCCTTCCCCCCCATCTCTTTAGACCTTCAGTAATTCCTCTCTGAATTGCCTGCCTCTCCTAACATTATCAGGCAGAAGCCTACGTCCCACTTCATTAAGCCTGTAAGCCACTGCCTGGATGATATCTGACTTGCATCCGTTTGCAATTTAAAACGGGCATTTGCTTCAGATCAAAGCGGCAGTGGCAGCAGGAACAGAAATTAGCATCTCACGGTCTCTCTCTCCCTGGTTTCATTGCCACAGTGTGTCTCCCTCATTACCAGGGAAATGAAACGTCTTTACAGTTCAGGCTGCCTCTGCCTTTTATCCCGTGGCCACCGCGTGAGGCATTACTGCCACATTTAACAGCGATTGGTCATGGCCCTTCTCTTTCAAACGGGACAGTGGGTCTCTCCTCCCTATCAGCATCCCATGAGGGGGCTGTGAGGAACCACAGCCCCTCGTGGTTTGCCATCCTGCTCCCAGCATTCACCGATTCATTCCCTCCCACTTAAAATAATGATAAAACCAATGCTTCCCCCCGCGCCACTGGTTAATTTTCACACTTGGACAACAGTCCCAGAGATGGATGCTCCTTCCACCCCTACAAGGAGCAGGTAACAGCAGGCACAAGGCCAGGGACCAGGTCACCCCCTGCTTTGCAGCCACCCCCGCTGTGCTTTGCGCCTTCGTGATGGTTCCCCAAAGGAGGGGTCCGAGGACAACACCCATCAGGGCAGGCTCCAGTGATGCCAGAGGAGCAGCTCCCTTCCCTCTCCCCTCGCTTGGCCCAGCAGCCCAGGCAACGACCTGTGCCCAGTGCCTGCAGGGGGAACGAGCACCGTGGATTTTTCTTTTTAAATAAAGCTGCTGTGGAGGTGAGTGGTTCGCAATGGCAAGTAGCGAGCTTGTGCCCACGCGTCCCTGGGCCGCTCACTGGCACTGGCTGCAGAGGAGGGCTCAGCTCCCTGCCAGCATCACGTATAAACATACAACTCTCCTCAGAAACATACAGGAAAAAAAATGTAATGAATGAAAGCAAGAGAGCCCAGACGAGCACATGCACGAATTTCTTGTTTGTGGTATTCTGTTTCCGCTCCTAATTGCAGAAGCAAGTGGTATCTGGACCTTGCTTTCCAGTTTGTGTTTCTAAATAGGAGCTGCTATGGAAACACGCTCGTGTTTGGTTTAAACAAAGGCCCTGAACAGATTATTTTATTTTTTTTAAATGCCCAAGTAGGTACGGGACCATTAATATTGTCAGTCCCACACCACCACAACCAGCCTCTTTGTTGGTAAGTGCAGCTGGCTGAAAGGATGCTGCTGAGCTGGTCCCTCTGCTTGCTGCTGTAAGCAAAGCGAACCAGATACCACATTACCTCTCACTCATCCTTCCTACCTCAAGCCCCACGGTTTGTACTGCTTCTGCCTTGAAAAGCATCTCTCTAGGGCAAGGGCTGCCTTTTCCTGCCCTGTGCAACAGGGCTGTAATCCTGTATTATCTGCTGGAAGAAAAGAGGTAGGAGGCAGAGGACTGGAGGAGAAGGACCCCAAAACCAGAGGTAGGCAGATACAATGCAGCAGTGTCTTAGTGGTTAAGGAAGGTTTAGAGTCCTAGGAGCAGATCTGCTTTGTCTTAGGTGCCAAAGACCAAGGCCAAAGGACATGTGAAACAAGCAGGGGCTGCAGGAACCAGCTGGAATGCAAAATGGCATCAAGTGAGACCAGAGCACATATCAAAAGCGCATCTTTTATTTCCAGTTTTTAAATAGTTTCTCACAGGAAGAAAACAAGATGGCAAATTTCAAACCCAACTCAGAGTTAACAGGAAGGAATGAAGAGACGCTGCTTGAGAGGGGACACCCCAGGAGAACTCCAAGTCGTTTGTTTGGAAGCATTTCTGGGAAGTTTGGCAACCTTCCTCAACAACCTTGCCCTGGCAGCACATGACAGCATGCTGCTGCTGTGCCCAGTGCTCCCAGGGAGCAGGGCAGGCCAGGGAACATGGAGCCATCGGCTGCCACAGGGTGCAAAGCATCTCCTTGCTCGCAAGCCACTTCCCACCGCTCCTGCACAGCAATTGCCTCATCACCCGCCCTCCCCTCCTCACAGGACAGAGGAACCTTGAAGCAAAAGGTCCTCAGTGCACCCAGCTTTAGGTGAGAGAGTCACTGGTTTGATCCTCCGTCCCGCTGCATGTTGGACGAGCTGTCCTGGTGGTCACCCAGTGCTGGCCTTGCTCCTGCCCAAAGGCAGGTGCTATAAAAGTGTCCCAGGAAGGCAATGCAATACAGGGATTATATTCCCACCCATCCCACCCTTACATCATCCATCTTCTGAACAGGGAGGGCCTGCCAAGCTGCAGAGTTGTGCTCGCTTGCCCAGGAGGCAGTGCTGCTCTCCCCTTGCCTTACAGTTTCCATACCTTCCTGCAGCAAACACAAAAGCACAACACAGCTCTTGTGTTTCTATAGCCCCATGCAACTGCTTCCCAGTGGATTAATTCCTCGAGCCCAGCTCTGCATTGCCCTCTAGCCCTTCAAGCTGTTTTAAAGCCTGCGGAAGGACCCTGGACCTTCCCACCACATGCTGGCCTTGCACAGGACGTTCCCGGGGACAGGGCGCGTCGGGGGGACAGGGTGTGACGGGGGCACTGCTGGGCTGCAGGCACCGTGCTCTTGCACTGTTTTCCCCCACGGGGCTGTAACAGCAAAATACGTATTTTATCAGCTGTTCTAATTTACATTTGAGGCTGGACCTGGAAAAAAAGATGGGGGTGGGTGAAGGTGGCCAAAAGCCCCAGCAACAAAACACCATCCCCTTGACCCACCACACACACACGTCTCTCTCCCTTTCCTACGTTCACTTCAGCTGAGTGAAATGTTCTCTTTAAAAATAGGACTGTTTTGGACCTTTTGCTGTGGTAAGTTACAACTCTTTCTAAGTTCACTCACGGAAAAAAATACATCTTTAAAAAATATAGCCAAAAGGTTTGGCGGTGATCCAGCAAAGCCAGAAAAAAAAAATATAAAGAGAAAAAACCCTGCCACTGCAAAAACACATATTCCTCTTGCAGACCCCTTCATCAAGGCCCTAGGCACACTTTACAAACTGAAATTAAAACCTCGAAACCCATGCGAATAGAAAGCTGCTACTTACACAGGCCTCTGGTTAACTGAGCAAAAACAGGACAGAAGAAAGTGCCCCATTGATGGGGAAACCTCCTGCTCCCTGCCCCCCTCCTCCCCTAGTGCACCAGACACAAACCCCTTGTGTTGCAGTAAGGTCTGCAGCTTTTCACATGAAGATCAGATGGCAGCAAAGATGCCTCCACAGACCTGCAATGGTGCACCAAGGTGGCCGAGGGGCCAGCAAGGGCTTGGGGGATGCACCAAGCCCAGCCAAGTCACTCATAGGGCTCACACGGCGTACGGAGACTGACCCACACATGCGACTGCTGCGGCAGGGTAAGGGCTGTCCCGTACCACCACCCCAGCGCTCTGAAGTAGCAACCTGAATAAATCAGATTTTGGAGCAGAAGGCTTCCTGATGAGGTTCATCCTAAGACACATAAAGAGTGGGCTGTCAAGTCATCCATTAGTGGTTTGCTGCAGTAACACCTGAGGAGGTGTGAGACTTCAAGTGACAAGAAAGGGGCTATATTATTTTTAAAAAGAAGGGGAAACTAAACACCTGCATCTTCTTAACTGCAGTCCTCAGGGATATACAAAGTCTTACAAACACCTAGAAGAATGCAAGAAAAAAAGAAGAGAAACTTTTGTTTGTTTGTTTTAAACAAGAACAGAGCGTGTCAGACCTATCTAATCTCCCCTGCAGGAAGGCTGCAAGCCTTGTGGGAGGGGTAGGCAGAGGGCATCGTATATTCTTGACTCTACCAAGGCTTGTGAAGGAGCATACTCCCAAGGTACTCTTACGGGCAAGCTAAGAAAACAATCCCAATGAAAACATAGAGAGACAGCACAAAGTTGGTAGATAAACTATGCACACAGATTAATTGTTAATAGTTTGTGGTCAAAAATGGTTCCTTCTTTCCTTTCCCAGGCCCTAACACACCTACAGCTCCTTTCTGTATCCCTTACGAGCTTGGTGCCAGGCAGCCAGCGTACAGCTCGCTCAGGGCTGGCTGTCAGGCAACGCACACTGCAGCCTTCCCGGGCTGGGACAACTCGCCTGCCTCCTCTCCTGCATCCAGCTACCACTTTTCACAAAGCTTGTAGGAGTTTGATGTCCTGGGAGCATCTGCTGCTCTGTCAAAAAGGACTGAAACTGGTCCATGAGTTACAGCGTTATCAAGACAGGACTAAGACAAACAGCAGGATCTTTTGCAAAAGGGTGCAGAAAGTTGTTCAACAGACCCGTGCAAACGGTGCTTCGATGAGATAGGAAAAGTCAACAACCTGAACACACAGTGGAGAAACAACTTGCTAGACAGCCAATCTGCAGGAGAGGAGCCTGCCGATTTCGAGGCAAGCACAAACAGTGCTGCGCTGTCACACACACACAGAAAATCAAACATCCTACTGGGATGTGTAAACGGGACATAAACCACAAGGCAGGGGGGAAACCTCTGCAGAGAGCCCCACGTGCGGCTCTGAGCACTCACACGGCGGGAGAGACAGCTGGGGTCAGGGCTGCAAAGGGAAAAGCTGCGTGAGGTTCAGAAAAAAAACCTGCAGGGAAAGGCTAAGCAAGCTGGAGCCAGCCTTTACAGACAGAAGTGGCTGAACAGGTAAACAAGAGCAGGAGTCTTCAAACCAATGCAAAAAGTGCTGTTTCAAGGAGAAAGGGACTGAAGCGCCTCCCAGTTCCTCAGGATGCAGAGCAGACGGTTTTTTCTAATTTTAAGAAAAGCAAAGGATGTGAATAGATCATCTAAATGGGCTGTGGTGACCCCAACCCGCCCTCTGGTCAAAGGAAGCAGGTTCATGAACAACATGCCATGATTTCTATATGTCTGCTTTTGTCTGAGGATGGTGCCTTAGGTGTTGCCCCAACATCTGACCTTACAACTCGCTGGGACCACATCCCACTTGGCACGATTAGGGGCCAAGATCCCTTGGCTTATAGGGGCTGCACTGAAGTCTCCTTTCCCCTAATGCACCAGCCAGCCAGCCTTCAGGTAGCAGAGCTGCTCAGCCCTGAAAAGGTGAGCTGGATCCCAGAGCACAGAGGAACTGCCCTGCGAGCACACACAGATTTTTTTATTACATGGTACAACCTGGAGGCGTCAAATACTACACCCCAGCCTTGCAGCTTCCTGACCCACAGACAGCCCAGGCATGGGGGGCTGGATGCTGCCTTTTCCTACAGCAGTGTCAGGAAAAGAAGGAGTTGGAAAGTCTTTGTACACCCATCTCCAAGACGGCTTGGTGTCCGCTTCTTCCTTCTGGGATCCAAGACTTCATGCGAGTCCCTTACTGGGTCAACAGGGTTTGGTTTTTGTGGATGGCTGTGGTACCACTGCTATGGACTTTCTTCAGCCCCAGCCAGCCTTGCTCAGTTCGTGTTCCTGTGACAGGTTTGGTGATGAAGACCCGTTTCCTTTCAGAGAAGATGCTCTTTGGGCACAGGCACTCTCAGAACAAGGAGACCGCAGTGTCTGAGAGCTTTCCCAGCAAAGGGTAGGCAAAGGAGAGTGCAATGCCTTAGAAGGGACATCAATGCTCCACTTGCAGCCCTGCCACTGGTTTTTAGCCTGCACACGACATAGATTTTTGTCAAGTCACCTAAAATGAGTAGCAATTTGATCGTTTTGTGTTGCAGTGCAAAAAGAGCTGTTTTTCCCCTTATACCTGTAGAGGAGTAACACCACTTCCACCCACAGTGGGAGACACATACTGCAAGGAGCTCAAATATACCACAACGAACAGAGTGTGAAATGGGTGGGCACCTAACCTACGAGGCAGGAACACCCGTTATCAAAACCCTATTTGCTTAGTAATCCAAAGCCGCTTCATTCCACTGAAAGTAAACACGCAATTTCAAGGATTCATTGCAAGAGCTACTACAAAACAATAAAAGCCCCTCTGAACGTACTCAGTCCTCCTCAGCTGTCCAGCTCCATTCCTGCAAGTTACAGCTGCCATTACAGACCAGCTAAGTCTTCTGGACCCTTCCAGACCCTTGCAGTTCCATCAGCTGGTCACCTGTGAAGTTAGCCTTCTTGCTTTTTCCAAATTTTAAGTACCAGCAGAAGATAGCAAGGACCAGGAGAAGGAACAGAACCAGCGGAAAGTAGAGGATGAAGTTCAGCAGTGATGGGGATGAGCAGATCCTAGACAAAACAGTTGACCCTGGAGGAAAAAAGAAAGGAAAAACGTGAGGCCCCAAGCTGGTTTGATTTTCTCTCTCTTACTGTTTCTATAGGTTATCTTCTGATCTCTTTTCCCTTAATCTTCAACACTACTAACTAATTTTTAAGAATTCATACAGGCTACCTGAGGAGAAGAGGGAGACCAATCAGGTAATTTGCCTCAATTTCTAGTTTTGGGAGGTCAGATAGAGCCCCAGCTCATTCAGCTGAAACATCCCGACAGAAAGAGGACGGTTTTCCAGCTAACCCAGTCCAGGCTGGGCTCAGTAAGGCAAAGCCAACACCCTTCCACCCGCCGTGTCCCTGCCCGACACCAGTGGTGGTGGGGTGAGGGAGAGGGCTGCCAGAGGCTGTGCCACTGAACACGGAGGAGCAAGAGGAAAGTAAAGGAAAACAGATCAAGGAGGTCCCTGTCTCCCCCAGCCACCTGCCCCTCCTTGCTTCTGCCCCTCTGCTCTCCTGTTTCAGCCACGCTGAGCTGCAGGCAGCTGTGAGCCCCATCCCTATCCCTGGCAGCTCCTGCAGAACAGCTCCCCAGTTGAGGTGGAGGATGCCTGTACTTCTGGTGGACCTTCTGGGTACTCCAAACCCCCCACGTTTGATCAGTCCTGTTCCAGCTGAAAAGCTCATCTGCAGCATTTCCATTTTTGTCCAGGGCTCCTTACTGCTACCCATTAAGCCTAGACATCAAAAACTGACACATAGCTTCCACACCACAGACTGACCTCAGGTGCGCCTGGCCTACCATGAAGGGTTAAGCCAACTCCTTTGGGTCTGTTGTATCCATCTCTAAGCGTTGTTCTTCAATTCTCCTGTTTATCCAAGACCCAGGTGCAGATGCTTTGCAGATGTTTTGCTCTGCAGAACTGTGCTGAGCATTGCAGGGCTGCTGATTTGAAGCTGTCCACGGGGGACGCGCACAGCCTGGTGGGCTAGGTGTGACCCTAGGGATGAACTAACCTGGAGGCTACCCCTGGCTGTGAAACTGGCTTTTACCTCTGAAGCTCTGTGCCCCATCCATACAGATGGAAGCAGCATTTACTCCCCTATAGGAAAATGGAGAAGTCTCCACTGCATGAATGTTTCTATAGTATCAGGGAGGCATCCTTAAAGGGCAGCATCAGGGATTAGAGCTGAAATGACTCCTGGTTATGGGAATACTTGCACATGGTTGTGTCATTACCCCTTGGAAAACTCCAGAACATTCAAATCCATGAGCCAGAGGGGCATTTTGAGATACCTGCATCAGTGGAGAAACGTGTATGCACATATACATACAAAAAAAAAAAAAAAAAAAGAGAGAGAGAGAGAGAGAGAAAGAAAAAACACCCAGCTAATCTCTTGGATTTTGTGAAAACCATGAAAACCACTTGGCAAAAACACTTATACAAAAATTGGAGAGAATTTTCCTGCAGTTACTGAACAATTTTAGCAACGGTTACTCCACCAGTAACGGTTAACAAGAGACAGAGGGAGCTGATGAAGGAGAAATCTCGGTGCTACAGGGAGCCGTGATGGACAACAGCAGGAACATAACAGCAAGGGGATGAAGCGCTGTCAGTCCCTCCCCGTGCAATTAAATCCAGATTAGTTCTGCTGTAGGTGCAGAGTCATGCGAGCAGGCTCTGTGCCTGCCTGTGCCAGCAGCAAGCACAAGGGAGGGCTCACAAGGTCCCCTGAGCTCTTCCATGCTGGTCAGCACTGGGAATTGCTGCAGAAGTTATAACAGAGTGCAGGCACCCAGGCTGGCTTCGGGCATGGCATCTCCAGGGCTGAAGGCACAAGAACAACTGCAGGAGCCCCTCAGCTGGCTGCAACACAATTGATTTCACGGTTCATATTTTTTTCCTCCGCATGGGTCATCCAAGCCTATTTCCCCAAAGAGGCAACAAAAGAGTACTTTTTTCCTGCCTATTACCTCCCTAGAAACACTGTGTGCACCTGACTGGAAACCTTTGCTTTTATTTATTTAAAATTCTGTATGCAGAATCCAGCTCTATTTTTGTACCTGGCCTGCACCCCAAGAGGATGGAGGCTGTTTTTAGCGACCTCACTGGAGATGGACTTGCCAGCAAAATCACACCAAGAATTTTTTCCCTAAAATAGTTAGCGTTCAGGCCCCAATGGCACGACTGAAAGCAGGTGTTTGCACCCACGGTCCCGCAGAGAGCCACAAGCTACAAAGCACCGGAGACACAAGCGCACTCGATACCCTCTGGACTACATGGCTCCACAGTCAGAGCTCTTGGTACCTCACCTGACCACCGCCTCCAATGTTCACAATGCCAAGCACCTGGGTTTCAGCCCTGGCAGATCAACGGGACCAGGCTCTCATTGTCTCCCCCCACCAGGCCCACAGCACAAGTCCGTCAAAGGTCTCCCGTGCCTCCCAACACAACCCTGGTGACGCCCCCAGCACTGAGCCCCTCTGCAATCCCTCAGCAAGTCCTGCCAGCCCCGCTGCATCCTTGCCATTGCAGCCAGCATCACCAGCAGAGAGCTGCCATTATTGCCCCCCCCCGCCACATCCCAGCACACCTAAGGGGGAACCGGTGTGGGGTGAGCAGCCCCTCACGCCCAGCAGCATTACCTGGTGGGATGGTAGTCAGCTGGATGTACCCTGAGCACGCCAAGGCTCGCAGAGCCCAGTCCTTCCCCTTGCTCTGCTGCTGCCACTCCTGCACCCGGCAGTGATACACCCCAGCATCGCCCTCCTCCACGCTGTGCAGTGTCAGGCTGAAGTCGGTGGCGGTGGGGCGGCGGAGGTGCAGCCTCCCCGCCAGGCTCTCGCGGGGGTACTCGATGGCACCGTTGCAGTGGAGGGTGAGGAGGGACCTGATGGAGCCGTTCTCCTCACTCCGAAACCAGGTGGCTGCGAGGTGGGTGGTGGTGGGCTGGCGGGCACCCTGCAGCAGGCAGGGCAGTGTCACCTCCTCGCCCTCCCTGGCTGAGATGCTGCGGTTGGTTTTCTCCAGCTGCAGTTCACGCTCTGAGGCAGGGTGCAAGCAGAAAGAGATGTTACGGTGTTGCACTGCCATAGAAATGCTCCTGCCTGTGCCTGCAGGCTGGTAGAAGCCTGGAGTGAAGCGGGGGGGGATTGGTATGGCCTTTTGCAAGACACACCACCCCCCCACACCTTGCTCCTGTGACTCATTCTCCCAGGGGTTCTTTTCCCCCCACTCTGATCATCATGGGGGTTGTTCAGCCTGGAGAAGAGGAGACTCGGGGGGGACCTTATTACTCTCTACAACTGCCTGACAGGAGGCTGTAGGCAGGTGGGGTTGGTCTCTTCTCCCAGGTAACAAGTGACAGGACAAGATGAAATGGCCTCAAGTTCCGCCAGGGGAGGTTTAGATTGGGTATTAGGAAAAATTTCTTCACGGTGGCCAAGTGTTGGAACAGGCTGCCCAGGGAGGTGGTGGAATCACTATCCTGGAGGTGTTCAAAAACCATGTAGATGCAGTGCTTAGGGACATGGTTTAGTGGTGTAACTTGGCAGTCCTGGGTTAACGGTTGGACATGATCTTAAAGGTCTTTTCCAATGTAAATGACTCTGCAGTTCTATCTCTGCCCCCTGTCCACAGCCCTCTGCTGTAATACTTCCCACCTCATCCAAGTTAAGCGATAAGGCATCCTTTGGACCAAAAGCTATTCAGGAAGCTGGAATTCTCTGATCCACTTTGTTTAGGGCTGCAATCCATAAACCAGGTGAGGCTGAGAGAGGGAAGAACTGAGCCAGGGATGCCCACCCCCAGCAGTGCAGTGCCCAAGGTGGGAGCAGCTGAGCCTGCAGCTTTGTTCTCAGCAGCAATGTGCCACAGGGTAAGGAAAACTGAGTGTCTTCTTTAAGGATGCTCAGGAGCACCAGGAAAGGGCTTCTTCCCTGTTCACAGCACTGTACAACCAACCAAGAACACCATGTGTTGGAGGGAAAAGAAAATGCCATGATTCACTCTGTTATGAAGCAAACAGCTTGGTTGGTTTGGGAGGATGTGGTAAATCCTCCTAGTTTCCCTATTTCCCTTTGAGAGGCACTGACGCCTCCTTCATCCCTGAGTCTCAGATCCAGCACAGAAGACACTGCTTCTCCTAAGCCCTGCCAGCTTAGGAGAGGCCCGGCAGGGGCCCTGTCATAAACAGATCGAACCTTCTCCAGCAGCATCTGTACAAGAGATAACAACCTGCTCACCTGGGAGCTTGAACTCCAGCGTGGTCCCTCCCGATGCTGCCTCTCCAAGTTTGTACCAGCCGTCCACCAGCCAGAGCCATTCCTCTACCACACAGTAGTACCTGCCCTGGTCCCTGGGTTTTGCAGAGAGTATCTGCAGCCAGAAAATGTTCCTGGACACCCTCTGGCTCAGGAACCTGGACTTTTGTGGAGGAGAGCTGTACTCAGCCCCGTATTCCAGCATGCTGCTGTAGTTGGCCCTTACGATTTGCAGAGGGCTTGCATTTGCCAGAGAAGGAGGTAGGAGGTACCAGGTAATGGTGAACTGAGAATTATTCCGGGCAGATACAATCCTGCACTCAATGGCTGTGTCAGCACCGCCGACGACCTCCAGAGAGCTCTCTTTTGTGGCTACCCGAAGCTTGCTTTCTAAAATGGAGAAATAACATAATCACGCCGGCTGCAGCTGCCAGTACAGGGATGCTGGCAAGGACAGGAATAAGGCTGGTCTGAGACACCAGCTGAAAGAGAAGGGAGGAAGAGGGTGCTCAGAGGACAGAGAGCCATTAGGGGATGCTGGAGCAGGGGGTGGGGGAAGGAACGAAAGAGCAAATCTACACATTTGAACTGTGGCAGGGAGTCACTGGGTGCTGCTGGGCTGGGGAGTAGCAAAGGAGGCACCTGGGGGACCACAGGGCAGGAACGGGGGGGATGGAGGCAGCTGCTGTGTCAGAGTTTGGAGGCAAAGCCTCTGTCTGAAGCAAACGTGTCTGTCTACCACTGCTTCTCTCGGCAGGCTCACACATTAGCAACACCACTTGCCCACAGCTTTGGAGACTGTGAACAAGTGCCTTATCTCAGAGGAACTACGGAGCCTGCGTGGGTTTCAGTAAGACACCCTCTCGAGTGTTTGCTGTGGTTAATCAACCCGAAACCACGTAACACTGTCCTGAGCACCTGCTGTGATTATACCCAGCAATTGTTCCATGTAGCGCTGCGCAGCGTGGGAGAGGCAAGCTGCGGTGTTGCCTGCAGCTCTGCTCCCCGGCAGGGTACCTGGTCACTCCTAATCCACCTGTGCTGCTCCTGGTTTGAGGGACCCCCCCTTCCTGCCCCACATCACCTGTTGCTGGCACCTCTCCTTCTCCTTTAGCAGCGGAAAGGCTGCAAACCAGTCTCTCTGAAGGGCCTCCAACCCGCACTTTCCCTCAGCCCTCCCCTCCACGCTGAGACACCACCTCCGTCAGATGGGGCCAGCAGCCAGGGGAAGGAGCACGAACAGATATCTACCCGTGGGTGGGCAGAAATTACTCAGCAGGAGATGCCGTCAGGGTTTTAAAGGACCGCAGGCTGAGTTTCCACTCTCAGCCTTTCCTCGCACGCAAGCTGAGTGGTGGGATGCCCTGTGCTGCTGAGGCTCGGGGCAACCCAGTTCCCCTAAGCTCAGCCCTGGTGCTGGCTCGGGAAAGGGCTGAGATGCCTCCACAGAAGATCTCAGCTCCCTGCCTGTGGCTGCAGGGTCAGCAGGGTGCTCTCCTCCACCGCACCCCCCCAGGGGATGTGACAGGGGCAGGTTATGGAGAGGACCCGTGGACCGGCAGAGTGCTGCGGTTTGTGCCTCAGGGGCTGCGGGGAAGAGGGATACTGCAGGAGAAAGCCCACACATTTCCCTTTCCTGCAAGCATTTCTTCTTGAAACTCAAGCAGTCCACTTCAGAGGCCATCACTGTCTCTCTTGAGACCAATTGATGCAAAATATCCCAGCTGATGGCTCTTGACACCCCTGTGCATTGCCTCTGTCTCCATCCCAAATTTCCCAACAAAATCTCCATGCTCGTGCTCACTTATGCTGCTCTTTTCTCCTTGCACCCTATTGCTTTTCCTCCTGCTTCTCTCCATACTGCAGACAGACACATTTTCACCAAAAGGTCAAGAGTTTCCTCCACAGCAGGGCTTGCACCAGCCCTGGTGTCTCCTCACTGCCTCACCTCAGCGGTGAGGATTTCAGCAGCAGCATTCACCGGGAGGTCTGGGAGGTGGCTGCTCCCAAGGGATCAACAAAGTGCTGTCCTGCATTTCACAGTGCACGTTCGCTCTGCTCTGAAGAAACAGGTATGGGCAAGAAGCAGAAGAGACAGGAAAGCAATCACCCTAATTAAGAAACTGTGCAAATTCATCAGAGCCACACATGCAGAGATCAAGCAGACTTGAGCGCACTTAGGAACCAGATGCAAGTTGATGACTTCCAGATTCAGCACTTGGAAGCATACCCAGCCCAGAGCCAAGGAAGGACAAATCTTCAGAGGGGGACACTGGAGATATTGAAAAGCCATCTGGAGATGGTCCTGGGCAACCTGCTCTAGGTGGCCCTGCTTGAGCAGGGAGTCGGACCAGCTGACCTTCAGAAGTCCCTGCCAACCTCAGCCACCCTGTACTTCTGTGACAGGGGAACTGATCACACTGGGAAAAATAAGACACTTGGTTCTTGACTTCAATGGCTGAGTGCAGAGGAGTATCATTCAGCCAGCCTGCTCGAGTCCAGGAGCTTTATTCAGGGACCCACAAGTGAACTCTGCCAAAAAGAAAGCAAAAATACTCCCAGGTATTTCTACTGGAGACTTCGCTTCTGTTTCAAAGGCTACAGGAGAGCAGCAGGCAGGGCAAGGGGAGGTGGTGGACATCAGGGACGGCCTTCTCATGACAGACACATGGATGTGCCTTCCCCAGCTGCAGCTGCCAGCAAGAGCATGCCTGCAAGCAGCCCTGCCACCTCCCCCAGGCAAAAAGAAGCTTCAGGAAAGCCAGCTATGGGGCCATGCTGGACCAAAAACGCCGCCTCCTTCCAAGCGAGCTCCTCCTGGCAGTGCTGCTGCAGTCAGGGGCAGGTGGGTAAAGCCCAGGACCTTGCCCCAAACCCAGAGGTGCTGCCAGCACAGGCAACAGCAACCTGTCCAGGGCTGGGGGGTGGGGGTGGTATCCCCAGGCTATGCCCCACCAGGGCAGAAAACACTCCAGAGAAGCAAAAGCTGCTAGAGCTCAGAGAGGAGCCCCGGGAGCCGCTGCTGCGAGCGCTGGATTTTGATGAGAAAAAATGCTGTTACGCTCTTGGAGATCACCTCAAGAGGAAGCACAGCGCTTGCAGCAAAGCCCCTTTGTTTCAGCTCTAGGTCTCCTCTGCTAAAGATCAATTACTGAAAAGGCCAGAGCACCTGCCTGCCTGTTCCTTTGGCACAGAAGGCCACGGTGCTGTTTTCCCTTTCATTTTCAATTTAATTAACCGAGCTGAGCCTCTCGCTGTGAACCCTGCTGGCTGACACCTTGCTTTCTGCCCGGCCCAGGAGCAGCAGAGCATGCAGGAGGGCATGGTGGCTGCAGCAGCCCATGCGAGAGGGGTGGCCGGTGCAAAGCCCCTGCCAGCTCGCTCCAGAGCAGGGGGAACCCACCACAGGTGGCTGCACTGACAGGCTGATGCTCCCAATGGTGATGCTGATGCTCAGGAGCATCGCTGATAGAGCTGGGCAACATCAGGGCACTAATTACGGTACCCCACCAAAAGCCAGATGCTGAACTACCTCAGAAGTCAGAAATAGAAAAGACCTGTCCTCTTTCCCCTCCGGTTAAGACCTTTCACGCATGTTGCTCTGGTCTGAAGCTGCAGGCCAGATCCACGGTGGCACTGAAGCTCCTAAAGCACCAACTCGCATCAAGTGGTAAACAAGGTGCCAAAGCAAAAGTCAAGAACCCCAGTATCTCTGCATGTAGCTCCAGCTACACAATTTTATATTTGAAGAAACAGGCTGGGGATTTTCATGATTTGCAGCTTCATTTTCTGCAGCTTCGCCTCATCCCATTGCTGCTAGAGCCGGCTTCTTTCCTAGACTTACTTTACCTTCCCAAATATCCTTTGCTGGCTCATGCTACCTTTGAAAGAGATGGTGCTAGGGCCAGCAGCCACCTCCCACTGTGCATTGCCCCCTCCCAGTTCCCACCATCTTCACAGCATCACAGTACCCACTAACAGCTGCAATATATCTGGGGCCAAATCATAGCATCTCACTGCTCCACTGCTACCATCTCCTCTACGTAGACGCTCTACAATTACATCTGGTCATCTTTATGCCATTTACACTACCAGCATACACTGCCAGACGCTGTCTGTTGTCACCCCTCGTCTCAGTACCACCCTGCAGCAGCCCCCCTGCCCTGCTGACTGCAGCTCAGGGGTAACACTGGGTGGCCCCGCACCCAGCTCCGCAGGGGCAAGGAGAGCAGCAGCGCAGGAGGTGGAAGAGACCATGAAAATGGGCCCCAACAGGGAAGGAATTCTATCAGCTTACACTACAGCAAACCCATGTGTTAAAACCCACAGAAAATGCATAATTTCAGTTCAATGGGTTGTGATCCCAAAAATCCAAGCATTAGAGGAAGGAGCACTTAACGCATGAGAAAAAGAACAAGAACTCTCCTTTGCTGGCAGAACAGACACAAAGGGGGGGGCGGGGAGGGGGAGGACATGCCTGTATTCTCACGACTGCCTTGACAGGCTCCGAGGTTTTGGCCAGGACAACCACTTGAGCTCCTCCAGCAGTCTCAGCCAGGAGCAAGCCAACAGCGAGCTGCTGCCAGGGGTGGCAGGGAGCAGGCGCGGGGCGGGCTGGCGGGGGGCTGCAGTGTATTTGCAATTATCTCTCTTCCATAAGAGGATGAGACTCCCTGCACGATGCTGGCAGGCACGATGGCAGCATGGACCCTGCCTGCAGAGGTGGCCATAAAAGGGAACCCTGTGCCGGGCTGCTGGCTGTGCAGCCCCCCCGTGCCTGGGAGGGGGGGGTACCTCCACCCAGCGCCCCAGCACCTCGCAGCTCAGTGCTGGCTCCCAGCCCAGCAGAGCTCCCCGGTGCTGCCTCAGCACACCTTGAATACACCGCGGGAAGCTCAGAGGGACACAGACTTATCCCAGCACCAGTTTCAGAGGCTGACCTCTCTCCACCACCCTCCAACCCCCCAGAAGCCCACACCATGGGGGGCACCTCGCACCCCCAGCCTTCAACTGGACTCCTTGCAGGGAAGACTACTTCTTCCAAGAAACAAGGCTTAAAATCCTAGTGGCAAGGCTGATTCCTATATGCTTGGCGTAATCTGCAAACAAACAGATGTTGCCACTCCCCAAGACCAAATTTGCCTCCAGGAGTGTTATCTGGAACTGTGGATGCTAAGGAAGAAACAGGACAGGCAGCACCCTCTTGTGCAGCCCTAGGAGGTGACCCCGCTGGGAGACACCCCAACCATCAGTGGTCTTGGTTGCTCCTGGTCACATTTGATGAATTTAAAGCTACAAAAGGAGACCTTTGCTGAAGAAGCACCCATGGAGCTGCTTACCTGGCAGCACCACCTTTATTCCCACAGCATTGGACCTGGTGGTGGCTGCTGGCTGCCCCAGCGGTAGGGTGTTCCTTCTCCAGACCTCCACTTCACACTGGTACGTCCCCTCATTGGCAGCCATGGCATCACGCACGCACAGGCTGAAGGATGTGGCAGCCTTCATCAGCTGGGCTTTTCCCTGGAAGCTCAGCTGTGCTGCTCCCCAGGCCATGGTGCCGTTGGGAAAGACCCGGACCAGCTCGTAGTGGTGGTAACTGGGTAGGCTGGGCTGGAAAAACCACCCCACGGACATCGGCACATCCTCGAGGGTGTAGCTGGCGCTCACTTGGCAGACAAGTTCCAAATTCTGCCCATATCTGACAATGGCATTTCGGCTTCTCAGCGTGGCATGCAGACTGAGACCTGCCCAGGAGGAGAGAGCCCTTGGCACCGGGAGAGAGGTCCTGCCCCATGCCACCTCACTGCCACCCTTCCCGCACAGCATCGTCCCCCCTGCCCCAGCCACTGCAGCTCCGCGGCAGCCAGCAGCCCTGCCGCTCTCCCCCGAGTCACACTGCGCTCTTCCAGCCCCACGAGGTCCCTGGCCCTCTCCTCCCTTGCCACCCCTGCTCTCCCAGCCCCCCAGGCAACCCTGAGTCCCCTCTCTTCCAAGGTCCCCAGTGTGTGTCCCCCCCCGGCAGGCAGCCAGGGATCCTCTGCTGCTGCCCTGTTTGCTGCTTCTTTCCACCCTCCGCAAAAGCCAAACAGCTCCTGTGGTCCAACCAGTGGTCTAAGGCACATAGCCCAGCAACAAGACAGACAAAACACCTTAAGTCACAGCCAAAAGCTGCCTCTCCGTAAACGCACCCCTTCCAGCAATCAAAGGAAGAAAGAGGGGGGCATGCCATGGTGGGGAGGTGGGCTGTTCTCAGGCAGAAGGAGCAATCAGGTGCCAGCACCAGTGGTGCATCTCTGACAAAGGTCACCGCAGGACTCAGCAAGTGCCTTTGTTGAGCTTAATTACTGTAAGTATGCTGTGAGAACAGGTATTTTGTATTTCAAGTTAAGGAGAAGGTCAGAAGGACCTGCTGAGCAAGCCACTGACTTTCAGGTCTCTGGGTATTTTAGCCGTTGTGTTCCACTTGTCTCCCCCCAGATATCTCACAGAGGACCAAGCACCCTGCTAGAAATGGGGAAACTGAAGCGCTCCAGGGTCAAGCCATCAGCCCCAGGTCACCCTGCAGCAGCAGCAGAGCTCAGGGCACAGCAGGGCTCTGTCCTACCCATGTATCCTCCTGCTTCTCCAGCCTTGCCTCCAGCATGCCCAGCTTCAAAGCCCACAAACAGGTGGCCCAACTCACCCATGGAGCTGACTGTCACTGCTGTCTCCCCCTCCTCTGTCCAGCTCCGGCCTCGGGACCACTCCGTCGCTTTGCACCCATACCACCCACCGTCACCCTCGTCCAACGTGTTGGGGATCACCAGGGTGAAAACACCGGAGCTCGCCTTCTCCAGCCGGAGCCTCCCCCGAGTCCTGCCGTCCCGGTAGGTGCTGCCCAGGATCAGGGTGCCGTCCTGCTCCATGGTGGCCACCAGCACCTGGGGACCCGGGTGCTTCGGTGGCAGGTGCCACCACTGCACAGACACAGGGCTGGACGCTCCTTGCACCTCACAAAGGAGGATCAAGGCATCTCCTGCCATAACCTGTGGTGTGCTGGTGGACACGGACAGGCGCATCTGGCTCTCTGCAAACAACAGTTACTGCGTGGGAGGGGACATTGTTGTGCTCCTCAGAGAAACCCAGAGATTTACGGCATTAAAGAGAGAGACTAGATAAAAGCCTTGACACTGGAAAAGGAAAGGAATGGTCTGAAATTTTCAACCAACCTTTTCTTATAACTTTGGAGAGGGCCTTGTGGTTTGGTGGTTTTTGGTTGGTTTTTTTTTGTCCTCTTTAATGTCTTTCCTGGGACATGGTTATATAAAGAAATACTTAAGAAATAGAGCCCCAACAGACAGCTCCTGCTGCATCAGAATAGGCATTATCAAGCTACCACAAGGAAACCAAGGGTCTCCTACACATCTTTGTTAGAGTGGTTTCTCACAAATCATCCCTCCAAAACATGGAGAGCACCCTGATAGAAATGGCAGTGCTCACCCCCTGTCCAGAAGTACCAGTTCTGCTGGGACATGCTGTGATCCTCAGGAACAGCAACAAGCGTTGCTCACAATTTACTGTACCAAAGACACTGGAGTACCCCACCTCCCCAGAACTCTACCTATTTGCCCCAAAATCATTGCAAAGAGACTGAGCTAAAGTTTTACACTGTGTTGACAGCTGCTGCATCTGTCACGCTAATATTTGTCAGAGCGAGTGCTTTTCTCAAGATTACGTACCAAAATCTACGGCACATTTGTGCTCTGGCTGCAAACAAGGTGAGGCTGGACTTGCAGCGTTCCCCAGCCAGGTTCACCACAGGCTTTACCCAGAAGAGCAGCCATTAGGATTTACTAACCTATTGGCTTCACATCAACTTGGATGCCTGATGACTGGTTGGTCTGGATGCTGTAAAAGTCTTCAGTCTTCACCTCTGAAACAGAGCAGCGGTATGTACCGTTGTCCTTCAGCCTGACCTCGTAGATGGTGAGGATGTAAACAGCGTTGCTTTCCTTGAATGCTCGGAGCTGCCCCAGCTTGGCTCTCTCCTCGTATTCTTCCTCCCAAAACAATACCCCATGGGGGTCAACCCTGACCACTTCCATGCCGTTGAGGAGCCAAAGCACTTGGAAGTGCCTGCTGCTGCTCTTCTGGGCTCCCACCATGCAATGTAGCTGCAAGGTGTCACCTTCAGAAAGGGAGCTTTCAGCAGCAGCGATGCCCACGGAGAGGTCTCTGCCTGCGGGTAATGAAAAGCAAAGAGGGTGTTGGGTGGCCCTGCCCACGCTTCCCTCCCGCCCGGCAGCACTGATGGCTGTGTGGAGGGAAACGGGAGGGAATCCGCTGCTGAAACTTTTTCTTTCACTGGAAAAGTGATCTGGATGAAAAATTTTGCTCATGGGACATGGTTGTCAGCTCCAGGCAGTAACCAGCAGTTGCAGATGGAGGAAGCAGCAGAGCTGTGAGGAGCTGCACTCCGCACTTCGGGGTGGCTACCCCCCCAAGGCAGAGCACTCGCCGGGATGGCCACGGGCCACAGCCCCCCCCCTCGGCTCAGACATCTGAACCGAGGGCTGCCCTGGCCCAGAGGCATCGGCTTTTGCAGGGGGCTGCTCTGTCTTGCCTCCTGGAGCTGTTCTGCTTCGTATAACAAATATCCCTTAAGGCAGAAGAGGCACAAAGAGGCTTTATCACTGGGTGGTGTTTTTAGCTCTGCTGTCTGCGGTGGGAGAAAGTGCGTGGAGGGCTGGCGTGCAAGCGGCTTGCCTGAATCTGATGCTGCTGGTCCCACACGCTGCAGCCCTCACTGCCTGCTGCGGGATGTTGGGCAAGAGATGCTCTCCAAGCTGGGCTAGTTCCTACAGAAAGCAGACATTTCGAGACTTGTCACAGCACGGGGAGGTCAGAGGGGAGCTAGAGGAGGTGGAGATCATCTCCTAGTCCCTATCCTGCCCCTTGTACCAACCAGCAGCAGTTGCTGAGCAAAGAGGGTAGCTGCCTGCCACCAAGCACGAAGCCATCTTCCCCGTGGCAGACCCTCTTGGGCGGTCAGCCACACCTGAGGTAAGGACCCTGTCTCTGGGTGCTATGGTATCATTTACCCTCCTTGCAGGGCATTCAAAGCCTCTGCTGCTAATACCCCTGGGTTTTGGCATCAGCCTGGCTGGAGACTGGCTGCAGGCTGCCCCAAAACGCTGAGCCATGACCCCACACGATAGCGGCATGGCCAAAAAACAGGAGGCAGGGCTGAGCCCCAACTCCCTGGACAGGGACCCTGGCTCACCCCACTCCATCTCCTTGGGTCGCCGCGGTGCCCCCCATGTCCAACAACAGAGGCAAGGCTGTGTGCTACAGTTTGGAGGTAAAACAGAGCAGCTCCCAGACTGCCACTGGAAGGGCTTGAATAATTCATCGAAAGCAGAGTACCGTGTGAATTTAAACACAGGTTCATAAACAGTTTGCAAACAGGAATCCCAACCACTGCAGATACGTTTGGCATTCCCAAATACTTGCTGGAGAGTTTATAGAAACTGATGGAGCAGTTAGCCATGGTCAGAGTGGTCGCTGGCTCCCAGTGTGATGGGGTGCTCAGCCCTGCAGCCCAGGCTCTCCCACAGGGGACTGGAAGGAGACCCCAGCCCTGCAGATGTGATGGAGGGTTTGTACACCCGCTGCTGTTTCCCCCTGGCAGTACCAGCAGCTCTAATACAACCACTGTATTATCCTCTTACCACCATCACCCACTTTCTACCCTTAACAGCTACCACAGGGCAAATACTAAACAAGTATTTTTAAATAAATAAATAAACTGACAAGGTTTCTTTATTTCTAAATGATCCTGTGGCACCGGTACCCAAAGTGACAGGTCATGATGAATCCTCTTAAACAAGCAGATGCAGGGAAGCGTGCCTACTGCCGTTGCTCACCAGGCAGCAGTAGACATGGAGAGCCATTGCTGCAAACGGTGCGTAGTAAGAGGAACAAAGCTTTGCCAGTCTGCCAAATTTCAGGAACCAGACTGTGACAGTGGGAGACCACACTTCCCACTATCTCCCCCTGATATCTTGCCCCTCTGAGCCACACACGGGGCGCTTGGTCCTTACCCATCTGTTTCTTTGGTTTTCTGCTCTGACTCAGCACCCTCCCCCGTGAGACACCAGTTCCCCTCACCACCCCAGCTCTGCAGCCTCCTCCATCCACGCTCAGGTGTGCGGACAGGATACACCACCTCCCCAGACGGGCTGTCAGTGACAGACTTGCTCCCATTTTACTGCACACTACTGCATATATTAAAAGGCATCAGCTAGATGCAGCCTTGTCTTGGCTGTTTTGAGGTAAAAGTTACTGGTGGGAAAGAGAGATTTTCCATTCCCTTGGGCATGGCTACCCACACACAGCCGAGGGAAGAGCAGGCCAAGGGACCGCAGCCAGGAAGGGGCTTGTGGCAAGAGAGATGGCAGACAGGGTACTCGGAGGAGTGGCAGCAAATACACAGTTCTACAAGATTCCCAGGGTACTGGGGACAGTGGAGTCTTCCCACCGCTCCTGGGCGAGGTGATGCAGAGCTTGCAGATCCAGGAGCCATGGGAAGCTGCTGGGCAGAGAGGAGGGGAGTAGGCAACTCTGGCAAGGGGCTGGTTTTCAAACTTTCCTATTTTAATCCATCTCGTACATAGCAGTAGGTCTGTCCCCTCCTTCTAAATACCCAATACGATGCTCTGGAAACCATCAGACTGGTGAGAGCATGGACAGATAAGCCACCTCCAGCAGACACTAGAGCTGCTCAGCACATGCAGCACATCCCGGTGGCACCACGATGGGCAGCTGACTGTTGTGTACTTCAGTTTTTGAGGCCACGAGACCCTCGAGGCAGTCTAACAACACAGTTTTCTGTGCACTGGAGTTTAACGCTGCCAAGGAGCCAGGCTGCTGTGGGCACACACTGCTCTCTACGCTAACACCTCGCGTGGGCACACAAGGTTGCACGATCGCCACTGGCACTAGAGGTTCAGCTGTGTGAACCTCAAAAGTGAGAAGCACCACAGGTCCTGAACCAGGAGCTGCCACGGCCCTCAGTGCCCAGTTGGAGGTAGCTGAACCCACCAGTGGGTCCCTGGGCTGCAGCAGATGCAGGTGAAGGCCACTGAAGGCTGCTGCTATAAAGCTTTGAATGCACAAAGGAGCTGGAGCCAACATGTGAGTTTGCAAGGACCTTACCCTGGCTTATGACCACCAGCAACGTCCTCCCTGTTTGCTTGCGGGAGATGACCTCCCACGTTCCATCAGGATCCTCAATCCACTCGGCTGCCTCGCAGTACAGCTGTCCCTGGTCGGATGGCTCCACTCCACCGATGAAAAGCTTGTACGTGGTATTCCCAGCCTTGTTCAGCCGCACATCCCCTGCCAGAAACCTGCGCGTGTAAGAGGACCCTGGCCTCAAGACGAAGTCCTTGGAGAGCATGAGGACCTCCTCGGCATGGTGCTCTCCTGCTCCCTGAAGATGGTACCAGCCAACAGAGAGATGCGTGTGCTGGGCAGTGGACTTGGACACCTCACAGGTGAGTTCCACCACATCCCCTTCAGAGCGGGTGAGGACCTGGGCCACCATGGAAGCTGTGAGGGTGTCTGCAATCACTGAGCATGGGGGAGAAACACAGAGAACAGCTGGTCACAGGAAAAAAAAGTCTCTTGGCCTCGATGGGCAGCCTGCTGGCCACTGCAAAACTGTGGCCAGGCCCTAAGGGATCTGACAGCATAGGAGAAATTGCTTTTGTTGCTGATAGACAAGGCTTCCATCAGCCTACGTCAAGGTGTGAAGCAGTGGTTAAAACCTCAGCAGGGGAGAAAGTGCAGTGAATCCCTCTGCAGTACCCTGTTCAGCCAAACTACGGGCAGTATTAATTAGGCAGCCCCGAGGAAGTGAATGTCCAGCGCCTCATGCTCCCAAGTGCAGGCTGGTACAATGCTGAGATAAAGGAGGAAATGGGTGAAATCCAAGTGGAAGTACCATACCAGCATGTAGACTCGGTGGGCTCACAGGAGGGCCTTTCCCTTTGCCTCTCCATCCCATTGCCTTCCCTCTCCCAGTGCTCAGCAGGAGCTGCTACCTCCCTCTGTCTGTGGGTATCCCGCTCGCGTCAAGCCCCACACCCTGACCTGAGAGGACACGAAGAGCTAATGCACAGAGCCCCAGAACTCCTGCCCACCTAAGCGCTTAGCTGTGAAATGCTGTGGCTGCATCAGGAGCTGAAGTTACAGTCGGGCCGTGGGACAGCAGGGGCTTCCTCTCCCTTCCCTTGCCCTGGCTGGGAGGCAACCGCCAGAGCAACCTGCAAGGGGACATTTGGGCATCCCCCTACCTTGGCCACCCAGGGGGAGGATAGCAACCCCACAGTGGGGAGAGAGGGATAATTTGTGCTCAGTGGTCCCACTGATCACTCCCTTCCTCAGCTGCCCCTCTGCCAGAGACCCAGAGACATGCACTTCTCCCCAGCGCAAAGGCAGGGGCAGTGGAAACCTGCTTGTGTCTTGCCCGGCGGGGAGCGGGGCTTTCCTTCAGAACCCACCTGAGAGGTTCGTTTTGGCGCTGTAACTCCCAAAGTACCTCTCGTCGGTGTTGGGCGTGTGGCACTCGTACTCCCCGGCATCCCGGTCCTGCAGCTCGGTGATGTGCAGCAGGACGGCGTCCCCCTGCACCCGCTCCACGTAGATCCCCCGGCTGTGCACACGCTGGGTGTAAATGGCGTAGGGGAAGGAGGGGTCGATGGTGCTGACGATCTGCACCTCCCGCTCAGGGGCCGAGGGCAGGTAGATGGACCACTGGAAGTTCTGCTCTGTCGGGCCCTGGTAGCCGCTCACCTTGCACCACAGCGTGACGTGGGACCCCCTCACGCGGTAGAGAGGTCCCTTCTGAACAGCCACCACCCGCTGGCCAGCGCTCCGACCTGCCGGCAAACAGCACGCGTGGCGTTTGCAGGGGTATATGGTACCCAAGGGCTGCACACCCAACGTGGCAGCGGGTCTGGGTGTGCACAGGACTGCAACATAATACTGAAAAGAATTGCTGGGCAGTCTCATTTTTTTGAAGCACAAAGTCCGAGGGACTTCACACCCCTTGCAATCGTAAGAAGAAGTCCTGTAACAACAGATCTGCAAACTTTCTTGTCTCCTAGAACACTAGGGGTCACACGACAGAGACCAGAACATCATAGCCACAGGGCTGTCAAGCCTGTTCATAGCTGGAAATATCTCTCAGCCAGCTGTTCAGAGGCAGCAGCAAGCAGGCTGAGATCACTGGAGGAAGCTTGTGGTGTGCTAAAATTAAGAGGGCCAAGCACTGAGGTCCTGCACAAGCTGGATGGGGAGAGCAGGTGCCAGAGCTGACCACTACCAGAGAAGGAGGTGCAGTGCAGAAGCAAAGGGACAAGGGACCGTGGAGGGAACGGGCAGGCTGGGTGCTGCAGAGGTGCTCCATGGACAGAAACCAGGGAGAGTGTGGGAGAAGGATGCCAGCAAGAGCTCCTCTGAAGGCAGGAGGCACCAGGAGGCATCAAGGACTCCCTCTGTTTCTGCCTGCAGAGGGTTTGGGGAGGTGATGGCCATCTGTGCACCCTCCCCTCACGCAGAGCTCACAGTGGTGACACTCTGTTCTGGTGCCCAGCATGCACACTGAGCAAAACGCCCAGAGGACATCAGCACTGGGTCAAGAATCAACCATGAAGACCAGGCCAGGGAAAAGAGCTGGTGGCAGCGCAGCCTAAGAAACCCTCAGAAACCCCCTCTCAAGGGAACGGCGGAGGAGGTAACCCTCTCTGCACCCCCAGCAGCCATGCAGCAGGGGTGTGCATGTCCCCTCACTGAAGCCCTGCCAGGGATCATCTGGGCAAATGCTTTCAAGTGAAACCACGGTGCTGAAAGGAGAACATGCTTCTGCACTTATTCCCAGGGCCACCAAGCCAGAGCAGCACTGGCGACAGGGGCTACGCCAGGCACCCTGCTGAGCCACCTGCCTGCAAAGGTCCGGTCTGCACCAAGGGGGTGCCTTATTTCCCCCCTCACCTGCCCCAGATAAGCCCCCACGACCAGGCAGGGCACTCACCCAGGAGGAGGAAGAAGAGGAAGGCACCCGCCAGGCAGCGCACCAGGCCCATGGCGAACAGCTCCACTTGCGTCCTCTTCCAGAGAAGTGGTGGAAAGCTCTCGTGGGCGATGGTGACGGCTGTTTTTGAAAGCGGCTGGGAGGAAGCTGCCTGGTGCTGGTGGTTTCCGCTGCTTAGAAATGATGGGGAGAGGCTGGAGAGCGGGGTGCGACAGCAAAGCAGCACGCCTCTGGGAGGTGACAGCCGTCACCCTGGCCCCACACCACCTGGGCAACGGTGATGACCAAGGCCCCTGCTGCCGCTGTGTGCCTGCCAGGTGCCCGGCACTGCCAGCTGTAGTTGTGCTGTCCGACTGCAGCTCACAGGCTAATCCTCCACCTCGCGACTCCCACTCGGGTGCACGGAATGGCTGTTAGCAGGGGGCAAGGAGCCAGACCCCGGGGGGGGATGGAGGCAGATTTCCAGGGCTGAAGCCCCCTCCAGCTATTTGTTTTCCATAGCTGCAGACAGCAGCGTGATGCCTCGGGTACAGGTTGGGATGGCACAATGCTCCCCAAGGACAGCAGACTAAGCTCTGCCTTGGGGTGCAGTGGGGCACCCCAAGTGAGATGTCTCTCCCACAGTACATCCCCCCCAACCAGCCCATTGGCAACATGGTCAGGAGGCTCTTTTGTGACAACCAGCCCAGCCCAGCCAGCTTATCGGTTCTCAAAGGATCACCACACAGCCAGAAATGGTCCAGGAACGCTCTCCTGTAAGCACATCCCATGGGCTGGCACCTGGGTGCAGGGGATCCCAGATCCGCACCGCTCGCAGGGGTGGTGGGACCCCGGGGAGCTGCGCTGGGGGGGCTGAGGCCAGGAGGCTGCTGGCACAGCCCGAGACAAGTGCTGGGGGGGCATCGGCTGCCACGTGGCATCGCGCCGTCGGCACCGCAGGGCCTGGGGTATGTTGCTGCTCCTGCCCAGCAGGTGCCAGGGACACGGTGGGAGACTGATGGGCACATCCCAGGCAGGAAAAACCCAGCCTCTCAGGCATGCAGCCAAACATTAGCAAGGGGCTTAAACCAGGGACACTCTTTAAAAGGATTTATTTGGGATTTTCTGGGGGGTTGTTTAGATTGTGGGGGTTTTTTTTAGTTGGTTGATTATATTTTTTTTTTTCCCAGAAAGGATGACAGCACAAGGCATTTACCCCCGAGTCACGCTGCTCCTGCCATGCTGCTGGGGCATCGACTGAATAACTAAATTAGCTCAGGGATTCACAAGGAAAAACCAACTGTAAAACAAGTCCTTTTGCTTAATCCCATAGGACTCCTAGAGGGAATGAGATTCATGTAACAAACCAAAGCAAACATGAGGTCCCTCCTCTCCCCATTTAATAAACTGATTCACATGAAAGCCTGAGGGGCCGGGAGGTAGAGGCAGAGGCTCCTCATTGCAAAGCTCGTGCCTCCATTACCCAGCTCCTCACCACGCTGTGCGTGCGGCTCCCACGGCACCGCGCAGCTCCCACAGCACCGCGCAGCTCTCCAGAAAGCCAAATCCAACCCAGGGAGATGGGCTGTTGCAGCAGGCAGGGAGGTCCCTGCAGGATCTCACCTGTCCCCTGCCACCCCCCACCTTGCTGCAATGAAATGGAGCAGCGGAGCAGCACCTGTTTTGAGCGAAGAGGGGGCAGCGCAGGGCTGAAACCCATGCGCTGGCTCCTCAGAGGAGGTGAGCAGATACAGCAGAGGCTTGCAAGTGGTGGAGTGCCCCAGCAGAGCCGTTGGTGGGAAGAGCCTTCATCCTATGGCAGCAGGACACAGCCAAGCACACAGCCATAATAACTGTGTGGTCGGCTTCTGTTCCCGGCTGCAAGGAAGGAAAGGGATGAAGAGGATTGCTTTCCAAGAGCAACCCACTGCCAGCAGTGCCCCAGGGATGATCCTGCTGACAGTAAGCTGACCTGCTTACCACTTCGGAGGAGGGAAAAGCATCTCTGCTACAGTGACAGAGCAAATGGAAAGGAGACTTGGAGTTCAAACTCCGTAAGCTTCCGACAGTCAGTGTGCAGATAAACACACACATGGGTACAGTTTAACTCCGAGCTTGCAACTCTAATGATGCATGAGTCGCTGTTCACATTTGCAACAGAGGAGCCGGGGAGAATAGGATTGCCTGGCCCAGCCCCATCACTAGCAATGACGATGTTCTGTGGACAAAACCATCAGCTCCTTCTCCCTGGGACTGCGCAGTCTTAAACTTACTCTTTCCTTCCCTGGGAAATAAGTGCAACAAGACATAAGGCAGGGCTATTAACCACGCAAGGCAGGGTAGAGGAAGAGTATCAGAGAATCCTTTACAAAGACAGCGTTACCATTAGCAATCACACCAGGGAAGCCAAATCCATGGGGAGAAAGATCACCTTAGCCTTCTTTCCTGGAGATGGCACCAGATGGGAAGTGAGGGGGAAATACACTTCTTGGATAGCACAAAGGGTCCCTGTCCATACCTGTGAGGAGCAGAGGACTTGCCTCCTCTGAGCCAGGCAGTACATGTGCACCTGACTTGGTGAGCTGAAGTGCTGTACCAGGACCACAGGCATTAAATGCTATTGCTCTCTAGCCCTTGGCACAGCCTCACTACTGCCAGCACCTGCGCAGCAGGGTCACCTCAGTGCACCCCAGCAGAGTACCACTCCAGAGCACAAGGCCAGAGGTCAGGTCACCCACAGCACTGGCTTTGGCTTTCAGGCAGGTGATGACCATCTTTAATTGCACGCCTCCATACCCATTCTCCTTGCTCCTGCCCCCCTGGATGTCTTTGCAGGCACCCTTTTTGGATGCTGCTAGCCACTTTGGGCCAAAGCTTTCCAGAAAAGGAGCACCAAAAATGCAGCATGAAAAGTTTTACCAAGCCAAATGCAGCCAGGGTGAAGTTAGATTCTACCTAAAAGAGCACAGCAGCGATCTGCAACATCCATGGTGACTTGGAAACCTCCCAGACAGGCAAGTGCTGACCAGACACTCCCCTTGCACACTGCAAGGAGCATGGGGTGGAATGGGAATCAGGCAAGATCACTCCTGCGGCAGGGTAGAAATGCTGTGGAGGAAGCTGTTGAGGATGAAGGAGGTGGCCCCATGGTCAGTGTTGGTTTTCAGGGGGAACAGAGTGCTGAGACCCAAAAGCAATTAGGCAAGTATAGAGGACAGGCTGCAGCTCAGATCCCCCGTCTGGCTATATGGTTCCCCACGAGCTCCCTCACCCCATTTGGGTGCCTGGGCTTAGGGCAGCTGAAACCAGGACAGGCGGCTGTGCTTTCCTCTGCCTGCAGCCATGGCAATTGCTGCTGGCTTCTACCCACCGCAGCAGGGGGCTCAGCCTACCCCACCTTCTGAAAAGTGGCAACGAACCCCACCTTCCAAAGGAAACCAGACCTCAAACCATGTCTTGGGCAAATCTGGCTTTGCACAGGAAGGGTTTTCAGCCACTGCCAACGTTGCTTGCTCTGGGAGAAAAAAACCCTAGCTATTAAAAAGAAGGGTTCCCCCATGAGCTTTTAGCATTGCTATGCAACATCCCAGGTGAAAACAAACGGCTCTGGAAGACCCACAAGCTCTGGGGCCTCTGCTCAGCCCCGTGACTCTACCATCACCCCTCACCCCATCTGAGCCAGCCCCGAGTAATGACCTGCCCTCTGCATCTCCACTCACAGACGAGCACCCTGGGGCTCCCCGAGCACCGAAGCGCGGGTGGCAAAGGAGCTAGAGACTAGTTGGAGCAGCAAGGTCCCAGAGGAGAGGCTGAAGGGGGCAAAGCCAACGCAGCCCTCTCCTCCCAGCCCCTCCTCACCCCTCAGTTTGTGCCACCCGTCCTGGAGCAGCGTGGACGGGAGCCTTGCTCCCCAGAGCCTTTTTGGAGGGGAAAGGCACGCAGCACCTGCTTGGCTGTAAACACCTCGGTGCCTTGCGAAGGGCAGCCGCCCGCAGCTCCCTGCGTTTTGGGCTGCTCTGGAGACCAAACCGGGAGAGGGAACACTGCCCAGGGGTGCCGGCTATAGGCAAGCTCTCCAAAAATGCTTCCTCTGCCTTTGCTCCACAGATCTCAGGAGCCACAGCCCCCACCCAGAAATGCCATTGCCACATACCAACAGTGACCGGGGAGGGGCAGAAGGACAGGGAGAGATGGGGGATGCAGCCTCGAAAGCAAGGGGCTGGCGCCAGGCAGGGTGGGGGGATGCGGAGAAGAGCACAGCATTAGCCGGGATAATCTGGCAGTCTTGGGGGATGTGCCAGAAGCCTACAGATAATCAGGGGAGCTGGTGCAACAGACTTTGAAGTCTGCCGTCAGGTTTTCTCAGCCCGGCTCAGACATCAAAGGCAGCTGGTTACTTCCCCAATTACAGAGTGGGAGCCAGCCGCTGCCTGGCTTCCCCAAGGCCGGCCGGCTCAGCGGCGATCCCCCGGGCACGCTCTCGTGGGCAGAAACCTCCTGACGGAGCACAAATGCCCAAATCCTCCACCTCCTGCTGGAGCCAGGCTTGCTTTGCTGGGAGCTTGCCTCGCAGCTACACGGGCTTTTACCTTGGGCTCTTGGAGCCGAGCGAGATCATGGTGGATAAAGATCTCCCCACTGCTGTGCTGCTGAACCAAACCACGTGCTAGTCCCAGGGAAACCAGTCAGTCACGAAAACAGGGGGAAGTTTAACAAAGAAGAAGAAAATAGCAACCTTTTCTCACGGTGGCGGGACGGACTGCTTCTCTTACTCAAATCCTGCGTGTCCTCAGCTCTTGTGGGACATGGCTCCAATGCGTGGCAAGGACAGGGTCTTCATAAGCAACATGCACAGCAGCACGGAAAGGCTGTTGCGATTGTTTTGCACTGGAAAACACAATGTAACTGGTACAGAAACTGAAACAATTTTAAAAAAAGCATAATTGAAATCTAAGAACAGAACAGTCTGGGAAGCTGAGAAACACCCCTCTCACCTGTCCTGAGCAGCTGCAGCTTTCTAGGGCTCTGTCTGCTCTTAGTAGTGAGCTGCTAAGGCCGGCCTAGGAGAACACCCATGGCACTTCTTTGGTGAACTGGTGTTTGCACCATCATTTTTACTGCAAAAATATCAAACAAGAACAAAAATGGCTAGGGCACTGCAGAGACACCAAAGTCCTTCAGGAAAGCAGGATGGGTTATTCCTGCTTGACTGCCATAGCAGTGGGCAGACACAGTGGTTCTGAATCTGTGCTTCCAGTGGAACACAAGCAGAGCCTGAACTACATGCCACGTATCTTTTCCTAATAAAAAGTGCTCAATAGTTGTGGCCAAGCCCTCTTTTTAAAAAAAAAAAAAAAAAATCTTCTACTTACACAAAAGGGCTGAAAAGCCTCGATTCTCTACGGCCATAGCTCCACCAGTGTTTGTAGTTTGCGCCAACAGTGCCTTTCTGACATAAATCTACTGGACACCTCACCTTTACTGCAGGCAGCAGAAAGCTCAGAGGGACAACATGCTGCTGGGGACCAGGAGGGATGCTGCACCAAGAGAGCTAATTCATCTCCTCCCAGCACCCCAGGAAGGAGACAACAGCGCAGGACCTCGGCAAAGAGGCATTGCTCAGCAGCTGCCCTTTCCTGCTCCACATCAGGCCACGCTCCGCTGGCTGCAGGGCTTGGCTCCTCCATAAATCCCGGTGATCCCCTTGCAGCAGCACACACAGGGCCCAAACATGTCACCACACCTGCAAGTACAGCCCCTCTGCCCAGCTCTGCTCCTGCACGGCACCAGGAACGGCTACATGCCACCCCCAAACCTCTCCGTGCCGGTGTTCAAAGCAGCATCAGCATCTTTTAAGCAAGCAGCATCATGAAAGACTGTTTGAAGCAGAGCGGAGGGTTGCATCTGGTCATTCCAGTTCCCCATGGACATGGTAAGGGCAGAGGGTGGGGAAGAGAGGAGGGACGTTAAGAGAGGGAAAGAGGGAGAGCAATCACAGTGGGCTGTTGTTCAGTAGGAACTGTAGGAACTTCTGTTGGGGAATACAGAACAGTATTATGTATTGGGAGAGAAGCTAGGTTTTAATACTAAGCTGCTTATTTAGGTCTCTAAGTTATGGAGATGCTGCACTTCAAAACTAATTAGATTGACAGAGCTTGGATTTGATTACAGGATTTTTCAGAAGCAAGAGGGTTTAAAAAAAAATATATAAATTAAATAGCTGCCCTGGAAATGTTAGCAAGGGAATTAAACAGCCACTGCTGCAGCCAATTGTTAAATACATCTAAGCTAGGAAAAATGACAACTCCAGCTGCCAAACCCACTGCGCCAGTGGATGCAGTAGGGAGGTACTCTCTTAACAGGCCTGAGTGGAAGATGCACAAAATGTGTGTTTCCCCATCCTAGAGGTGGGTGAGGGTCTCCAAAGCCCTTCAGAAAGCACGTGCCCCCCTCCAATGGCAGTGTGTGACTCAAAGCGCACTGATTTTCCCCCGCCCTGACCCCACTGCAGCGAGCAGAGCATGCGGGAGCTGTAGGCAGGCAACTGCGGGGCTGGAGCTGAAGAGGAAGAGGCTGCAGGTCCCACAGGGCAGCACAAGGGCTACCCAGGGAAAGCCACCTGTGTAGACAGAAAGTCCCATGCTTACCAGCCAGGACACTGGTCTGCACCAGGGGAGTGTGGCATGCCCAGCACTACAAACAACACGGGAGTGATATGCAGCTACGCTCCTGAAGTGATAAAGCAAGGTAGCAGTGGCAGAACTACACTTACAGCTCACCTAGCATGGAAGCCTTCACCCGTCTACCCGAACCAACTCCCTCTTTCCCCCCTCCCTCCGAGATCACAGGAAAAGCAGCAGTTTCACAAGGTCCAACAGCAGAACCAGAGCGGCCCTTTTTAAAATCCCAGAATTGCCAGCTTCTGTTCCTCTTGAAGCTCCTAAAGCATCCTTCACCCGTGAATACGAAGCTTCTCTCCAAGCACACATATGCAGATGTCCAAAGAAACGCAGCCTGGGGACCTTGACTCAAAACAGTTTTAACGTGCTGGTTGGTGGTCTGGATGTGTTTAGCTACCAGTCAGCTGTACCTGGCTGTGCTGTAGATGCTCTGGTGCTATACGCTACCCTCGCACCTTCAGGTTTGGGTAGAGCACTCTGGATAACACCACCCCATGTTGCCCTCATTGCCACAGAAGCATCCCAAGAGCAGAACGCTGTGTAGACACTGTTGATGCTCCTGCTGCTGGTACTCCCCATTCGCACTAAAGGAGGACGTCTTGGCTATAGTCACAGAAAGGCTAAGTGATATTTACGCTAAGCCAAAAAATTTTCCTTCAAACAAAAGGCAGGAGCTGCAGTGAAAGCCTGCAGGGTACACAGCTCTGATTAAACAGAGATGTCAGGAAGAATTGCAAATGTACACATTAGATCTCACTTCTTTGTGCTCAGATTGTCAGCCCCAGTGTGAAAGCAGCCCCTCCCTCAGCATTGCCACTGAAGGGCTTGATAAAGTACGTGCCCATTACTGCAACACAGCAGCAGATACCTTCCACCTAAGAGAGCCTGCAGCACCTCCCCTGCTATTCCCAGGGACCTGGAGAACATCTCACAGCACTGAAATGTGGGACTCTGTCAAGGTGGGAAGAGGTGACACTCAGGTGACATGCTGCTGCCACCACTGACCCAAGGTAAGGGAGGGTTTTAAACACAGCAATGCTGTGCCCAAGGGTTCTGAGAGCCATCTTATTAACACTGTATACAGTCAGGTCGAGGAAGGGGAATTTAATGAATAGGGACTTACCAGAGACCTTTCTGGATGAATGCAGGGGACCGTGGGAGACAAAAGGAAGAGAGAAAGACAAAGATAACAACACCAGGCAAGGACACATGAGCACACACCTGAAAGGCTGCAGGAAAAGTCATCAGCTTCAAAAGGACCTTAACATCTTATTTCTAAAGAAAATGTATACTTTTACCAGGCAGGGCACTCAGAGCTGAAGGGGCTCTCCCTGAATGATCAGAGGTGGACATTTCTGAGCTACAGGAAGAGGCTATGCTTGTCACCCCACAGTGACTTAGTGGCAGGGGGGGAGAGAGTGGGCAGTGACAGAAAACAGCTGGTAAGGTCTGCCCCTGTGGAAGGCGGCCAAACATCTGATAAAGTAGGAAGCTACATTATCCTTTTAATTGCCAGAAGACTCACCTTATGGCAACGATTTTGCTCTAAATACTTCAAGAAGCTCTCTCTGTCTCTCACTGTTGGTACTGCTACTAGGAAAAACACCTTCAGAGGGACTGGACACTGTGGATAACACACCAGGGACCTCAGTATGAGACTTGGTTGACTCCAGAAGTCACATGGCAAGAAAAGGTGCATGGCTGAAGGCTAGGAAGGAGCCTGTGATGGATAAAAATCACAATTAGAGTGGATTGGATCCATCCTCATAGCTGTCATCCAAGGACTATTCTTATGCAAAGGCAGAGATGTTATACAAGTGAAAAAATAGACATTAAAATCCATCCTGGAACTGTTTTCACAAAACCGTAAGTTATGTGAGCATGGTTGTCACAGAGATCTGGAGGACCCATCGTTCTGTCTCTTGGCTGAATGATGCCTGCAGCTATCTGCTGCGGCTTCCTTCCTCCCTCCCTAGCCCATCACTAGAGGGAGTTGCCAGTACCTTGTTTCTCACAGCCCCCACTGGCCTGGCCAGTGTTTTCATCCATTTGTCTTGCCCAGTTCTCAGGTCTCAGGTGAGCTGCACTTTCCTTTACAGCTAATGGTGAGAAATGGGTGTCTTCTGGTTCTTGTTCTAAAACGCATGTGTCAAGTAGGTCAGATAGATACCTAAAGGATGTAATTTATCTCAAAGCCAGGGTGGCTAGCCTGGGTGTTACAGATGAATCCCATCATTGTTATTGTGAGAAATGACTTTGCTTCGTACGAGGTACAATGCTCAGCACAGTGGTTGCCTGTCTGGAACTCAGACACTGAGCAGCATTTGTGTTATGACAGCAAGCAGCCGCTCAGGAGAAAGAAGTCCAAACTCGTCTTATTTAGAAAGAAAATCTCTCCCTTCTGCTTTGGCAAGGAAATGTGAATCTCTCTTTGGAGTCACTTCCCCACCAGAAACACTGAAGTGTCCTGGCATATTGTCTGGAGACCTTGTGAGGAATGAGACTACAAAACACTTGTGTGCGCCTGTGTGGTGCCAGCCTTGCAGATGATCTGCAGTGGGCACTGGGCTGGAGCTCTGCAGCTTGAGCTCGCAGCAGGTGATTCAAGGATACGCCACAACAGAGCCCCACTCTGTCCCAGGGAGATGAGCACAGAAGAGCACGGTCCCTTAGAGGTGCAGAGAGACAAAGGCAAGGAGAGAGTCCTGAAGGGAAGAACAGGAACCAAAAGAAGGGAGGCAGAGGGAACGAAACAGTAGAGAAATGAACAAACAAGGCTGGGGACAGAAAGGAGGAGGATGTACGTGAACACCAAAGGGGAGGTTATAGCCCTCCACTTGCATTCAGAACCTGCGCTTGGCTGTAGCCACATACAGCTTTCATATATCCAGGCAGATGCTGAGCAGCATGAATATTTTCCCCGTTTACTGTAGCCCCAGCATCCCAGCCATTGCACACCATGCCCAGCACCTTTGTCGAGCTAAAGTCAGCACAAAGGCAATAAAAGCCACAAAGCCAACACCAGTCCTGTCCTCTCAGACACCTCTGTGAGCTCTTGGATGCTCAGTAACTGGTACATTCATATTGCTAGCTCTGCTGGAGCAGCTCTGGAGGCATCCTCCTTTCCCTCCAGTCCCACCCTTTAGGAGAATTTTGGGAATTTAGCATCTTCGAGACTCCTTACCATCTGTTGAATATGCCAAACCATTGGCAGGATCATAGAAACAAGGAACCAGACAGAGGACGAAAGCCAGGTTAAGCTGCCAACAGGAAACAGAACTTCATGTCCATCTATCTGCAGCTTCACTGTTCGCTTCTGAAGCCAGCAGAGGTGTACTCAGACTAAGCCTGTGGGCTAGTCTAAGGCCCTGTACATGCTGGAGTTTATAAAATCCCACACGAACAAAGCATGATATAACACTAACTTGCTTTCACAAAGTCTGCTTTGGAAAGTCTTGCCTTTCTACCCCCTTGGCAGAGATGGAAGCAGACATGCACTTACACTTCTGGCACTTTGTGGAATGCAACTCGGCTGCCAGGGAGAGGAGAACAGCATGTCTTTGTGGCAGCTCTTCTGAGGGACCTGGAAATCCGCTGAACCTGGCTTCCTCAATAACCCAGGCATTCCCCTGGAGCTCTCAATCATCTGCTGGCTACAGCCTAATGCCGTTTTCCACAGTAACAGAAGGAGATGCCTGGCAAAGGGCTGACTGATAGAAGGCTACGTGCTGTATTTAAGGTGTATTTACCTTGCACAAGAATGAGTGGTGCCTTTTTCTTCAGTTTGCGTGTCCCACAGCTTCAATCAGTTGCTAAAGGCTCTTCCTTGAAACACCATCTGTCCCGATACCTGCTGGGCAGACCTCAGCCCCCTGCAATGAGAAATGTAGAAGATCCCACTGAAAAGGCAAATGCCATACATTTCCTCGGAAGATTTGCATGACCTGGCTTTACCTTCACATGATAAAGAGCAGGCAGGTCTTTTCATGCATCCTACTCAACACCAGTCAGCTTCAGCCCTGTGGAGGTTTTAGGACTGGCTCTGATCTGAGAGGGCCGTCAGCCAGAGCCATCGCAGCACAGCTAGGCTCTCGTAGAACACGTGCCGCCAAGCACATTGCCTGAGCCTGATGCTACGTAAACCGCTGACCTCTCAGGCTCTGGCACAAAAGCGCTTTTCAGGCTGCCTCTATGGCAGTAGGCAGCTAGATACCCCTATGGGCAGGTAGCTGAGCTGAACCCATAGCAGATACAAGGTGATGCTGGAGACTCAGTAACTCCCGTCATTCACTGCAACACTCAGGCAGTTACTTGCAAGTATCCCCCTTCATCTCCAGGCTTCCAAGTTTCGGCTTTCTTTTTTATGATAAAATCCTAGCATGCTTACAAGAACACTATTAAGATCCAGGTCGCCCTGGAGGGTGGGGGAGGCAAGAGGATTTCATAAAACTAATCCAAACTTACCAGTAAGCTATAACCTGCACAGCTAGAGGCCAACAACTGCTGTCCCACAAGCATGCCACACTTTACTCACGGATGCGTTAAACATCTACAGCTGCCAGAGGCTCTGCTGAGGGATCAGAGACCATTTATGATGTTTTTCTACCCCAGCGGATGGTCTCTGTCATGCCTTAAGAACTTACAGCTTGGTGCCACCTCCCAGCTTCCTGTAAGCGTCCTCTACAGGGGACATCTTTCCATGTCAGCTGCAGCATCACCGTCTGGAAAGAAGCCAAAGGTACATGCTTTGCTGTCAACTGGCCTGCGCTGCAGCCACCTCGGACCGAGCACGCTGTCCAGTGTGAACAAAAGCCTGCCTTGCCAAAGCCTGTCTTGGCCTCCCAAAACCACCTCTGCCCGAAGCAACTTCTTGTTGGAAAGCAAGCGTGCTGGTTCTGGCTGGGAGAGAGGTAATTTTCTTCATAGCTGGTATGGGGCAGGTTGGGGTTTGTGCTGGAAAGGGCGTTGATAACACAGGGCTGTTTTTGTTGCTGCTGAGCGGTGCTCGCACAGAGCCAAGGGCTTCTCTGCCCCTCACCCCACCCCAGCAGCCAGCGGGCTGGGGGGCACGAGGGGCTGGGAGGGGGCACAGCCGGGACAGCTGCCCCCAGCTGGCCCAAGGGGGATCCCAGCCCACACAGCATCATGCTCAGCACATAAACCTGAGGGAAGGAGGAAGGAGAGGGGGATGTTCAGAGTGATGGCGTTTGCCTTACCACGTGCTGGAGCGCTGCTCTCCTGGGGATGGGTTGACCCCTGCCTGCCCATGGGAACTGGTGAATGGATTCCTCGTTTCGTTCACTGGCATGTGGGGATGTTGCTTTACCTATTAAAGTGTATCTCAGCCCAAAAGTTTTCTCACTTTCACCCTTCCAATTCTCTCCCCCATCCCACCAGAGGGGAGCGAGCGAGCGGCTGGGTGGTGGCTTGCTGCTGGTTGGGGTTAAACCACAACAGGTCACCTCCTCGCTGCACTATCACCGTGTCCTTACACGGGTGCGGGGGGAAAACATCTTAAATTCAGCCATCAGTAAGGTAAGCAGGAAGTTTACTTCCAACATTACTGATTTTTTCCTGGTACCTTGAAAATGAGAAACCTCAGGAAGGGTTCAAGGAAGATTCAACACCTAATGCCCAGGTTTTACAGCAGATATTAAACACACACTCCTGTGACTCCTAGCCCTAGGTAATCAGAAACTCCCCCAACAAAAAGGTTGATTTACAGTGGGGTAGAAACAGGTCAGACTCAGAAAACAGTTACATTCCCCAATTCATCCCACAAATGTGGGCAAATAGTTCATGTAAAATAGAGTTCGTGCTTATTTTACAGGGTAAACAGTGCTGGAAACAGGACTGTAAGGTTGACATTTCATACCCTTGCCCCAACGATGGGGTCTGCATACATGCAACATGCAAGGAAAGAACTGCCCACACACCTCACGCATCCAGACAGCACAGACATAATCAAAAAGGCTCGCTCTTTATTTTAAACATAAAAAGAAACATTTTACACAGCATTGTTAGAACTATTCAGTACCTGCATTCCAGGATTGTGCCAAACACTTTATTTTATAACTTTGAAATTAAAACAAAAGAAAGAAAATATCTTGCCCTTCTGCTATATGATGTTCAAGCTTGTCCTGGATCAAAATTCCAAGTGCCTGGAGGAATTTACCAGCATAACCAGGAGATGTGGCAATGCGAACAGAGGAAGATCAACGTGAGCCCTTAGGATACTTTGACAATACCACAGGTTGCAGCAGGGAGGATATGGATGTTTGCACTGCATCTCAGGCAGCTTACTCTTCTGATACTCTGCAAGTTTAATACACAACCAGATGCACACACACCTCCACTCACACAAACCCTGGTCACACAGGAAATAATAATAATAAAAAACATGAAAAGTGACCTAGCTTCTTTTTTTTTTTTTTTTCATTAGAGATAAGATTCCCACTCTATTTTAAAAAAAGGGGATAATACAAAATTGGCACAAGTAGAAGGAAATCTGGCAGGTAAGTATTGCCCCTCAGCTCCTAGCCTTCCAACTACAGCAAATACAGGGTGGAAGGGGATGCAGCGTTGCCTTCCAAGGGGCTGGCAGCTGGATGAGCTAGTGGTGAACTTGCTTCACTTGGAATGACAAAGATGGTTTGTTACGGGCCATGAAAGAAGGTCAGCATTAGCTAAGGACATGGGGATCTTTCACTAGAGGTGCAGGGAGCCCTGACCAAAATAACCCTGAGTTTTTTCCAGCAGGGAGAAAGTGTGCTATGCCGTGTGTTTGCAAAGAGCTGGCGGTTCCCTGCTCATTCATTCCCTAATTATTGCATTACAGTCACCATCCTCTTCCCCTAAAACTTAACCAAGAGCACATAAATGAGGTGTCAGCCTGCGAGGACAGAAAGTGACTGATGCTGTGCTTCAAACTTCACCACTACTACCACCCCTCCCAAGACGCCCCAGTGCCACAGGCCTTCTGTAAAGAAAGCAGATGTTAATGCAGGAAGGAAGCTGCTAGATCAATGTGGGAAGGACAGCCAGCATCCCAGCCATCAGAAGTGCATTCCATAATGTCCAAGGAAAAAGCAAGATTTCACTATAGCAGACAGACAGGAGAAGAAGAAAAATTCTTGCTGTCAAAGTAATATCTGAGTGAATAATTTCCTCAACTCCATTCCTCTGGGAAAAGCATCGCTACAGATTTCTGTGCTTTCAGTGTGGAAGCTGGAGACTGCTTCTGCCCTGTTCCTCAGCAGAGGCAGCTATGTCTGCCTGCAACACAGGCCTTTTCAGAGCTCTTCCAGAAAGAAAAACATCAGACCAGAAAGAAAAGTTGCTATGAATGTTCAGGCCAAAGTCTTTCAGGGGTTTATAGGTTTCAGGTGTCCCACGTGAAATGTCTTAAGGAGTCAAATAACTTGCAAGCCCCAACTCTGCAAATCAAGTCCATTTTGAAGATGTCTCACATTCAGCTTTCAAAAAATCATTGGACACCTCTGAATACCTATATATATGTATGTGACTGCATGTGGGAAGCGAAACAGTCTTCTAGAAAAAAACCCTCATACCAGCCTCAAAACAAAGGTCACAATGCAACACAGGGGGGAAAAAAAACCCAAAACAATAACACACAACACCCAGACTGAGAAAACTTACCACAAAAAAACCCAGTTTTGGAATAGCTACAGTATTGAGTGCAAGGTTCCACAACACCAATGTGAAATGAAGCCTTCATAGCAGATACTAGACCTGCAGCTCCTCTGGAAAATGCAATGGGATGAGCTATTATTAGTAAAGCAGGTTGTCTAGTACATAACTAACGTCTAGACTGGCTGCTGCACACCACAGCCACTACCTCCCATGGATGCTCTCCTTCAGTATCTTTTATCTTAAAAATATCTGGAAAGGTTTGAGCCCTACCTACCCTTAAGTCCACATTTCTCACCCTTCCTGATGTGAGCCAAACCCTGGCTGTGACATCAGACTGCGGTACAGCCCTACTTCCTTGTTTGTTTATATACAGTATCTTTATTCTGACTTTTATTGCTTAAAATACCAGCTGTGCTGGGAAGACAGAACTGCCTGAAAAAGGAGCTGCCCCGCTCAGGAGCCAGGTCAGCGTACGTGGAAGACCAGAGCAGGACTTCTATTCTATAGCACCTAGGAATAGGTCTCAAACCCACGGGGAAAGCCCTGCTGCAGGCCCATGTACGAGACCAGGACCAGTGGAACCTGAGGGATTCTTGCTGCCCTCTTGGGCTTGCTCCTATTCCTACCCTGAGCTGCACTTCAGCTGCTGCAGATATCTCAGACTATGCTCACAGGTTCAAGGGTTACCACTGAGTGACTGGCAGAAGCAGCACTGCAGTCTGGTCTGTGCATTTGGTAACACATAGTTTACAAATCTTCTCTAAACATGATCAGCTGGCAAACTGCAGACAAAGATCCATCTCATTTTTGTTTTTTTCTACCCATAAGTCACACCATCACCAGGGGGGCAAGGTCTCCCACCTCTCTGCTGAGGCCAGCAGAAGGCTGGGCCTTGTCTGGGGACACCACGTGCTCCTCTGCCACAAGCAGAACAGGGTCTCAGGCACAATGTGAGCTCTAGTGGGAAGAAGAGAAGGTGGAAGCGTGGGAGGGAAGGTGGCCATAAGCAGACATCCAACAAATGCTCATCTGAGGACTGACCCTTCAGGGTTGCCAAGTCAGCCCCTATTCACCCCAGCTAAGAGCTTTGAGCACTGAAAAGAAAAAAAAAGCGTCTCAAAGACCTTCAGGCAAGTTACGTTTTGGGGTTAACTGCAAATCCTTTGAAAGCCAGGGAGGACAAAGCATGCGGACAACCATAAACCAATTATTTGCTGGAACAGCCTCAAGAGACACCAGCAGAGGAACCTTTTCTTCAACCTTCAACCCAACACAGAGAAGTCTGTGAGATACCAAGGTGGACAGAGAAAGGGAACAGGATGGTGTGATGGGGGTAGAGGGGAAAACTAGATCGGCTAGTACAATGGAAGTCTAATGCTTCTACCACCCCCTTCATTACCCTGCCCATCATGCTTTCACACAGGGACATCTTTTCAACACCAAGAGGGTGGGAGGAAAAACCTCACCAAACAAACAAACAAAACCTTAGTCATTTTTGTCACAGGGTCCTGCTGAAAGAAGGCTCAACAATTTGCACATTAGAAGGACATGATCCCTATGCAGAAAGTGCTGCTGGAAAAGGAGAACTCTGAGTCGCTAAATATGGCCTGAATGCTCTCAGGACGTGAGGTGTAACAAGGAGAAGCTTGAGGTCCAGGCTGAAATCAGAGAGGAAACACACTGTATTGTCTGGGCCTGTGAGTGAGTGTCTCAGCACAGTCCGAGAGCCCTGTGAGTCTCTCCTGAAATGCAAGTGTGTCCAGCTCCCACGCTCAGTCCATCTCCATCGACATTAGCCGGCGACGCTCTCGTCTTGTTTCCTGCACTTCCTTCTTGCAGCACCAACGGGAGCTGCAGTAGCCAATGAGGCAGGATAAGAGTCCAATGACAGTGGCCAGACCGATGCCAATCAACAGGGGATACTTGAAAGCATTCAGAACTGAAAGAGGAAGGCAAAGTCATTAGATAATTACGGAGAAATTCAGAGGTCCCATTCATTTGTTCTTGTCTAAAAAAGGAGAAAATCCCACATTATTCAGTCATGGGCAGATTAATTGTTTCAGAAGGAAATTAAACCAATTTTCCTTCTTGATTTCTGTCTTTTGAAGTTTGGAAAATTGGTCTTTTACTGGACTCCCTTACCTCCTCACCCTAATTATTTCTCTAATGTTTCAAAGCCTCAAGGAGGCTGGAAGCACCAGAGGAGCCTTGGAGTGAGATACCAAAGCAGAGCTAGTTCCAAGATGTATCCCATTACCTACCTGTTGCTCCAAACAAAGGCCTTGCAGAGTTTCCCCATCAGAGGCGGACTATGGCTGCACACTTCGTAATATGTTTCCAAAAGGCAAGGAGTGGACTACTTTAAGTTTTGCTTGATTAGAACTACTCATACAATACATTCACTACCACTCAGCAACCCTGTCTAATCAACCTCCGAAGTTGGTACCTAAACAAGAAATCTGATTTGCACTACTGTTCCGTTACAAGGCAGGGTCAAGAGCTATAAGGAGTTTGAAAAGTACAGTTACAATGGTTATCTGCACAGTAGGGAGAACAAACCCTTCTGATTCCTTTAAAGTTCATGGGACTTTCTAATATGACCTTTCCTGGAAACGCTGACAAGCAAGCAACTAGTTCAAAACCTCTCCTGCATTAATCTTCCTCCTTAGCTACATGCTGAATGCAGCACCTAGTGTGCAACTTGCTTCTCATGAGGTATAGCAACACCTGCCACTCAGGTTGTAAAGCAGACAAGGCATTAAGTGTGAAGCAGCATGTCTCGTTAGGAGAGAGGGGAAGGAGTCAGAGCTCTCACTTTCTGTTCTCAGCTTTGATGCTAACCACAACACTACGGCACGCCCTATCTGCAAACCAAGGCTTCCTCCTGCAGGCAGCAGAAGGGTTAATACTTGGAGACAACACTATGCCTTGATTGAAAGATGCTCCAGCTATGCAAAACATCACGAAGAGATGGTCAGGAAAGAACATACTCCAGTATTATGACTGCAATCTGTTCAGGTCTACCTAGTCTACAGAATCTGGAATCAGAAGCTGTGAACAATAGAAAAGGATAAACACCACCACCTAATGAGATTCTCACAGGCACCTTTAAAAATAGTTATGGGAATATCTGTCACAGAAAGATATAACAAGGTGTTTAAAAAAAATAAATAAATAGTGTAACACATGTTGCAATCTCTTACCATCCATTTTCACAGATAGAAAGATGGGTTTGGCTTTGATGTCAGGCTCCCGCTGCCATACACCGGTGGCAGATCGCACCCACGGGGTCACTATGCAGTAGTGGTTCCCAAAGTCATGGTCCTCACAGCCATGCACACGGAGCCGGAATTCCAGCGGGCTGATTCTTTCCAGGCTGAGATCACTGCTGCCATTTCTCCTGCTCTGTGACACAATCCCTCTTCGGTCCAGTGAGGCCAGCAAGATGGGCTCTCTGTCCAGTGCAAAGGATCGCACAGCGAACCAGGAGACATCAAAGGACATATCATCTGCATTTGTGGACAAAGAATTTAGACATATTGGTGGGCTCTGAAAAGTATTCACAGTGCTGCTTCTTGGCAGAAGGATTAATCAGCAGCATAGCCAACACTGGCCTGACAGCGGAAGAAAAGAAGAAAAAGAAAAAAGACAGTGCCCTAAACGTGTCCTTTCTAGGAAGATTCAAGTAGTGAACTGCAATGAAATGCACTGGCAGCAAGAATGTAGCTGCACGGGTAGGGTGACTTACCACAGGGACAACAAAGAGGAGACTTCTTGCTTTCCCACCTGCTATCCTAAAATTTGTGTTTAATCTCTGGTCTAAGTTTTCACCAAACAGACCTAGTGTCATAAGAAGTTCTACAACTATGCTGAACCCACAGTGAAAAGGGAGTGGAAGTACTAGGTATTTGCTCGCAGAGGGATTTGCAATTGCTATCTTCGTGCAGGGTCTACGCAACCACAAAGACAGAAGGCTCTTTCCTGAAGGCCCCTTCGTTACATTTAGTCTGCCTAAATGAATACAGTGTTTCTAACACAGAGCACACAACAAAATTTCTACAAAAGCACAAAGCATTCTGGAGCAAAGCCTGACCACTAGGCTTGAATACATTTTTTTTTCCAGAGTTGTGGGTTACTGTCACACATCATCAGGCATTATGCCTTGTACAAGTTTTACCACCCAAGGAGATAGTCTATAAAATGCATTTGCAACACCTTCCACATTTAACATAGCTGACAGGCAGTCAGAGTTCATCAGCACGTCTAGCTTTTTCCACGTTCATGCAAGATCCTATTGATCCCATTAGCAGATCCCAGCCAACTATTAGGCTGATGTAGCTGAGTATCTGCTTTTAAAATCACTGCTATTCTTTGCTAACACGAGCCCAGCAACACCTGTCATAGAGTCTGAAACCTGGCGTGACCCAGAGCACAGAAAGGAAAGCCTGCTCACTTGTTTCATCAACAGCTCTTCCCTCCTGGCACGTCAGCAAACTGATGGGCCTAAACTGGAAACAGAGTTTACTATTTCTGTCCTGAGCTTCAGGTACTTGGCAGAATGTGTGCATAGGGCTTAACCTGGTCACACCTAAGGCGGTCGCAGTGATCTTGGTGATGTATCAAACCTCCGTTTGCTAGCATTCAGATGTCTGAAAAATACAGTACTGGCAACCTGACATTTAAAACCAGTCTTTCATCTAATTGTGTTTGCTCTTCTCTAAATTTTCACATTTGAAGCCCTAAACCTGCTGCTGTACTGAAGTAAAGGGACATCCTCAGCTCTGCTACTTGAAGGACAGCATCAGCTGGCCAGGTAGAACATTCCTCCTTACTGCAGACAACAAAACCCCCACTGTTTGGGATCTAATTAACTTCCTCTTAAGGTGCACTGGTTTTACACACGTCTTCAAAAACAGATCAAAAAGAAAGCACATGTTACTACCGGAGATGCTGGCTGACCGAAATGTTTTGGGACACCAGCCAGTGTCCTGCCCTGCCTGCCATGGCCAGGTGCTCCAGGTGACAGCACAGAACCTCAGGAGAGCACCCAGACTGTTTTGCAGCCCTACAGCAGGAGTAGGTCTCCCAGTCCTACACAGGGGTCCAGCGTAGGTCATACGGACCAGCAGCCCTCAAAACAACCACTTCTGCCTATCATACTACAAATACTACTATTAGTTACTTGGCAGAGCACCCAGACGGTTTCCTTTGAAATTAAAGTTAATAAAAATTACCATAAGCACATGTTCGGTTATCGGGACCAAACAGCCCTCTGCTTTGTGTACTCATCCAGCTGTCTGTGGGAAGCAGGGCCTCTACTGGAGAGAGCTCCCTTTCTATAAACTAATCTTCATCTCTGCTGCCTGTTTATGCCAAATACGGTAACAGCACCGGTCCACAGGCAGGCACGTGGGGAACAACCAATTCCTTCCAAAGATCATCAAGACTGCCATTAGCTCTTGTGTTTCCAGGTACCATAGGGAGCATATGGACACCTTCCAGGCCAAGTCCAACTATGCTGAAAACACCACTTGCACTTGCTAAAAAAGGTTTAAACAATAAATTTAGATATCAAAAAAAAAACCCCTCTAGCCTTCAGATTCCCAGGCAACTTGCTACCTTTGAAGAATTCCTTCTTTTCAGTCTCGGTTAATTTGAGGTTCCCTTCCCTCCACGTACAAAGATGAGTGCAGGCACTTGTTGTCATTTTGAAATAGCTGAATCTATCTTCTGTAATTACAACATGGGACAACAGTATTATGCCAACATATTTTATTAGTCAGTATACACAGTGTGCAATTAGTGACTCACTACAGACAGTCAGAGGGAGGATTTGGCTCCGAGTACTCTTTGTCACTATCCTCCTTGAAACAGCTTAACATAGCAAAGTCACCTGATTCATTCTATACATCTCTAGTTTTCATGCAATAAAAACACAGGAAAATTTAGCAAAAGCAGGACATAAATCAGGTGCTTTCTAAAGGTCAGTGATGAACAAGCCTAGCAGCTCCCAAGTGCTAATATATATATGCAGTTTCACTGCCACAGAACAGGTCACAAACTGGGCTTCCCAAAAGTATCCGTTCCATTCCCCACACACCTTGCATCAATGTTGACAAGTCACTCTTCCAATTTTTGTCCTCAATCTACAAAGACCAAACCCAACCACAAGAACCTCACTCACACTTAACACTACTTCTGAAAGGCTTCTTTCACTGGTTCCTTCTGTGCTCCACAATGTTGTAAGTAGTGTGGGACACCTGGAAAAGGTGCCCCATGTTAGAGGAAAGCATAACATCCCAGCGCCAAGCTCAGAAGGCCATCAAGGACCTCAGTGACCCCAGGTCATGCAACTCAGCTTTCATAAAGGAACACAAAGCACTGGGAGCTGGATGCTTCAGAGCTCTGTGAGCAGCGTAATAGTGGTGCTGTGCTTCCTCCCCTCCTTGGCGAGGATCATCAACATGTAAAGCACATCTCTACGCACATTTCAATTTGACACACAGGACTAAGCTGTCTGGGTCTTAGCTGCTTCCCTGGCCAATCACTCCTCAAAACAGGGAATCCTATTTCTAGACCAGCTCTCAGGAACCGTACACTTCCACTGCTTAGAATGGAGCTCTCTCAGCATCTTGTTACAGTGCTGAATCACAATTTTGAGACCCTTTTTGTTTACTACATTTAAATGAGGTTGAATAGGGCTTCCTAGAGAGCTGAGCAAACCACTTCAAGCCATACAAGAGGTAAACAAGCTGGTTTTGTTAAATTCTCCAGAGTGCCCACTGGGTCTGTCTGGAGCAGATAAAAACCCATCTCCTTTCAGGCACAGTAAGTAATACTTTTAAATCCCTAAGCACACAGCCCAAGAAGGGGTGATCTGGGAAGTCTGGAGAGATCGTTTGTGAAAATGTGTATTCAACAGAAATATCAGAAGCAGCTTTTATATCTTCAGGGCACAGAAGAACTACTATTCCCCCCTGACACACACATACTCCCCTCACATCAATTCAAAACACCAACCACAGCTGCCAAGCCAAAGGAGCGGTTCTTTAGATGGAACAGCACTGCCATGTACTGAGCTTAGTAATACACACCACTCAATTTCAGCAGGGTCTCAAAGAAGCAGAGGAAATTAAAGCACGCAGCAGTCACGCCAAAACCTTTTCCACCCTTTTGCAAATTTCCCACAGGGTGGGTACACACAGAGTACTGTGAATTGCCTCTACCAGACAAGGGTCCAACCAGTAAGTAACACTTCTAGAAACAAATGGATCGATCTAACTATAACAAGGGGCACCGACAAAGATCATCGGTCATTTAACTTTTCCTCAGCTCCTTGAAAGTACTTTATTTTTCTGATTGCGCATACAAAAAGGGAGAAGAGGTGGCACCTGTCATCTCAACTTAATACAGGAATCATACATACTAACCCACACGTGTGCTTGCAAAGATGAGTGCTTTTATGTACAGGAGCAGAGCTGGCTGGCACACTGAGTGTGTCCGAAGTGTTTTGGATGAGCATTTAACAAGATATCCTATGAAATTCCCTGATCCTTCTTTGCTCACCATGGCCCAAAACACAGCCCTGCAGCAGGTCTGACACCAGAAGATTAGATGGCCTTTGAAAGCCAACATGCCCCTCAGGAGAGAGTCAAATGGAATTGCTCTGCTCTCCTTTTCTCATTGCATTCCCAAATGGAAAGACCATGTCTGTACTGCTGTCATCTGTTTTCTTCTAGGAGATGCTGGCAACTTTTGCACTGTTTATCTGATTCCCTGCTATAGGCTTTCTCTAACAACATGCCTCATTTCTCCACTGGGATGAGACAGCCCCGTCATTTTCACAGTCTGTCTAATGTTCAGCACTAATTTAAAAAGCAAGTTCTTCATTCCAGTTGTGAATTAAATTGTGATACTGACCGAGCATAGAGACATGCCAGAGACAGGATGCAGGGGAATACTGTCACTACTGAGGTGTTACATCTGTCTGTTACCATATGAGCCCTTACGGCCCTTCTTCACCTGACCTGCTCCGCTACCCCACTGCTCTAGTCCCCTCCATCTCTCAAGGCCAAGGTGGCAGCCTGACAAGGGAAGGCTGCACATCCTACAGCTGTTGCACAGATTCCAGCTGTTCCTGGCAGCTCTTCTGCCCCTCTCACCCAGAGGACCAGCAAGGACTGGAGGGGCCAGCTTCTCAGGCCCATAGGGAAGGTCCAGCTGGGGTTTCTCCACACAGCATGGCTGGTTAGCCCCCAAATCCTTCTCATTCAACAACTGGAGGCTCAGAGCACAGACTGAAAGTTTCCCTCAAAACCTGCCACAATGTCACACTTTACTCCATTCTAGGTGTTGTCTGTGCCTCATCTGCCCCATTACAGATGCAAAAAACCCCCCCAAACTCAAAACAAAAAGAAAACCACACCAAACCAAAGCCCACAGAGGCAGAGATCTGCCATGTTCAAAATGACATTATCCAGCTATGGAACAGGTTACAGTGCTGATGTTTAAAACTCTGCACTGGCTGCTCATGACAACTGGAAACAGCATCATTTCCAGCTCCAGGTGCCATCTATCAATTCAACAGACATCCAAGAATCCCTATGAAGTTTCCCAGTTAAAACTTAATTGTGCTGATGAGCAGCTCCTCAAAGACGACACCTTTCTACTTCTCTCCCTTTGACTATCCTTATCTTGTCAGTGCTTATCCTAGTCTCAAGCTACCTAACACACAAAGAGCCATCACAAACTCAACTGCAGCCGAGCACTGACAGGAGAGCCCCATGGTTACTAAGTGGCCTCTTTTCAAGTTTTAAGTGAGTCAGGGATGCTGAGACCTCTTTCACAAGGCAACCCCAAGCTTATTTTAGCTGTCGAACCGCAGCAGAAGCAGCAGCTGCTCCCTGCCAGCAATTACTGCTTTGCAAAGGCAGGCAGCTGCTGCGGGCACTGCCTTGCAACAGTACCTGTAAGAGCCTGGGCACACCTCAACTTAGAAGAGACTTCCAGCTGAGCAGAAACCGCAGGACAGACTGAGGTATGTGTACAGGCATAGGTCACTACTTACTGTGTCCAATACCCCAGGCTATAAATCTTTTGACAGTAATAAAGTTTACTCAGCTTTTTCCTCCCTTCCAAGCATTTCAATAATAAAATCTACAGACTTCTATCATTTTTTCACAGGCAGCACACAACTGTAATCTAGCAAATTGCTTCCCTGCTACACAGACATCTTGGAATTTCAAAGTGATGGGCCTTTACTAAGCTTGATACTTCACCTCATCAGCTATTGCATTATAAGTAATATTTACTGCACAGCACCTCTTTCATAGCGGCTTACATGTAGATTTCAAAGTTTCACATGAATCATGACATCTTTATATTTAGGTATATACATTTATATATTTATATTTCCATACCTGCAGGTTAATCTTAAATATGTTTTTATATTATATATATATATATATATATAAAAATTACTTTTTTAAAACCTAAACTCACTCCAAACCCAAATTTTGGGTATAATAACCAGAATTATTATCACCATATTTTGATGAAGAGCAGCTCAGGCAATGCTTGGCAAAGCAGCTAGATTTTGAGCAATTCTCTTGAACTTTTCAGCTCTTTATAAAAATTTACCTTTGATGTATCTGCCAGCCTTTTCACAACAATTACTTACTGTGTTTCTTCTTCCACACAAAAAAGGAGGCTTACCTCTGAAGGCATCAGCAATAAACATTCATTTTTGTCATTTCAGTTATTGTGATTTTTAGATTTACATTAAGCCTTAAATTCACTCTGAACTGTGAAGCTGACCAGCCAGGTGACTTTAAGATTTGTTTACAGATGGCCATTTTCTCCTAACAGGTTTTGCCAGTGGTCCTCCTTTCCAAAGAAGGAAAAGAGGAATAGTTTTCATGGCCCATCTAGTGGTTGCAAGCTGAGATTGTCAGCAGTGGGGTCAGTTGGTGCAGCCAGCTCAGGGGGGCTTAGCAGTAAGAACACTTTTTCGCCCTCCCCTCAGAATGTGAAACAAACCCCCCCTTGGTTTAAATTGGGCTGTGTAAAGTAAACATGCTCTCCTGTATTTATCTAGTTCTATAGGATTTTTCAATGCTGGTTCGCAATTCTCCAGCCTCACTCAAAGGACATAAGGTCGAAACTGCTGGCATTACTCTGCCTGGTGAAGGCAAATGAGTTACAAATAAAACAATTCTGCCAAAATACCTGGCTCAAGTGTCATTCCTTCCGTTGTGATGATACACAGCAAATCTGCCAGTTCACCCTGGTAAATCGTCGGGTTGTCAGAATGCACTGACACATTAAACACGGGACCTAGAAAAGAGTAACCACAGTTATTCATGACAGGCTTTTCTTCAGTGTCCAAAACCTTTCTTGCGTGTTTCTGAAATATTCTCTGCTAGTTTGTGCAGACAGAGCTCTGAAGTAGGGATAAGCATTCATAGAAGCTTTTATAAAATAGTTATCGATTTTTAGCCTTTAATTCCTGCACTAGGATAAAGCACTCAAACTGCCAGATCTGTCACTCAACCCAGATGCTGCTGCCCAAGCCTTCTACTGTCCTGCATGAAAGGAGCCAGTCTTCCACTGGTGACTCCTCTAAAAGCATGAGAGTTCAGGTCTTCTGGCTAATCCCACATGGATCTTTTTGGCTGAGGCCGTCAATAGAAATTCAAGTTAGAGCAAACCAATGTTTTAACAACACAGATGGTTCTGCTACAGAACTAAACTACAGACAACAGGAAAAGTGCATCTGATAACACTTTTCTGTGGGTTTTCCTTCCAGCTCTGCCACAGATAGCTTCTTCTGTCACAAAAGGTACAGTAACTCCTTCAGTTGCAAAGTGGCGATGGTATTAACAAAAACCATTAGGCTGTTATGAAATGCTCAGGCACCGTGACAACACATGCTGTTTGACTTCCAAGGCACCTAAGTGAAAAAATAAAACTCCAAATTTTGACAACTAAATCTCCCACACAGAAGTAGCAAAACCACATCTCGGATATACCAACATGGCTAGTACTCTCTGTTTCACAGGGCAGAAACTGAAGAACGTACCAAAATACCTTTAAGTGATTTCTCTACTAAACAAGGCAAAGGAGATGAGTAGGAGGAAAGCTGAGGCTAATGGTGGCCTCTGGGATGGCTCTGGGGGAAGGGGCCAAAGAACTGAAGGAGAAACTTGGGACTCAGATTGCGAACTAACCCTTCTTACCCACCCTGGACCCCATTAGCTACTATCATTACCTGGCTCTGCAACCTCTGGGACAGCAGCAGCAACAACAAGAAGCATGGGAAGATGGTTTGGGAGGAATGAAAAACTGTTGGAATATTTGCCCTGCTCCTTTCTTACATGCTACTGTTTTAGTAGAGGAACCATAAATTTTAAATCCACTGAAGATCAGAAGCAAACAATGTTTTTGGTGGAGAACATTTAAGGAAATCATTCAAGACAACCCACTTGTCTCTTACCTTCCCAAGAGGTTTCTGTGGGAAGCTATACTGATAACTCACCACACCGGGCAAACTTATCACATCACTTCCAAACTGAGGTTCTGGAAAGAAACTTGGATGTGCCGTGAAGCTACAGCGGTCATTTTTGGTGAAACTATTCTAGACTACAAGGGCCTGGCTTGTTTTGGTCAGCAGAGATTACACAGCACACTAAGAAATGAATTCCAATTACAACACAATAATTACTTCTGTGGCTTCCAAAATTCCCCTTAGAATTCCCACTGGGCACAATGTACTGCTTTTTGTTATACCATAAATTCCTAACAGCCCTCTGCCCCAGAAGCAGTTGTACTTTGTACACAAGAGCAGTACATAGACATATAATCTCAGAGGTTTGTATACATTTTGACAGTAGATATCCTCCTAACAAGCAAGAGTGAAAGGGTGGTGAAGATGCAATGGGGGTTACACATGGAATACGAGCTGAGGCTCCTACATGCTTTTGCTAGAACATATTTAAGGAAATAAGAGACCCAGAACGCTTTGAAGGTCAGCTGTTCAGGTAGTGACCTCACGAGCAGGCTGCAGCCCTAACTTAAGCTCAGCATGGTGGGATCCTTTTCTGGGGAAATGGAGAGAGATTAATTTGATTGCTTCCTCAGCCTCTATACAAACTCTCTATGTGAATACAATTTGTTTCCCGACATTCACACACACCCCCCAACCGTATACCCCTTGCAGCCTATTTGCTTATTCATCTTCAAATAAACCAAGACATTTTCTATCATTTTCTTTGGAGCAGTGCAGGCAGAAGTTCAAGGTCCTAGAGGACTAAAGGCAGCATGGACCAGGGCACCCCAGCCAATTGTAACCAGAAAAATCTCAAGCTGCGTGTGAACTGTCACAGCAACAGAAACAAAGAGACTGTCAAAATCTGCTAGGAACATCCCTGCATTCCCAGCACATACCCTCGGCCACACTGATCAAAGGCAAACCGGCACCATAATAATCCTGGCACTGTCTGTAGCTTGGGGTCTATCCTAAGTCCCAGCAGTGAGCGAGGTGACATCATATCGGGAATAGGGGACATGTTCTACTCCAGCAAACAGGCTCTCTGTCCTGCCTAGAAGCTGTCAGGGATTTAGCAAGGGAGATGAACTGCATGATCCCCACTTTGTCAGGCTAAGGATGGGCTGCCTTACCCCTGTCCTGGCAGGGCAAACAAGGAAAGACAGAGGGTACACACAGACAGGGCTTTTCAGGCCTTATTTCTAGGTTGAAATCCAGGCATCTACCGCATTCAGCAGGCACTGGCTTCAAACCCTGGCACGCCAGCAAATCACTAATGCAGAGCAGAGCCTGAGCACTCCTGGCCATTGGATGTCACGAGGGTAAAACGGTAGGCTTGTTTGGTCACTCAGCCAGGGAAGGGCCGTGCATCACGGTAACGCAGCCCTCCCTCCGTACCCTTCAGTTCTGGGTCACCAAGCGCATCTCTACCCTGCCTCCCACACGAAGAGTCAAAGCGTCCTGGGCAGAAGGAACGCTGCTAGGCAGCAGCTGCTCTGGCATTTCATGATCATACTTCCCCCTGGTAAGCCACAAACAGTTATTTCCCTTCGGTTATTTCCCTAGCAGGGTACATCTCCTCCCTGGAGGTACAGATGGTAATCTGCAGGAATCACTATCCTGTGTTAGAGGAACTGGATTTCAAGAGAGAGTCAAGAGATGTGGCAGGGGTTGTGCTCTCCCTTCTCCAGATGAAGAGGGAAAACTATTTAATTATATTTTTTTAAAACCTAAGCAGGCTTCATTACAGTGAAAGCTTCCTAGTTCAGTCTTGAAAACTGCATGGTTACAACTTCCTAGGAGAAGCATCTTTCTTCTTTGGGAATATCTCAGGCCTTCTGCCCATGTGCTCCATGCCCTGGGCTTTGGGCTGCCCTGATGCATGAAAGGGCAGAATAAAGCATCTTCATATGTGGGGTTTTTTTCGCCGCACTACAAAACGCGAAAAGGCAGGGGGCTGGACTACAGAAACTATTTCATCCCCAACACTCCACCATAAGGTACACTTGAGTCAGTCATAGTCACCACACAGCCTGGGAAAGATGCACAGAAGCTGATGACATGGCTCTAATTACAGCATGGTCAGGGTTGAAGGGACCTCTGGAGATCATCCACTCCCACCTTCTGCCAAAGCAGGGGCACCTGGAGCAGGTTGCACAGAGTCACGTCCTGGTGGGTTCTGAATGTCTCCAGAGAAGGAGACCCCACAGCCTCCCTGGGCAGCCTGTGCCAGGGTCTGTCACCCTCAGGGTAAAGATGTTCTTCCTCATGTTCAGATGGAGCTTCCTGGGCTGCAGTCTGTGCCCGTTGCCCCTCGGCCTGTCACTGGGCACCACTGAAAAGAGCCTGGCCCCAGCCTCCTGACACTCGCCCCCGAGATGTTTGTGGCCATTGGTAAGATCCCCCTCAGCCTTCTCTACCCCAGGCTGAACAGCCCCAGCTCCCCCAGCCTTTCCTCATACGGGAGACGGGCCAGTCCCCTCATCACCTCGGTAGCCCTGCTGGCCCCTCTCCAGCAGCTCCCCGTCTCTCTCGACCTGGGGAGCCCAGAACCAGACACCGCACTCAACCCCCAGCCCGTGCTGGTGCCTGGGGCTGCTCCTCCCCAGGGGCAGGACCCTGCGCTGGCCTGGGCTGAACTCCATGAGGTTCCTCTCCGCCCGACGCCCCGGCCTGCCCAGGTCTCCCTGAATGGCAGCGCAGCCTCTGGGGTATCGGCCGCTCCTCCCAGCCTGTCCCACCAGCAAAGGTGCTGAGGGTGCCCTCTGCCCCTCCACCCAGGTCGCTGGTGAGTAAGTGGAACAGGACTGGAGCCAGCACTGGCCCTGGGGAACCCCGCGAGCTACAGGCCTCCAGCTGGGCTCTGCGCCGCCGGTCACAGCCCCCTCAGCTCTGCCGTTCAGCCCGTTCTCAGCCCACCTCACTGTCCCCTCAGCCCACCCGCACTGCCTGGGCTGGCCTCTGGGGATGTCATGGGAGACGCTGTGAAGGGCCTTGCTGAGGCCAAGGCAGACAGCACCCACCGCTCGCCCCCTCATCTACCCAGCCAGTCACTCCATCACACAAGGCTATCGGGTTGGTCAGGCAGGGTTTGCCCTTGGTGAACCCATGTTGACTACTCCCGATCACCTTCTTTTCCTCCACATGCTTTGAGATGACCTCCAGGATGAGCTGTTCCATCATCTCTCCAGGGATGGAGGCGAGGCTGACTGGCCTGTAGTTTCCTGGGTCCTCTTCTTCTTGCCCCTTTTTGAAGACTGGAGTGACAGTGGAGTGACAGGACACCTCTCCTGTCCTCCACGACCTTTAAAACATGATGGAGAGTGGCTTGGCAATAACATCTGCCAGCTCCCTCAGCACTCAGGAGTGCATCCCATCATGGCCCATGGATTTGTGGGTGTCAGGTTTGCTTAAGTGATCTCTAATGTGATCCTTCTCAATTGGGGAAAAGCCTTCCTCTCTCCAGACTTTCTGTCTTGCCTCCAGGGTCTGGGATTCCTGACTGTTGGCCTTGGCAGTGAAGAGTGAAGCAAAGGCGGCATTCAGGAACTCCATCTTTTCTGTGTCCTTCACCACCAGGTACCCACCTCATTCAGCAATGGGCCCACATTTCCTCTGATCATCCTCTTCCTATTGATGTACTTAAAGCCACCCTTCTTGTTGTCCTTTAAATCCCTCACCAGATTTAATTCCAAATGGACCTTAGCCTTCCTCATTGCCTGCCTGTATGTTCTGACAATATCCCCATATTCCTCTCAAGTGGCTTGTCCCTTTTTCCACATCCCATAAATTTTCTTCTTCTGTTTGAGGTTTTCCAGAAGCTCCTTGCTCACCCATGCAGACCTCCTTCCCCCTTTGCTTGATTTCTTACTCATGGGGATGTACCTTTCTTGAGCTTGGAGGAAGTGATGATTGAACATTAGCCAGCTCTCTTGGACCCCTGTACCTTCTAGAGCCCTCACCCATGGGAACCCTCCAAGCAGGTCCTTAAAGAGGCAAAGTTAGCTCTCCTGAAGTCCAGGGCTGTAACCCTACTGACTGCCCTGCTTCCTCCACACAGAATGCTGAACTCCACCATCTCACAGTAACTGCAGCCAAGGCTGCCCCCAACCTTCACATCCCCAGCCAGTCGTCCTTTGTGAGTACAATGTCCAGCAGCACACCTCACCTTGTTGGCTTCTCCACTGCCTGCATAAAAAGTTATCTTCAATGCTCTGCAGGAACCTCCTGGACTGTGAGCACCCAGCTGTGTTGTCTTTCCAGCAGGCATCAGGGGGGTTGAGCTCCCCCATGAGAACCAGGGTCTGTGACTGTGAAGCTACCCCCAGCTGTCTGTAGAAGACCTCATTGACCTCCTCTTCCTGATCAGGTGGCCCGTAACAAACACCCACAGCAGTGTCACCCGTGTGGGCCTGTCCCTTAATCTTTACCCATAAGCTCTTGACTTGTTCTTCATCCACCCCTGGGGAGAGCTCAACACGTTCCAGTTGCTCCCTCACATAAAGAGCAGCTCCCCCACTGCTCCTTGCTGGCCTGTCTTTCCTAAGAAGTCACAGCCATCCATGACAGCATTCCAGTCGTGCGAGCTCCCACCGTGTCTCTAACTGCAAAGAGATCACGGCCCTGCAACGGCACGCAGATCTGTAATTCTTCCTGTTTGCTCCCCATGCTGCGTGTGTGGGCGTACGGGCATTTCAGCCAAGTAATCCAGCGTGCAGGTTTCCCAGGAGGGGTGTGAGAGGATCCACCACAGTCGCAGGCACCCTTGAGGTGGCTGGCCGCCTGCTGTTCATCTGGGGAGGCAGCTAAGGAACATGTATCACTGCTCTGGTTGGCCTGGCTTATTCCCCAGTTGGATGTGATGGTGTAAGCATTGACATTTTGGACCCCTCCTCCCTCTCTAATCCCTCAATTAAGAGTCATCTGCACGCCTCCCCTCTCTGTAGAAGGGTTCTGGTCTTTGTTTTGTCCAGTTTTTTTCTAAGAAAATAAACTACTGACCACTGCTTTTAACCTGATTATAACTTGCCTGACTTGTGTCCCCAGCTTAAACAATTTAGCTTCAGCTGAACTTCTCTGGCAACGGGATGGGAGAAGCAGGAATGAGCTGCACGCCAATCTCAAACAAAAGCAGCAGCAAACCAGTGTTTATTAGTGGGTTACAAGCAAAACCATCACCTTATCTAACTGGACATCCACTTTACTGAAGACTCAAGAACAGCACCTGGGCAAAAACCAGCATGACAGCAGACAAAGGATGCTTCCAGACACATTTTCAAGGCTCCAGAGGGCCTCCCCAGAGGTCACAAAGAACTGTTGGGTTTTCCACCCCCCGCATTATCATTATACCACAGTATTCCAGAGGCCCTGGATCTAGACTCCACCAAGCAGAGCTTGGCACACAAACCCCAAGTGCTCTTCTTAAGTTTTTACCCTCCAAAACAAAACAAACAAAAAAAAAAACCCCAAAACAAACCCAAACCTCAACCCCAAACTTACAGATGCAGGAATGTGGTAACAGGGAACTCCCAGTAGACACCGACAACGTTGACTACCATCAGGGTCTCAGCATCGCCACACTCAAGTGCTTGCAGTGTCACAGGCAGGGTCGGGGAGGTGATGTGAACTCCCCTTCAATGAGATTTGAGTTCATGCTACATTAACACCGAGAAAAACAGAACTCTACAGATAACAGATCATGGGGCTTTGCTCACCTTGCCACCTGTATTTAACAGTTTGAAATACTGTTATTGGCACCTACTGGTCACTCAGGAGAATAAACAAACCAGAATTTAGTTTCAATTGCAGGGTTGACAGATCAAGCATGATCCTGTAAAGCTCATAGAGAACAAAGCACAGTTAAGTGTAGGGAAGTTGCTTGCAAGTTTGAAAGCTGAAAAATAACTGGATTTTTGTAACTTTAGGTCTGAAGATAGGTGTCATGCCCTCAGCTGAAACTGAAGACCACAGATTTACAAAACAAACCAGCATTCCCCTTCCCCTAAATTGCCATCTTCTGCTGAGACCTTTGATTTAAACTAAGCCAAAAAATCTGTTCCTCAATAGAGTAAGGCCATATGTAAGCTTATATACAACCCCTAGAAGAAGTTTTCTTCTTTATTAAAGTAATAAAAATTTTATACTAAAAAGCATCTGCAGTCAAGATAGGAATAAAAAGAGTTTTCATGGCATTTCTTGACCTCTGAATGCTTGCTAAACACTATATAACTTTAAACGGAAAGCAAAGAAACCGAGGTTAGACATTTACTAGCATAAATCTAGAAGTGCTTGAAGAGAAACCAGGCTCCAGGATCAGGACCTATTTGGTATAATTTCTGCTGGACGTCCCTTTTAATGGCAGACCCCATTGCTCAAACCGCCGATTCCATGCAACCCAGGAAGGAAACTCCAGGATCCAAATTTTATAGCAATACAGTTTTCAGCTAAAAAGTGTATTGCAAATTTTTCCACGTATGTAAAACGAAAGGAAAGAATGTTTATAAGCTGCACCAAGTTTGGTTTATTATTTTATGCTCAACCAGATTCACACTGAACAGGTTGCAGGGTGGAAAGGAGGAGTTCAAATTTATTGAGTTAATTTACTTACAGATTTACATATTGGAGAAAAATAAAAAAATCTAGAGCCCTATTTACCTGATGTCACCCCATTCTCCCTGCTTTCCTTCCCTGCTCAGTAATCCAAACACCTTAAATCTGCAAGAAAAAGAAGGGGAAAAGGAGGGACAATAACCAAAAGCCAGTTAACATCTAGATTTACAACAGAAGAGATCCTAATTACCTGGGTCCTAGATGACATTTTGGCCTGTTCCATGATGTTTTAGCCAGTACTTCTCTGCAAAAATAAGGTATAGTCTTCCCACAGACATGAGTTACCTTTATTTTCCAGACAAGTAAAATAGAGCAGAGAAAGGTCAAGTAACCTGACTGACAACAGAGATCCAGAGCAGACCATTCCACCGAAGAGGCCCGTGCCCAGTCCATTACCCAGCAGGGAGGCCGCAATCACTGCACACAGCTTTCTTCCTTGCAATCAGCCAGCGCCATGGACCACAAAGCAGGAAAAAATCTGATGCAACCCACAAGTTCTCTGTCTTCCAAAATATTACTCATGTCTGCCCTGGCACCAAATCATTCACTCCTGAACAGAGAGTCCCATGACCTGCCTTTCTCCAGCTAATGAGCTCCTTCACTGGCACTATTCCAGCCTCGTGCCCTCTCCCTGCTTCTTCATGGAACTGTTCTCTAACAAGTTTTATCCCAAGCTTCATAATAGCTGTTACTGGAAGAAGCCCCTAGCAGTTTAGTCTGTGGTTTCTACTTCCAGCTACAACTTAATGCACACAGACACAAAGGCACACAATGACAAAGCACGTTCCTGCCCATTAACAGTGGCTGGAAAATACCAGCCTTTCTTGCCAAAGACTTTCTGCTATATTGCTCTTCATTCATTTCCATGATTAAGGTTTCTTTCCTTTAAGAATTTTCTGTTCTTCTTTCCTGAAACTGAGTATCTCTCGGGGTCATTGCAGGGCATCATTTAATTTTAATTGCAAGTTCAACATCAATACTCAGCTCATATTTCAGCAGCTCTTGCTTTATCTCAGCTTCTTCCAAAGTGAATGATAATACATTGCTGTGCAATGAGCTCACATGCAGATGTAATCCAGAGTTGAAGATTTCATTGAGACGCTTTCCTTAAAAGTTCTCTTTATTTTTGCCTCTCCAGAGCTTTCTGCCCTCTGCTGAATGGCACGGGGGAGGGGGTGGGGGGGAAGCCATCTCAGAGCACAGCCAAGCTCCAAATGGTGCTCCTCTCATAACATACTTCTCAATGCAAGATTAAAAGCTTCCTTCTCCCCACTTTCCTCAAGGGAAAGGAAAATAAGTCACTTCTGTGAAAATCCCTGTGAATGTGCTGTGGGCAAAGACACTAAACACTAACCTGGGTTGCCAGGATCAGGGTAAAAGGGATAGAAAATTAAAGGACAAATGCTAAAGAAGAATTTATGATGCGGGGATAAACCAGGTGGGTTTCACAGAGACCGGGTGCCTCAGCATTAAAAAAACCAGCAGCAGGCCAGCTGGAGCCACCTGAACCAGATGCCTGTACACAGACCTGCATCAGACAAGCGCTCTGATCTCAAGCAAGTTCCCAGCTCTCTGGCCCCCACCTTTGGTGGCCAGCTCAACTAAGGCTGGGGGCAAAGGGGAGCATGAAAAAAAGCCCCTCTCCTCCACTGCTCACCCCTTGCAGTGCAAAAGCACTGCCACCGGAGCAACACCTCCAGGTGACCACAACACAAGTGAGAGATTTCAGTGTGGCTGGGTAGGATCACAAGTCTTACAAGAAGCTGTCTGGATACACTGGCTTCAGAAGGACAGCAAGGAACAGAAGACAGGTGTGTTCCAGGCTGAAAGGCCATGTACACATACATCGTCCCATAGCTCAGGAGGAGAGAGGATGCATTTGAGTTTGAGCAGAAATGATGCAATGAAATTAAGAGAAAATTTAAAGACAAGCACTGACAGCTGCTCTTGCCCCTTGCATTGCTGGGTAACCTTTGAAAAAGAGATGGCAGAACCTCTGGTCTAGACTGAGAAAACCAAAAAGAAGCACTGTCTTCATATGTGACAGCTTCTCCCTGCCCCGCCTCATTAAGCTTAGTTTGCTTACAGCCACTGGACATACAGCAGGCATTCATTTAATGAATTTACATCTCATGATCCATGTTATTCATAAGGCCAGACCAGAGGATTCACAAGATCCTCTCCAGTCTTAAAACATATCCAGCAGAGAACAATCTGCCATAGATTGAATATCTGAAAACTAATGACATACTAGGCTCCTCCTCACCACCACCACCGCCCCCAACTTCCAGTTTATGTAAGTCAGCAGGCAAAACTCACATTTCATTTTTTAGTTCAGGAAGTTTCAAATGCCTTTACATTAACATTTCAGATAGTTAACCAAATGGAATAAATACATCCCTCTGCAACAGCAAGTGGAGAAAGAAGAGAGGAGGTCTCTGTTTGCAGCCAGCAAGTTCTGCCTTGAATGGAAAGAATCTGAGCAAGACATTTTCCACAGATGTTCATGGAAAAATATTTCCGAGCACTGCCACATTTCAAACCTATTGTGGCAGGAAACACTGAAGTTTCATGTGCACACTCCCCAGCTCATATACAAAAAGCTTACAGGCCTCCTGCCATTCAGATAGATCACATTGCACAACGTATATGCACACTGAAAGCCCCTCCTTGAAACATCACTCAACTCAGAGTGATCTGGAAGGGAGTCAAACTGGAGGGAAGGATTTCCAATGCTAACAAGTATCCCCACCTTCTATCAAAGGGGAATCAATAAAAACAACCAAGAAAGAAATTTCTCCTGCCACTAAAAGCTTCATGTAGAACTCTTTAAGGGCTTCCTTCTGCTGAAAATGCTGCTTCGTATTGATCACCTCCCCACTTCATCTGCCATGGTGCAAACTGAAAATGCTGTCAAAGCCCAAGCCTTCAAAGTAGGGAAGAGAGTGGAATACCTTCTATTTTTCAAAATTATTCTGCCTTATTGTATCCCTTCCAGCAGTCACAGTTAAGATGTCTTTTTGTTACACTTTGAGAACCCCAGAAGTCAGTGCAATTGACTCGTTAGCAGTTTTCCTATCAGGGACAACCACACTCAAACTCATCACACTCCACCCTCCCATTAATTCAGGATTTAGCATATCAGTGCTCCCCAGCTTTTACAGTTGCCTGTAGAGTTGCATGCCCCTGCTTTTTTCTGACCCTTTCCTGTTAGTATCTTCCCTCCAGTTTTGGGGAGCCTCTCATTCTCCCTAGAAACTACAACCTATCTAAGCAGTTCTGCCTTTCACCGTTCCCATTAGGGAAAATCTGGCACCAACTTCTTTTTCTGAAGAACAAGTTTGACAGCTGCCTGTACCACAGGATGCAAGGCAAGGGCGTGATATCTGAGCCATGCTTTTGTAGCTGCTCCACAACTTTGCCATTTACCTCCAGCTCCCTGACTCAGTCTCAGTTTGCAAAGTACACCTCAGCCAACAAAACCAAAACAACACACCCACAAAATGTCTCCTGTCTCGTGTACCTGATTCCAAATAATTCTCTAAATAATAATTCCACAGTTAATACATTCTAACTGTGCCCTCACACATCCTCATCATGCCGAGAAATGAATGTCCAGCAAAGATATCTGAGTAGCAACTGAAGGACACAAAATTCATCCATCAGTTGAAGAAAGGAAGGTATTTCAAGCCAGATTTTGCCACATGCCAAGATTATTTTGGGAAATAGCTCTCCAGTAAATTGTGCCTGGGATCTCATTTCTCTCTTCATTCTTTTGTAAAGAATGAAAGGCTGACAGGGCTTCAGGACCATCCCTCCCCCTGCTCCAGCCCTGCTACTGGAATTCACACATTCCCAGGGTAGTTCTACAGGCTCTCTCTCCCTTTCTTCACTCCATGCTCCAGAAATCCTATCTGGGTGAAGAGGCTGGGAGTAGAGTGACAGCAAAAAGAAGTCAAGACTGCAACATGCACACTTCCCTCCCTTGCATAGCTCACAGGTTTCCCTCTGAACCATGGATATTAATAGCATCCCACCAAACATTTTGGTCAGGAGTTCAAAGTGACATAACACAACCAATGTTGGGAGAGTCACCAACCGCCACTTTTATGCAGGAAAGCCTTCATGCAAGAGCTTGTAGGGGAGGGGAGAGGTTTGGGACAGATTTCATTCTTGATGGTTTGTTGCATCACCCCTTCGCAAATGCTTCTCTCCCACTGTGTCTGACCCAGATATCAAGAGTAATAAGGCTAAAACTATAGCTCATTAAACCACCCTGAGAAGACAACAAATCTACAGCAATATTAACCTGTGATAGTGCTGCTCTAAAAGGCATCTGGAGCACAGGCAACTAACATTTTCAGAACAGTACCTTGCCACAAAACCAAACAAAAAGCCAACCAGAAATTACCTAGAACTGAAAGAAGCATTGAGCTGAGTCAACACCCTCTCTCTTGCCAGCCTTGGTCAGGCTGAATCTTCATTAAGGCTTGTATCAGGACGCTACATTTCAAGCTTCTTAAAGTGATGTCCTCATTGCAAGGCTGTCTGCCTATGCTTAGCCCTTGTCCTTTTCCCAGTCTGCCCAGTATAAGGAAGCTCAGTTTTTAAAAAACACCTCACAGAGAACAATTACCATAGTTATAGATGCAACCAGAAGTCAGGCTGCTCTTGCCTAGTCACAGACACATCTAAAAACCATACAGCCCTGCTATATTAAGCAGAGTAACTCACATGAAGAACAAGGGATATGATGAGAGATCCCCATCCAAGCTGTGCCTGTGAATAGGAATGGGGGAGAGCAGAAGGTTTGAGATAAAGCAGCTACCTAGAGAGCTCCAGCATAGGACACACCTTTGGGCTTCACTGACAGCTCTTCAAAAATGCTCAAGAAGTCACCAGCTTGGTTTACCAAGTCATGAGATGAGCCCTCTACTCAGAAGTGCACCATCATTATCAAAACAACTCCCGCAGCACTTCCCACCCACACAGCATGATAGGAAGTCAGTGTTGACATGCATCTTCTGATGATCCAAACCAATGCTGTTGTTGTGTCCCCCCACAACAATGTACCAGCACCAGATTTTTCTAGAGGAGCATTTCTCTAGATAATTCTCAACATATGGGCTACGTTGCAGCTGAAGGTGAGGGTTTCAGCAAAGACATGAGGAAATGATGCGCTTCTGTGTGCTGAGATTCATGCCAGTTTGTAGAGCTACATTGTAGTCCAGCCACAAAGGGCCTCTAAGGTCTTCCCATGGCAGGATACACTTGCTGCGATAGCTGAAATTTTACCATTGCCTTGACCTGATCATTTTCTGCAATTACATCAACAGGAAGGTATGCTTAGGCAATTTAATGCTATGCTAATCGTGTCTGGTTTGGAACAGAAATCCAGGTTATATTAACGTTCTTTCAGAGCAGCCACTACCTTAACAGCAACCTAGTGACAAAGCTGGCAAATGTGGCAGCAGTTATCCCATACTGAGAACCATCTTTGAGCCTGCAGGACCATAAGGGCTGCATTAGTAAAGAAAAATCCAGTCGCTATGATTACAGCCAATTCATTAAACACCTTTCTGTAAACAGTCAATAGCACAAAGGACACAAGTACTACCAAGGGAGACAAGCCCAGCTTTCAGCTGTCACGCTGTTTGGAGACCCCTTCCATGTTTCAAAGGCTAGGTATTTCCCAGAGACAGGGAAACTACTAGAAGAGCATCACAGAACTCTCTCCTTTTCTGGCTTAGACACACAGCTGCCAGATTCTATACCAACCTGACGTCTGGAAGTCTATCTGGATAGGGTTGGATAAGCCATTCACTGCTTCACGCCACATGCCACCACCACCTGGAGACCAGGCAGTCACCACACAGCGATACAGCCCAGCATCAGAAATCTGGGTCTGATACATCCTGTAGCGGAACTCATTCTCCTGGACCTTCTCCAGAACTACACCGTCCACACGAGTCTGGTCTGTCCAGTCTTCCAGCCGCACTACTGAATCCTGGTTCAAGGAGATTATGCGAGTGGTTCCATTGGGATTCGACTGATCTGTCAGTGGCTTCTCAGCTGTAATGAGGACAGAATACCGTGGCGTCTTGATGTTTTTCGAAGACACCTTGCATGTCATCTCAAAGGTGTGGCCTGCTACAAAGAATGGCTTCAGTTTCACTGCCTCCACTGTAAGCGTGTAATCTGAAGAGGGAAGGAAATAAGCAGCAAGAGAGGGGTTAATAAAAAGGTGAAGCTATTTCTGCAGCACCTTTCAATCTAGAAGATTACAATAAGTAAGAAGATTACAAAAAGATTGCAAAGTAATTTTTTGGAGAGAAAAATCCCAGCACATTTATCTAAACACTCATTGACAGCCCAAAATGTTACTCAACAGCACACACACACACACACACCAGTACACAACAGTTTGGGTCAAAATGCAAGAATTCAAACAAACACCAAATACTGGACAGATAATACAATACGCAGGTCATAGCGTGACAGGATCTTCAGGATTTTTTTATTCAGGAGTAAAGATATTAGTCAGACAAGACTCAGAGTCCCAGTTCTACATTGGATGTGGAGGAAGAGCACCCTCAGCAACAGGGTACAAGGTCACTGCTGACATACTCATGACTAGCGAGAAAAGCTGCCACTAACGGAATCGGCAGCACTTAGTGTAGCTTCTTTTATTTCCCTTGAAAACCCACCCTAACAGCAATCCAGACACATTCAGCTGAACTCCCAAGATCAGTTGAATTTGAAGGACAAAAAAGTTGGGAGGTAATGGGAGAAGTCACCGTCCCCAGCACCCCCACATACACACCTCTGCATTGAAGGAGTTCGCTATACCTCTGCCTCCACATTGTGTTCTTTTCCCTTGCTTCTCATGCATTCGTCCGAGTACAAGCCTACCAGGAGCCTTGACAGCCCATTCGGCATCAAGAATGCCGGCAACACTTCCTGCTCGGTGTCCTGCACTTTCTTCAGCATTCCCTAAGTCTGCCAGCTCCTCAATCCCAAAAATCCTTTAATTACAGGGTCTGAGAAAATTATACATCTAGGAGCACAGCCCCAAGATGCGAAAAACACAAGCTCACAATGAGAAATTGAGAAAGTGAGGAGTGATTGAAATCAGAACCAGATAAAAGGAAAACGAGTTGCTAGTTCCTGGCACTGTGATGAAGAGACAACCTGCACACCCAGGTTCTTCTTAAAGGAGGGCTCGGTGCAGGTTACACATCTTACAGCCACTTCCCAAAATAGCAGTATTTCAAAAATACAGCTAGTCCTACTTTCTGGACTTAGTCAGCTGCAGCGTAATCTACCTTCCCCCCTTTACAAAAAAAATGAGCATAGACACATTAAACAAAAATGATGCAGATCACCTTTACACAAGGTGAAACTTCTCAGGAAAAGGGAAATAAACAATGGTGAGATTGTAACACATTCCCCAAAAACTGAACTAAATGCAGCAATATTTATGCCCTCCCTATAAGAGCGACAAGATACTTGTCAAGATTACATTTTGCAGTGTTTTGCCTTCAAGCAGCAGTTTTCACAATGAGTAGACACAGCCCACAAGATGAGAAACCCGGTATGACAGCTTTAAATCAGTACTGTATAAAGCAGATCACAGTACAAAGCTATATAAAGAAACAGCAGGAGTGGCGAAGGCTGAGCTGCTTCTAGTGGTCTAGCTGAGCACAGAATTACTTGATACTCCACACCAAACCCCCTTCACTTACACCCACTAAGCAAGTGGGAATACAAGAGCTGCACATTTAGGCACTCGGGGTACAGTGACAATTGAAGTTGCACACACAGAATCATTCCCCACTCCCTTGTGAGAGAACTCACCATGCACCTGAGTCTAGACCTCAAATTATTTTTTCCTCATTCTGCGTCCACAAGATTCTGCTATCACCCTCTTCATAAGGTTGCAACATTTACGAATCCAGCACAGATCAGCTTGCCACATTTTAGGAATATAGTGGACAATTATATTTTACCCCAGAAGGCGAAGCACAAACAGCTAGCTGTACTTTTATACTACGTGTTGCTGCTTTCTAGACCATACGAGGAGGCTCTGGGCAAAAGTCCCTCCTGATGTAAACATTCTTCATGCTGTTATCTCTGTGTCAGAACACTGGGTCCTAGACACTGAGAAAGAAATCTTGCATTTGGTCTCTCACGTGTGTGCTTAAGACAAACATCTTCAGATGATCAGAGCAGTACAGATGTAGTTGAGAAGAGACAACTCTCCCTACTACCTGGGCACCAAATTCCAAGCCACAGATCAGGCAGCAGTACACAGGAGAGTGAGTATCTTGTCCCCTGCAAGGACAGAGCAAACTTTGTTCCTAGGCATCCTTTCTTGAATTTCCATTTGAGGGCTATAGAAAATGCTGCTTTTACCAATTATTTTTACTAAAGAAAAAGGAGAAAGAAGTGGCGGTAGCATGGGAGAACAGCAGAAATGCCATCTGTACAGTTTGTGGAAGAGAACATCCGAAGTCCAGAGATGTAGCTGGAGAACAGCAGTAGAATTCAAAAGGGTTAGAAATGAGGATGCTGAACAGAGAACAGGGAGATATATTCTTATGAAAGTCCTTTCAAAGGATTTTTCTACCTTTTAAAAACCCAAACCTCCTTAGGTTGGATGAGTACAGAAGGCAGAGGCGCCTCCTCTTATGTGAGACCATAAGCAATGCAGACCAGACTAGAAAAAGGGACACAAAAAACCAGCACATACAGGTGCTGAATGTTTCTTGTTGCAAGAAAGTCAAAATATCAAAGGAACATTTTTAACCTGCAATAATATTAGAGACCTGTGCATGAAGTAAAAAAAAAAAAAAGCCCCATATCCTAAACAACTGGAAAGGCCTGGATCACCATTTTTAACAGTACATTTCTGTGCCAAAATTGTTCTCCTTTGGAGCGCTAATTACATTTTGTCTGCTGCTACCATCGCCCCCACCTAGAAAAGCATGTAGTTGTCTGTGTCTAACAGTGCACGTCAGAAAAAGAAAAAAGACCTAAGATTTGGCACTTAGGTTAGAAATAACAGTAATCTGCAAGGAAAGTTATGTGGGAAAGGAAGGCTTCTTCATGTTTCCTGTATTAACGGAAACTACTCATCAGATCTTATAGCATAAGATAGGCCAGAGAGGTTAAAGAACATTCTCTTTGAAGAACTACAGCCTAAGATCTCATTTCTAATCTGAGAGTTGCAATGTCTGTCTTGGCTGCTACGCTGCACACTTGCCCCGTCTGCACACACGCCTGCAATCCCATGCAAGGTCTCACTTCCTTCTTGTAAAGTTCCATGAATGAAAAGCATGGCAAAACACACCCTGGTCGGTCATAGACAGGAGGCTGCAACCTGCAGAGTTTATGCTGGAAAGTGGTAGAGGAAGAGATCCTAAGTAAACCATACCCAAAGCTTATAACTAGTTTGGGCGCTACTCCAGGGCCAGCAGCAGCAGAAATCCTAGCCAAATGATTCAGATAAAATTTGAGTAATAAACTGTACTTTGGAGCCTGGCAGCGCACACCTCTGCCTTCCATCACTGGCCAGTCCAAGTGGTTAAGCCACACTGTAATTCTCCTGTTGCTCTCTACCACAAAGTGCCTGCCTAGCTTCAAGAGTACTTCCTGGGTAGTGACCAAAAAGAGCTTTTACCTAATTTAAGCCAGTCAAATTGCTAGAGAAGCTTAACAGCTACAAGGGCAAGGAGACCTTAGGAAACAGCACACACCTTCCCCGCACTCCGCTGACTTTGGTCAGAAAAGCAGCTCAATGGCCATGGCTAACAGTAACCTCAGAGCCTAATGTCTTGTCAGCAGCTTCAAGTAACACCATCTCAATATTCATAAAGATTTCTTCATCCCCCAGTGCACCAGCTAGATTGCGTGTACAGGGAATGCAGCAGACATTAAGGTAATGACAGCTTTGCCTTTGTACGGCGAGGCGGCTATACAACACCCGGAGGTACAATTGCAGCCCCTGCAGCTCTGAAAATACAGCAGGCGCGCTATGGCCTGCACCACAGCCTGATACGTGTACGGACAACACAACAGCCCTCCCCACTGCTGCACACACACACAACTAGACCACCTTTACTGGCCCACCCCCCTGCCAAGCAAAGAGCAGCAGCACTACACCCTCACAGTGCCACGGGCACGAGCAGCCCAGTCACCCCTGGCTAGGGCTCGTACACCTTAACTTAACGCCACCTTCTTGTTTCTACGCCCGAACTGGCACGTTCGCCTGGCAGCTCGGTGCCATGGGTAAAGGAATTTCTTTGCTCAGGAGGAACTGCATGTCTGTACTATGCAGTGCCTATTACACGCCAGCAATGGTAAAGACGAGTGGGTGGCAGAAACATCACCTGTTCTCTACTTGCAAGACTTTCTAAAAGATTAAGATGCCCTCGGTCCCAATTAAATGTGATGGCAGGGCCTGGGCAAGCATTTAGGACAAGTACCATCATGTTAAATACAATTATTTTGTAAATTAAAGACAGAAGAATTAACAAGCCCCCAAATAGCAGCACCTTTGGGATCTGAAATTTCAATTGAAAGCTAATGTTCTCTTTTGCAAAGAATTCCATGCAGATGCAAAACTGGCAACACTGGTTTAGGAAACAAGCACCAGTTCTGCATTCCACTACAAACAGCAACTGTGCAATATAGGCAGCACTCACATTCAAATTAATAAATAAAATTCTCTTTTTTGAACTATCAAACTTCTTTCTGGGTTGAAAAATCTGGGTTACAGATCAGTCAAAAAAGGTTTCCTCCCTTCCTCTACCCCATTGTACCGACTGGAATTTGTACTCTAAATAAGCAAAAAACAACAACGTAATTGATACTTTTCATTTTTGAGGCAAGATAAAGATGCTTTCTTTGTCACCTTGGAAAGGGTAGAAGAAAGAGGAAGAAACAAATCAGGCAGACCACGTCAAAAACAACTGTGATCTATGACAGCAATTGGCTGCATTTGCAAAGCTGAGTAAGCAGAAAGACATGTGAGCGTTAGTGGTCCCAACAGAACAAAACAGAAAAAGAAGATCAAAACCGTCAAGTTAAAATGGGCAAATGTACAACTTATTATACAACATACACAAAAAGGACTTTGACATCTTCACGTGATGTTTACATTTCAAGAAAGTTTCCTTATCCTGATCACCCTCTGTGCTGACTGACCCACAGACACAACACAAAACAGCTTCTCTTTTCTCAAAAATTCAGAACAACCTTTTCCAAAGTGGGATTTCTCCCAAAGTGCTCCCTGCCCCAAGCACTGCTCTGAAGTTAACACAGGCGATGCAAGCACTGAAATAGTTGTCAGAAAAGCCTCTATGTAGGCACAAGCTATCCAAGGAAGAGGCAAATTTCTGTTCTCTCCTTAGGCAAACACGTGGGAGCCTGGCTGCTTGCTTTTATAAGCACTGGGAGCAGTCAGGGACTCAAATCACCAGAGATACTTGTCAAAACAACAGTCAGAGAGCAGAGGCAGCAGCAGATTAACTCCTTCATAGTTGCCGGCTACAGCACTGGGCTTGCAGCCGAGTCTGGAGCTTGCAGGAATAGGCTATGGCAGGGGACAGGGCACGCACAGAAAGGCATATCTGGGGCTAGGCTGCTGGGGTGGAAGGGAAGAACGGGCAATCAAACCCATATATTGTCACCCCACCCCTCTATTCCCCCTTATACACATGTAACATACTTTTTCAGGAAGAGAAGGTGTTTGTAGGAGAGCTCACTTTCACATCATAAATCTCCGAACTCCAAGTTTTGCCAACAAAACATACTTTTCAGCACGGGGACTATAACATTTACATTTGTGTTGCAAAATTAGTGGAGTTTTTGGAATAAAACCAGAAACAAGGGAATGTTCACACCTGTCACAGTTTGTTTTCCCTCAGAAATGTCAACACAGTCTGAGACTTTTCAACTCCAGCTGGTGTCTCTAGCTGCTCCGAAGGCAATGATCCATTACACATGCATGCACATACACACACACTCCGTGTTGTGGCATAACAACTGAACTAATTGTGACCAGCATTCAGCATTAATGAGACATCTCGTTCCTGCTGCAGAAGCCAGCTTAAGCAAAAAAAAAATGACCTTTTCATGGACCACGCTTGGTCTGGGGATGAAGGGAGTACTGAGCAAGCAGCCCACCATTTCTCTCTTCACTGAAGCAGAATCACAGCAGCTCTCCAATTCACTGTTTAGGGATTATCCCTAAACAACTTTAAACTGATTTCAAACCACTTGTCTCTGAAATATAGTTCTCTGCCTGTGGATGCCAGAGCTAGACTGTTAAACAAATCCGTCAGGATAAATGCAGCTTAGCCAAGCACAGATTTTTGCCAGACTTTACACCCCAGGTTATCCTGTTCCTTCTGCCCCTATCTAACAGACCCTTTTGCATGACCTCACACCTAAGCCAAAACAGTATCACTCTACAGGGCGTCCAGGATATGTACACCCATTATAAACTGGTGTTAAGTGATGTAAGTAACTTTAGCTTCTAAGAAATTCTCCCAGTCAGTTTAAATACTGACCAGAGCTAGTTTGCCTCTGCCTAAAAAAGGCCCAGAACTAAGCAAATCACTGAATTACTTTGCTCTGCCACCCACTTATTTTTTGATACTCCGGGACTACTACGCCCATGAACTTCCTCAGAACTGCCTTCTAAACATGGGCTTGTCAGAGAGAAGGAAAAAAACCCTCTCATACTGGCAGACAAAGAAGACTGAGTGACATTCCTCTTTTCACCTCAAGACAACCTTGTTGCTAGCAGCAAGATACATCCTAGAGATTGAAATACTCCAAGTCAGGAAAGGGGAAAATGAGCCCAGCACCACTGCTGGATGTCACCCCTGCCACAACAACAGCCCAGCTCCTGGAATTCTCAGCGCAGTTTGACTAACATATCTCCGCTTTGCACTTGAACTCCAAACTGTTGCATAAAACCGGTGAGTGCTGTTAAGTAGTTACTTCCCTCCACAAATAAGAGGCCTTTACACCCTTGTGCAAAGGGTGTAATAGTGTTTTTCCCCCTTCATAATACAGAACCCCATTTCCAAAGCCCATTAACAGGCCTTCTGGTTTGACGGGCCTACTCAGGAGGAAACTATCTCTGCTCTCCAGATCTTTCAGCAAATAGGTGCAAGGTTCCTACCTTGTGTAGCCCAGAAAATGCTGACAGATGCAGAAGTCACATCTTTGCTCTTTACCCAGCTGTTGTTGCGGTGCCTAGTCCATGCAGAGATGACACAGAAATAATCCCCTCTGTCACTTTCTGAAGTCCACTGGATTCGTAAACTGAAGGTGTCAACAGCCTTTTTAGAGAAGATTATTTCCCCGTTTTGAGTCCGCTCTCTGCTCCTGTCCCCAAGCAGCAGAGTCCAGTCTGCATCCATCGTGGCCAGGAGTTCCTTTGTCACTACATCGTCGCTGCGCAGGCGCTGCTGGTAGTACCAGGAAACTGTGAAGCGGAGGTTTGCTTCGGTGTCCTGTGCGTTTGCGATCCTGCAGTTGAGCTCTGTGGGGTCATCTGAAAACTTGGGTGTTTTAGAGGCATTCAGAAACACCTCATAGTCTGGCTCTGCAGGAGAGGAAACCCAGAAGAAAGAGGTTAAAAGCTACAAGCAGAAAGGAGAAAGTGTCAGACCTTATTAATAGATACTGCTAACTTGTAACATCCAGTCTGTGAAAGCACCTGAGCTTGAAACCAAGTGGCAGAATATGTATTTTTCTTACAAGACCTGGGGAACGGGAATTTGGACTCCAGCTCTCAGACTTGCACCACTCTGACGCAAGAACCCCTAAGCCTGCATTTCCAAACAACAGATTTCGTATGTCTAGTCAGACCATTTCAGAAAAATCAGGTCTAAGGGATACTGTTGAGCAAAATAATTCCCTTCTTTAGGCCCAGCCCCAAGAACCCATCATGCGGGTTCAGTTTCAGCCCAGCCAGTCACCTTTTGCACCTGTTCAAATGCCTGGGGCAGCCTGCAGCCACAGGAGACTGGTTATTATCTGGCTTTGCACTGACCAGACACAACCCATTCCCCAATTTGTCTTCAGGATAACAGGCAGTTTTCTGTCCTGAAATGTCTTTTCCACACTTCACCATCCCATCATGTCTCTACGATACAGTTTAAGAATGTTAAACAACCCAAAAACCAACCACCTTGCCCACCCAGACACCAAAACCAGGGGGCATGGGTACCAGCACTAGCACTGGCCACAGGCAGCACCAACAGCCACGCACAGTAAATTTCAGCAGGCACCATAATAAATACCAAGTAGATTAAGAGTTAAAGATGCTTAAAGATGCACAGATCAGAAGACCTTCACAGTCTGAACAGAGAAGTACATGCTGTACAGCTATGAGGCTGGAATACCTCAAGATTGAAAAGGAGTGCCTGAAATTCACGGGTTAAAAATGGGGCTGTTGTATTTAAATCTGGAATAGCTGGCCATCCACAGCCTAAAAGCGATAAGGCAGCCACATGACTATTTTCTCTTAGACTACAGCAATAGTAAAGGAAAAAGATTACAAGAACCTCGCACCACAAAGGAAATATATTTATTTACTAGTGTTAGAACATTTTTCTGTCTTGCTGTCTACTCTAATTCAGAAAAAGACCAGCTTTCCAAGTGTTTGGCCAATACTCATCACATGGCTTTTACATTGTAAGCATTCAGCACTCTATATTTATTTCTTGCTTTATGTTTTACTTGGCTTTTTGCCCTCCTAGAAACAATTAACTGAAGCTATAATTGGGGCAGAAAATGCAGTCCAAGGCTAAAACATAGGCTTAGCTCACCAGCGAGCCAAGATAATAAAGCATCTTAATAGAACTGCTGTGCAAACTACGTGTGCACGTGCACTTTTGGACTTCAGATGCAAAGGATAAAAACAATTGTATCAAGCAAGCTGGCTGCTGCTGTGTCAGCTTGCAGAAAAAGATCTCTCACCATTAGGTGTTATGCATGCAGTGTCCTTGCATCTAGCAAGAACAAGGGCATTGATACACACCGGAGTATCTAGTGATACTAATGGTGAGTTTCTGCAGTGTTAGGTAACACACAAGCATAAAAGTACCGTTTACAGAAGTCCGTAGTACCTTCTACCAACGAAGTGTAGATTTCTGCACATTTCAGTGTAAGTAAGGCAAAACAAAAAAGAAAATGCACAGAGTCCCTCTGCTGCAGCCAAGGCAGAGATTATTAATGGTGGCAAAAATCCACTTTTGGTGTAAGTCTCCATAGATCCTACAGCTACACTACTCTTCCTGTCTCATTCACAAAAGCCTGGTCTTCTCCAGGGCCTCATGATATATTGCTCACGCTCTGCAATTTTTTTATCTTTCCTCCTCACCTCCCCTTCCCCTCTAAAAAGAAGGCATTCAAGACCAATTGATATTTTCACAGCAACAAAGACTACAAAAGCAGAAACTGTTCTCTAGACAGGAACACAAGACAGAAAAAGCTGCAAGAAACTTGAGTTCTTAGAAAATCACTTTAGGTTTGGTTTATTTGTGTGCAGGGGAAGGACTGCTAAGAGTTTTGGCTTTGACAGCACCACTCCAGATAGGCGCTTCACCCTGACAGACACTCAAACAGCAGATTTAGGAAGAATAAAAGGCTGGCTGGATAAACCTCATTCCTCCACTCTGTCAGCTGTCGAAGAACAGCCTCACTAACAGTTCAATGACTTAATACTCCAGCAGCTCTTAACTTCCATTAAGGAGGAGCTGGTAAATTCTGGATGCAGTTGAAAACCTCAAATGCTGAAAATTTATTCCACTTTCTCTTGCCCTAGCAACCAAGCATCTGCTGAAGAGCAGATTTTACTCTCTCCTGTTCCCAAATAATGCCCAATTGGAATGGAAAGAATAAGGAATAGTCCTACAGGTACAGGCACTATGAGAGAGCACATGAGCATGCAGCGCACCTATGCACACAGGAGCATGGGTGCATGCATGCACATGCACACAAGTGGAGAAAGGAGGGAATGCTCACGAGCTGAATGTGCGATTTAAACAGCTTAAGAAGGACAGGAAATGAAGACGTTCATTTGTGCACTTCTAGCACACAATACAAGTAAACTTGGAAACAGCCACAGCTTAGCTCTCTGTACAATACAAAAATGCAAAATTTCAAGTCATTGGTACTGGGATTTAACCTTGTGGTATAGCTAGCTATTTCTGAAAACCAGAGTTCAGAGCAGGTTCTCTGTATGCTGGCCTCGTTCAGTACTTTTATGATGGAGGAGCTCTGCCTTTGTAACTGGACAGTACCCCCAGCTCCTGATGACTAGAGGCTCTGAATAGGTACATTGAGAGGGTTTAGGCCTGGATACTTGCGTCCAGTTAAAACTGGGAACAAACACCAACTACTACAGCTGTGTCAGTTCTCCCCCAGCTCACATCTAGGTTCATTGATGCTTCCAACACAATCAATACTTTGTGGATTTTATCAGGTACAGATACCTTATCTACAGCATCCTGCAACACCATCCTGAGTTTCATTGCTTCGAAACTGAAGCTATTCTCTCCCCAAGATTAAATTAGCAGACAGGATGGGGAGGTTGACATATCTAGACCTATCCCTAAAACGATAGACTTTTCAGAAGTTTTGCAGGAGTTTCATTTTTAATATTTCTCCCAAGTAACTGTACTTCTACAGATATTTGCATAGAGATCAAAGCTTAAGAGTTCAGCTGGGATAAAGCAAAGGAAAAGCTTTACAATCTGCAGCATGCATATGAGACAGTGGATCTCCAAAACAGATTTCTCTTGGGAAAGGGGTCTAGGGAAAGATACTGTCAGCCTGCTCTTGTAGTCTAGGTTGATCAGATAAGCCTGTTGAATCTTTTACCTACAGCTCCTGTTCATCATTCAGTCCACAAGTCTTAAATGAACAACTGTTAAACACAGCTGCTTCTAACCAGCCCCTTGCAAAAAAACCATGGACATTGATGGTATTAGAGCTGTAAGAAGGGAAAACCACCAAAAACAACTGGGGGATAAAGGAAGGAGAGAATAAAGAGGTCATCAAGTTTCCCTTTAAGTAGATTCCCCCTCCCCCTTTGGTGAATTAAAAGAACTTGGTGCAGAAATGCTGGAGTAACATATGGAAGCCATAACTTCAAGTGCACAAACAATCCTTTGCTTGTCCAAAAGGCTAAATATTCTCTCATCTCCAGGACTGAATTACAAAAAATGCACCCCGCTGCGCAGAATGTTAAATACTGCAGGAAAATCTGTTTTACTGGTCACTATGCTAATCAACACTGCTAGCATGAAGTTAGCCACAAGCCAGGTGTCTCCCACTCACTCACACTACTCAACAGCAACGTGACATGGTCTCGTAAAATGGACTTGTGTGTTGAGGGAGGAGAATAAAGCCGTATAGAGTCAGGTCCCGTTCTAAATCCATCAGCAGGATGTGGTTTCTCTCTAGTGATTAAAACAAAGCAAAAACCCAACAAGTCTGAAAGTTATTAGAGTTCATTATGAAGTTGCCATTATAAATAGTTTTTATGGTATATGACTCAAAATCCAGGGGAAGCATCCGATATCACTGTGTTCAGAGCTCAGAGAGAATGCCTGTTACCGGATCATAGCTCTGCTAATGGTACAAGAGTGGTGAAAGAGGACAACATGACAACAGGAGCAGCTTCAGCCCCTGGAAAACAAGGCAGGCTTTTAAGTTCAATTGCAGACTGCTCAATGACACCAGAAAGTGGAGTACACGGGTGGGACATGCAGTAATAGATCCTAAAAGCCTATAATGTACAAACCCCAAACCCCGTAAGATAGATCAGTACTTTTATATGTGAGAGAGATAACCTACATAGAGATGATCGATGCAAACGAGAGAGAAACTTGCACAGAAGTGAGTTTGCAAGGTCCTCTCCCTTTTCTGATGGGACCAACGACTGAGTCTGAAAGCAGAATCACTCACCTAGTGCTGTCACCACCACACTGACTGGTGCAGATGTCCTCTCCACCACCTTATGCCAGCTCCCATTGTGCAGTGGTACCCAGACAGCTGCTTGGCAGAAGTAGTAGCCAGAGTCTTCCACATCCACATCACGCACTAACAGGCGATAGGCATTCCTATCTACATGGCTTAGGCTGATGAGAGTTGACTCACTGACAACAGAATCGTGGTCCATGCTCAGCAAAACCTGAGCATCTGACAAGGTATCATCAGGTGATGCAGAAAAATACCACATCACCTCTGCTTGGAAAATACCACTTCTGTCTGTTGTGATGTTGCATATAAGATCCAGGGAGTCTCTTTCAGTCACAGACACATTGCTTGTTGAGATGACCACATCTAGAGCTTAGAAATGAAGAGACAAAATTCAAACAAAAAAATCCATTAATTAATAAAATAAATATAATAATAATAATTAAAAAAAAAGTCCAAAGTTATCTAGGAATTCATATTCTGACAGAAGCTTCTGAAGTAGCTCAGTAGCCCTACCTTCAAATGCCTGTTGGATATTGAGCTGCATCATCTATTACAAGGGAAGTACACATCATCAGTCAAGCAAGGGATGCATGATGAGGCCAGGGGGAGAAAGGGAGGGAGAACAGGGTTTTTATAACTCAACAGCAACTAGTCCATGAAGGCTTTATCCCAATCACAGACTGCATGTCAACTTTGCACAGCAAGAAAACATGTGCAGGTTTTCCCATTCTCACAGGAGGGTCAAGGTGTTCTGGGACTATCCCTCAGAAGAACAACTGTCCACTGAAATCACTAGGAACTACATCAGAACTCCACTTGGTTTCTGCTGAAGTGCTTTTGAGCTCCTCCAACAGAACAGATTTGGATGAGAGGCAGCCACAGCCACATGTTGGGAGTCCTGACTGACCTCAGGTGTGTTACAGAAACATGAAATGGAAGCAAGCAGAAGGCAGCAATACTCCCTGTACTGCCGATCCCTCCACTTACTGCTCTGGCCAACAGAAACTGCGGACTTTCAAACAATATCAATAGCCACCTAAAGCGCATTTTAACAAACTCCACTGGCTAGTGAGTATTTTTTATATACATCGCACATATGGTCATACCAAGTATTCAAATGGGACCTTTTGCATTCTGTAGGTTACCAGGCTGGCCACAGCTTTATTAAAGCAATCCATGAGATTGAAGTGTCAAGACCAGAAGCAAAAAAGCTGGAGTTAGTTACTGGTGAGAGGTGAACCAGGGTTGCTGTGTATGTTGTTTTCTAAACCTCAGTGCAAATCATTCACCAAGTTACCTGGCCACCACATGTCTTCACTTGCTCACTCCTTCACTCCACATTGCCTAAAGATTAGATTTGGATCTCAGTGCAACACCGTTCCCACAGTGTGTAATGCAGCTGCTCTTAAAAGTCTCAACTGAGGCCAGTAGACAGGGCTGCTACAGCAGCGGCTCTTCTCAGCAGACCTACAACCATGTTCATGAGCAAAAATATAGATTCCTGCCTTAAACAGGCAGCTACATCCCTGGTGCAGATCTGTGACTTCTGTGTAAAACCCTGTTCTACTACCTAATAGGTACCCATCAGTAAAAGCTTTCTAGAATTACCATCAGGTATAAAGGCCAGAGCCAAACCGAGCAGCCACAATTACTGCCAAGAAAACCCAGCAATACTCATCTCATCGCTCAGCACCTGACAGCACAAAGCAGTCAAACTGAACAGAGAGCAGCAAGCCCCACCCAAGCGGTAAAGAAAAGTCCACTATCTGATGAGTATCTCACTGGGACTTCCCTCACTATCTCATCATGGGATCGCAGTCAGCAGAAAAGGCTAGTTACTTTGACAGACTAATACCAACACACGAAAGACGACTGATCTGCAAGGTCAAGAGCAGTATTTCATGAAAACAAAAGTGTTCTGTGGAGAAATAGTGACAAGCATGGAGAATCTGGCAGTGTATGCATAGAGAGGGACTCCATGAAAGTTTACCCTCATGTACATTCTCAGCACTCCTTTTTTGGTTACAGACATGTCCGAAGACCTTACTTAGAGTTATATACCTGTTGTACAAGGCACTGTTAAAAAAAAGACATACGAGAACAAAGTCAGGCCCAAAGACATCATGATTTTAGGAGGTGAAAGTGATGGGCAAGTAGACAGAAGAGCAACAACAGGCACGCACACACAGAGTTACACAAGTAACCTGTGCATGGCTTCCTTTGTTAGATATATTAATTCATCTTTTAGGGGTTTTGTGGGGTTTTAAGTTTGGGGTTTTTTGTTTGCTTGGGGATTTTTTTAAGTTTATTCTACAAATTCAACCCCACAGTATACAGCAGATGAGAATGAGGGAAGTGCAGCAACCAAGCGTACCATTTACAACTCAAGTTCATTTTAGCATGCAAGTGCAGAGGTTTTAGATGTCAGCACAAGATGCTCTACAAGTCCTACAGGATGTGTGGGTAAAAGTTTCCACAGCATTTTGGTGGAGAATAACCTATCCCATTTAGCATAACTTTAAAAAAAACAAACCCTTCATGCCCCTGACAAAGTACCAGTGCTTCCAATGACTGAGCTAAAAATGACGGCCAAAAAAATCCTAAATAAAAAACTCCACAAACAAAACCACATTACCACCCAAACCACACAAAAAACTGCACTATTACTGCTCCTGGCCATCCTCACCCTGTTTTCAGCCATTGATTAAACCCCACCTACTTAAACCAAACTCTCCAAAAGTGTGACAAAACAGAGAATTACAGCTCTTAATTAAGCAAACCCTGCCTCGGCAGAGAGCACCTGCAAGCTTTACTGTGTAACAGACACCCTGAAAGAGAGGGGACAGATTAGTCTGTGAAATTTGACAGGATCAAGTACCACCAGGATACTAAAACTACATCCAAATGAGCCAGCCAAAAACCCAGCAGTTCTGGGTTCTCCCTATGGTGATTAAAGGATTACAAAAATGAAGAGATACCCTTACTGTCTGAACACTTCTAAAATATCATCATAATCTCACATTTCTGAGGGATCATCACTGCCAGTTTTTCCACCTCTTGAGTGACAAGATGCATCACCCCCCGCTTTCCCTCCTCCAACTAGCAGTGGTAATGCTAATGCAATTAAATGCTTAGTGCATCTACTCCTGAAATGCATATGGGCAGGGATATCTGGATATCCTCAGCACAGCACTACATGTATTTTTGTCTTCTTAGTCAAGCGTGCAATGATGTGTTTAACAGAACCATTACTGTCCTAGATCCCTGCCAACACGGTGGAACAATCAGACCCGTGGATCCAGTGTCAGTGATAAAAATCACTAGATTATTTGTCCTGTTAAATTATCACCACCTTCCTCCTTTCTCTTAATCTTTCTGTGCTATTTTAATAAACATACAGAAAAGCTTCACATCTGTCACTGAATCACAAGCCACTTTTACAGGGGAAGTGCAGCTGTTTAGTGCTATGGGGCAAGCCTATGTTAATGAGAGAGCAGAGAGAAGGTTTGGGGTGCTCAGGGATTAAATAAAATGTTTATTGAAGAAATATAAAACCCAGAAGCAATCTGAAGTGAACTATGGATGAGAAAATCTAGGTCTAAGCATCTGAGAGGTTCCAGTCAATCCTTCCATGCCATCAACCCCCTTCTCCCTACAATAAAAGCTAGAAAATGCTTGGCATAATTTTTCTATCAACTCAGATGTAAACAGGACAGCTATCCAAACAACATTCTAGGTTCTCCTGGAATGTGCCCTCATTTAGTTCAGCTTATGCAAGTTCTGCTCTCAAAGCATCACAGTCTGGACACAGCACTGCTGTAGCTGCAAGCTGTGACCCCAGCCCATCAGTAACACTCACCAGTCCGTTGGATCGCCACACTTGCTATCTCCACGCTCTTCTCCTGAATCTTCTGCCATGAGCTATCTGCCCCTCTCACCCACTCACTCACAAGACACCTGTAGACGCCACCATCCACTGACGAGGCCTGGGATATAGATAACCGATACGTGTCATTCGCTCCTGTGTCCAAGCGGATATCTCCATTGCGGTAGCGTTCTTCATAGCCGGGACCTGGCTGGAATTTGCCTTCATGAGTCAAAGATAGGATGTCCCGCCAAGTGGATCCACTTTTTATCTGCCAAGTCACATGCAGGTGAGTATGCTCCGGTGAGGTGGTGACGGCTGAGCAGCGCAACTTGAAGGAGTCACCCTCAGACAGTCTGAGAGACATTGAGGAACGTGCTTTTGAACCACTCACCGATAAGCCATCAGAAATCACTATTTAAAAAACCAAAAGACACAAGCATGATAAAATGGAAGCAAGAAGAGAACACCCACACTGACCTGTTCAGGTATGAGGCAGTAAAACTACCACAGAACAACACTCTGCCAGTCATTCCTTCTTCCACACAAATATATTCCAGGAACAAGAAAATTCAGCTGAAAATCCATTAAAGGAAGCGCTCCACTTTAAAGAAGCCAAGACAAGTGTTCATTTATCCTTCCTCTCACTTTAGTTTCTCATCCACACATCATCATTTGGATTACTTCTACCCAGAACCATCTTGATTTTCAAGGGAAAAAAAGACACTAAAAAAAAAAAAATAGTCTCCCAAGTTACTACTAAAGAACCCTAAATGAGAGAACAAAGCTAGAGCATGACTGCAGCATCGACATGCTAAAGAGGAAAAGGAAGATTACCTCCTTCGTATATAAAGATCCCTAAATGACACTAAACAAGACAGAAGACAGGTTGTGTTTTTTTCCTCAAAGGTAGCCTCGCTACCCAGAGGCTTAGGGACATTGAAGTTTTGCAGACATCTTCAGAAAACCCAGAGCTCAGTTTTCCCATTTTTATTTACATATTTACTAGACAGAAAAAAGGAAAGTGTTGTTTATAGTAAACAGCCTCTGTTTGCTTCTTCACCCCACTTGCCTTTGCTATCATACTTTCCATTTTTCAATTTTGGCTTTAGGAGAATTAAGCAGGAACAGAGAGGGGAAAAAACCAAACCACAATGCGCTCATAAGCAATAGAAACATAATGTTCTTAAGGGTACATCTATAATCAATATTGAAAACAAATTTAGAGCACACCTCACTCTTCAGAAATACCTTTCACTTGGACCTCTGCATCATAATTTCCCTGAACGGTGGCATCAGTGCTGGGTGTGGAGCATTTGTATCTCCCTTGGTCAGTTGGCTGGATGTTTCTAATCACAAGTTCCACAGCATCGTTGCTGCTCCGTCTCAGTTTGATATCCCCGTGGCCCACACGTTTTTGGTACTCCTCAGAGGTGAATGTAGAATCCCAGGTACTCACTATCCGCACGAAGTCAGTCTCCCGGGAGAACTCCCAGTCAAAGTTCTGCTCGCTGGGTCCATCGTAGTCACTAACACTGCAAGGTATCACCACCTCCGTGCCCATGACTCGAATAAGAGGACCTTTGGGCACCCTCACAACACGCCCTCTGCAGAAAGCTAGGCGGGAGAATAAAGAGAGGGAGAACACATAGTTAACAAAGGAATTACCAGGATAGACAAAAAAAAAAAAAAAAAAGTAAGGTTGGACATCCCACTCTGCAGAAAGCTAGCACTAGTAAGAGCAATATTTCCCATTAACATTTGGTCTCACTGGAGCAGGAACCCCTAAACACATAATGTCTGGTTTGGGCAATCTTTGTTTCACTGCTTATTTACTAACACATTAGGTAATGAAATCTGGGAGCAGGGGGGAGGACTAGCCGTAGATCCAATGGGTAACAGTTCCTCTACTACAGACCAAGTGCTACGTAAAACACTTTAAAAATATTAATAAGTGGTTTGCATTACTACAGTGAGAGCATAATCTTATCAGGCACTTTTATAAGACTTCTGCTGACACCAGTAGAGGGTTTGAAGTAGAAAACTAACTCTCCCCTAGCTTGAGGGCCATGAGAACAGTAAGTTGACATTCTCCAAAAAAAAAAAGCATGGTCATTTCTGCCCTGAAGGGTCACAGCTTCTCTAACACAGGTAAACTCCCTTGCCTTCCTAATTAATTTAAAAGGAAGAACTGATTTCAACACAGTTTGCTTGAACGAACTTCTACAGCCTCACCTGTTTCTATAGCACACATCCCCTCTTTGGTCTAAGCTCCAGAACACGGGAGCATGAGCAGAGCAGGCTTCCTCCAGAGCAGAGGAACACACGATGTTCACACCGTGTTCTCTGGGACTGTCTCATTAGAAGGATAGAACAACAGCAGTTCTCTGCAGAAGGCTGGCAAAACAGTAAATTATGCTCCAGGCAAGAATGTGAACCACTTAAACTAGCCAGAGGACCTAGCAAAGATGCAGCAGGAGACTTTTCTGGTTGATTTGACTCTGTAGCCCAAAGAATAACCCCAGCAGCTGCATGTGGATTTTGGCAGGTTCTTACTTCCCAAGAGAGCGAACTGCTTGGATTCATAGTTCCAACCTGAGAAATCTTCTCAGAAAGAGAGGAGTACTACCTAAACTCAGTCTCCAACCATGAGCATCCTACTGCACCCCACCAGCTCCATACCCATAGCACAATATTTTAGCAGCCAGGTAGAACAGAAGCCAGAACAGTAAAGGACAGATCCTGCTAAAACCAAGTAGATGGCCATAACATCAAAAGCAATTGGACCAGAAGGTTGGTCTGAGATACCATAAAGGCAAAGCCAAATTTAAAGAAATCACCCATCAACACAAAGTCCAGCAATGCACAACAGCTCTAATTCACTGGCTACATTGGGAAAGCCACTGGCTAGTGTCAACACCAACACACTTGCTGAGCCTTCCCCTCCTATCACTCTGTACGTCTTCTTGCTGTAGATTAAGACCCTATTCCCTGGTTTAGAACCATCATGCCAATAGGTACACAGGTGTGGGCAAAGAAGTTAGTCTTCTGGACAGAAACCACCCACTGGGGAACATGTTATAAAGTGCAGCTTGTCCCCTCCAGAGTAGCATGGAGAAGGATGTATTAAAGAATCAGAAAACTACACAAGCAGCTGTACACACTGAGCAAAACTACAAGAGAAAAAGCTTATTTTTATCCCTAGCTACAGTTCAACGAACAGTTGAACCAAGGACTGACACTATCTTTGCCTCCCCAGTTCATAACTCCCAGCACACTCTTTGCTTTGCAGGCTGTTCACGTGTACAGGCTCAGTCATAATAGTCCAACTGCCTCATTGCCATGACCTTCTGTATTCAACATTAGTACTTCATTAAACTTACTTGTAATGCAGACTGAGGTTAATCTCTTACCCCTTATATCCCTCCCAGAAGACGGTTATTATGTACCTGATCAAGTGATTGACTAGTCCTAATAAGAAAGCCAGACTTCCTCTCCAGTTCACATGTGAATGGTGCAAAGAAAACCTCCACTGCCTATGTACTGTTCCACAACCAGATGTCTTTAAGGACATCTCTCTAAACACCAGCACCATATAGTAAAATCATTGATACAGGAAGAGTAAAACCATTGATACAGAAAATCAAGCAACAAAAAAATCAAGCTGTAGGGCTCCAATATACTTCCTGACTAGGTCTTCAGTGGCAGCTCCATTCAATCCTTCAAGTTATTCTCTTACAGAAAACAGTAACAGCAGCAGGTAAGCTTTAAAGCACTGCCTGATAGCCAAACCAGCTTCCAACAGACCACCGTGAGAAGTCAGCTCAGGATCCTGACTGAGGACACTCCTCACGTTGATGTCTCTCTGGAAAATACTCTCCTGTGGCACTAAAACAAGCAGACAACACTGTTCTGTATGTGTTTCCAGCTATAGACCCACATACAGTGCACTGCACTAATCCAGTCGAGAGGCGACAAAGGCACGACTAATGTGGCAAGGGCTGCACATTTGTGTCTGAGATTAGCACAGACGGCTCAGTTTCTCTTCTTCCAGGGTCACTAAAGACCCTTTAACACTAAAGGAAGGTAAGGGGTGATTAGCACCTTCATAAGAGAAGGCAGGCCAAAGCAAAAGATAGGGTCCCAGGGATTGCTCAGTGGGTGTGCTCAGCACCCCTCCCCTATTGCTGTAAAGCAATGACTATCCCCCTCCCCCACAGCACAGTCCCAAAAGCAACTCCAGTTTAACACAAAGTTGCAAGGATGGCAATGGAACAGGCTGCAGGAGAGAAGAGGGGACAGCCTGTAACAGTTACAATTTTATACTTTAACAAGCAGTAACAAATGGGGTTTTTTGTTAACATTTTTTGTTAGTGCTTGTAAAGTTTGTTTCTGTTTGTTACTGCTAAGACAAATTAGGATTCTCGTAAGGCAGGAGCACACAGAGACAGCATCACCAGGTAAGAGAATGAGACCTTACTGCAGAGCATCCATCTGCTGTGCACTGCCCACAGGTGAGCAGGACCACGCACAGGGCAGACACTCCAAGGGTCAGCTGCATTTCTAGGTGACCCAAGAGGCTCAGGAACTAGCAAGCTGTGGATTCAGAGTTCTGCCTTTTGTCCTGCAACAGTCAACAGCAATAGTATCCCTAGCTACTAAGCAAGCTGTTAGGTTCTTTGCTGTGCATTAGGGATTAACATTTCATGTAACTGTAGCAGAAGGCACAGAGCTACAGACACTGATCTTGGCAAGATGTGAGCTCCACATCACCCTGGCAGATAAATGAGGGGCTTTTACAAATATTTTATTCTTGCAGTGCCCTGTATTACTGGCATAGACCCTTCTCCACCTTCCCAGAGCAGTCAAAGTTCAGCTTTCATGATATGAGAGCTTCAAACTCTGTAAATTTGTTGGAACGTTTATTTTTCATGACACCTAATATATTTCACTGTTAATATAAAGTGACATGTTCTTAATGAATTCACTTGAATCCCATTTAACTGCAGAAACAGATGGAGCAGTACAGAGTAGTGTATACACTAGTGACAGAAAACAACAGAACTTTGACAATTCAGTATTTTTCAGTATCACGGAGACCACCAAAGATGTGTATTTAGTAGGAACTCAGTAACTGGCTCTGTGTCATCAACTGCAATGCTGGACATCAAACCTGCCTGAGCAGAAGATTAACGGTGTAAATACAAAAATTTTTACAGAGTTACCAGACTACCAGAAGAAATTGCAAGGAACAATTTTCCAGGAAAAAAAAAAAAAAAAAAATGATAATGGAGCCCCTGTAAGGAGGCCAGCACACAAACACAAGGGATGGAATTTGTTTCTTGGGCTCGTTAGACAGATGACAGGACTAGCAGGCAACACTGGTGCTTTTGCTGGGCTGGGCCAGAAACATCCATGCAGTAGGGCAACCACAGAGCCTTCATGGCTGTTTGTCGAGCACTTGTTTAGAGGATTCTCCCAAAGGAATGCATGAAGTACTCCGCCAGGAAGACGGACAAAGTGTGGCTCAAGGTAGAACAATAAACTGGGGCCTGCCACATTAATAATAGAGAGGCAAGGTAGCCCAGACAAGGCCTAGGCAGTTTTGAGCTACCATTTGTTCCCTAGCAATGGTCCATGAAGTATTTAATTTGTCCCATCACCAAGATGCACCACCTCACTGCTGCCCTTAAATGAAATCCTTTCGAAGAGGAGAACAAGGAAAGCAGATGACTGAATAGATAGGTTGTGAAGTCCATCCGAGTACATTAGATAGCAACCTGTCATTTTGAGGATAACCAAGAAAAAAAGGCAGCAAAATTGCAGCAGGATCTACAGAACAGGTGGCCTGTTTAAACTCTCAACAAACCACACAAGGAAAGGGCTGGTGAGGATTTCCTCTTGCATTAGGGACATTGCCACAGATGAGGAAAAAGTCTCCTAGGAGCCTCATCTCCGTACAAGTTTTGCATCTACGATCTTTTATGAAAGAAAGAGATGAAAAATAATCTGTGGAGTTGCCCACAAGGCTGAGAAGGTACTACCATTGCAAGAACACACTTGCTGCTCCACCACTCTTACACAAGGTGCTTCCTTCAGCTGGCACTAGACAGCTCTAATAAGAAAACATGTTCTCTTAGCAGCACAGAGAAGGAGGTCGACTCTATGTCTGCCAGCCAAAGGCAAATGCAACGTGACATGCAGCAGGAAGCCAATTAAGGCCAAAAAAGTAAGAGCTGAAGAATGAGTAAATTGGCTCAGACTAAGCACTCAAGCCTCTGCATCAGAAAGACTTAACACACAGAGTCCAGCTCCTCAACCAAGGCAGTCACGGGAGACACAGCAACAACTTTGCTGATGCCTTTCATCTCGAAAGAGCTTTCCAAACAAAAGGTTGCTTCACTTGCCAACTAAACATTACCATGTCTGGGAAGGAAATATGGCAGCCCGTTCAAATTCACAACAGTTTATGACAGGAAAAAAATACTGCAGCCAACTTTGCAAATGGTGGCAACAATTTTCCCTCCCTGAACTCCATTTATTTTCAACCTAGGCACCGCTTTGCTGCAGCACTGTGTAAATGACAGGATGGAGCAGAGACAACCCTTCTTGTGCCACACTGGAGAAGAAATGAATTCCCTGCCATCAAAGCTGTGCAGTCGGCCTCCTATTTCTAGCAAAATCCCAAATCTTCCACTTCTGGACTACACTGCTTAACTACAATATTTGGTATTCATGAAGCCATTTTACAGAATGGAGGAAAAAAAATAATGTATTTTTTGCGTCTCCTTTTGTCCCACCAGAGACATGTCCCCACAAATCCTCTTCCTCAGTTTTGACAGAGAACTGATCAGGCTCCCACTGGGAGGCATTCAGTGACTTTCCCTAGCAAGCAGGCAGGTGAAGGGACAGACAGCACGCCACACATTCACGGGCGCTTCTCTGGGGAAGGAGAACCAAAGCATATCACCATGGGAGGCTATAATCCTTATCTCCAGTCTTCCCCTTTTCCCCCAACTCCAATTATCATCAGGCAGCTACACATCAAGAATGTCATCTGCGACTATCTGGGAGAGAAAGAACAACTTATAACAAACACTACTACAATGTTTGAAAACCTTTTAATACTGTTAATGCAAACATTTTTTTAAAATATATAACATGATTTTCCCAGAAGAGACATGTACACAAACAGCATGTTGCTTTGGGATTTCCTCCCCTTTTTAAACACAACCAATTAACTTTTCTATCCTACACTGTATGAGAGGAAAAGTCAGAGAGATTAAGCAGAATAAAAGGAATTTCTTTAAGTACCAGAAACGCAGCTAACTATTGAAATTTCTTTACTGGTCTCAAAAAAAAAAAAATTAAAAAAAAATCTAAATAAGTGAGATCTCTTACCATTCCTGCTTAACACATGACAACATCATAGTCTACTTTCCAGTGCAGACAAACACACATTAGAGGTTGGGATCTACGCTAAATAAAGTGGTAGGTTCTTGCTACTCTTTCCAAATTACAAAATTCAGATCACTCTAATCTGCAGAAGCAACCCGCACCTTACAACCAGATAGCCTGCACAGGGAGGAAACAAGGAGCTCCTTTGAGTCAGACCAAATCTGATTTCTTACGTTGAAACTGTAATCACCACGGTAGCCTAGAATCATCTGAAGGACACAAGACACTGTCCACATCTTGCAAGCCAACAGTACTGTTACACCTCCCTGACTGCAATACTCCCTACCTAAAAAAAGAATGATAGATTTTTGTGTCTTGAAAGATCTGCAGCATATAATCTGAAGATATCAGAGAAGAGTGAATGAAAAAGTCCATGAAAGAGACATTTACATTGTTCTTTCCCAGGCGGCTAGGATTCTTTTTTTAGATAATGTAGAGCTCTTATCAAAAGGAATTAGCCTGGGTGTAATTGCTTAAAACCCATTATCTCTATCAGGATGAAGAAACGCATACTGCATCTTAAGTGAGGCCTCAGAAATGCTATCAAACTGCAAGGCTGCTGGATTGCTTTAATCTCCATACCATCTGAGTTATCTCAGAAAAGCCACATATCCAGCACTGGGTGAAAAAGCAAGTACCTTCCCAGTTGGACTCCACCTATACCATGTTGATTAAGATTCACGTGAAAGGATTAAAACAACATATGTTGCAGCACAGTAATGACCTGCTGTCTTCCCCCTTCACCTCCCCTAACCCACCACCTCCAAGAAAAGGTGTTTCAAATGCACCTAAGCAAACCACAAGGCTTTCACTAGGACACAGTTCTTAATTATCACAGAACCACAGAATGGTTTGTGCAGGAAGGGACCTTAAAGCTCATCCAGTTCCATCCCCTCGCCATGGGCAGGGACACCTTCCACCAGACCAGGTCGCTCCAAGCCCCGTCCAGCCTGACCCTGAGCACTGCCAGGGATGGGGCAGCCACAGCTGCTCTGGAAAACTTCCAGTGCCTCACCACCCTCATAGTAACGAGTTTCTTCCTTATGCCCAATCTAAACATACTCTCTTTCAGTTTAAAACCATTGCTCCTTGTCCTGCCACTACAGGCCTTGGTAAAAAGTCTCTCTCTGTCTTTCTTATAAGCTCCCTTTAAGTACTGAAAGGCTGTAATGTGGCCTCCCTGGAGCTTTCTCCTCTCCAGGCTGAAGAACTCCAAGTCTCTCAGCCTTTATCCATAGAAAGGTGGTTCTGCCCCTCCTCTGGCCCTGCTCTAACAGGTCCGTGTCTTTCTAGTGCTGAGGGCTCCAGAGCTGGACACAGTACTCCAGGTGGGGTCTCACAAAAGCAGACTAGAGGGGGAGTCCCTTGATCTGCCGGCCACGCTTCTTTTGATGCAACCCAGGATAAGGTTGGCTTTCTGGGCTATGAGCACACGCTGCTGGCTCGCGTCCAATTTTTCATCCACCAGTATCCCCCAGTCCTTTTCTGCAGGGCTGCTCTCAATTCATTCATCCCCCAAGCCTGTACTGATATTGGGGATTGCCCCAACCCAGATGTAGGAACCTGCATGTGGCCTTGTTGAGCCTCATGAGGTTCACATGGTCCCACTCCTCCAGCCCATTCCTCAGGGTTCCCCTGTGTGGCATCCCTTCCCTCTAAATAAATCAACCGCACTCTCAGCTTGGCGTCACCCACAAACTTGCTGAGGGTGCGCTCCGTCCCACTGTCTGTCATTAATGAAGATACTGAACAGTACCAGTCCTAATACAGACCCTAGAGGGACATCACTTTTACTCATCTCCATTTGGACACTGAGCTGCTGGCTGCAACTTTTTAGAGCCATCCAGCCAATTCCTTATCCATCAAACAGTCCACCCATCAAACCCATATCTCTCCTGTTCAGTGACAAGGATGCTGTGTGGGACTCTGTCAAGGGCCTTACAGAAGTTATGGTAGGCAACAGTTGCTCTTTCCTTAGCTACCAATGCAGTCACTCCATCATCAAAGGCCATCAGATTACTCAAGCAGTTAAGTTACGCTACGGTGCATCTTTCCATTTCCAGGAGTCCTTCTACGTAGCTGTTAGATGTTTGCTGCCTTATACAGCTAGTTACCCAAGCTGTATCTGTCATTAATGGAGAGAAGCTCTCTGAAAAACTTCTCTCCCACTGCTGCTTCTAATTAGAGCTGAGGGGGACAGCCACCTGAGCTTAATAGAAAAACTAAACAGATTTTCCATGCTTCTCCTTCACCCCTTTTAAAAAAAATAATAAAACCCAAAAAAAAAACCTTCACCAATGAAAGAACCCACCACTCCCACTCTAAAAACATGAGCACAATGAGTCACATGAACATCCAGCGCGTCAGACCTGATCTGCTCTGCCCAACACAAGTGCCTGAATGATGTTACTTAGGATAAATAGATAGTAATTGGCAAGTTCAGATCTGGAAACAGCAGTCAGAAGTTCTTGTTATCTAAAAAGACTGGGACAGAAAGAGAATGATACTTCACCACATAAAAAAAACAACACAACCAAGCCACTACACCACTGCAGATAGTCCACAGATTGCCTGATCACTGCCCAAAACCATCTGTTTTGTAAAAATTTCAGTGAACTGTCTCACAGGAAGGAAAGCCTCCTTCCTCTGCCACGTTTCTCTGCTAAGGCAACCGCAACAGGCAGAATTGCCTCTCTGGCTGTCTCTTGGGCTACCAGGAATAAAGCGCTGTTCACCTGTTCGATTCCATCCTTTTGAAGACCAGCTGAGTAGCATCTCTTTCATCCAAGCACACAAGCCATGCCAAAATGAGCCACAAGAATTTGCTCTAAGTGCTTTTGTGGATTATTCCTGCTACAATACAAGGAAAAGAGACCGGTAAACTACAGTAGAAGCTTGTAAGGCAGAAACCAGGTTGCATATGCAGTACTAATTAGAGTGTAAAACACAATCACTGGCTGCTGACAGCACAGATCCCACTGTGCACCGCTGTTTCCCAGTCATGGGGAGAGGTACGCTATTGGAAGGTAGAGCAAGGCATACAGCAGGTAGAGAGGAAAGAAGAAGCCATATAAACCTTTCCCAGCTGTGCAAAGCACAAAGCTAGTTTGTTAGAGTGGCCTCTGGCAGGCAAAGAGCTGTGGCACCACTGGTCCAAACAGAACAAACATCTAACTGGCAGAGATAATACTAAAGATCATGTTTTAGATTCCTAGGGATGTCAAAGAACTCCATCACATATGATCTCCGTTTCCTTTCCCTACCACTGACTGACAGTTGAAGATAAAAGGCTGAATCTAAAGAACTACATTTGATCAGTTTCCAAAACGCAGCTGGGATCAAAAGAGGAAGGAGAGAAAAAAAACAACAATGAAATGCAAGAGTCAACATGCTGCTTCTTCCCAGGTCTCACCTGAAATACCTGTCCCTGCTACCTCATTTACTTTCATCCCAATAGTCTCACAGAAATCAATTTTTACCGTACTCTGCCAGAGCAGCCCGTTTAGGTTACCTGGTGACATCTGACCCAAAAAGTCCAGGGACTCTGGAAGTGGTATTTAGTCTGCCACACAAGACAGGTGATTTTCTGTTGTTCTGCTTCAGAAGCAATTTGTATTGCCAGAGGAGAAGTTCAATATGTTATGTTCTAAGGAAAACAGTCGACAAAGCAGTAAAGCCCACAACTCAAAGCTGAAAAGCTAGCAGAGTTGGAGGCAGGGCTGCAAATATTTGTAGGAATGCTGTACATCTAAAGTATCTTCACATGTTCTTTAGTGAAGAGGAAGGATACAGGTTAAAAACTGTAATACTAATTCCAACTCAAGAGGCTGCATAAATTTACCAATATTTTTTAAAAGTCCTCAAACTGGAATATAAAGAATTAAAATCAGTGCTGTTCTGCAACATCATTAACCTGCTCTTATCTGTAATCTTAAATCTTTCCCAAAGCAGGTGGAACTGAGCAGAGCAGTCCAAATCCATTCACTCTATACCGCAGTCTCCTCCGGGCAGAGACCAACCCTTTTCTTTGCTCTGTGTGCAATGCAGCACACCACTAGGATTAAACTGAACTTTCTTTGGATTTGACTGGAGAAAACAATCAGGCTGTAATAGATCATTTCTAAATCTGCATCTACATTAACTAGAATCACACACTGAGCGTGAAAATCCAAGACAAGACAAAAAAAAAAACAAATCCCAGGCAAGATCATGTTAAACTATAAAAGCTAATACATTTTTCAACCGGCACGGTTTTAAATAGAACATAGCATCGAGCCAAGGTGAGAAAGCTGGAAAGCTCAGAAAAAGTACTTTTGTCAAGAGACTTTTTAATGCTCATGTAGCAATATCCATGTGTTTCACAAATCTATACTTTCACAAATTATACATTTAAAAAACCAAAATCCTGGAATGCTCCCTCCTCCACTCTCCTAAAAATAATTTCCATTATCATCATCCCCTTTTCCTCCCAGAGCAGAAGATACTGATTTTTACCAGTGTGAAGTAATCACTAGTTTTCCAAGTTATCTTTAAGGTTAAGTAATATCTGAAAAACACTAAAAATGTTTTCAAATATAAGTAGTGCTGACTCCAATATAAAGTCTTTTACTTTTCATTGACAAAAATACTAAACACAAAAAGAAAAAAAAAAAAAAAGAAAAAACACCAACACCTATTTGGGGGGTTTTGTGTGGTGTTGGTTTTTTGGGTGGTCATTTTGCTGTTTGGGTTTTCAGGGGGCTGGGGGTGTCAGTGTTCACTTTTGGGGCTTTTTTTACCTTAAATCTGGTGGCACTTATCCACCACTATTTAACTCAAGACACATCCGTACCAGACAAAGTCCTGTCTAAAGCAAAGTTAAGTCTAAAGGGAATCAGAAGATGAGATTTAAAAAAGCCACATGCTTTCATAATCCAGATATTATTAAACTTAACCTCTACTTCCCCAAAAATTGTTTTTGGGGATCATTTCAAATCTCAGTACACAGAGACTAGTTTCCCAGCAAGCATTCCACGGGACAAGGGAATGCATCACATCGGCTTCAGCAAAAAACAGCAACAGAGCAAAACCCAATTACAGAAGTCAGCAGCCACACCACCAAACAACCCAGCACACACGTTAGGCTCTCAGACTCTCTGGTTGGGATCCTGAAGAGCAGCTTCACTCTGTTTGCATCTGCTGTTATGAGAGATTATGGAAGGAGGTATCTGGGCAGCAAAGCTGCTGGAACTGCTGAACAAGGCAGCATATGGCACTGGCCTACCTTGGCTCCATGCTTGACAATTGATTTGCAGCCATGGAGCCAGTGGAGAGATGGATCTCAGTGTTTATAGAGTAATCCTTTTGGTCTGTAATTTAATTATCTAACGGTCCCATCTTCACCATAAATAACCTCCAAGCAAGCAGCCACGTTAAAAATGTCAACACCAGATGCACACAGAATGGGTGTTAGGGCACGGGAATGAGTACCTGTGCCTCATCGGCACATGCAGGTAAGTCCAGTAGCACAGCTATTGCCAGCTTTTCAATGCAGATGTACTCGGACAGATTAACTGACTAGACCAAAGTCAGGCAGCAGAGCAGGAGCAGTTAGGAATACAACACAGGCGTTCCTGGTTTCAGGCTTAGTGCTCATTTCACTGTATTACACTGTTTCTTTACATAAAGATGAAAACAAAGATACGCACAGCTAGGTAAAGACGACATAAGCAAATGCAAAGCAGGCAGCTTGTGCTCTATCAGCTGGTACCCCCATAGCTCAGGAGCCCCCCCCAAGGACTTCATTTGGGCACCCATACCACCACCATACCATACTCCTGTCTACAACCTGGAAAACTAGAGACCAGTGTTTTCCAACCCCTTCTCTCGGAGCCCATAGATCCAATTAGCTCTCAAAAGCCAGTTTCAGGTCATGCAGAGCAATACTGTTTAGTATGCTAATCTCTATGGAGCCTGCATGTTAGGAGCACAGATATTTTTCTCCTAGACAAGAAGGAATTGTACGCATGTGTGCACACGGAGTATGATTTAAGAGACATCAGGGCTCTTCCTCCTTTAATACAAGATTTACATAACTAATTCTGTAATTGAGAACAGGACTGCAGGTATTTGCAGTACTTGTTGCTGCTGAGCTTTTATCATTTACTATGGCACTGATGATGAGAAACTATCTTGCCCCAGAAAAGGCAGCTAGTCTGGTCTCCAGAATAAAAAAAGCGGACACATGAATTTACCCATTTCAGGAAGAGACATTTTTCATTCTGGTATTGTTTTCCTCTTGCAAAGGAGAGGGTCAGCAGTCTGGAGCAGGCAAGAGATCCAGATAAGAAAAAGACAAGAACTCAGGGGCGTAAAACAACATCTAGAAAGCACACAGGGATTCCAGTCAAGGTCTTTAAAAGGGTCTGTGTAACACCCCCACAGACCATTACATAAAATTACCCCCAGATGGGTCTGCAAAACAGCTGGCTTTAAAAAACAGGCATCCCACAGCACTCTTCATTAGCTGAAAGAGACAAATATCAACATGGACAGTTCTGAAAACACAGGAAAAAGCTTCACAAACAACATTCAAATCAAGATAGTTGGTTGCATTAAGACGCCTGAAAATTGAGAATAAAGTATTAGATCAGTAGATGGAACTCAAGATGGCCTGCTTATTTACTTCACTAATATTTAAAAAGCAAAAAAAGCTTATCTCCCATCACACAGAAATTTAAGGCTAGCACAACTCTCTACTTTAGCAGCTAGCACAGTCCAAAAGGAGAAAAGGCTGTGGAGGACAGTTGGTACTGAGGCCCCAAGGAGCATCCTATGCATGTTTGACGGTTTGCGTTGGGCCAGGTTCAGTGCCACAGGCCAAAGACCCAAGGGTACCTGAAGCACAGCACATACACTCCTAGAGTAACACTTCTGGTTCAGTTACATCCAAAGGAATCCTAAGTGCACACTCAGATTGCTTCCGGGTAAAGAAAAGCAATGTGCAGAAAGCGGGGCAGTGAGGAGATTCACCTCAGAAATTCAGTCCTTGCCCCAACTAAAATGGTAATGAACATGCTGCATGCGTGCTCCTAAAGGACACTTAAAGGGCTGCTCATAATTTTACCTGAACTTCAGTGTGGAAATGGGAATTCTTCCCTAAACCACAAATGTGAGCTAAGCCATGAACAAATGTATGGCTAGGATATGATATCCACCCACACTTCACAGTGTTGCTTATCCCTGCTACACAAATTTAACAGCCAAAATTTTCAAAAAAGCATGCAAGAGTCAAAAATTTGCTGGCATTCACTGCCTCCAAGAGCTTGAAGGCAAATTAGCTGTGTAATTAGCTGCCCGTGCCCCTCAGTTCTACCTCTAGAAAGCTGTTCTCACACAGGAAATGGTACCGAATGCTGCTGCTGTTTGATTTACTAGATTAATTTTACCAGACAAAAAGAAGAAACCTTCTGGAACAGGTGGGCAGGTATGTGCATGTCGACAACACACAAGCGATTCAAAAACCAGCAGAGAGCTGAACTACCTCATGCAAGACATTTACCTAGTACAACTCTGCTCCCAGTTACCCCATTCTTGGGGAGAAACAAGCTCCTTTGTACTTGCACCTTCTAGAGAAAGCAGAAAAAAAACCCCAAAAAACCAAAAAGAAACCCAAACCAAAACCACTCCACTCGCAGCCAAATTTAGCTAGTTCAAGAAATGAAGAGGTTCAATTTTCAAAGAACCCTGAGCATTAATATTCTGGGGAACTAAGTCTCTTTGTAAAGTTTCAGGGTCAGAGCCTCGAGCCTTCAATCACCTCTGAAAACCTTGCCCTGTATTCACTGTAGGTATTTTGTTATCTCCAGTAGTAGAATAGTAGGGTTTGTCAATTCAGTACCTGGCTGAAGAAGTCCAGCTGTCTTCTCACATTCCCCAGCACAAACTGAAAGTCTTTTCTCCCTTTAGATTATATGCCAGCAAGTTTTCACCGTTACCTGTTTTGACTAACTCAGCATTTGCAGTAGTATCTACTCTTACCTCAAATGAAAGGCAATTATGTCTGGTGCAAAAGCAGCAGCTGTTAACAGCATACAATATAGAGCAACATGAGAACAGAAGCGGAAATTACACCACTAGTTTAGAAAGTCAAGGGTGTCAAAATTCACCTGGAAAGCCATAGATGGACTTGCCCACAGACACTACAAATAGCAGTCCACATTTTAAAACTGCAAGAGAGGATTCTTAGCAGTAACTTTCAAGCACCTTTGAGATTCCTAGCTAACAGGTGTCTTCCTGAACTGCCCCCTTTACCTGAGGACAAACAGCCCTCAGGTAAGAAAGGAGATGTACTCAATGCACAGGGAGAGATAATATTCCCCAGAGGTACTTCTGATGAGGTCCGGAAAGCTGGGGCACAAAACATTGCTGTCCAACGTGCAGAGCATGCCCTGATCCCTTTTAGAGAACATATCCTGAAAGCCATGTCAAGTCAAGGAGGCCCGGTCACCCAGCCTTAGCACCAGAGGCGATATGAACTGACATATCCTTCAGAATGCAAACACAAAACACAGACCCATACGTAATAAAATAAAAAAACAACAACAAAAAAAACCCACCAAAAAAACCAACACACAAACCAAACCAACAAAAACAATTAAAAAAAAAAGGAAGAAAACAGAAATGTGAAATACATTTGTATCACAGCAACCTATACCCAAGAGGTATTTATTTGGCATTTAGGCCTTGAACTCTGGCTGCAAAAAACTGAACTGAAAGCCTGATCGCACAAACATTAACAAAAAAAGGATAAGCAAGAAAGGCACTGAATGCTGTGCAATATCAGGAAATTCCCCTTGCTCCCATACTTCATGATAACAACTGAAAAGATAGCATTGCTTGAAAAAGTCGGTGTTATATCTAAGCCCCAATGGGCAAAAGAAGAGGAGTTATGCCTTCATTAATACTCAGAAAGACATGCAGTATACACGTAGTCAGACTTCTCAATGGACGGTTTAAAAATAAAGGACCCTCCTCCCAGCTCAGCATCTAGCTATGTCCACTATCAGTGATACGTGACAATATAAGAACCATAACAAGACGACTGACAAGCCCTATGTAGATACGACAAAACTGTTTATTTCTCTTAATTTCTTCATTGTTGTAAATTCATACTTTAAGGCTTAAAATTACTATTTATACTCCCTGCTCATTTTTTATTTTACTACATCACAAAATCAGATGGGTTTAGCTCCCCTGTCGGTATGGCAGTCATAAATCATGTTAACAACACTACCCTGTAATAAAATTTGTTTATTATTAGAGAGCAATCAATATTATTACTTTTATAAGCAAGTAACAAAGTACCTAGAAGGCACTCTTGCTGCTAGTGAAGACCTGAATAGAAGAAGGTACATACAGCACTTAAAGAGCTCTAGTTAGCTACAGCTTCCCTCTCCCCTCAACCCCTGCCTCCCCATTTAATTTTTCAGAAATAAGAACAGGTTTTTAGAGATTAATGATCTGAAGAGAATTTCCCAGGAGCTTAAACCAGTTAAAATCCACATCATCAAATTAAGACATTTCAAAGAATTCAAGCAGAAGAGCACCCGCCGTAATGCAATGCAAGAGCAGCCTACAAGCGCCTCCACTGTTTGTAGTTTTATAGCCTAAGCCTACCAAGAGTCAAAAAAACAGGGTACAAAGCACACAACTAGATCAAGTTTTGCCTTTTCCCAGACAAAACACAGATTATTTCAAGATCTTTGTCCCTTTCACAAGGAATAAATAAGCCTTGGACAAGGGATTGCTAAGAAATCTTCAAGTACAGAAGTCCAGACTGTCTCTAGATTGAAAAGAGCACTCTTTTATTGTCTTTTATCGTAAAAGGACATCCTCTTTGTCAAAGAGAACTGGTGTTAAAAAAAAATTTAAAAAAAAAAATCAGTTTAACACTTGAGTAATTATCTCCCTGGGCAGTTCTAAGGTATTTGTACTTTTGCCTGTCCCATTCACAGTACTGTACTTTCATCTATTAGTAGTTCAATTCAAGAAATTCTCTACCTGTCCATCACCTACCGTTGCTCAGTACAATCAGTGAGATCTTCCAGAATTCACTGAGATCCTATTGATAAAAATCTCTCTACTGATGAAGAGAACCATCTTCACTAATCTGCCTGGCAGAAGTAGTCTTCCCTTCTAATCATTACAGGAGTTTACAATTCTAATAAAGCTGTACACACATCCCATTATTCAGATCACAAAATCTTTGGGAAAAGAAAGCTCTCGGGCATGGTGCTGTAAATCACCAAAACCACTTCTTATTCCTAGCTGATCAGAGCTTTAAAAAAGGGTATGTACACAGCTGACTGCTAGGAAAAAGTCACAGGCATGGTCAATCAACTGGTTATCACTGAAACGACCATCTGTTAAGCAGCAGAACTCAACTGAGATTATAATCAGAACCCTATTCTCTACAGGAAGGATGCATATGTATACACTGTTCAGCCTAAATTTTGAGTGAAACCCACCCAAACAGATTTATTGTAAACCAAGCCTGTACGTTATCTGCAGAGCTCCTCAAACAACGGCAGAAGTAAAAGCTGCGTCCTTGAATGTCAACACGAGAAGCTAGTAACAAATTTAGCATCAATCACCATTGTGGACTGTTTCAGCATTTCTGTATATTTGTGGAAATGCACAACAGTTGAATGGTGAATTACAGACATCAAAGCCAGACTAAGACCATGAGACAGTACTGCAGTTACAAGAAACATCCTGCAGAAAAGTTTAAAATGACGCTCCTTAACTGCTGTCTGTAAAAGGGAAGAAAAAAAGGACAGACTTCCTCAGCCTAACTTCACAAGCTCCTGCTAAGCCTGGATGTCACTCAGTTAAATGTTCGCCCCTATTTCCTCCTTAAATGCCAGAAATGTCAAAGGACAGCGAAAGAAAACACTAACTCATTCCAATTAGTTTCTATCTCAACATAAGAAAAAACTCTTACAACGGAGCTAGATGATGGGGCGGGGTGTGTGTGTGTGTGTGTGTGTGTAATCCAGAAATAGTCATATAGAAATTCCACTGTACATCACCACAAATTCAAAGAATGTTCTGCCAACTATTTCATTTTTAGAGCTCACTTGGTTTTAAACTCTGGTTTTATTATTACTTGGGACTTGTGACAGGAGCTTCCATGCAATGCATAATTCAGCATGCATGTGGCAGAAATCATCATCAGAATTATAACTTCAAGTCACAGAATAACTGTATACTAGCAGCAGTAATGTAGCCACAGTTGTCTAAGGCAATATTCTTTAGAGATCTTTCTTTAGACCAGCTGATACAGTCAGAGGAAATGGCATACAAGTCCTCCTTCTGAAATAGATGCCGTGGAGGAACCTCTATAAAGTTTCACATGCACAGTTATACCTTCGCTATCACCCTGCATCAACGAGCAAAAAACTCAGCTCAAGTCCCACAGCCTCTCACAGTTCTGTCCTATCAAATATATATACACGCCAGTGCTCCTACCCATAGTGACTTTCCTGTAGAACAGGACACCCAAGATGACCTGACAAAATCCTTGCTGGCATTCACACTTTTCTGATGCTGCCAAAATGACTGTTTAGGCAGAAACGGATTCAAATGGAGGAAAAAAGGCAGGCAAAAGATTACTTCATGCACAGAAGCAGATGTTCTGAAAGAGAGAGATTCCGCTTTCCTAAAAATGCCAAGAATATATACAACAGATACGCAGAATTCTGTGGAAATGAGTGCTATTCAAGCTTCCCAGCAGGTATTCACCATCCTTTATCTACTTCAATACAAAGCATGCGTGGCACCTTTTTCAAGAAAATTAAGAACTACCCCCGTACAGGCAGGCTAGCCAGGAGGCAGGCTAAGGCTGGGGCAGCAGAGCCACAGATCCACACCAGCTCCCACCAGCTGTCCAAGCTGCACCCAACGTACAAACCTGCCGTCCCCAAAGAATGCCACAGCACAACAAGAACAAGGTTAGCCATATTTGCTGCACATCTTTAAAAAGTTAAGTGCCCCAGCCCAACAGGACCTACCCATACACACTGCTGCCTCTGAGGAGGTACTAGAGATCCGTTTTAAACAGGGTAAACTTAACACTCGGGAGCAAATTTTGTATCAAATTACAAGACAGTAGCTACACGCAATTGCCTGTGAGGAGTTTAGGGGTCTTGCTAAACAGACAGGAATAGTCTGACCTGGGTATTTCCTGACATCGTCTGGTGGCACACATCTAGGACTACACAGAGGTCTTAAAGGTAGGGCATTACTTACCACAAGTTAAAAATCCCTTTGGCTCTATGTATTGAAAGCAACTGTCAATTCACAAGCCTTTCAGATTTATAATGCCTGTAAAAACAACAATTGATGGGGAGGTGGCAGAGGGAAGCGGGGATTTTAAATAGTACTGAGAAGCACACAAATAACTTTGAAGGCCAAAGTTATTTGCTCACCCATGCGAACAGAACAGTCAAGAACAGGGCAAACAGGGATGTCCCCTCAACAGCCTCCATACCTCTGGCTGGTTTGTATCAGAAGCTGGGTACCAAGCTCTCTCAGCCTTGTTCAAAGAGTGATCTAGTGACTACAACACCACCCAGTACCTGCTGCTATTTAGCTCGGGCCAACAGACATATGTTGACTCAACTGGAGCAAAACCAACAATTCATTTTACACAGGCCCAGCAAAAGTTAAACACAAGGCTGGATTCACACCTGCAACACTCAAAAGCAGAAAACTTCAGCTTTACGCTACCAAACTCCCTGAGACTAGCCGTCCTCCACCATCAATTCACAACATGGGCCCATATGTCAAATATCTTCAACCTCTGACAATTAGCACAAGGTTTCAAGCCTAAAGCTGTCCACCACAGTAACCCTTTTAACATGAGAGTTTGACACCTCAGCAAGGAGGTAGGGAGAAAGAGCACCTAACCTACAATCAGTCTTCTCCATATGCTTTCAATATGTTTAACGCACATCGGCCCTAAGGAAAGGGTCCTAAGCAGGTCCAGCATGCATCATTGCTAGATCTTCTATGAGCCCATGGTCCCCTCTCCTCACACCAGGTACCCCAAGTGCCATTTTTTCTTCTTACCCTCCGTGCACCCAAGGTCAAAAAAGACCTTATGCCAGCAGGCCAAGATAAAAAGAAAATCATCAGCATTAAGTAAGTGTTCCTCATCACTATGTCATTCACAGAATCTGCAGCTTGGGCCCTTGCCTCCTCCCTGGCAAAACCTTCAAACATCTTCTCACTTCCCTGCACACCCGCTCTTCTTCAAGGCTCACCCTGTAGCTCCGTGACTGGTCCAGCAAACAGCTTCTCCGAACACTTTGTTTCAGCCCAAGCTACAGTTGCAGGATATCTCATGTTAGCAGCCTCCTCCAAGGTGAAAACCTCAGTTGCAGGGCTTTAATTCCAAGAAATATCTGTGCACTTATGACAGTCACTTGACCGAAGTCCCACTGTGGACTGGAAGCAAGACACTACAGCAACAAGGCAACCCTGACACTAGAGGGATTACTGCTGACCCCAGACTGTCACTCATGTGAGAACAGGATTCACTCTGGACTTTGGCCAAACCCACATATGCAAAGCAAGTTCTCATCCCAATGCACTAATATCAGAACTGATTATAAGAATACAGAAGAAAAAGAAGCCAGCAAGTTGCTTTGATGGCATATGTGTGTTCCATGAAAGCACTGTAAGGGGACTAGTTTCTTACTCTGGGCAGGGATTTTCAACGCAGGGAAAGGACCCACCTTACAAGTCTGGGTACAGAAGCATCCAGTGCATCAGCCCTGCATCCACCTGTAGGTTACTAGCCTTTGCCCTGATGTGCAAAGAGGTGTGTCTCTACAGCTTCAGATAGGGAGAAAAATCTCTATATATACATACAAACCAAAAGCTGACTGCCCACACCAAGGGGAGGGTCAGTGAGAAATACTTTAAATCACCTTTTAACAGCTCCTTTCTAAGTAGCTTTGGCATATCTCCGTTGTTCCTTATAGGTTTATGAGGCAAAGTCTGGAACACGAACACTCCCTACGCCCTCTGGTCATGTGCAGAAACAAGGATACCATCTGAAGCCTCCTTTGCTCTTCAGCTATTTTGGAAGGACATCCCCACCCAGTAACTCTACTCACAGCACTGCAGCCTTCTCCTGGTCCCTCCCTTTCAGAGTCAAAAGGCAAGACACCAGCATCAATTCAGATGCCACAGCATACCCTGCAGCCACACACATCACGCTTCAGTCCTTGCTTTAAACTCTGCAGGAGTCTACAATTAGATATTCTATTTACCTGCCAGTGGTGAGCAGAAAACTTTGCTTAGAAAACTACGGTATTTCAAGACTTGGTTGCAGAGCTTTGAGAAACTTGTGGTTCTTACCGAGGCTGTTCTGTGGTGATAACTGCCCCAACACCACCATCTCATACAGGCACACCTTTAACTCATTCTTCCATTTTAAACAAGCCATTCCCCCACTTCCCTTTCTCTCTGGAATGTGTGTCCCGCTTCAGTACTCTCTCCTCACCTTCCTTACCCCACCACTAATTTCTACCAACAGCCACGCTTCCATGCCCATTGACCCCTGGCTATATATGCTATTTTCTCAACCTTGTTTGTTTGTTGTTGTTTTTTTTAAGTAAACACACAAACATAGGGATGTCAACAGCTTCGCAACTATTGACAGGTGCCTATCAATACAGTTGCCAGCAACCAGGGCTCAGTCAATAGCTTTTTAGTGTCCTTTCAACCCTGCTTTGTGATAGACATGAAAGACCCAGGCTTACCTTGCTAACTTCCCACCTCCAGACAATCACAGAGTGATTTTGTCTCTGATAAGCTGTCAAGCTCTTTATTTTCTCACTGATGAAGCCTGCTCCAAGCACTTAAGCTCTCTAAGCCAAAAGGTACAGCATGCCTTGTCTAGAACCAAACCCTGAGATCAAAGGGAAACAAGGTTGATGCAATAGACTTATTACTCCGCATTAATTTAAATCTCTGTATGAACTGACTATGAACAAGGACACTCTATATACAACATAAAGGCTCTTTACATAGACATAAATTCCATCCACTGACACCACCTGCCAGCACTCAGTATGTCACTGTGCTTCTGGAGAACACAATACTTATTTTGGGAGATGGTGAAGGTTGTAACATCTGGGTAAATATTACAGGTGGTGCTCTGAAAGCACAAAATAGTTTGTCACACGGTAAACGCAAAGGAAGATGCATCACCTCTCCCACCCTCTAGCACTCAGAAGAAAATTAGAGCACAGACGGAAAGACTAACACCTCACTGCTTATTCTAACAGTTTCCATTAACAAATAATTGCCTGTTTTCACCTCAGTATTACTTGCTGTATCCAAGCACAAATGAATACATGTACTGATTAGACATACATTTCTGGGGAAAAAAAGGTATGAAACTTAAATGATTATTCACAAATTAAGTGAATTCTGAATTTTTCTCAAAACGATTACGTTTGGTACCCTGAAAATTTAGGAAGCATCCACTATTAGTTCAGCATCTGTTTCGTATTTAGAAGCTATTCTTTGCAAACACAGGGGTCACACTGTTTTTAAAGCAGCTCTTGCCAATTCTCTTTTGCGGGGCAGATTTAATAGCAAATTCCACTGCCACAGGATTCACTGTGTCATAATGAAGGGTAGTGTGTCAATAGATGAAACTGAACACATCAATAAGAAGCTGGCAGAGGTCCCTGTGGATGCCTCTCTTGCAACAATCATTTTAATGCGTGTAGGAGAACAATGCCGTTACAGCCTGCTCAAAGATTCCCCACAGCCACATCGCATCAAAGACCAACTGAAACACAATGCTAAATCTCTGCAGTTGGAGCCAACAGTGGAACATGCAGGGAAACAAAGTCCTTTACATTGCCAGCTACTCTTTTTGACTGGCAAACCTAAGCAGAGTTAGCTTTTGTCGGAGTTAGACTCTTGCCAACGAACATGACCCCCAGTAATGGTTCCACCAAACTCTTTTCAATAGCTACTGATATGGCAAGAAAAGAGTAACTCAAAAAGCATGAAAGCATGCAAATTGCAGTCATGGAGCAAGCACTAACCAGCATAGCTAAACTACTTCTTCAAGAAAGTCAGCAGAAAGACAAGTCCAGACTAATCAAGCCTGCTAAACAGAAAGAGTGGCATAAGTTCTTGACTTTTTTTTTTCCTGAGAGACAGCACTACTATAGCAGAAGTTGTTTTACAGCCAGCATGGAAGGACAACGGGGAACACCTGAGAAAAAGCCCGAGAAGAACTGAAGCCAGTGAACAAAAGTTAACATAACTTTTACATTAAAAGCCACATATAAGAAAGATTTTATATATTTGTGTGCTACAAGCAGAAGACTTTCACAACAAACATGAGCAGTGATCCACACAGACCAGCAGTTGCTCAGCATTGGCCAATTGGCAAAAGGGAAAGAGAAGGGGGGGGGGAGAAGGGAGAGAAGAAAAAACAAAAGACAAAAAGAAGACTTCACAACACATTTACAGAAGTAAAACTGGAATAAAAAGGAGACTTCCACTTCTCCACCCCCAATTCCAGCTGTAATCCTTTGACACCTTAAAAGCAATGACATACTGCTTTCTCTAGGGACCTGAGACTAATTCCCTACCAAGCATTTACAAACTGATGCTTTTCCAAGTCTTACAATGTGGCCAAATTTGGACATTTTTCATAAGAACAGCGAAAGCCACATTCTTGATGCAAAGTTAACTCTCCAGCCAAATTTCCAGCTCTTGCTCTAAAGCATGGAGGTGCTATAACTTCTCAGCTTAGCAGCTAAGATTATTATTTGTTCAAGAGTGAGGAGGGAGAATTGGCCAGAATGTGCAAGAATTACAAAGAAAATAAGCTTCTTCTCCCATCTCCCTCCCTAAATATAACTGTTGAAAATACTGAAGTTTTTTGGGGGTTGTCTTGGGGGGTTTTGGGGGGGCTGGGTAGGTAATATATTTCCTAGGAAAAAAAAAAAAAGTCAATCTGTGGTAGACAAGACCTCTAGCCCTGAAAATTTCAGCATGAATGCCTAAAGTCTTGCAGAATAATAAACAATTATAGAGATGACCCTCATAACAAAAAATATCAAGCAGATATACTACAGGCATAGCTGGCAGTACTGCCTATCAGCAGCTGTGACAGCTTGCCTGGGAGCTCCAGTCTTTAATTAGTTCTCATTCCTCAAGTTCACAAGTCAATTAATTCCAAAAACCATCCTCTGATCCTTTATTAAAGGAAATCCTGTCCAGGATTTCTTACCTTACTTACCCTACACTTACCCTACTCTTTCCATAGCTCAACTAACAGTCCAGACCCTTTAGAGCACCCATGCAAATTCCATCTGGCCACAGAGATTATCGCTAGTCAAATACTTCAGCTTGCTTCAGCAATTCTTTGTATTTCTGCAGCAGTATTTTGCCATTGCTGCATACAAAAGATACTGTTCTCCAGCCTGCTTCTGCAGACTCTGTCACGTAAGACTTTCCCTGCAACTTGCCTCATCCAGCGTAATGAAAAGGAGAACCAACTGCAACACTCTACAACAACTTTCAAGCAATCCCCATGGAAATTACATCAACTCAAATCGACCAGCATTACCATACTGCTTTACAAGACTCAAAGGCATTTAGCAACAATGGTTTTACCTTCTATTGAGCTCGTGTTAAACTTCATCAGAATGCCATAGTTAAAGTTGATAATGGTTTCCACTGGAAACCCAGCTTTGCAACCCCTTCCAACTCCAGAGGAAAAAAAGAGCATCTTTTTTTCAGTCTCAGACTTCAGTTAGAAGAAAGCAGTTATGCTTTACAATTATGAAAGCTTACATGTAAATGAATAAGCCCGTTTCTGAAACTCAAAAAACTAAGAAACTTTTAAGTTCTGTGACTTCTGTCTTGCTGCTTATTTTAGCTATAGTGATGATCTGGAAAGACATTATTCAAGGCTTTTGGCATCTAAGCAGGTATTTTTCAGATCATCCTATCCCGAAAGCAATTTGGTCTGAAACTTATTTTATACCTTTGCATCTTGCAAAACCTAATGTATAAGGTCTCTTAAAAGTACCTCATTATTTTTAAAGCCCTTCCCAGCAAGCATTCAAGCCTGGGAAGAAAGCTACAATTTGAGGTTTTCCAAAGAATCAACTCACAGAAAAACTGGATGATCAGAGAAGTTAGCACCTTACTGAAGCTCATTCTTTCTTTAGGGCAGGAGATACTGACAACCCAGACAAAACCTGCTTGTGTTACAGTCTCTCCCTCTCTTGCTCGATCCAGTTTTGAGCTATGTTGTTCAGGTTAGGAACTAGGGCCATGCAGGAAACTGGTTATTCTCGGACAAAAAATGAAATGTTGGTATCCCTAGAAAATTTCACCTTACAGGTCTCTAGAAAACAGACTTTTATCACTTACTACTGCAGATCTAAGACAGCAGGATGTCTAGCAGGAGCCTGAGAAGTAACCGCATCTTCTCCAATACATCAAAAGCAAAGTATTAAAAAGATATTTTTCTTCGCATTATGATATTCTTATTTTATACTCCATTTAATACCTTTTTCCAAAACTACTGAGACCTTCATAGACACTGACATAACCCCTACTTTGACCCAGCTCATGTTAGCAATGTTTTCCTCATGTTCTTTCCAACTTAAATGTTCAGATTGATTTCTATACATAAATCAGGAAGAATTCACATTTTCCGATGTGTCCATTTCCCTTCCTTTTAAAACAAACACAGAACTCCACACAAAAATATATATATCCATGAAAGGCATCTAAAACAGACAATTGAAATGTTCACTTTCTGAAAGTATGTAACTTAGATATGCAACCATTTCCCCACTTAAAAAAAAAAACCAAAACATATACACGTCTGTTTTGCAGGTGTTTGACAAGCATTACGGAGACTGGGGGGGGGGGAAACCAACAACAAAAAACAAACACACAAAAACAAATCAACCCATAAATTTATTAGATGTGAAAGCTGAAATCTCAAACGTCCCTAAATGTTTGTTTATATAGTTAGATGGATGGATATATATTATTTCTTAAGTACATTTCCCTCTAATCAAGCATGTGGCTGCATTTTTACATGACCCCTACTGCTAACTTCAAATCTTGTTCAGACAGGTTTATACCTCAGTTCAGGGATTAGAGCCAAACACAACAGAGGCTACCTAAAGAGAGCAAGCTGTTGCTATGTTGAAACATAGCAATCGAGAAACCTGGAGAACAAGGTCGAAGAATTTCAGGAAAAAACACCCAGACATCCTAAAAAGGAGCCCTGGATAGGAACCTACAAAGACACAAGAAAGACAGAAAAGGTGACTAAGCTATCACTTGCCAACCCAGAAGAACACAGGATGTAAAGGAAGAAACACTTGCCACACGGCGCGCCCTTTGATTCCCACACCTTCTCACAGCCTACCTGCTAAGAAAATACATCAGCATGGCAAAACCACACGGAAAGCCCTTCCTCCCCAGCAACACCACCTGCCCTTCAGTACCAACACCGTGTGCACTTCTACTGCCTTAGCAGTCTGCAGTTGCTAAGACCAGGACAGGCTTGTCAGCATTTCCCCTTTGGAAGCCTTTTTAACCACCTCTAAAGCTACAACAGAGATAAGCACGCCTAGCAACATGACAGCTCCTTCTCTGAGTACCAGAGAGGATCTGAGCCTGCCTTCTTCCAACAGCAGGCAGGCAAAGGCCACCAGCACCAGCCCTGGACTCACCGGCAGGTCAGCAGGCACCAGCAAGGGAAGAGGAAGGAGATTCCACTCTAACACACCTTTAACATTCCTTGGGCAATCATCCTGACATCGTCTCCCTGCCCTAAACCTTGAAGCTCTCCCATTTTCTAATGCTTTCACTTGAGCTGCAAATGCAGGAAAAGATTAAAGCACGCATTCCTTGAAGTTCATGATCACAATAACTTATACTAATTACCAAAAGCTTTCTATTGCAGAGCTTGAATTAAACCTTGATTCAAATGACTAATTGTTGTAGCTTCTGAGGAAAAGAAAAAACACCCAAAACACAATAAAGAATTTCAGATACGAGTTGTAGGAAACAACTTATTCACATATACAGAAGGTTCCTGGGGATCTGACATGCTGGAACTGACTTTCATCATAGCAGACAGCAAGTGACACACAGGTCTAAATGGTAATAAGAAAAAGGCCATTTCTGGGAAACCCATCATCAGTGGTTCTCCCCCAGGATCTACTGAGTGCTTGCTCTCCTCAAGCCCCACAGCACTTAAATAAAAAACAGCTTTTTTTTTTTCCAGATACACTGAAATTCTTACCTTGAATCTCAAACAAGAATCAGGGGGTAGAAACCAGGAGCTGCAAGGCTTACTTTGTACAGTCTGAGCCCTGATAAACCACCAGACAACTGTTTAGGTTTTTGGGTGTCTTGTGCTGGATGGGATGTTTTGGTTTCTAGAGCATTTCACAGGTTGATTAGGCACATTGCAGAATGAAATCACACAAAAAACAGGCAATGGCAGTGCAAAATGCCCTCACGCTGCCCTCTCTTCTCAGGATTGAACCACATCATAGGAAGGAAGCGAGACTGTATCAAGCCTTAATCTCAGGATCCACAGTCTCCCTACCAAACAAATTATAACTGTACGGGATCCAGGAGAAAGGATGAGAAAACATTCATCACAGCCAAATATTTCAGCCATCTGCATCCTTTTGCGGCGTTACTTCATAAAGATCTGAACAAAACAATCAAGTCTTTAGTACATGCAAGGGATGAACTCTTCTATGCTTCAACTCCTTTCCTCCACCTCCCTCACACAAGAATTCCTCAACACTTACAGCACATTAGTTAACAAAAAGCTCCAACCTGTGTCTCTATTAAAGAGCTGCTAGAAAACACACTTTCACAGAAGCATACTTTTCCCGTCCAAAGTGAGAGAAACAACACCTTCCCAACCTCTTAACATTTGGAATATCTCACAGAAGCTATCAAATAATGGTATCAGAAGATGGTGATGCCACAACACATACTACAAGTAAGATGGAAAAGTTCAGGGTAGGTTGTTTTGGGGTTTTTTTCCTGCATACAAAAGCACTTTCAATTTTAACACCACCATTTCAATTTAAAAAAAAAAAATGTCCAAAAGGCAACTCGGAGCATCCAGACAAACTGTATCATGAATGGTGGCCAGATATCTGTGCCTGCATGTTTTAAGCTCTAATTATTTCACCTGGAATTAAGAAGGAAACAACTTTCCTGTTGCACATCTTCCTCACTAATTTTTACTTTTTGCTGCAAGACCTTGAGTATCTGAGAGCCCTGATTTTCCACCTGTCCTACTGAACCATTCCCCTGAAAAAATGTATACCATTTCTGTTTCTAAATAAAAACACTAATGGTGTTCTCTCCAGTTCTTCACCATTTCCCCAGCTGGCAGAATGCCTATATTGTAAACGAGATGACTAACCTCAGCTGCAAGTAGGAGAAAGCACACTAGACACCTTTGTGTGGTAGGATCTTGACTTGTAGGTGGACACCCCTCTGGCCCGATTGCCTCACCACCTGCAAGGAGCCTCAGGAAAGGGACTGGGACAAGCTTGGGTTTAGGAAGGTGACTTTTCAGCTCTTAACTATCTGCTCTGCAGACCTGGCTATGCAAGATTCAACAGCAAAACCATGAAGAAAGCACTCTGGCAGACACGAAAAGAGTTAGTCATGGCAACGTCAAAAGTACAAGCACAAACTAAGTCAGCAAGTAAGAGTTTTGTTTAAAGAAGAATGTTGCAGCGTGGGGCTGGGGTACTGTTTAGTTACTCACTTCTTCCACCCCAAATCTGGGAAAGGCTCCCGCTTATTACCTGGAAAATTAGTCGTGTGTCTGAACGAGGAGTTGCATGCAGCAACGCGTGGGGCACGCCAGCTCCCCAGCACCTGAACTGCTCCTGACCGCGGCGGGCTGACACAGAACCACTTCAATGTTGCACTGCCTTCCTCAAACATCCTTCTTGCTCTCTAAACTCATTGCTACTTCAGTAACACTGTTAGCAACAATGCTACAAGCCCAATGTTGAAGAAAAAAAAAAAAAGGGGGGGGGGGACGGGGGGGCGGGGGGAAGGCAAAACCCCCAAGCCCACCCCCCACCCTTTTTTGTAGTTCTTACCAGAGCCTTGATGCCTGCACGCTGCCTGCCTGGCACTGCCACCCGTAAGGAACAATGCCACATGTTAAGCTAACGACAGCTCCCCGGTGATGCGAGCCCGGCACAGAACGTCACCCACACCACTACTCGCTACCTCTTGGCTGGAGAACTTCACGGCAGAGGCAGCAAGCCCGGGGCGCCGGGGGTAAGCGCTGCCCCCCCGCCACCGGCGTGCCCGGGGACCCGCGCCCAGCCGCCGGGGGCCTCCCCCCCGTGGAACGGGCAGAAGGATCGTCCCCTCGGCCCCGAAACGAGTCCCGTCACCCCTCTGCCAGAAGGGACCTTCACCTCAGAGCGGCCGCAGCCCCACGCGTAACAGCAGCTGCGGGACCCCGGCCGCGCGGGACCCCCCTCAGCGGGGAGCCGAGGCTGGCGGCGCCCCCACGCCCCATCCCGCCCCCGAGGGCCCCCCCCAAGTTGCGGGGACACACCCGGCGGCCATACGCGCCCCGGCCCGCGGAGGGAGCGGCGGGGGCCGCGGAGCCGTTAGGGCCGTTAACCCCCGCGGGAGGGCGAAGGCGGCGCCGGGCCGGGCAGCCGGGGGCCGGCAAGAGCCCGGCGGGCAGGCGGCGCTGCCCGGTCCCCGCCGCCCCGCGGAGGGCAGCGCCCCGGCTGGGCTCCGCCGCGCCTCGGGCGGACACGGCACGGCGGGCGGTTCCGCCCCGCCGAGGGGCCCGCGCCGGGGGCCCGGCCCTCCCTCGCTACCTGCGGGCAAGGTGGCCGAGCCCAGCCCAACCCAACCCAGCGCGGTCCTCCCCGGCCACCCTCCCCTCTGCCCCCGGTCGCGCACCCCCCGAGCTCACCGAGCAGCAGCAGCAGCAGGAGGAGGAGGAGAGGCAGGCGGGACGCCCTCTCCCCGCGATGCCCCATGCTGGCAGGGCTGCGCGGGTGCCTCTCCCTACGCGAGCGGGATTTGCCGGCGCACACGCTCGCCTCGCCCGGAGACCGGCGGCAGCGCGCTCTTCGGCCGGCCGCTCGCCTCCCGCTGGCCTGCGAGCACACGGAGCCGCCCGCCCGCCCCGACCGGCCGCGCCGCGCGGCGCAGCCAACCACAGAGACAAACTTTCCCCAGTGCCCGCCCCCGCCCGCAGGTAGCGGGGGCGGTGCGGGGGTCCGGCCAGGCCCGGCCCCCACCCCCTTAAAGGGGAGGAGAGCGGCCGCCGCGGGCCCGGGTCCTCAGCCGAGCGGGGCCGCGCCGAGGGCGGTGCGGCTCCCGGTGCCTGGGGCCGCGCCGCACACGTGGCCCGGGAAAGCCCCGGTGCCCGGGCGGGGGGTGCCGGCCCCCGTGGAGCGGCCGTTGTCCCGGGTCGCCGTGGTGCCTTTTCTGTCCCGGCTGAGGGGGGTCCCCGGCCCCGCCAGTGCGGGGTGGGGGTCTGTCGGGGGCCGCTGCCCTCACACGCGTGGGTACCCCCAGCGTGGGGGCCGGCGAATGCCCCCTCTCCTCGCAGACCCGTCCCCACTTGCAGACCCGCCGCAGGGATGCGGGGGGACCCCTGTCCCCACACCCACCCACCCGCTGGTGAGGGCTGCCCGCTGGCCCGCACACCCCCTCGGGGCACGGAGACTCCCGCACACCCGGTGGCACAGCCCTAACTGCTGTTAGCCCACTGTGACACCACCCGCATGCTCAAAACCTATTGCCAGCTAGGCCCACCCGTGTCCCTGCCGTCCCGGGGCCTGGGTCAGGAGCAGGAGAGCGGGGGAAGCGTGGCTGCCCTCGGGCCTGGGCACTGCACAGCCAAGGCCAGGCCCCGGCGATGCCAGGCAGCAGCCGCCCTGCTCTGGGACCAGCTCTGGGACTGGGTTTCCTTGCCCCTGCCTTGGTTCCGCTTAACGAGGGGCTGCTGCCGCACGGCATTCGTGCCACCACTCCGCTGCCTTTGCTCCTGGCCTGCTCGCAGAGATTTCTGTTTGCTCGGGGATTTAATTTCCTGTTTGTTTGTAAAAACAAAGAACTGAGGCTCTGGCCTGCTCTCTAGTAAACTCGGACAGTTATCTGCTGTTTCAGCCTCCTTGCTGCATTAACTGTAAAATCCGTGCTCTCCTCGTGTGCATTTCGCTGTCTGCTGCCCGGGCTCCCTTCGGGCTGCCTGATTTTCTGTTGTTTGGTGGAGCCGGTTCCATATTACACATTTCTCTGCGTGTGCGGAATCTCCGGAGCCTGTGCACAGCTTTGGGCTGCCGCTCCCACACAAAATGGCTGGTTTAGGCTTTATTGTAGCACCTCCAGCGCACCTTGGTCTTGAGCGCGCCTTGGCCTGGGCGAGGCTGTTTGCTCCCACGAGCAGGAAGTATGCGCGTGTAACTGAGCACCATTATCAGACTGGATTTTAGGTTGGACTTTGTTATTCCTTCTGTAACGCTTTACAGTAGAGAGGGTGTTGCCTGATAGGAATGAAACAAGACCCTCCTAAAACTGACGAGGAGAACTTTCGCCCTCCCACCACAATTACCTGAGCTCCTGCACACAGTAGTTCTCTTTGTAGAGCTGGAACCGCAAGGAGCCTGGGGGACACTTAGTCCTGTCTACACTGAAGTTCTCCGAGCTCCCAAGCTGCAAATGAGGCTGAATCCACAAGTGTGACTGAGAAAGGGCTGCCCAAACAAAACAAGACTGTCTTCATCTGTATTTACGATACCCTTATATGCCTGTTCTTGCTGCCTGTTTCCATTCATTCTGCTCTACCTTATCCTTTGGCTCGCATTCAATCACATTTTTTCTTGACTGGAAAACATCACTTCTGTAAACCAAGGCATGTCACTTACATCAAATTCAGAACACGGGTGAGAAGATCTCTCACCCTTACTGGTCAGCTTCTGTCACACTGGTAAAACTGCTGATCATTCATCAAACTCTAGTCCTGAAAATATATCCCCTGGTGCCTCCTAAGCCTTGCAGCAGCAATCCTGATACATACACATGGATGTAGTCATGGATGCAAAGTTTACTGTATGCACAAGGCCACTGATTTTGCAGGATCCCCAGTCCCCATTTACTCCGTGCTTCCTATTTCCTGTGCTCTGTGCCAGTTGAGGATCATCGATCCAGGACCTGAATTACAGTGCTGAAAAGTTATAGCAGTGACTCGATGATTTTCATTATGTCCTTGGAAAGATTTTCCTTATGACCGTCCAATTTGGAACTCCCTACTGCCCTTACGGTAACTGCCAGATACCAGCATCTACTTGGCCACCGCTAAGCATTGTTAGTTACACTGATGAAAAAAATAGGCAAACCCCTGCTACCCTGAGCTGTGGTGTGTGGTATTCTCAACAAGTGTCATCTCACACTTTTACTTCATATTTAGTAAGAATTGCTCTCCCTCCCATATAGTCGGACTTCCAGACAGAAGGGGCCACTGTAACACATTCATCTGACCCCTATACACCAGCCATAGATTATTTTTTTCTCTAGCAGGTGGATCAAAGTGAGTCTGAAAGACAACACATCTTGTCTGAAAGACTCCCAAGTAATGGCAAGTGCCTTATTCCACCTACTAATTTATTCCAATGCTTAATTACCCTTGCTGCTAGGAAATTGCTTCTTTCAAGGTTGAATTTGTCTAACTTTGACTTCAAGACATCAGAACTTGATATGCCTTTGTCTACAAAACTGCACATCCATCCCATTTTCATGGGTAAGTAACTATACATGGTGCTCCTATCACTTCTCCCTGTTAAAACGAACAGTGTTTTCTTTGAAGCCTCATGTACACGTTCAGCCACTGCAGCATTTTTTGGACTCTCCAATGTTTCTAAGTGCTTTTGAACTCACAGGCCCCTGCTCTGGATACAATGTCATTGTGGTCTGTATACCCATGCTGTGCACAGAGTAAAAATCATTTCTCGGTCATTGTTTGGTTTTCTCCTTCTCATGTATCTAAAAATGGAATTAGACCATTAACTGCCTACACTGCACAAAAAGCTTGTGGAGTCCATTACAAATCCCCAAGTCACTTTCTGTATCTGTGTTTTTCAAGAGAGCATCTTTATCCTGCCATTCATCACTGATGTTCTTCCTCACTACATGGCCATGCAGCAGGGTGTGTTAAAATACATTGCGTAATGTTGTGACAATTTAAGAAGCTGTGAGATCCCTCATTCGATTTGAGAACCATTTCCCTGAGGCTGATAAATCACCAGCATAGATAACAGAAAGACCAGGCCTGAAGCTGACCACTGTGTTAGTCTACCTTCTTCTTCAAAGCCTGTTTTCTTCTCTTTTTTGTGTGTCCTACTTTCAATGAATTGTTACATGTATGCGATCATGTCATTTTTTCCCCTTGCCAATTCCATTTTGTATAGTTCAGCTATGAGAGCCAGACGGAGCCAAAAGCTTTCTCCCGGTATAAAGTCAAGACAAATATCTTTCTCTGGTTTTATGCTTTCTCCATGTTTATTTATGAGAACCGGAGTAAATATGTGGTCAGTTGTTTGTTCCTCGGGAAGGCACCCCATCTGACTTTCAGTGTTTAGCATGTTGTTTTGAGTAGATACCACATATAATTCATTTATTGATGGTGCTGCAGAAGTATTTGCCTACATTTCTTCATACCTAGATTTCTGCACAATGCATAGGCTGAAGGCAACTCTCGTTTGGACGTAACTAGATTGGCCAACAGAATCTCAGGGAAGGATCGAGATTGAGGTGTTACATCAAACACGTTATTATGCGTGCACATATGTGCATGAACATGAACGTACACTGATCCTAAAGAAACCCACATGTGACTGCTCCCTACTTGCACCACTCCCCCAACATATACTTGCTAGCTTTTGCAAAGTTCCTCTCTTGACACACATGGATAAACAACTCTCGTTCTCCCCACATTGTGGCCTGAGCAGCAGAGGACGAAGGCAAGATGACTACGTGGCAGGCACACATCTACAGCGTGGAGGGTAAGGGTAAACTGCATTCAGAAGTTCCCTACATCTCCCACCGGCAGAAGGACCCACCCTGCCGAGGACCCAGCACCCTGTTTAGAGGCAGAGGCTGCAGAAGCGCTGCGAAATCTTTGGGTCCCATTGCCTTGGCTACGCGAGGCCCCTTGCTGCTGGTGTGTGGCGGCCGTAAGCTCCACAACAAAAGAGAGGGACAGGCAGACAGGCAGATAAGGCCATGCTCAACTGCTCCGTCAGCAATGCGACAGCCACTGAGGGCAGGAAGGGGCCTGTCAGCAGCTTCCACACTGCCTGCGTGAGAACCCCGGGGAAAGGGAACCATGGCATGAACGTTGTCCTGGAGACATCTACATGGGGATGTGCCGTCTCATGGCTTGGCTACTCATTAAAGATGCTTTTCTCAAGAGCTAGGGACATTATCCCCAGTGTGCTGGCCAAATTCCACGTTGCTTGATTTCATTCTGCCTTTGGGTTCCCTTTGTGTTTCGGAGCGGGCACAATACTCGTCTTCATTTCCTCTCCTCAACTTTTGTTAAATTTTGCCTTGCTCTATTAAACAGCTTGCATGTTCCAGCCAAGGGGCTGCCCTGTCATGATTGTGGCTGACGTGAGCCCTGCGCCCTCGGAGCTGTGCGGTCGGTTTTGTGAAATGCTTCTGAGCGTACCTAGACGGAAAATATATGCCCCCTTGTCATTCCTCTCTCAGTAGTTGAACAGAAATACAGGCAATAGCAGAGAGCTCACAAAGAACTGTGAAAAACTCAGCTTACCCATTATGTATTATGCATTAAAACCTGTCTCTATTGAGCTGTCCAAGATAAAGTCCTACTGGCATTTGATCAAAAGAGTAGGAAATTACCTTGATTTGTCCTGGCTAGAGCTGACTGCCTCATGTAAAAAGTATTTGTGAATAAATTATTTGCAGATTGATGGGGGGAAAGTGAGTAATTTATTTGATGAATATTGTTCAGCTGGCTATTAAGGTAACCAAATCATGAGGAAAAAATATTGGTGAATGATTTATGTGAAAATCTAGTTGAAATTTGACAGGAGAAAATGGTCAAACTGTTTGCCACTATTATTCAAATGCTAGTAGACCCGGATAGAGTTCATGCACTAGTCAAGCACATCCTGATGCTTCAAGCCATGGCTCTAAGAAAGGTAATGAAATATGAATTCAAATCTTCAAATCTACAACCACCTTCTCCTTAAAAGATATTCTCCACAGCCACAGCCCCAAAAGATATCTATTAGTGAGCATAGAACAGATTCTACATTTGCAGTTATTTATTCTTATTTATTATGAAGACACTCTGGAAACAATCTTGCCTGGTAGAATAGCAATGAAAATTGAGTACCTTTTCCTCCTCTTCTGCCTCCCTTCAGTGGATCTCTAAGCACTTTACAAATTTCAGTGGGTTTAATGTTACAGCTGTTCTGTGAGGCAAGAAGGCATAATGAAATCCAGGAAAAGTAGGAAGCACATACCACGTGCTACAGGTTTCTTTACATGATAAACTCTCAGACTCCATGAACAGTTTTAGACTAGACTCCTTTCAATAGAGCACATCGTTTGAAGACTGACTACATTTTTCAAATCTGGCTGCCTGAAGTTTGGTTCTTAACTACTTAAGCACTCGAAAACAGCTGCTTTATATTACGTGCTGAACTCTCGTTGAATTTGATGGAATTTTTGAGCACTAAACACATAAGGAGAAAAACCATGTATCGTGATATTTCCATCCGCACACACAGATTTAGCAGCATCTCTAGATGCTTGCCTGCATATGATGGTCTACGGGTTAGAGCCATAATAACTAGGAAACAGGCAGGTTGCAGAGACCTGTCTGTAGCTGTGGGTTGCACCTCCATCTCACTGGCACCACATGAGCAAACCATACGCAAAAAAGTTATCCAACCTGTTAAATAGTAAATGAGACATCCTCCTATTTCATGCCTCTCTTTTGCACTTCCAGCAACAGGGCTGTGGTCCCTCCGTTGCTTTTGGGTTGGAACTGCGGGTGCTTACTATCCAATATGAGGGACCGCACTTCAAAGCACTAGATAGTTATTAAAGATTTGGCATTAGATGTTAATCTGGCTCCCACTATGGCATGAACAGCAAGGATAAAATCAAACTATTCAAACTACTGGGTGTTTTCTTGTCAACTTCACTGCAAACAGGATTTGATCTCTAGAACCAAATGGAACATCAGCAACCAAAGAATTATTGAACAGAAAGCACATGCTAAGGCAGAATATGACAAAATTATCCCCCAACAACTTGCTGTCTGAACTCCTACAGAAGTGAATAATTAAAGAACTAATCTAAAAGATACGTATTTTTATGGAAGGAAGACTGAATATCAAATTAAAAATCTGCTGTCAGCTTAAACCCAAAAAACCTATAAAACCCGGAATAAATATTTGTATGATTGCTGTTGATCATCAGAGGCAGTTTAAGATCCAGATTTACCCAATATGATTTTTGTTCTTTTTCCCACTGGCATTTTTCCTCTCTTGAACTAGGAAAAATCAAAAGGAGTCAATTTTGCTTTCAGGTTTTCTCTCTTTCTGCGTTGTGACTGCAAAAATCATAGGGGAGGATATTGCTCTGTTTTAAAGGAACAGTTTTCATTAGAAAGAGAAGAGGAAAACAATGCAAACATTTCTGTTGGCATTTGGTTTTATATGAAACCTCCTAGGCAAAACTGAAGTGACAAGGGAGGGGAGTGTCTCTGCCTATAACATGGGCAGGTACAATTCTCACCCTGCTCTAAATTCACTCTCTTGATACAGTTACACTCCATTTTGGGAGCTTGCTTTTTTTTTCCACTAAGGTCAATCTGAGCTTAGCTCTTCTTTGTGGTTTTTACCTGTGGGACTGCTGTCTTCCCACATCAGAAACAGGCTCAAATCCTTTTCTGACCTTGATTGCAATGAATAGGACATCCATACAATGAGGATAAATCAGGTTAAATCAGCAGCAGTATTAGTGCATTTCTCCGGCAGGTCCCAGAACCTCACATATTGCTACCTTCCACTACACAAGGCACATAACCCAACCTTGACTTTAGGCCATTCTGAGACACGGAAATTACAGAAACAAGAAGCCTGGAGGTCTCTGCCTATGCAGGACTGAAGTGCTACACATAATACACACTGAGCTGTCACCTATTACCCTGAGTTGATTTTAAATAGTCTGTAATCCAAGGATGACAAGTGAGCACCATAGGATGTGGCAAATCCTTCTCATACAGCAAGCCAGTGTTGTCACTATAGCGAACCATGAAAGAAGAGACAAGCTGTCTCTTCAAGAGAGGACTCCTAATTTCATGAACACTGTGGCTAGAAGAATCTTTTCAAGTGCATTTACGTTAACAGGAGTTCATTATGAGATTAGGCTGGGGCTGGTGATCGTGACCCTGTCTGACAATCTGGGCACACTCTTTATTAACGAGAGCCTAGAAAGAGGAAAGAGGCACAGTGTAAGCTACTGCACTCACTGCATCCCAAGGAGCAGGGATCTCAGTCCAAAGGACGATCCACAAGTCAGTCTTCTGGGGGTCTTCCCTCCCCCTGATGGGACTGGAGGAGATGTTAGAAAGAGAGCTTTGTGTTCTCAGACAAATATCAGGAGAAGTCAGTGAAGTCTCAATACGCATTTTTCAGGTTCATTTCTAACTTACAGTGCCAAGCAAAGAGATTAGAGATGCAAAATACATGCAAAATAAAACCAATATAAAAGTTCAATGACAACAGGCGAAGTGAAACCTCTGCTTTTAACAGAGTTCCAGAAACAAACTCCAAGAGCTTGATGCACAAATAATAATGGACAGCAAAGCAACCTGTGTACTTTTTTATTTCCAGGCCTTTTGTCATCCTAATAGCCCAACGTTTCCTACCTATTGCAATTTGCTGTTTCGTTTTCACATCGGCTGACCAGCTAACTAGCTGTTGAGCCGGCAAAGAAAAGAAGAAGGAAAAAAAAAAAAAAAAGCAGGTCAAAAACTGCAGATGTCTCAGTGTTTGTGCCCAGGGGACATCAGATAACAAGCTGTTACAGTGTGCCTGCAAATCCACTGGTTGGCTTGTTATTTCTGAGTGTCTACGTAAGGCCTCACTGATTCTAGTTTGGCACTTGGCTGTTGACCCTGCAGCATTTTGGGGGTATCTGCAGTACAAAAGGCTCATCAGCTCATCCAGCATTTCTTCTGTGAGTCTTGGATAATGGCCAGGGAAGCAACTCAAACGCTAACTTCTCAGAGGAGCTGTGTCTCGCCCCAGACCTTCAGATGAGCCATCAGCTGGGGGCTCCTGCTGTCTGCTAGGACGCTGCTCCATGCGTCTGTGCCTTTGCAAATCTTGCATCCTTGAAGATGGTCAGTTTTAGAAGGTGCTCCTGTATTGGCAACACGGGGAATGTGCCTGTGGATCATGGGGTTCACCAGGACAGCCAAGCAAAAACGTCACAAGGTAAACTACAGCACAAAGTCTCCTTGCCTGCTCTGTGACCGCAGGGACGGCAAGCAGGGAAACACATTCAGATTCAAATCACGATATATAAAAGACTCACTAATTTAGACCCAAGAGACTTCAGAAGAGGGCAGATTTTGGCTGTGAGAAAGCAGTGCCTGCATATAAAGTCACTGGAAAATATCCAATAAGGCTGCATATACTATGTCCCTCAAAATACACTTCTGTGACGGGGGAGTAGTTGCTATTTTTTGTGAATCGCATGTCTTACAGCAGAATAAGAAGGTTTGGTAAAAGCAGCATGAATAAATACTGTTAGTATTGTTTTAAAGAGACCTCTGATCCAGCCTTTGCACAGATGAGCGAGCAAAACTGGGAAGTCTGCACAGGGGCTCTAGCTATTTTCTTGTATCCCCAAGGAAATCCACATTCCTCCGTTGGTGGAAGTGATGACAGCCTGTGCATTCCCTGCCAGTCAGACTTCCCACGGGCTTTCAGGCCAGCTCTTCACCCACCACCATGGCAGCAATGCTGTGGAGCGGTGTCTTATGTGAGCAATATGACCCAAGAGCAAGGAGGATTGGAGAGCGAGGAGGGACTACTGCAAAAGGAAGTATCACGGCATTTCCAGAGCTTGTCACAGAGGATCAGGGCAGCTGGGTAGCCTTGGAGACAGAAATCGAAGGTGTGTTATGGGGATTTACATGCTGGTTTTGGAAACCCCGTTTCAGTTTCAGATGATTAGCAATATCTGTGAAGCCCTTAGGAAAATGACTCCTTTACATCTGTATAAAGGCAACAGACGAGGCATAGCCCCCTTCTTTTAGCAGGAATTCCCTAACTAGTGGCTGGAGAAATGTGTTGCTTTTCTCCTTGCTGAGACTAGGCAGCTGCTGTGCTCGCTAGATTATAACCCAGGCTGGAAGATTTGATTTAAGGCAAGCCTGGCTGATGACTCTCTGCATGTAAAACTTCCAAACAAGGAGGAGGGAGCAGCTGCAATTACAGTTTTCAATTGGGAAGTGAGAAAATAGAGATAATTTCCGTTTCTACAGCAATGTGAATAATTATCAAAAAGAAAATGGTTGACTGGCAGCTGGAAGCCTCGCTCCTACTACCTAGAGCAACGGGCCAGTAACAGCAGCACAGATTAAATCCCTTGGTGGAGGGGTCCACTTCTAAATGTTAAAATCTCATTTCCCCATTCTCTTGTTTGTTTGTTTTTCATTCTCACTTACTTGGAATTTACATTTCTATCCCCAGAAAACACTGTGTTTTACAAGGTTTGCATGTGGGTATCTCTTCTGCGATTTCATGTTGCCTCTGCTTACATCTCACCAGCCGATCGAACAAGACTGCAAGCCATTCAGGCACTAAGCCTCTATAAACCCCTGCATCCGTTTCTAGATTAAAAGCAACAATGCTCATTCACAAGAACATTTGAAAACCAGCCATATTTACCAGGTGATAGGCACTCCCCGTGATGTTGCTTTCCTATAGAGCTAGTTTTCTGGTGCTGTCTCAGACAGGGACTCCTAGTGAATTTTATATATCTGGAGACTGACAAATCCATGGCAATAGCCTTCTGATATGTTAATAAAATGCCAAGCCAATTCTGGAATCATCTTCTGACGTATGAATCTGGACTTATTTATCTGAATATTGTCAATGTTTCAGCTGCCACCTAGAAGAAGGTGGTGCCCCGTGTGAGTAACACCAGCTCAGCAGAGCTACCTGACCACTGCAGAACGAGAAGTCCAGTGGTGCTCAGCTGGTCTAACTGAAAATCCACTGAAATCCACTTAGCTACCAACACTGAAAATCCACAGGATCTGAATTAGAACAATCAAGCAGTCAACTTGAAAACATCATTACAATCTGCTACTGAACCCACAGGCTCTCAGAAATAACGAGCATCAAAGGAAAAAACAATCTTCAAGAAATTAAGGTCTTTACTGATATCTTACATAGCAGGTAATGCATTTTGCGTTTCTTGTTGAGATTCTGTCGCCGGTCTTCTCCGACTGCTTCCATCAGCACATGTTGGAGCACTTCTCATGCCTATTCAAGCAAACAAAAGAAGATGTCTCGTCTTTCACTTTTTCCTTCCTCCACACTGCATGGAATTACTGCTTTTCTCTGTTCTGCTTCTCATGTGGAGAGAGTAATTTTTAATTTTTTATTGCAGTAAAAATAATACAAAGCTTCATGAATGAAGCTGGCAAAATACAGAATAGGGCTTTACTCCTCATGCACAAAGATAAAATGGTAACATAATATTTAATCAGGGAGTGAAAGAAAGAGAAGTGAGTTCATTAACTTTTCCCTTGAGTGAAAACTCCTGTTTTCATTCTTTTATTTTTATTCAAATAATTTGCAAGAGAACACCATCCGTATGCAAATGCGTATGTGTTCTCAGCATACAGCTTTCTTTTATATAGATGATCATGAACTCACTCCAATAAAGGGAAAGAGTCAGGATTTCTCCATAGAAATAATTGGCCAGGCAGCCAGCAGTAAAAGCTCTATTAGCCTCCAATTATCTCTTCCACATTCCTGAGAGCCTCTATACTTCAGTGGACAGTGTTTGCAGCACTGGACATCACAGATCCACGTTGCTTTTTACCCAGATTTATTATTTCCCCCGCCCCCCTACCCACTAGTGACAGCAAAAAAGGAAGAAACAACTTTTACATTTAATTTTCCATGCAGCAAGATTCATGGTCTTGAGAGCTTTGGAAGCTCCATATTGGCTCTGTGAAGACCCATGTCTCCAGTTCTGGATGCCAGCAGGAGCTTTGGATTTTTCCTGGAGTGCCCTCAGAGGCAGGGCTGCCTGTGACACAGAAGGACAGGGGAAGGGCAAACAGGCTTTGATTTTGAATGACGAGCAAACATCATTCAAAAGATAATGTTCAAATTGTGCCCTCGTGCACCAGAGAGCTGGAAATGGGGATGTGATTTGTTTTATAACCAGGGGCCAACAGCAGGGGAAAAGCTCAGGGTAACAGCTTCCAGCCACGGTTTGGGGAACTCTGAGCCTTGACACGATCGCTCCCCTCTATCCCCCTCACCTGTTTAACAGCCACTGGTTACCAGCTCCCTGACTGGGGTCAGGTATCAGCTCTGGCTCTCGTTAGGCTTCCTCATTCTGCGGAGAAGTGCTCTTGTCAAGCAGGCCCCCTAGTTAAAAGAAGGCATGCAATAAGGAACAGCAAAGTTCAGCAGTAGGAGTGCCTGCTCACAGGCACGGATCTGGATCGTCCCACTGATCTCCACCCCGACAGCTTCTCCGGCTGGGCTCTGATGGCAGCACACTCCAGCCCTAAAGCACAGAGCACAATGACAGCACCGAAATAACTCCGGAGTTAATATGTCCTGAAGGTACGCTACTTTTAGAGGAGCCTGTGTTGTGTGTCGTCCAAATGATCCCTCTGTTGGGTGTTGCCTCCAGATACACCCATTTGGAAAGCAGTTGGTTGAGCAGAAGTTTTTGAAGAGATGCAAAACTGATCATTAAAATAACCTAAGCAATTTTTACACCCCCCTCTGTGACATAAAGAATGTACTTGTCTCCCATCACCTGGACCTGTTGTTTCTGGATTTTTCCTGCTGTTTCCTTTCAGATAACCATGTTATCAGAAGCCACTAATTTATGAGCAGCAGACAAAAAACAGGAGAGCCAGTCCTCTCCTTGAAGACGTTACTTCTGTCAGATTAGTATGTGAAAAACAACCAGGAACTTCTCAATGAATCTTTCTGGAATATTTCCTAAGCAGCTGCTGATTCTTTCTGAGTAATAGCAGAAAAGAAATCTGAGAGGAGAAACTGCAGCTGCTGCCACAACAGAGAGCGCTTATTATGAGACATTGCACTTTTTTTTTTTTTTTCACTTCATTTGTTTGGGTTTTGTTGGGGTTTTTATTTTTGCTGGAGTGATAAATTACTACGGAAAATCCACACCAGGAAATTGATATATACCCCTACCGACAGGCAAGTTCCCATACAACCACAGATGATGTCAGCTATTTTGGTTAGTAACGATTCTGTCCCCTGTGGCGTTTCCATTCCCTTGCTAAGGGATTCAAATTTTGCGCTGGAGGCACCAAAATGGGATTTGAGCTATTTGCCACCAGTGCCTGCGTCTTTCCAGCCCACGCTGGCTCAAGTTACCTCCATTTACAGTGCCACAGTGCTCCATAATCGTAGACATCTTCTTATCTACCTCCATGGTTAATGTGTTTCGATGCTAAACCTTTCCAAGAAAGGATTACGTGCGCACTGGATTTTTAGGCCCTATTATAATACAATAACTGATAACAGGGAACACTGTCTGCAGTAAAATACAATTCCCAAGGCTGCACTTAAGGCAAACTTTCAGTCCTTAATTACCCAACACAGAATCAGAGAGGAAAGAAAGAAATCCCAGGAAAAATGAAGCCCCGGGCATCTGCTCCCACAGTCCCTGAGGAGGAAACGGGAGCTGCCAGAGTCCACCACTGCACAGCGCTCCTCCTGCTCGGAAAGTCTGGGGGTCTTACGCTTGTCTTACACCTGGGGCCGGTAGGAACCAAGAGATTATGAAATGCAATATTCTTAGGGCAGACTTAGCCCTGCTGCTAACAAGAAAGGAAATTCAGAAAAGCTCAGCTTTTTGAAAATAATTACCAAAGCTTTTTGAGTTCCACAAAATGTTACTTTACATTTGCATTCCAAAGCCATGCGACACTGAGACCAGGAACAAAACCGAGGGGGAATAGCTCATATTGTAATAGATGGGCTTCAGGTGGCTCTGGGCATGCTACATGAAAGTGAAGAAACTTCTAGTCACCAGCAAACTTTGCTGAAGCACCTCTGATGTCCTCCAATCTCTTCCTTCACCACCAAGCATCTAAATAAAATAAGTGCTACCGTTGAGCAAGTAGGTTATTTACCCTCTTAGATATTCCATGCCCTCCTCTGGAGGCTGCACACTCTTTTCTCCACCACAGTTCACTTGCTGTGCAAATTCAGTCAGGCATTTGTCAAGTCCTTTCCAAATCTGGAAACACTGATGTGTCACAGAAATATTTCTTCGTTCAGGGGTTACTGGGCAGATTAATTGCAGGAGCTCCTCAAAGGACAACTTAATCTGCATTAGCAACTCACCTGCTTCTCAGCGTAGCTACCGTGCATGTCTTGGGAAGGATGGATGGGAAATTAGGAGGTTGGAATAATTTCTACTCTTCACGTCTCTTGTCGTGTCTTAAGCAACTTGCCTAAATGGCTGGCAAGTATTTGCCTCAGCATAGTTAAATGCATTATGAAAACGAGTCGACAGAGAACCTCAGGCTGGTTTGGGGATTTTTAAAAACTTTCTCAGGCAGTCAGCTAGACCATATCCTCCTAAGCAGCTGAGTCCCTAAATTATTTGTCGATTTTAAAAAAATGTAGTTTTAACCAGCAACGTGACTTTGCAAACAGTCCATTGTATGTCTTGGAATCAAAGCTGCTCTGTGACACAGACATGTTTCATTATTGATTCAACAAGTCTCAATTCCATATGGCTTCAGTTACAGAAAAACTAACTGGAACCTTTCCTTTCTTGCACAAAAGCATTGTCAGCTAAACTCCAATAACAGAAGCTTTATTTCAGGCATGTGCAAGGGGTGGAAAGAACCTAATTGAATCTGATTTGATAGCTTTGCCAGTTTTAAAAAATGGTGTGGATTGCCATTTCTTCTAGATGAAGGGAAAAGAAAAAAGAGGTCAGATTCTGAGCTGGTGCGTGAGTTTATGACCCGGTCCCATTTTACAACTAGGAAAATAGTAGTCCTAGAAGGATGACTGCCTAGGAATGGGATAGGATGCGGTGTGCGTGTAAGTGGTGAGAGTTAGGGACCAGGATGCAACTCCTCTACAGCTCAGGAGTGAATGGGAACACCACAGCATGGAGGTTTTGATAAATCCATGCTCCTGGTTTTGGCAGCCTTGGGCTCTCAGTTCTGTTGGCTCTGACACCAATAGCTCCTCATGGAAGCACAGCCATCCCTTAGAAGCGTTCTGCATGGGATGACAGTGATTCAGACTTCCCCCGGCAGCTTGTGATCCTCGGGCAATGCCCACTCAAGTCAACAGGAATCTTTTTGTTGACTTCAAAGGACACTGACTAGGTCTTAATTTGTCATTAGAGTCTTTGAGTGTAATTAAACCCATATTGTGTAGAAATGGAGGGTGGACACTGTTCCTTGGATGATGCTTTTTTCTATCATTGCTTGGTCCATAGGACTGATGATGATAATAATACCCGTAACAGAAATGTCCATTTTGCCTATGCTGTGAGCCTGCCAGTGGCTTCCAGGTGTTGGCTGATTTAAGGAATCACGGCCTTGCCTCAGCCCTAGCTTTACAAAGACTCACGAGGAGAGAAGTCTAAACCTTCCCTGCCTTTGGCATCCCTTCACTTAATTGCACTGTCCCCTCCTTTTCACTAGATTGTCTTCACCGTTGCTTGAACCCTGGCTGTGAAGTAGGACGTTTCAAAAAGCTTGGTGCTAGAAGCCACTCTTTTGCTGAGATGTGACAGCATTTGTCAGGGAGGCAGTGGGGTCCTGAGGAAGAGAACTGGGACACAGATCATTGAGAGCCAAACAAAACCTTTCTGGGGGGGGAAATGAGATCTGAGGAGCTCCCTGCCTACAAGCCCGGTGTCTGCAAGGCTTAACTCCAGCTCTTTCCCTGATGACTCCTACTGCTTTCAACAAGTTACCAGGCAATGGCAGATCAAAATCACAAGCACAGCCCCAACTCCAGCTGGCAGTGCCTTAACTGAGACTGGCAGCAGCTGATGTTCAAACCAGTGAAAAGGTATAAGAACCTCACCAGCGTATTGCTGGGAGGGACAGGGCTGTGCCTGCAGCTCTGGCCAGCCAGGAGGCATCACAGCTGTACAGCGTGCGGAGCCAAGTGTGGAGAGACTCATGGCTAAGTCCTGCTTTCAGATCCTCCTCCAGTACAGAGCAAGCACCGTGGCAGCTCCTGGCTTCTAACCAAGGGGAAGTGCCATTGTCCTGCTTTTCTCTGTCAGCCTGCCGGATGGGGTTACAGCAAATCTGTGCATCCTACCTCTTGCTGTCTCACGGCGGAGGCTGCAAGGTGCTATTCCCACCCCTGAGGACTGAGCAGGATGCCCATTCCCATGGAGGACTGCTAACGGGTCCTGTGCTACACTATGTTCGTTGCAGGGACTAAATGGTTAGTTATCTCACAGTGTGTATACATTCAGAGGTGAGATAAAAATGAACTAAAACCGGATGTGTTTGCTGCATCTTTTGTAGCTAGAACTGCCTGGGTACAGTAAAACATGATAGGCTGTGCCACTTGCTCAAACGTGTATCTGTGTTTAATCAGCCCAGGTGCCCAGATGTCTGCTAAAGGGAATCCTTCTGGAAGCCACCGAGATGGGTTTTTCTTTATGAGATCTCATTACTGTGATAGGTGGTAGCAGTGTCTATTATGCAGGTTGGCATTATATTCGGTTTCTCCTAACGCTGCCTGACTTTAACTGGCTGGGCTGACATCTTCTGTGAAAGGTCTTGCCTCAGGCTGATGGATTCCTCAGCCTTTTGTACTACATGCTATTCAGATCTACTTACTCTGGCCCTATTAATTTCCTCTTAGGTTCTTCTAAAACACCATTATAATGCTGAAGTGCTTACAGCAACTCCTGCATTTATTATCACCAGCTCACCACCTGATGGGAAGAGGCAGTCATTTCTGATACCCTCTTTAAGCTGCCTAGGGTCTGCCTGCCCAGGGACCAGCATCTTAGCACAGGTTCAGAGCAGGACTCACACTGATCTCTGTCACTGCAGAGATCAGATCGCCCAGGATTTCCAGATGGGCCCTGGGCAGCAAGGGCACACGGAGGCAGTGAATACCTGAGAATGCCTGGTTGGTGTGATGTCCATGACATCCCACAGGCACATAGCAACGCAGGCAGGGAGAAAGTCCAGCTCTCTGGAACAGCACTCCGGTGTCTCACCAGTGAGACAGTGCCTTCCTTCAGCCTGCACCTCAACTACTACATGCCTTCCAGCTTCTCCAGTGAAAGGAGCATCAGTCATAGAATCATAGCAACTGGCAAGAGCCTCCTCCGTCCTCATGTTTTGCTGTTCATCTCCGCAGCTGCAGTCTGTGCACTAAGGGAGGCAGGGCTCCAGGGGCTAAAACAGCAGGCAAGTTAGACATTCATGGAGCTCAAAATAAGATTGCACAAGGCAACCATTATTCTGGCACTCCTCCGTTGCCTTCCTGCATGTGGAGGGCTTGCTTTCGCAATCCTTAGCATTGTTCTTTTAACATCTTTGTGTTGGAGGATGTGTGAGAAAGATGTCTAACAGAAGCTGGCCATCTTTTGTAACAACTTCTCAGTGGTAGCTCTGGGTCAGATGCCAGGGTAAAGCCCAGGAGACAGGTACCAGTGTCCTTGGGAGGCCTGTCCCTCCTTGGGAAACCAGACTGATGGAAGTCTCAGCTCTGCTTGCTGTGAAACTCTGGCTGAGGTCAGGCTGCCAGACCCCAGAAGTGCTCATACTTTAGAGCTGCCTGGAGAGTGCCTTGGATGTGTGGTGTGGCTCTCCTCAGGGTCCCGGCCACGTGAATAAGCACTCGCTCAGAGTAACCACAGCTTTCACCAGGAGCCAGCGTGTCCTCCTGCATGGAAATCAGGTGTACGGAGGTGGGGAACAGTAATCTCTTCTTACTGAGAAGCTGAGACAAAGCCGGGACGGGCACCTAAACTCAGGTGCCACAAGAGACCTTAGGCTGACATAATACAGCTACACCTTCTGGTACCTTCTTGCTTTAGTACTTACTTTAGTACTTCTGGTTTAGTATTTAAAACAGTGTTTCAAGCCTAAATTCTTCCTGAGCCATGAAATAATATAAATGGAGGCTCCCAGCTCACTTGTAATCTCTTCCTTTTCCTTCTGCTTGTGTCATGACCAGTCCCACCGTATCAAGCCTAACACCTTTGCCTTCCACTCAAATGTCAGTTGGGATTTTATACTTATAAAAAGGCATCAAAGCAGACCTCACAGCCTATCAGAGCACATGGTGCTCTTTATCCTGTGAGCCCATCTTCACTGCTGCACTGAGCAAAATGGGCAATTCTCCTTCTGCAAGCCAGATATTCAGATCTCAAACAGGTTTGGTTCTTTGGGGTTTTTTTTTGGTGTTGTGTTTGGCTTTTTTCTTGAGCTGCAGTTATTACAAGCTCTGTCTTTTACAGGCGTGTTGTTGTGCTGGATCAGAAATAGTGATGCATGGCCACTGAAGGTTGAGCCCTGTGTTTTGCTAACACTTTGGAAGACGATGCCATCTGTGACATGATTCAGATCAGTGGTTTAGTGAAATTCTGTTGGCAGGGAGTTACTCACCAGATTAATGTTTCAGAAGTTCTCATGCTTCCAAAATGATGCTTCGTCTTCCCTCTCCCTCTGCTATTTATTTTTTTTTCCCACATCTCTGTAGGAAGGTCCTGTCAGATGTCACAGGTGCCTCATTAGCAAGTCTGGACGAGGCAGGAAATACAGTCTTTGCCGGCCAAAAACCCACAATGTGCAGCTTGAAAGGGTGCACAGAGATCCTGCCCCTCTGATGCTTTGAGCAGGCTGCTGAGGTGTTGCCAAAGCCTGTATCACAGGCACACAGCAAACATCCTCTCCTCAGACACCCTATCACTACAGCATCCCAACACAAAGGGGATCCTTGCAGCACATGCAGAACAGAGCGTGGAGAGAACATATGGTTCTTTCATGAGAATGGAATTTTGTCCATCTGAAGACCACCATGGCAAATTGTCATGTGCCTCTGGGATGTGCGCCATTTACATAAGTGAGAACAAATTGAAACCACCTCTGATTTTAATACCATGTGAATACTACAGCTCCCTACGTGCATCAGCTTTTCTGGTTTACAAGCAGCCAAAGTGCCCTTGGTACTCATTTTCAGAGATGGACTTTGCAGAGGTCTCCTCGGGGCAGGAAGCCCCATTGCTTTAGGTGCTGCTCAAGCACCTACAAAGCCAGTAAAGAGCTCACAGCCCTATGAAACACCTCACAAAAGTATACCAGACAATTTAGACGTGGGAAATATAATTCTGCAATACTGTTGTGTGCACCTCTCCCCAGCTGTTTTCTGAAATACTTTTTTCCATAAAATAGCTCTTACGGTGGCAATTTTCTTTCAGCACACAAAGGTGGCTCCTTACAAAGCACCAGCAGTGACAGACGCTCTTCAGAGCCACTACAGCATCTTAAGGACAGGGGGGTTATTCTGAATTACATCAGGCCTTCTCTGGGTAAGACAATCTGCACATTGCATTATTTGTAATCGAGAAAGAGAGGTTCGAATAAATTAACTCTCATCACCATTGCAGATCTTCATAAGCTGCCCACTGCCACAGTAATTGAGCGCAACAACTAAGCAATAAAGGCAGTTGTTTCTGAAGTATTTTGAACATCATAAAAATAGTTTTAATGGTTAAAACCCAAAGTGCTGGGAGCCATCACTGTGACAGCTCTGTAGATGAGAGCTGCACCCCGGCAGCTAGACGCTGGAAATTCACTCACAGCCAATGGTAGATCACTTTGGAAAAAATAGTTAGGTAAACCTGAACATTTTCATACCCGTATGTTTCTGTTTTGCTGTTGATTGGACAGTGTGTCTGATCATTTCATGCAGCAGAGTGACAAATACCTTAAAAAATTATTTCCTTGAAACAGTTTGGAAATATACCTGTTCTTGCCATATATTTCATCTGGGAGGCAATTTTCCCCTGCCCTTTTCCACATCAGCCTGGAGTTTCTGTTAGAAAGATGTGGTAATATGGAGAGACATCGGCATCATTCACTGAATGAAAATACTGAAACAGCAAACAGTTTCTAAAAATAAAAATATAGTGAATATGTCTTTAGGTCTCTAAGGCATTATACGGTGACTAATCAGAGCAGTTTTCCTACGAAAAAGGGACAGAAGCAATAGAGATGGAATCAAATTTAATAGTACAAAATGCAAGGTCGTGCCCTGAGGGAGTAATAACGAGAATTTCTGCTACCAGCTGGGAGCTCATCAGTTGGAAGTGACAGAGGAGGAGAAAGACCTGAGCGCTCTAGCCGATCAAATGACTATAAGCTGGCAATAGCATGCAGATGTGAGAAAGACAAATGCGAACCTGAGACATGTCAGATGAGGGATTTCTAATGGAACTAGCAAGATTTTAATGCCATTACAGAAGTACAGAATATTGTATGTCCATATAAAAGATGAATTAATTTAAAATTGCCTTTTCTGCGCCTTTCTCTCTTAGGATGGCCAGGGTAGGAGAGAGCTTTCTTCTGTAAGAAGAGACTAAATGAGCTTGGTTTCTTGAGTCTAGCAAAATGCAGCCTGGGAAGAGATATATTTGTTGCTTACAAATGCCCCGGAGGGAAGTACCAGGAAGAGAGAAGAGCTATTTGAGTGAAAGGGCAGTGCTGGCACAAGAACAAGTGCCTATAAATTTGCCAGGAATAATTTGAGCTGAAAATGAGAAGGTCCTGACTGTCCAAGAAGTGCATTTCTGGGATTGACTTCCAGGAGGTTTTATTGGGAAAAAATTGCCAACTTGTTGTAACGCAGAGGTGAGGCGGTTCTTTACAGACAGCATAGCTACCCCAGACAGCATAGGATGAGGCCAGATGGTACAGAACATCCCTTTCGGTACCATTTTCCATCGTCCTCACATGCCTATCTCATTCAACAACCTCAGGTTTTGCACCCGTGGTGTTCAATTACCTCTGAGCTGTCAAAGCTATCAGGTTTTCCTTGTTTTGCTGAACCACAGCTGAGGCTTGGTACTGTCCCCTGGCTGCTTTCCGTCCCATTTTGTTGTGGAAATTGGTGAGGACAATCTCAAGCCTGTTTCTGATGGACACATGCCATGTGAGTCAGACTATCCACCACGTCTTCTATAGGGGAGTGGGCCAAAGGCTCTAAGCTGCTTGTTGCACTGAGATCAGCTCTGCTCCTGCCCAGGGTGGAGGGACATCACTTATTATCCTACTGTTGCTGTCAATGCACGCAGAGACCTCACTCCTGCAGTGCAAGGGGCTACACAAGCACATCATAGATGACTCTCTGTGTTGAAGAGCTAGACATGAAGCTTGGGACAAAGGCATGGAGAAGGGTGGTAGACTCTGATTTGCAAGTGCCGGGTAGATGATGAGCAGCAGCTCAGGGCAGCTTGCTTGCCAACTGCCCTGCACTTCACACAGCACTCGTTCTTGTAAAGTCATCTGAAATCCTGAAGAAGACCAGCCCAGGAGCAAAGACTAAGGTGAACAGGTATGGCAGAGGATCAGGTGGTAGGGGCTGGGTGAGGTTAGGCACATGGCATTGGAGTCCTCCCTTGAGACTATTGCAGTGGTGCTATCGGTATAACTGAAAGCGGGGAGCCTCAGCCTCAGCCTGGTGGAGGTTTGCTAGATGGCTCTTAAGATCAGTATGCTGTGGCCACCCCTGAGGTACAAGGAAGTTTTTCCTTCTTCTGCCTGTAACAGGAGACTCTGGCAACCAACAGACGATCTTGGAAAGTTTCTAGACGCAAACCATTAGATAAGGAAACATTTTAAGTATGTTTCTTCGCTTTCAGACCTTAATATATCAGCACTGACCTTTGTTTTCTGTAACCTTCTTCTCCTTGGCACATCACGGCCATCAAGTTGCAATACTGTTAGGGTGGTTGTTCTTTTCATGTAGCACTGTAAATTTACACAGCAATTTGTCACTGCAGATAAAACATCTTTGCTGTCCCAGGCGGCATGCAAGCTAAGACAGGCATGGCATGCAAATTCATCTGAAAGTTAAGAGTTCAAGCGCGGAGGAGTGTGGAGGAGAGGAAGGAAGGAGGGAGTGCTTCAGGAGGACGGTTTTGCTGGGGACTGCCAAGGAAGAGGAACAGTGCTTGCACAGGGGAGTGCAAGGAGAGCTGTCCAGGCCCAAGAAACGCAGCACAGAAGAGCGAAAGCAGGAGCAAGGGATGCAGGGTAGGGTATGGAGAAAGCCTAGAGAAATGCAGGGGAAGGAGGTCAGAGGAGGAAGTTGCAGAGAGCTAACAGCACTGCATGTGCACTGCAGGGCTCTGAAAGGAGGAGAAGGAGCCCAAGGACATTGTCGATAACACGGAAGGGCTGCTCCAGCCCACCCCAGAGCCTCCCCTTCATTGTGGGGCAAATGATCATATATGCACCCAGATCTACAAAGCATTTGGAGATGCTTCAAGGTGAAAGGCACCTATGAAAGGGCTTGTTATTGTTGACATTAAGAAGCTCTGGAAGTCTTCACTCAAAAATGCACCTGGGTTTTTTCTCTTCACAACACACATGTTATTCAACTGCAAATCTGCATGGGAGATTCTTAAGTGTGTATCTTTGTATTTAATTTGGCCAGTCAGTTTGGGTCTGCAGCAGCAGAGCCCTTCCTGCATGTTTGGACAGTACACACATAAAGCCCTTACTCTTTAGCGCAGCAACTGAATGTATATGTTTAGTTCAATTTAATATTCCAAGCGCCAAGCAAACCCTCAACAAATGCTGTCTTCAAAAATTGGCCGCACATCCACACCAGTCAAACTTTCCATGGAGTCAGAACCTCAGAAATCCCTCACCAAGAAGGAAACATTGGCCTGGTCTGAATTCATTTAAGGAGAGGAGGGAAGAAAGAAAACACATTCATCAAGTTTTGTCTAGTCTAACGATACTGGCCTAAAACTCAGCCTTCTACTTTTGCTAGATTTTATACCCTTGCTGACCAGCTACACCTTACTCCAAAGCTGTACATGAAAGCAAACTTGGAAGTAAGACTAAAAGAAATTTTACTCCATCTTTTCGGGTACAAATGCATCCTCCTGCAGTGAGCTCCCTGTGCTCACTGCCCCTGAGGAACTGGGGTCTCTGGGGGACCCAGTTTGTGAAACGAACCGGGATGGAGCAGCCCTTCTTCTCAGCAGGGCCTCAGGTAGTGCAAAGCAAATGTCTCCCTCCCTCCCTCTTCTCCGCTGAGAAGGGAACTCCTCAGAGAAGCTGTACCGCCCTGCAGCAGGGTGAGCGATGAGGAGAGGCGGGCAGGCAGCGTGCTGAGCAAGGCATGGCCAGACATGGGTGTAGGAGCGGGGAGGGAGCCACAGGGCAGCAGTGCAAGCAGGGAGCTGGCCGTGCATGGCTGCTGGTGCTCAGCAAGCCTCAAAAACTGAGCCCTTAAGGAGTACCCAGAGAGAGCCTGATGGGGAGCTTCTGCTGCTCCATCCCTCTACTGCTTTTGTGCCTCCAGGCTGATTGCACGATTGTTAAAGTTACGTTTAGGCTGGAGATGGGAGAAGAAGACCGTACCAATGCCTTGTTGTTGATGCTATCCACTGGGGAGCCCACTGTGCCCTTGGAGAAGCCTCAGCTCTCCAGGGAAGGCAAGTTTTTCCTGTAAAGGGGTTGTTTCAGGGGACGGAGCAGGGCTTCGTTTTCAGGCTACATTTGAATGATGCAGCGCAGAGCAGATGTCCAAGAGACAGCCAAGAGGTGGGACCAAGGCAAGGCGTGGAGAATGAGTCACCCACAGCTGAAGCCAAGCAAGGACTGAACATTGAAACAAATCGTGTAAGGCAAGAGCAGGGTCAGAGCAGAGTGGGAAAGAGAAGTCGTCCTAGCAGTGAAACAGAGAGACAGAAGAAGGAGGGTGAAAAGAACCCCAGAAAACTGCAGGAGAACAGGACACAAGAATGACGGTGCTTCACCAGACTGGTGGGCATCCAGCTTGGGATGCTGTCTGCAGCGGTGGCCAGGAGCAGATGTTTAAGATAAAAAGTGCAGAAAGGCCAGGACAGGCGTAGTGTGACTTTCCCCAGAGGACCCTCCCAGCCTCTGGCAGTCTGCAGCGTAGCAGCTCCTCAAGCCGGGGCTGTGCCTGCAACTTTAATAGCCTTCAGGGACCTTTTATCCTCTGAACTTAATTGCTTTGCAAACCCCTCTGTGCTTTTGGCCTCCATCCTAACTGGCAGTAGGGAGCTCCACAGCCTGAGGGCACGTAGGGGGGAAAGCACCAGGGAGGGAGGGATGGAGGAAAGCTGCTGAGAGGTGAGGGAAGATGGAGGGGATCCTTCTGGGAAAGGACCCATTGCATCAGCCTGGCCAGCCCTTTGCACAGCACTCCTAAAATGGCAAATTGAGGTCACATCACCGTGATGCACACCCAGGCTCTCATGCCAGCCCCTTGGAGGATCCAAGACATCAGCAGTGCATTCAAGTGGACTGCCCCAAGCGTAACACTGTCAAAAGGGAAACTATTTCTGAGGAAAAAAATGCCAAAACCAATGAATTTCAGCACCAAGAAGTTTCTTTCTCCTCCAGAGGCCCAAGGAGCCCGCAGTCCTCACCAGGCCAGTCCCTCTCCGAAAGAAGAGCTCCAGGCACTGGAGCAGCCTGCACTGGAGCTCCTTTCTGGTCACCTCTGTGCTAATCACTGTTGGAGAGGCATAAACTGCCTGGGAGCAGTGAGAGTGGAGGAGAAAGGCTTTTTTTCCTCAAACAGTAGAGCATTTCTTTTTTCCTCCAGGGAAAGGGGCAGCAAACGAAGGTATTCCGCCCAATATAAAAGCCAGGGAGAGAGGAGGGGGCAGGATCTGAGTTACAAAAGAAATGGGCACATTACAGCAAGGGAGGCTGCAAGGTACAAGGCCACAGTGTAAAAGAAAAAAAAAAGGGGGGGGGGGGGCATTCAAAGGCTTTACAGCATCCATCAAAGCGATAACATTATTGCATGGTACGTTTATAGTTCCCTTGCAGCTGCGGCAGCAGCTTTTCGGTGGGGCTGGGCTTCAAACAAGACCAGAGCCAGTTCTCTCCTGCTCCAGCACCAGCAGACAGACCTTTTTTTCCCCCCATGCTTGGACATTTCCCGGCCCCTACCAGTGACTCCAAAATTCATTTCACCCTTTAATTGGATTTCACGGAGGAGAGTGAGGCACAGGGGGGGATGGCAGCGGCCGTAGGGGTCCCTGGTGCCTGTCAGGGTGGCTGCGGTGCTGCGGCTGGGGGGGTTGGGAGAGGGGTGCTGTGGCAGGGGGCTGCCCCGTCCACCCACCAGCCCACCCGCAGCCACGGCGTGGGCTCGGGGGGTCGGGAGAGCAGCAGCACATACCCTATTGCTGGAGTCCAATTTCAGCAAGCGCAAGTCACTTCCATTCCATCGTGCTCCAGAACGGCTGGGCTTAACTAGGTCACATTTCCTAACCGTATCGGAGGCAAAGGCTTGTCTTGCTTGAGTGATTTAACCACCCTAGAAGAATGTTATGAAGCAGTGCCGTGATGAGCGATGACTCCCCTTGCTTTGCTCTGGAGGAGTGAAAAAGACCTGTGCAAGGGACCAAACGCTGTTTGCAGTCCCACTGCTTTAAGACCTTAGGTAAGAAGCAGCTCCAATTCAGTGTTCCGAATATATGCATCTCCGAGAAAAGCTATTGCCAACTCACATTTTTTTCTCTATTAGCTGCCAAAGCCCAACCTTTGTACATACACTGCGTGTATCTCGCAGCCATTTGCACCAGGCAGCGCGAGCCCCACGCACAGAGATGCTGCTACCCTGGTGCAAGGAGAAGAGTGAACCTGAGCCCTGGGCGCTGATGGGTAGGCGGAGAGGGAAGGATTAGCAGGCGTTTTGATGTAAACCCCGGTCTTCTCTGCCTCTTCCCCCCAGCTATGTTGGTGGCACAGCCCACCACCTCAATCCTCTTTTCCAAAGGAGTCAGAGGTAGCGATGGCTCCCACGTGCTGGCTGATGGCCTCACGCCACTCACCTGCCCTCACAGCTCAGCATCACCCTCGCACTGAGGGTGCTAGCGCTCCTTAGGGAACAGCTGCAGGGAGCCTCGAGGGAGCTGCACCCTGGAACCTGCCATGCTGACACAAAATGTGAATGTCTTTGTGATTCACCTACACGTATAGTCCTACCCTGAATCATGCTGGATTCTTGGTGCGTACGATGTATCTTGCACCATCTTATCCCCTGGGCTGATGATGCACAGCTTAAAAGAGGCCGTCCCTTGGCCCACGTTAGCCATTTTGGTCATCAGTGCCAACTGATGTCTCTTTGATTATGGCTTATTTAGGAGGATAAACTGATTTTTCTTTATTTTTCCAATCACCTCATACAGGTGAGAACAAGACAGTAGCTATTTTCAGTCACTCTGCATCCATCATTTTCTTTGCCTATTTTTGCTCCCCGTTTTTCATCTATGTTACTCGCGCAACAAGAGGATGACTCCAGCCCATAATTCACCTGCTCTGCTTAGATAGCAGAAAGGTGGTATTTTCAGCATGGTGGGTTTTTTTTATCCTGTTCTTTATATAGCCAGCCATTTTGTTCTCTTTTGAGACGGCTGCTGCAGATTGAGCAGATGTTCCCACTGAACTGTGTGTGGTGACACCCAGCCTCCCCCCCACTGTCGCCCAGGCTGCTGTGGTCGCTGAGAACCCAGCGAGGCAGCCGCGGCACAGAGGCAGCCTTCTCCGCAGTGTTTGTCAACAGCAAGGTTCACCTGCCCCTTCGCCTACCTTGGGTAAGTCCCGACGGGTGCCTGCAGAGTCTTCTTTAACCTGAATAATTTCATACCATCTGCAAAACTTGCTGCTTCGCTGCTTCCCCCACTTTTCCAAGTCATTAATAAATATTAAGCACCGACAGCGGGCTCACGGCTCGCTGCCCAGCCTGCTTTCCCTGGCCCCCGAGGGAGAGCGCATCCCCACCTCCCCTGCTCCCACCACCCAGTTTGCTGCCAGCGAGGCCCCCAGCATCGCCTCCCGTTGCCATCCATGTCCTCACCTCACTGCAGGAGGCTCCAGCCTGCGCTCCATGGCTTTGCTGGGCTGCAGGGGTGTTTTGGTCTCTGGTCAGCCAGCGTTTCTAAAAGCAGAGCGCAGGTTGCCCGACCTCAGCTGGCTCACTTGGCTCCTCCGCGTTGCGAAGGGCTCAATAATTCACAATGCTAAATGGCCCCTTTGGTTCAAACCGAGCTTCCCATCCCATGGGATGCCAAACATGGCACTGCCAGCTCCTGTTACCCATCCTGTCCTCCAGCCAGATCAGGACTGCAGCACATGACAGATGCCCCCAGACCAAGCTCCTGAAGGTCTCAAGGTGCTACCCAGCCCTCTGAGGATGCTGCTTCCCTTCCCACGGGCGCTATGGAGGGAAGCAGTGGTCAAGTGGTCCAAAAGGACTGGCTCTGGTAATGACTTCTGTGCTGACTTGTTGGGAAGGAAACATATGAAGCAGCCTACCCTGGCTTTTGGGGGGCACTGGGGGGGGACGCGCTTTCCCTCCCCACATGCCTCCATGTACAGCCCAAGAGCAAAATGGGATTGTGTCTTCTCGTCCCCCCTTGCCTCACACAGAAACCCCCATGCTGGGCTTGAGCCCCTTCCCCTACTTGGCTGGGGGGGCTGGCGACGGCCACGTGCATGAAGCTGCTGTTCATGGGTGGCTGGCAGCCCATGGGGCACCCGGGAGCTGGGGGATTTAATGCCTATGGCAGATGCTGACACACCAGCACTTGCACAGACGGGGCAGCTCAGGTGCCGTGCCCCTGTGGTGGGAGAGGGAGCAGCGGTGAGGACATGGGCAGCGTGAGAGTGAGGCACTGGGATGCAGCCTCTGCCCAGCAGCACCCCATGGCTCGGGCAACTCGCTGCACCCTACGGCTGCCTCCCCACCTGCCCCGGCTAGAAATCCTGCCTCCCATCCCAGAGAAGATAGCCATTCCCTTTGGTATCCATTTCCAGTTTTCCCTAGTTTGTGAGGAAGGCCAAGCTCGTTTAATTTTTGCCTTTAAGGAAAACCAGAAGGAAAATAGGAGTTTTGGTCTGCAGGTCTCTGAAGCACTGCTACCTACCAGAAGTAGCTGTGGACATCACATCTGTTCACCCAAAGAGCAGAACATGCCACATGCTTTACCATTCCCAGTGCTTTGGGTTTTGTATCTCTTGTCCACCTCATTTTCCCTGAAAGGTCTGGGAGAAGTCCTCCAGGACCACCAGCACCTGCAGGGCTCCTAAAGCCCAAGGGAAGAGCATCTTCCCCAGCTGTCCTCCAGCTGCTTCAGCAGCACATGCTTTGCCTCTAAGCATCACGGAGCTGTGGTACAGGGTCTCCTGCCCCTCTTCAAGCTCTGCAGGGGGTCAGGCTGGGGCCTCGCGTGCATTTTGCGCAACCCTTGATACATTTAACCAGACTTGTCACCGTGCAGGGAAATCAGCCACTCATGCAGACTGCAAAGCCTTGTTCAGCTGCTCACTTTGAGAGCTTAGCCACACAAAAAAGTACCATACACACATGGTACATTACTTTAAAGCAATCAAAATGTGCTCAAAAGAAAGCAAACTTTGCAGGCATAACCTGAGAGAGCTCTTCATAGCAGAGGTTACTTCCCTGCCTCATTTCAGCCTCTCATTCTCTCAGGTTTTGGCCAAGAGGCTGCTAAGAACACGCCTACTTTCTTCCTAATAACTGGTCCAATCACATTTCTTCCCATTTTCCAGAGAAAGCGACCTTTCTGCACACACCCGGGCTGGAATAGTGACTGTTGCTTGAAAGATGGACATTTTGAGCAACTGGGGAGCAGGGGGTTAGAGAGAAAGAGGGTCCCCCAGGCTGCCCCTCTGCACCCCCCACCCCTGCTGTGCCCTTGAAGCCTGCCTGTCCTGTGGCAGTGAGCTGCTCACAGGGGACGTCTCTCTCTCCTTGGAAGAAGAACTGAGGATGCAAGCAGTGGCAAAGCCTGTTTTCCTAATCACAGAAGGGAAACAAAGGAGAGATTTCCAAATCACTATTTCAGGCTCTTTCCCCTAAAACTCTCTAAAGAGGTGCTACAAGCCCTTCTTTGATGTTTGCTTGCATCCTGCTTTATCTGCTTCGGTGATATTTTTGTGGCTTTTCTGCACAAAATGATACAGCTCCCTCCCTCGCTCTGCACTGGCCTCCTGTGCTTACACTCAGCTACTCTCTTCTCTAGTCACAGCTCTCCTCCCATAGCTCAAATACCTGATCCACCTTTTGTACCACTTGCAATTTGGATAGCAGCTCCTATCATGTCAGCTATCTATTTCATGAAGGGAACATGTCTGGGATTTTTTTATACGTATCTTGAAAGCGAGCAGCTATTAACAACAGCTCTTGCTGACCTCCTTGCTGCATCCAATTAATTCTCAAATAGCACAACTAGCAGGACTAAAATCTATATAAAAATATTGCATTCTACCCATTCCTGAACATTTTTTTTCTAAGGTTTTCTGTTCCTTTGAGGTTTTTTCTAAGGTAAGGTCAGGAGTGGAAGAAGAGCCTCTGAAAGAGGGTTTATAGATATTGTGGTATTTGCATTTTAACTACAAATCAAACAGGAGAGAGAGAGAATGGGTGAAAACTCTTCCCCCCGCACACCCCAAATCAATTTGTAGTGCAAAGTCATTATTTCAGGGTAATAGCCTTCTTAGTATTACACCTTGCTGACAAACATTTCCTAGATGCATTCTTCCCCCATCAGTTAATGTTCATCAGATCACTACTAATCTTATCACAGACTTCATGCCACTCCTTGGGGAAAGTCATGCCACTATCCCATGGCCCCCCCTTTTCTACTGGTGACAAGCCGATGCTGCACCTGAATACAACAGGCAATGCTTTTCCAGTGTAGGTTCAGATCTGATGGCACCAAAACCTTCATGGGCTCATCACAGCCTGCATAGCCGTTCATGTAAAAAACACAACCAAGAGTGACCCACGAACGCTTCAGGCAGCCGAAAGGTTTCATTTCAGTATTGTCAAAATGAAGCATTCGGAACAATTTTTCATTCCTTTCTAAGCCAAAAAGTCTCAAATCCTCGTAGATGGAATAAAGAAAATGAAATACACAGCTTTTACTCTTTGCTTTGCCATGGTTTATGTTAGTTCATGTTTTCGTAATTTATTGCCCTGCCAGGAGGTTGCCAGGAGCTGCCAGCTCACAGCAGACTCCACTGAGTTTCCAGAGCAGAAGAACAAGGCGCTCACATCTTCCCTACCCGTGGGTTCTGCCGCAACCCACCCTGCCCCATCCAGGCAGCTGCTCAGCTTTCTACAGGTGCTCCTGCCCCAGAAAGTGCCCTTCTTAATTTTCCACAGGTGTTCTCTGCACTACCAGGATCTGGCCCCTGTGCGGGGCAGCCCTCCAGCCCGTGCTGCGCTGCACAGAAAACTGTTTCCCGGGCAGGGGTCTGAGCAACACAGGCTTCTCCTGCACTTTACCACCGTGTTATTTCCATCAGAACGCCATCCTAGCCTAGCAGCTTTGCTGGCCTTTTCCCCTAGAAATGACTAGCCCTTTGTGAATATGGAGCTGGCCCTGGGGTGCCTGAAGCACACGGCGTCGTAGGTGCTGCCCGGAAACACACCATCCCTTACCCACTGCAGCAGAGTCCTCCTCTGCCCTCTCCGTAGCCCATAATCACCGAGCGCTGCTGCCAGCATCTGAATTGCAAGTTTACAGCCCGGCTAAATTGCCGTCCGCTCCCCACAGATCTCATTCAGCACTTCCGCGATCACCCTGTCACTGGATATCTGTTTCAGATTAATTGGCCCAAAGATGAGGCTGCCTGCATTTGTCTGGATTATTTCCTGCCCAGGCTGCTAACCTCGATAGATATAATTTTTTTAAAGGGAACATGCTGGCAGACCATCAGAAAGGAAAACTCCCTGACGGTGCAATTATAGTTTAATGTGTAATAGCTGCCTGGGAGACGCCGGGAAAGCCCAGGCATTTTGGGCGTATGAAATGCAACTTGCTGCTACACACGGAAAAAAATGAAAAGCCCACTGGAGAGGACTTTGCAGCAGCCAGGGGTGAATGGACTCTGTGTGAACCGATAGCTCATTTCCATCTCTGCCTTTTATACCGTGGGCTGGGAAGGCTCCCGAAGACGAATGCTGGCCAGTGCAGCAGAGGCAGGGATACAGGGAGAGCCGTTCCTCTTGGCGATGGGCTAAGTGAGAAAATAACACCGACTCGCCCTGATCTTTGGTTCAGTGACGTTGATGGAGGGATTAATTCAAACTGATTGACCACAACTTTACACTTCACGTTGCTGTCACATATGATTAAAGCTCATCAAAGAGCTCACTGCAGATGAATTCTCGGACAGGCGCAGCCCCGTTATCTGTCCCCGAATTATCAGCCAGCAGCCTGTCTACTTACAGGCGGGATTGCTTGCCGGATGGCTGTGACAAACGCTTTGCGTGAAGGCATTTTAACATATAGCTTAGTCGAGACCCCTTCGCTGAAAACATCCTGCCCCTCACTCACCGTTTTACTTTACGCCGTTGGTCATGTAAGTCATTCTGTATCGCTTCTAGCTAGGCGCCATGCTCCATATGCGCGAGAAACAGCTTCTCCTCATCGCAAGTTATTTGCAATCATGCCAAATTGTTCCACAAGCCTATTATGCAACTGATAGGGCTCTTCAAAATGGCTTTAAGTATAACGCCAGCCTGAGCATTCAATTATATTTATTCACATTACTCTAAAAGATAGCTTGCTTTCGTGAACATCTTTGTGAGTAGAAAATTCTTTTTCAACAGAGTGTTTGGGAATAAAATGGGTCACAATCACTAAGGAAGACAGGCTGCATGTTTTATTCACAAGCACATTTTGTGAACGTTTATTGCTACATATGCCCAGCTCTAGTGAAGATGGACATCCCTAGTTTTCCTTCTCATCTGCCCTCCCTTGGTTCTTATTTTTGTCTCCATGCATTAACTGCAACCTATTGACATATTCAGCTATCAACCGGAGGAAAAATAAAAGTTTCTGAGAAACTATGCAAAAGAAAAAGTTTGTTCCCTTCTAAACCTTTTCCTTAAATTCAATTATATTGCTCTCATCCACAACAGGCTAATGGCCATTTACAGAGTTCATATCAGATGCAGCCACAGAGTTTCTGCTGAGCAAAAATTTCTCTGGAAACATGCCACTTGCTTTACTGGCAATTTAGTGTGCTCACTGCATCTCAGCTTCGACAGATTTCCACCAGATACCATGCAGGATTGCTAGGATGAGTCCCTGGCCCAGCAGCAGTGCAGGCCCCATCCCTGCCTCTCGGGGGGCTGCCAGGGACCCCCTTTTGTGCTGTTGGCCCCAGGAGTTCTCCCAGCCATTTGGTTTCCCTGGCCAGGTAGCAGCAGCTGGGGTTTCAGGAACAATTCCTTTGCAGTGCATGCTCACACTTCCAGGTTTTCAGGCCATACCGAAATGCTGGGAGACTTGGTTGCAAACACCACTGGTCACAGTGCTGCTCAGTACCCTGCTTCACACGTAGCTTTGGGCACCAGGAGGATGGATGACTTACAACCCCTGCCACAGAAGACCGGAGAGGACCTGCTGTGTTCTGGGAGCTCAGACTTTCGCTCTTCAAAGGTATTGAGCCTTAAGCTTGTCACATCAGTGTGTTGGGCTCAGCAGGAGAAAACAGACCAAGAAAATATCAACCAACCCAAGGGGTGGGGGGAGGGGGGGGTGGGGGGGAGGGAGGGGCAGTGTGTGTGTGTCAGAGCCTGTCAATCAGGAAAGAGAATGGAGCCGATGTCCTCCTCCCCTGGAAAACAACACCAAGAGTGAAGGATGGATGGAGCGAGGATGCATTGCCCTGGATGAGGAGAAAGAGGAGGGGTTTCTGCCTTCCACAGCTCTCCTGACTAAAGGCTGTTCCTTTCATCTGCCTCAGAAAGGTCAGCATGGAAAAAGAAAATGATTTTTTGGAAACAGCTCTAAGATAAAGATAAGTACTGCTTTCCTTGAAGGCAAAATAAAATGCCTCACTTTTTAAAAAAAAGGAGGTGGTGGAGGAGGAAAAAAATAAATAAACAGTCCCTTGACTTTTACTTTATGTTATTATCTGGGGAAATATTCTTATCTGTGGGGACTTTTTTCAATGCTACTGCTCTTGGAGTCAGCATTTGATGTAGAGCACATGTGTGCAAGGACAGCTGCACAGGAGGTACCAGTTTTCCATGCCAGCAGTGAGAAACAGACCCAGATGGCTACAGGGACAACAGGGCCACAAAACCATCCAACACCCACCCACCCCCGAGCGGGACTGACCTCACCTCGGGTACTGCCACCGCAAGGGCTGGGGGTGGCCATCGTGCAGATGGACACAGGCGGGTCACTCCGCTGCTACATCCCCATCTAGCATGGCAGGACCCCCAGAGGTCCCGGTGTGGTCAGGGGCCACTGAGCCCCCCATGCACCACCACGTGCCATTCAAACAGGCCACGCAGCATCGCCTTTCCATCGGGTGCAAGGGAAGGAGACAGACTGGCAATGCTCCTGCGATTAAAAAAACACAACACCTTCCCACCTGCCCTTCTGGAGTTAGGTCTGCAAGCATTTCACAGATTTTAATTTGCTAAGCAAGCCCCACAACTTTTCTTCGAGGTATTGAATTATTATTTCTATTTTACAGGCAGGGAAACGAGGACAGAGTGAGTGAGGGTGTTTGCATGAGATCCCAGATGTTCTCCATTACAAACCATTGCGCTTCCTGGCTGCAGCATGACCTGACTGAAGTGCTAAATAACATCCAACATTTGTTCCCTTCGTACATCCACACCAACCAGTAGCAGGAAGCGCAGTTGCAAACTCTTGCAAACCTGGGAGGTCTGGGAAAGGTTTGGGCCCCCGAGAGCATGTGCTCAGAAGTGCAGAGAGCAGAAACATCAGGCGCATTAAACTTTTGTGAGTAAGATACACCTCCTACCTAGGGTACAACAGGGCATGGCTGCTTCTAGCTAGCAAGAACATTTGCTTTTTAAAGAGGCAAGTTTCTAAGCACCTTCCTTTCTTCCCCTGGCTGCAAAAGGGCGGGAGGAGAGATGTGTAGGACACCATCGGGAGAAGGGAGCTGCAACAACAAGTCAAAACCAGCACCCACGTGAAGCTACAGGACATCAAATGTGTCCTCCTCCCAGCTGCTCTGCTTCTGGGCCCACCTGTGCCTGCCCCCCACACTACATTCCCACTATCCTTTCACTGGGGGGTCAAAGCAGCGTGTGATGCAGCCCTTGTGCTTTCTTCATTGCACTGACATACAGTCACGTTAGAGGGGGAAAGAGACAATTGTTTACCCAGCCGAAGCAAAGAGAGCTCAGCCACAATAACAGGCACAGAGCACACTCTCCCAGCCAGATACAAAAGCGAATGGCGAAGGCAGCAGCATTATCCATGATGAAGTGAGGGATCATGCTTGGACCAACACTTCTGGAGGGTGACATGGGCATCCAAGAGTCTGCGCATGATCCACAGCCAAGCCAAACCTCTGACCCCTCTTACATTATCGCAAAAGTCCCGCTGAATCCCAATAACCCAAGATTTATTTCCAAAGTGTCTCTACTCAGCAACACGATGATGCCTCACAGTCTACCTGCTTCATTCGGGGTTCGTTTGGGCTTGGACTAGATGGCCCCCACGGGGGTGTCCTCCAGCCTAAATTAAGCTTTGATCCTACAGTTCTCCAATTTTGAGGGAAGATGTCTGAGCCAAAGCACCACTCAAGTGACAACACTGCTCCTCACAGCTTAATCACTTTTATCCTCAGTGCATCTTTGAGGGAATTGTTTTTGTTTTCAGCTTGAAAAAACAACATCCCTGTGGAGACACAGCTGCAGCTGTCTTAACATGGCTGGTCACCCAGAAACTTCTGAAGGAAAAAGGGGATGGTTTCATTCACTTCACAAAGAGGATGCTGCCTCACCCTCTGCTGGGAGTCCCGAAGCCATGGCAGCGGTACGAGGGAGGGCTTTCCGTGTGTGAGTCCAGGTTCCCTCCAGCACACACATGCAGAACGCAAGTGGCTCTCATAAGGAGGCTAAAAATCTGTGGCCTCTGGCCGCTAGCACCAACAAACCACTCCGCTCCACACACGCGTTTCACAGTATCCGCAGTCGCATCCAGCCCAGACTCCAGAACACAGATTATGTTTTAACTGACCTTTTCAACCTGAATCACCTCATCAGGATGCAAGGGGTTGTACAGAAGAGATTTTCTCTCTTTGGGTAGTCTGGATGCCACAATGTCAGTCCAGAAGCAAAGACAGTGCCTGCAACTGCCCGCTTGCTGGGTTTGCCCCTTCCAACGTGAAGATAAAACAGCAGGCGACAGCAAGCTTGTGCAAAGACCCAGCTAACGGATATGAACAGAAATACGCTGCCCTATCAGCCTCCCGGGGCTGTGGGGTTTCCAACATCCTTTTCACCAGAGCTGACATCTATGGCTCTTTCAGCTTGCCTTGGAGGTCACTCCCCAAAACGTGGCCCAGCGCCATTTACCCACATCCAGCCCGAGCCACTCATCTTCTCGGCCACAAGACAAATAACGTGCTCCAGCTCTGGCTCGACTTTCTCCTCTGCATCATCTGGGCTAACCGTTTGCCTTCCCACGCAGAACAGCTGGCTCCATCCGGGCTCACATGTTTCCTAAGGACCTTCTGGGGGCTGCACCAATTTTCCACTAACACTGCGCTTTGTTTATGCCCAGAGGTCTCCAGGTCAGCAAGCTGCTGGGGGTGGGAAGCTGGAGCCATTGCTCTACTGTACACAAGATACATTTGGCTCCTGTCTTTGGTTTGGCTGTGAACCCCAAGCAAGAGGCAAATGGAGCAGCAGAGCAAAACGACCTGGAGATGCTCCCCACCATGGCAGCGCCAGCTGCCATCCCCTGACCGAGCAGATGAGAGAGCTTGCTGAATAATAAAATAGCTTACACAAACCCTGCCTCTGTTAGACATAAATGTAACTGTTGTGACTTACCACAAGGTTGAGATGGAGGGATGTGAAGAGGGAAGCAAGTGGGAGCAGCACCGGTGTCCCTTCTCTGAGGAGGTAGGCTGCCCTGAGGAGACCACACAGGGCAGGCAACACATCTGCTGGACATTGCTGCCTGCCTCATGCCGGTTCTGAACAGAAAGAATACATAAGAAAGGGGAAAAAAAGTGAAGAGCATGTGACCGATTTACAACTAACCTCAGTGAGAGGCACCCAGCAGACCGAGGCCAGTAGGGGAAGAAAATGGGTTCAGTATCAAGGGGGCTGCTGGCACAACACTGCAGGGAGAAGCCAGTGGAGGCCAGCTTCTCAGTGGGATGTCTTTAAATGCATTTCACCCAAGGGTCTGCCACTGGTGTCACCCTCATGACAAAAATCCCACTTAACACGAGGTGCTACCACCCTCGGGGCCTGGCTGTGCCTTCCCCAAGGGAGCCAAAGAGGCTTCCTCAAACACAGGGCTCCCTCCCACACACCGTACCCCTTTCAGGTGAGTTGGCATCTGCTCACCCCGCACAACAACACGCCTCCCACCACATGTGGATGCATGTGGGGTCAGCACAGGCAGGGAAGAGGAACAGAAGCGCTTGGTGCAGCTCCTTTTGCTGTATGTTGCCTTAGCGCTGGGACAGGACACCGCCAGCATCCAAGTGTGCAAAGCCAGAAGCTGCACCAGGAGAATCTCCCAGAGCCAACACTTCTCAGTATCATCCTCAGACCTCCTTACAGCCCCAGTCCCTCAGCCTGAAGTGACTCACACAGAGCAGCAGGAAGGTGTGATTTAAGTGCAGAACACAGCTGGGAAAGCACCTGAAATCTGGCTGGAGCTAACACCCTTTCCCAGGGCTCAGGCCCTGTCTCTTTGCAGAGGCTGGCAGCCAGGGCCAGGGCCCCCACCCCTTGCAAAAGCCCCAGTGAGGCTGGTCCCTGGGAGCCCTAGATAAACCAGGCAGCAGCAAGGTGCAAGAAACCTTCCTAGGAATGGCCAGAGAGCAGTGCCCATACTCAGCATGGGGGTGAGGGGAGACCCTCATCACCTTCCCTTCCCTGATGCTGCAGCACAGCACAGCCTGGCTGCCTGCTCCCATTCCAGCATCAGGAACCCCCTACCACAAGCTATACCCTCCCAAAGGTCACAAGCCTTTGCTGATGCCAGCAAACCACCCCAAAACCCCTCCTGGCCACCCAAACACCCACATCACTCACTGCTGCAACTTGTTGCACCCCAGCTTTCTGCTGCTCCCTCAGCTCCAGCGTGTGAGCAACCCCCCCATCAAATGAACAGGGCAGCAGCACATCGCCCAGGGCCAAGGTGTGTGGGTGAGCCTGGGTGGGCTGGATGCAGCCGCCCGGCCTGTCCTGGCAAGAGCAGGCTGTTTGCAAGAGCGGTTATCGGGGGTTTTGCTATTGCAACAGTGACAGAAGAGATACCGCACCGCCCCGAGGAGAAGCCCAGTCCCTCTCCCCTACAGCACAGGGCATCCTGCTGGGGGAAAATTTTCCATCAGAAGTGCTGGGGTTTGTACCTTTAAAATGAGGTAGGGGGGATTCACTGAGCAAGCACAGATGGAGCCCAGAGCCCATTTTAACAGGCCACATGTCGCCCCAGGAAAAGGCCTTGGACGAACGGGATTTCAAGCGGCTCATCTGCAGCACCTTGCAGCTTCGTTGACAGCCTGAGCAAGCAGAAGAGACAGGCATCAGGGAAAACAGAGTCAGAAACAAGGGGGGAGAGAAAGACTAGAGGAGCAGAGACAGCCTAACAACAAAGGCTTGTCTGTTCCAGGGAAACGAAAGTAAGTGTGTGCATGTGTGTCTGTGCAAAGAAAATGAGTATATTTATACTTGAAGTTGTGTAGACTATGTGATAAAGGTGCCTGTGTATACACCGTGTGTAGTATGAGTTTGTTAGAGAGCAGTCAGCGTCTCTGTGCTTAAAAAGTGGAGCTGTACCTGTAGGTGTGAGCTGTCTGTGGGCTATCTGGGCACAGCTAGAGAGCGTGAAATGTTTATCGTGTGCCTGTGTTGACTAAGAGACGGGGGGGCTCACCTGAGGGAGCTGCAGGGAAGTGATGCAATTAGGGCATGAGTGTGTACAGCAAAGCCACACAGCAGAGCATGTAAAAAGCATTTGTTGGTAGAGATTTCATGCTTGAATCTGCAAGCACCCATGAGAAGTGAGGAAGAAACAGCGCGCGTTTGGGGGTGAAAAGAGTACATCTCTGCATCCGTGAGAGAGGAAAAGACCATGGGATGCTCGTGCTTCCAGAAGGCAAGCATGGCAGGGATGCTGCGCTGTGACTGCATGTGTCAAAATTCACTCCGAACAAATGCCAGGAGCTTCTTAATCTGGCTGATACTGGTGTTGCACCCATCCGCCCCTCGGTGCAGCGGGGCTATGTGCATTTCTCAAGCTTACACCTTCGATTTGGAGTCTGATGGGCAGGATCTCCAGCTCAGTGTTTTGTCAGCCTTGGGGAAAACCAGGCTTTTCAGGGAACAACATTCAACCAGTATTAGCACAAAGAAGGCCAGCACGTAGTGCTGCTTTTCAGCCCAGCACTGCTTTCAGCTTGCAATTCTTGCTCACTGAGATGGAGTGGATTTTCCTTCCTCCAGACCCCACTGTGGTTGGAATACAGGTGCTGTCTTACTGCAATCCGCATGTTTCAGGGAGCTTTGCAGAAAAAAATCAACACACAGACCTCTGAATCGCTATGTGGTTACGATACACCCGCATGCACCCGTTTTGTAGCTGAGTGTGTTGTGGGGTGCAGGCAGAGGCATGTGTGTGGAGCTGGCGGGAGGGGATGTGGGGCGGAGAACTGGGGGCAGTGGGGGACCGGGGGTGGCTGGATGCTGCTGCTCCCACACCGAGCCGGGCTGCCTGCCCTCCTTTCATGCCACAAAGCAGCAAATTCCCAGGAAGATGAAAACGGCTTTCAGGGTTTGTGCAAAGGAAAGCGGGGTGGAGGGCGGGGAAGGCGGAGAGTTAAAAAAAAACAAAACAAAAAAAAAAAAAAACACAACAAAAAACCCCCAAAAAAACAGTGAGAAAAAAGGAGAGAGAAAAAGAAAAGCAAGGCGAGGGAAGAGGCGCCCAGCCGTGCACAGGGCTGCTTCCAGGTGCCCTCTCCCGGCCGTGCTGGGGTTTCTCTTCGGAGCCGGCCGGGGCTGGGGGCACGGCGCACGGGGGGCTGCAGCGGGGTCCTGGCCCGGGAGCGGGGTGCTGGGGGGAGGCGGGGGGGCTGCTGCCCCCAGGGCCCCGACGTGGGGGTTGTGGCTCCCTGCCGGCTGCCCCCTTTGGTACAGCGCCGTCACGTTGTGACATGGTCGGGGTGGGAAGGGACCTCCGGGCATCACCCAGCCCAAGCCCTGCCAAGGCAGGGGCACCCGGAGCGGGTTGCACAGCGTCGCGTCCAGGTGGGTTCTGAATGTCTCCAGAGAAGGAGACCCCGCAGCCTCCCCGGGCAGCCTGTGCCAGGGTCTGTCACCCTCCGGGTAAAGACGTTCTTCCTCACGTTCCTATTTTGGCAGCTTTCACCAAAACCAGACTTCTGTGAGCCCTGGTGAGGCCGCAGCTGGAGCGCTGGGTCCACTGCTGGGCTCCCCAGGTCGAGAGAGACGGGGAGCTGCTGGAGAGGGGCCAGCGGGGGCTACCGAGGTGATGAGGGGACTGGCCCGTCTCCCTTATGAGGAAAGGCTGGGGGAGCTGGGGCTGTTCAGCCTGGGGCAGAAAGGCTGAGGGGGATCTTACCAATGGCCACAAACATCTCGGGGGCGAGTGTCAGGAGGCTGGGGCCAGGCTCTTTTCAGTGGTGCCCAGCGACAGGCCGAGGGGCAACGGGCACAGACTGCAGCCCAGGAAGCTCCATCTGAACATGAGGAAGAACATCTTTACCCTGAGGGTGACAGACCCTGGCACAGGCTGCCCGGGGAGGCTGTGGGGTCTCCTTCTCTGGGGACATTCAAACCCCACCTGGACGTGACTCTGTGCAACCTGCTCCAGGTGCCCCTGCTTTGGCAGAAGGTGGGAGTGGATGATCTCCAGAGGTCACTTCAACCCTGACCATGCTGTGATTCTGTGAAGTGTGTTTTGGGCTATTTTTTTTTTCTCCCTGACACACATATCATCCCCATATGTGGAAAGCGAATCCTGCTAGGCCCTTCCTCCACACACTATCGGCTTGCACCACTGAGTTTCTGCAGTCACCATAGTTGACATCTTGAACTGGAATAGTTAACCAGGGGGCAAGGAGTGCCTTACACAGCAGAAGAGAATAAGAGAAATTAAGTTAGGGGTCCTTTAGAAACCAAACACTTAAACAGAGGTAACCTGCAGATGGACGTGCTTACTGACAAAGGCTAGAAGGCTGGTAAGGAAGGGTGAAGTACAGCACGAATGGGGACCAACAGAGACACCTTCATAACTGTATTTCCTTCATGACACCAGCCAAGATCACCTTCCATCACACACAAAAATAAGTGTTTCAGAGATAGAAAGATGAAGGATTTCAACCTAAACCACAGGGAACCACAGAGAGAAGACAAGAGTACAAATTGCCCTGGGAGAGGTTTTACCTTAGAATCCCAGAATGTTTTGGGTTGGAAGGGACCTTAAGGATCATCTAGTTCCCACCCCCTGCCACAGGCAGGGTCACCTTCCACCGGACCAGGTTGCTCCAAGCCCCATCCAGCCTGGCCTTGAACCCTTCCAGGGATGGGGCAGCCACAGCCTCTATGGACAACCTGTGCCAGTGCCTCACCAACCTCACAGTAAAAACTTTCTTCCTAATATCTAATCTAAATCTACGCTCCTTCAGCTTAAAATCATTGCCCCTTGTCCTATCACTATGTGCCCTTGTAAAAAGCCCCTTTCCAGCTTTCTTGTAAGCCCCTTCAGGTACTGGAAGGCCGCTCTAAGGTCTCAGTGGAGCCTTCTCTTCTTCAGGCTTGTATCTTGGTATAAGAAACAATTTTTTACAGTGAGAATAATCAGTCACTGGAACAACCTCCTCAGGGATGTGGTGGAGTCCCCTTTGCTGGAGGTTTTCAAGACACGACTGGACAGGGTGTCAGATAATTTCATTGAGGCTCCCTTTCCCATGAAAGGTTGGACCAGAGGATCTTTGAGGTCCCTTCCAACCTGGGCTGTTGTGCAGTTCTATTTAAAATACAGTTAAGAAATCCCTGCATCTAAAAACAAAACCACACCAATGTTTCTTATGTGGGAGACTGCTTTTGGTTCCCTGTTCTACCCTGCACAGGCTGCAGTTTGTGTTCCTGTTCCTCCACCAGGATTAGCAGCGTCAGATTTTCCAGCACTCTCTCTGCTGTGTGAGGAACGAGGGGGCACCGGCGGGACAAAGCCATCGGAGGCTGGGAAAGACATAAGATGAGCTGCAAGGCTCTACTCCCACCTCTGCCCTTCCGTTGCCACTCAGCCTTGAACACAACCCAAATGCTGAGTCTTTGTTTTTTGTCTTCTGGAAGACAAGTCATCTCAAATGTACCCTCTGGGAAAATTTGGGGCAGCTGACGGGGAGGTTTGCCGCCTGTTGTGTAAGTGGCAGAACATGTCTGAGCAGCTGCAAGAGGAACCAAAACTTGAACCCGATTGGCATGGAGATCACAAACAGAAAGTAGCGACTAATGTGTTCTGAATTTATGAATAACAGAAATCAAGTGTTTCAGAGAAGTCTCTAGCCCATTCAGATCTCCTTAGGTGCAAAGCACGATCTAAATTAAATTAACCATTATTCTGTTTGTGCACTGGGCTGATCTCTTTTTACAGGCACAAAATACACTCTGCTGGGGGAGGTACGTGAGGGCCAGCTGAGTTCAGGAGTTTGGATGAGCTCCCTTTAAGCCTAGCCTGTGATGCACAAGCCCTGTAAAAGCTGTGTACTGAGCCTTTAATGGCAACAGCTTTTCCGCTGCCTATTCTAGGGAAAAGCCTTATGGCCAATAATACTCCCAGGTCTATTAGCTGGGAGGTAAATTAGCGCAAGGGAGGCGTAAAAGGCATGGGATGAAGGGCACAGAGCCATAATGGGGCTGTGCTTGTGTTGTCCCACTAGATGACAGCACCAACGTGGGTCTGGGCACCCTGCACACACCAGCCCCGAGCAGGCTGCAGACAGAGCACCTGCTGCCTCTGCTTCTTGGCCCTGGAGACAGCTGATAGAGCAGCTGAACAAAGCACTTGGGCCAAATCCTGCAGAGCAGGGCTTTGTGCAGGAGCTGCTAGGTAGTCCTGTGCTGTAAACTGCCTTCCCTGCCTAGAGGTGTGTGCCAGGAGCTGGCTAATGGGGGCTGCGCTTAATTAAAGCATCCACAAACTGTTGTCGTCATTGCCCGGCCAGCCCCAGAATTCCCCTTCTCCTCCAGCGAGACCCAGCAGCCATCAGTTCCCTGACCAAGCTACCCCTTGGGCAGGGGTCCAGCTTTGTGTCCCCTCCTCCAGCCACGATGTTCACCACCTAAGGCAGAGACTTGAGCCGAGGACCACTGGAAAGGGCCAGCTCCGGGTGTAAACCAGGCATAGCACAAAATCCCTTCATGCAGCCAAGTCTCCCCAGGGAACACCTTCAGTGGCACGTTTTAGGTAGGGCATCCATCCTGGCCCCCTCTGGGTTGTACCTGACTGAAGGCTGGCCCCGAAGTGGCAGTAGCTAGATGTCCAGCTTCCAAAGCTGCCAGGAGACCCATGGCAGACCCATGGCCTGGGCTCCTGGCTGGGAGCCACACCACTTGGAGACAACCTTCTGCTTCCAAGGCGCGACTGCCCCGTGAGACCATCCAACTTGCTCTTCACACACCGGCACGACACTTTGGGCTGGGAGAAGGTGTGGAGCAGCCAGGTCCTGTGGGAGAGATGAGCCAAGCGTGTCAGGTCCCGGCAGCTGTGCCCATCGCCAGGCTCAGCCCTGCTCGGCGCCTGCGGTGCAGTCTGCAGCGCTGGGCTAAGCCTCACCTGTCAGAGGGGTGTCATCTGTACCATTTCTTTCATCCCAGCTTCCTACAGCAGTGGTTTCTTAAAGGGTGGAGCATCTTCTTTTTATACCTTGGAAAAAAAAGCTTTTGCTTCCCTTCTGATCAATCTAAACCAGTCTGCTGTACTATATCTTATTAGGGCTTCAGAAGCACATGTCCTTCAAAACTTGAGGAGAGGGAGAGGACCAACAGTTCTCACTGTTTAACACGTGTCCATGTGTTGAGACAGCTGCTCTGGTGCCTCACCAGTAGTGGGGCAGTTTTTCATCTCTAGATAAGACATCACACCTGCATTTGCCTCAGGTGCTCTGTCACAGATGTTCTCTAGCACGGATGCTTTGAGAGAAAGGAGATTCACAGCTACTTCTTCTACAGTTGCCATCTTGAAATGCTTCTCCTCAGCTGTCAACATGGCCTCTTAAGCTTGGCACCATCTGTGGCCCTTCAGAGCAGCAATTTGGTGGTTTTCCTAAAGCTGACCCTGTTTTTCTGATGTGACCTTCTCAACATCAACAGAGGGGTCTGCTGCAGGTAGTGTTTGATATTAGGGACGTACATATCCATCCTCTTTTCCCTAGAACCTATGCCAGGCAAACCATCCCTGTGGTACAGGGATGCCGAGGAAGAGAGGTAGGATGGGCAAGGATGAGCCTGATAAGACAGCGTGCTTTGGCAGCAAAAGCCAGGGACATATTTGCTGTTCTCAGCAGCATGGGACTAGGCAGCCCATGTGCAGCCTGAATTTCTAGGCAAGGCTTTATTTCTGATAAAGATAAAAGGTGGGGACACCATTTGTTTCCCCATTTTCCTTATTAAACAGACCTTCCTTTGGAAAGCTTTGGATTCCCAGCAACATCTCCAACACTCAGTATTTAATTTCCACCACAGAGCCTAAAGGGTCCTCCAAGTCACTTGCTGTGCAGACATGCTTCCTTCCCATCAGTGCTTTTTAAAACACTTAGGTTACTCGCTTCCTCTTTTGCAGTGGCTAGCTTTTGGCTAAGCTTGTCTGTTTTTAAATGGCTAAAAGAAAAATAGAAACTATAGAAATTGTAAGCTCAGCGAAAGGGTGTTGGAGGTTTTGCTGGTTGGGTTTTGGGTTTGAGATACAGGCACTTCCCCTGCAATAGGAACAACATCCTCATTCTGCCCTTCACTCGCAGTGGCCCTGGCTATTGAAATCACACTGAAGCCAACTAAAATTGAAGTTTCGGCTACTACAGTGACCAGAGTGCCTGCAGCATGCAGGCCTTGCAGTCGCCCCAGCATCGTGTACAGCTGCTCATACTGCCCAGTGTTGTACAGCCATTCTCGGAGACACAGCTCCCTCAGGTGGTGCCTTCAACACCTGTAAAACCTCCAGGAAAGTAGAAATGGAATAAAACAGTGATGCCAGCATAAACCGATAGACAAGTACTCCCTTCTCAGACAAGAGGAGAAATCAGGACCCCGTCTCCTCGACAGGGATATGAACAGGAGCATCCCAAGCCTACAGCCCACCCTTGGTCCCCCAGCTCTGCCATCTGCCAAATGCTCAGGGCAGGGAGACCCACCGAGGGGCAGGACATGCCATCGGCATGAGATGAGAGGTCAGGAGCAAGAGCAGAGCAGGGCAGGCCCCCAGACCCCTAGCACAGAGCTCCTTCCCAGGGCTGAGCTTCTGCCCAGCAGGACCCCTCAATGAACCTGCCAGCAAACAGCGGGGGCTCCGGGGCACCCAGCCCCACATGGGGAAGGGACTGGAGCCCGCTTTGGGAAGAGCCCATCATGGAAGCCAGGTGCTCACATGTTTTGTGGAAGAAAAGCTGGAGACCAGGGCTAGCCTTGAGTAGGAACTGGTTGGCAAACAAGCACCCCTTTATTTCACTCCCATTCTTCATGGGAAAGCTCACCTTGCCTTTGACAGAGGAAGAGGGGGTTGTCTGACTTCGACTGCTAACAGCAGCGGTCCCAGACTGTCCCAGCAGGCGTTACATTTCAGTGTGAGGCTCCTCGAGGGCTCGTTGTCCTAATGCACTGACCTTACCACCTGTCCCCACTTCACTGGTGTTCAGCCAGAGAGCGGTAAGCGCATGTAAATGCGGTTTGGGGGTGCCTGCCGGCAGGTTTGTTTCAGAGCTGTTCCTCTCCAGCCATGCACATCCCTGCTGGCACCCCCTCGCTCACCTGCCCCACAGCACCCAGCAGGGCTGGACATGAAAGCAAGTATTTGTTGGGGGAGAGCAGGCAGCAGCCCCACACGCTTGCCTGCTGTTATGTAGGCAGAGAAAGCGCAGGGGAAATGCAAGCAATGAGCACTACTATGCAGATAACGTCTCTGTTGTGGGATCATCTCTTCCTGTTATCTCAAAAACTGCATTTCAGAGGCACCGAAGGCAGAAACTGTCTAACGATATCACCCAAAACAAAGGCATGCAAGGCACCAGCACTGTTTTGAGGTTGGTGCTGCTGGCAGCCAGGTGGGCAGGGTTGAACATCACCTTAGTCATTCGCCTGCCTTAGCCTTTGCCCTCTCCTTCCCTCTGCGCGTACTTCGACCAAAGCAGCAACTTACAAGGAGTTGTAAGGGTTACACAGGGAGGGAGAGCAGTGCCTGCTGGCACAACAGGCTCTGGGGGCCCACTGCCCGCCCAGTGAGACTCAGAAAACTGGGAGTCAGCGTCAGCTCTGCATCGCCCATGGCAGGAGGCAGCAAAGAGGCGTACCCTTCTCCAGTCCTTTTCGAGCCAGGGATCGTTCCCAATGACAGAGGGCAAAGGCTGACAACGGCAAAGCAACCTGGAGCAGGCATGATGAAGAGAAGCCATGCTCCACTGGGGTGCCTTGGAAGTCCCCTCTCGTCCCTCTTGGCGGGCTGACACGTGCATAGGTGGAGTGCCGAGGTGGTGTTCAAAGGGGAAGAATAAACCACCCAGAGTGGGCATTCTGTAGGAAAGGCAAGCTAGAAGAGAAAGTAACGCTGCAGCAGTGCTACCCAGGGAGGTGTCACAGGAGGTGACAACAAGGCGGTTGGTCCTGGGATTGAAAAAGGAGGGGGAAGCAGGAGGCCCAGCAAGGCATGCAACACTTACCCCCCGCCCAAAGGTAAATCACAGCTCAGATGAGAGCTCTGCACGGAAGGAGAAGCCCCACGCCAGGACTGTGAGCATGAGGGACTCGAATCCTGCTTCCTGGTTGTCCACCTCATCTTCTCAAGCTGCCATTTCTGTGCCGGCTCATCCCTCTCCACCTGCCCTGTTGTCCAGTGTGCTACATGCATGGACCATGGCTTATTCCCCGGGCTAGCTCAGCTTATCCCTGCCCTCCTCCTCTTCCCCAAATCCCAGCTGGGAAGCCCTGGGCTGTGCCTGGCAGATGTCCATACTGATCCTGACGGGAGGTAGCTCCTCACGTGCGTGCTCCTCTCTCCCCACAGCTGCCCTTTGCACCTTCCCAGTTCCAGCAGGTCAGGGGGAGCAGCAGCTGTGTCATGGTGCTCTGCCGTGGGCTTTGGGCCCCTGCTGTTCTTGGGGGGGGGCCACTCCCCCTTGCCAAGGAGGAGAAATTCTGGTGAGGGGGCTGTAGGTTTGCACCCTCACCAGCTTGGGGTTGTTTGCCTTTGCCCTGCCAGGAGAACCCACAAAGAGTGAGAAATTTTGCTCAGTTCCTCACTTTCACTGCCACCCTCCCCTCCCAAGGGGACCGGGGAGGCCATCGGGGTCTAAACTCTTTCCTGGTCTTTCAGGACAGACATGTCAGGGGTGGTTCCCTTCTCGCCAGAAGGTGCTTAGAGCCCAACTATGGAAAATCAGCCCCAGCTGCACTGGGACAGCAACCTCACCCTCTGCCTGCAGAGCTGCAGCTCTCCCCTGCTCCCAGCAGCAGAGCAGAGGGGACACCCAGTCTGGGGCAAGCACCAGAGGCTGCTCGAGCAGCTCTGCAAGGGCCAAGGCTGAAGCTGCACCGCTGTGGGAGGGAAGCACTCCCACAGCCTCTGCCAACCCATGGCTCAAGGCAGCAGCAGGGCTGCAAGGATGGGAACAGTACCTGTGTAAACTCCCACCTACAGGGAGGGAAGGAGGACTTCGTTGGGGTAGAGGGTGAGAGGGAGGTTGGATTTGGCATCCCTCCCCTGAGATGAGGGTGGGAGAGGAGGCCAGGAGGCCACGTTGTTGGCACAGGGCCTCTTGCTGTGCTCCCATTCAATTAACTTTTATCTTTCTTCTCACAGCATGAGATAGGATTGCCCAGCAGGGCCATTTCACAAGCGTGATAGCTACTAGAATCTGATCTTATCCAAAAGTCTGAGGCCAGACCTCTTACGTTATCAGTCACAGCACATGAACAAGCCCCTCGGTCCCTCTGGACCCCAGGTGACCCTCAGTCAGTTTGGGAAGCAGAAGGTGACAGCCACACCAGCCTGCTGGCTGCACAGCTAGCACCTGCAAGCAGCGCTGGTGGAGCGCCTTGCCCACCCAGCTGGCTCTGCTCCTGCCTGATGCCCGCAGTACATCCCACAGAGGGCTGCAGTTTGAAAGACAAGCCCAGCACTTCCATCGTAAGGCTTCAGCGTGGCTGGGGAGACGATGCCCTGCCTCACAGCATGGGGAAGGGAGCTGGCAGGCAGCACAGCCACAGCTAGGGTTTATCTCCACATCAGAGCCTGAAGATTTGTTGCAGAATAAGGACAAAATTGGTGTCTTTTCCCCATAGTATCATTTTTGCACACGTCCTGAGAAAGACATTTGAACTAGTCATGGTTTCCTACTTGACCTTTTACAGGCTCAGAGTTTTATTTTAGAAATGGAATTATCTAGCTGGTTCCAGCACCGCCTGTGCCAGAAGGAAGAAAACCACCCTCTGGACTGGCTAATACCCAGCTGAGATACAAGAGGGTCTTGTCTGCTTTACTAGAAAGGCCAAGTTTAGGCAGCAAGTGCTGCTGATGTCACGTGGATTTAGACTGGGGTGGAAGATTTATGTCTATACAACCAATCATTGCTCTCTTGGGTCCTACTCAGCCTGCACAACTGGCCAGCGCTGCAGGACCACAGCACGACCACAGACCTACTCGGATCACCGGGCTGCACTTTCCTCCCATCCCTTCAGCGCTGGCTCCGCAGCACATCACCAAGCAGAACTGATCCCTGCTAACACCCGGGCAGCATAAACTGCATCTCTCCAAGCAGGGGAGGACAAGGCAGCATCCTTACAAAGCACAACTCAGCGCATCAGCCCTCTCGTCTCATTTCCTTTAAGAAGAATGAGGAAAAACACTTCATCTTGTATGACTCATTCGTAGATGTGTCGAAGAAAGAAGAACCACGAAAGGTTGCAGCCAGTATCACCAGGGCCAAGCACTTCCTGTTATTTCTTAGGTCTTGCTGTCAGCTCATTTTCCAGAGCTGAAACATCCCCTACAGGATAAAAACCCAACATTTGATTGCTCCATGACACACATTCTGAAAAATCACTGACTTTTCAAGTAGGGACCAAATAGAACTCGGGACTGTAGAAGTATCGTACATTGCAACACATCAGGAACAAACACGAGACAGCAAAAACAATGGTGATTAATAAATGGAAGGCACCAATTAAAAATAAGTATAGCCCTGATGAGACTCCCATTGCACAGGGTACTCTCTGCTTGTAATATTTTTTTGTCTGCCTGACAGAGGTCTATGTTGTGGTGCAACTTCCCCCAGCAGGCTAAATTCAGTTCTTTTTACTTAGTTTTGAGCCTCTTAGCATGTAAGAGAGAAACATTTGGGTGAAAAGAGTCTTAGTAACCCGGAGAAGACCTCGGTGAGTTTGCTGAGGCTGGGAGTGCTTCTCTCAGCCCACAGTTACAGCAGCCAGCTGGAGGGCAGTACTCAAACAGGCGCCTCCACACTTGACTCGTGCCCACTGTTGTGGCTTCTGGCCTGCCTGGTAGTCAGGGTGCCCGCTGGCACCCCAGGTGTCCTGCTCCCCAGGAAAGGGATCCCAGGGCAGCTTTTGGATGCGCTCAGCCCTCACATGCCTTAAGCTGGGACAACAGAGGTTTCCATGGTACACAGGGTGGTCTCGAGCCCAGTCTGGAGGGCAGGCTTGGACCCAGTTTGTGACCAACAGGAGAATAGCTTCTTGCCTCCTGTTCCTGTCCTGGGCACGCCTTAGCTTAGTGCTGCAGTTCCTTGCCAGAAGAGCGAGCACACCTCTGTGCTGGGCCAGAGTTACCCTGGCACCACATCACGCACGCACTCACGCTCCCCTGCAAGGAGCTGTGGCAAGTGCCACCCCACCAGCACCAGGCAGAGGAGGGCCCGGGGCAGCAGCTGGTGGGAAGCCCAGGTGGGTCTCTCAGAGACACGACAGCAGCTCACCAAGCCTCAGCCATGGGGAAGAAGCATCTCCAAAGCATCTCTACAGCTCTGTTGAGCCCAGGGCACAGTGGCAGGGGGGTCCCAGGAGGAGCCCGCTCTCTGCCTCAGATCCCAGTAACTCTCCCTCTCCCCCAGGAAGGACTGGTGCTCCCGTAACCACAGAAAAGTCTCAACTCATCTGCTTGCTCTAGACAGGGCATGGATAAAGCTCTGGCCACGCAGGACAGGCAGAGCATCCTGCCACAGCAGGCAGGCGGGCACAGCGGCTGTGCACACCCACGCCGACCTGAGCCCACCAGCTGCCGGCACTCAGGTGGCAGCCGGTACCTCCCGGGGATTGGTGTGAAACCTCCTGCGTCCATATTTCCATGGCTCAGGGACCAAAATGTTTTTCTTGCCTCCTTTGTACCAAAGTGAGATCCAGATCCTGAAGTACCAGCACATGGTGTGAACTAAGGTCCTCTCCACCCACTCATCTTTATTCGTTCACTACAGGGATATAGCAGACGTTACAAAATAAACCATGAAATGTTTACCAAATGCAACTTTAAATAGCGAAAGCCCTAAAACAAGCTGCAGAAAGCTGCGGCAAGAGCAAGTGACACTCCCAGGGCTTTGCCTCCAAATTCAAGCAAAGTGACTGAGCTCCGGAGGAGGCAGACACCTCCTCCTCCCCGACAGTTACTTCCCTGCCCTTGCACCAGAAGATACAAAGAGTCACATTTCTGAGGAGGAACGAAGGATGGCTGTTCTTTCTCCCCTGGCATGTCTGGGATAGCCAAGCCTGAAAGAGGTACTACACATTCTTCTGCCTAGCGACACGCTAGCTGGAAGTCTCATGCTCTGTGGCTGTCGCAGCTCTCTCCTCCTCCAGCTGTGCTGCTTCTTACACCAGATGTGCAAGTGTACCCATTCAGACATTGCTCTAAAAAGGCCTGTCCTCTCTCGGCTCCTCAGCCGTCCCATAGAGGCAGTTAGGAACATCTCCAAGGACCAGAGGAGTGAGCAGCGTTTGTCCAGCACATGGAGGGTGATGCAGGTATTGCAGTCCAGCCTCTCCCTCCGGAAGGGAGATCTCTCAGCAGCTGTCATCGTCACCTGGTTATACACGAGGCACTTACCAGCAAAATCAAGGGACACGGTCCCTCACCATCAGCAGGAGGGCCGATGATGGAAAGCCATGACAATTCAGACAATGTCATGAGTAATCAGACTGCTCGACACTCTGTAGCACTTGTTTTGTGAGCCAGTGGATACCGGACCTCTTCTACAATAAAAAAATTGTCCTAACAGCTGAACAGATCTATGCTGAAAATAAAATTCCATTTTATTTGCCAGCAAGGAGTCACAGAAAACCGAACTGAAACAGTCCTTGGAGAGGCTGCGTAGCACATTCCCCTGGCCCTCAGCAGGTCAGGCTGACTCACAGATCGTTGCCTCATCTGCCCTTTGAAATCCCCAGTGCTGGAAATACTCTCCCAGAAATCTATTTCAGTAATTTGTTTGCAAAAAAACCTAATAAATAGATCCTGACCTTGCTCTCCCTTGCTGCAGTTTAAGCCCCTGGTTCCTAGCTTTAAACATGGTAGAGAAAGTGAAAAGTTTACTCTTTTCCCACTTGTGTTTTCCCACACAGATGCTTCAAGGCTGCCACATCTCCTTTCATTATTTCCTTCTCTGCGTTAGATGATACCAATGCTTTCAACTTCAGACAAACATTTGATTATATGCAACTGTTTTTTGATCCTGGAGGTCATGCATCTGATGCTGAAGCCAGAGGGGCTGTCCTAATGCGTGGCAGAAGAAAGGAAAGATACATGACAAAACCTTGTAAGATCCTTAGGCTTGCAAGAGCTTTAGCTTCTTCTTGATATAATCCATCCAAAAAGCATGAGGACACAACAAGGTGCAGTAAAAACAAGTGAACCACGGAAAGACACAGGTTTCAAGGCTCAATGCTCCATACCCTAACGTGGAGACACTTGAAGAAAAATGGCCACAGGGATGAATGCCCATCACCTTGAATCTCCTCCACTGGGTCTCTTCATCTCCATTTGATGCTCTCTCTAATTTTCTGCAACGAAAGCTGCCGTTTCATAGCTGAGCGTTACGCAAGGCTGGGCAGGAGGGGTTCCTGACTATTGGAAACTTTCTTTTCCCAGTGAATGGTGGAGCAGGGAGACCACTGTCCCTCCCAGGGCAGATGTTCATGGTCTTTCTCTGGGGTGGTTTGGAGTCCGCTGCTGAGTGCGGGGCCTGGGCCGTGGGGGCAGTGCTTGCTGCTGCACATAGGGCTGCGGCAGCGGCCGCTGCTGCACATGCAGCTGCTTCGGGGTGGGATTGCACGGTGGCTGGGGGAGCTCCCGCACCACCATCTCACTGTCCACCTGGCGAGCCTGCATCATTCGCTCCTCATCTGCAACGACAGAAGGATCCTGCAGTCAGGCACATACTAAGCAGAAAGCAAACAGTGCTTGGCCCGAGCACTAAAAAGCCAAATACTGGTCTCACTTGGAAGGTCACTCTTAGGTGTTCCTCCTACTCCAGGGAACAACCAAAATCACCTCTGCTTACGTATCCCGGGCAAACCCAAAAGCTTTTTGGCTGCCTGGCTGAGGTCAAGGTAGCTGGGGGCATTTGGGGCACCTCTGCCCTCTCGGGGCGGAAGGGGGGCGGTCAGGGACTGACTTTGCCAGGGATGTCCCACTGGTGGACACCCCCAGCCTGAGCTGCTCTGTCCTCTTTTGGAAACAGGCCACTGAAGGGAAAGGGAGATGTAACCCCAGGAGGCAACACCAAAGCACTCTGCCCTGCCACTATCTGTGCTGGGATGTCCAGGCACCTGGAAGCCAGAAGTCCCTTTTGTCGGCATTACTTTCTCCACACACAGAAGCAGTAAATTCATGCCAGCTGACTTTTGATCACTCACTCATCATTTCTGAAATGTCAGTCCGCTTAGCTTAGGCATTGAGGGATTTACCTCTCAAGACACTGAAATGACCTTAAGCACACACTTTAGAGAGCTGGTCACCCCTCTTATGTTAGTTCTCATTTTCCCAGACTTCTCTTTTTCTCAATTCTTGCTGAATCCAGACCCAAGAACTAAGGATATGCTACCACTGCACAGCGGAGGGAGTAACATATCCCACTCAAACAAGAACGCCCATCACGTCAAACAACACTCCGATGGCTACGCTCACACCAGCGTCACGCTCACGAGCTGTGGCAAGCCTCTTGAGATGACAACCCATGGCTGCACCGTGGCGAGCTCTCGCAGCAAATGGGGAAAGAGCTTGCTTATTCTTCATGGTTGTAGCTTCAGGGGAAGCCAGAGGGCCATGGCAAGTTACCCACGCTCAGGGGCAGCGGGGCTGCACTCCCCCCAGCCATGGGAGCAGTGATGCTCACCCTTGTTGTCAGCCTGACAGCTGGCACCTTTGAGGTATTGGCTGAGGTTTCATTCAGGCATTGCTCTTTTTATCTTGACAGAGACCTTTGTGGTGTAAAAACGGAGCTTTTACACCCGTTTGGTATCTCAAGAACTGGCTCACACAGAGAGCAGCTGTCCTTTGGAGCCACACAGGAAGCCTGATGCATTGTGTGGGGGCAGGACTCAAGCCTTCAACAAGCCCTGCAGGTCCACCTCCCTCCTGCTTCAGCCCCCCCCTTCCAGTGGGCCAGATAACGCTTCTTTCGTGGCAGCTCAGCATCCTCTGTCTACCCAAACCAGCAGCAATGCCCAGGCAGAGTAATTCCTGTGGTCTTAAAGAGGCATGAATTTCTGACAACAGACAAAATCTCTACCCACTCGGAAAACCTCGACTCTGTTTGTGCCCCACGTTGGACCTTCAGTGTTGACAGGCCTCCAAGGACACTGTTTTGTAGAGAGGACAAGTTCTGTGAGATGCCTGAGGAGACTCCCAGAAAAGCTGAGCCCTTCTTGCCCCTTCTCACTCACTACCTACAAAACTTCCAAATGTGACTAATGATTTCAAGGATCCTAATTTTACACCATATAAATTTAATGAAAAAGTCTGCTGACTAATGATTTCAAGGATCTTAATTTTACACCGTATGAATTTAATGAAAAAGTCTGCTGACGGGATATCTAATTGTGTATTTTAGCCCCACGGGTGCTCGTGACTGGTGGCTTTGGCCCAGCTTTAGAGGGGCAATTCTTCCCCTACAGATAAACAAAAGGGCTTGAGGACATGAAGTCTTTTGTTCAAAGCATGTACCAGAAACTGAGGCTGGCAATGCCAACCAATCTGCCGAGGTTCACCATACGCCAAAACCAGGTCATTGCTCATGCCAAGGCAGAGAACATGCTCCTGCCCACAGGGCTGCTGTCAGTGGGAAGCTTCAGAATTTTAGGTGGCTCGTTAGCAACATAAAGCCCCTTAAGCACTTACCATCATCTTCAAGCCGTTCTGCTTTCTTCTTCCTGATACAATAAATAAGCAAAGTCAGGAAGGTGACAAAGACGACTGTACCTCCTGCTATGCCTAAGATGAGATAAAGGTCCAGCTGGCCTAGTTAAAGGAATGAAAGAGGGTGTTAGAAAAGAAACAACTTGCACAACATCTGTCTAGAATTCTTTATTTTCTTCCACTGACTGTAAAGGCAGCCCCAGTGAGAGCCCACCCTTTGCCTTTTCTCTGAACACAGCAGAAAGTTGCTGGTTCTTATCGTGGAGAATTTTGATTGCTCCCTGATGGATTCACGTTCTGCAGAAAATTGAAACCAGAGCATTCATGTGTGCTAGCTCATCTTACTTAAATTACCACAAATGCCCTGTTCCTGATAGCAATGGACCCTTTTAAGGACGAGCATCCAGGCAGTGCTCAGCATCTAACCAGAATAAACTTTTTAAGTAATTCCTACTGAGCTGGAAACACTGACACTAGCTTGCTTCATAGTATTTTGGTACTTCCTCTTCAATTTTTGGCTGTAGGCAAATTAAAAAATAGTGAAAAGAAAAAAACCATAACCAAATATCCCACAGTCTCAAAATGAGAGTTCAGTTTGCCCAGTGACGAAAAAATTTATACAAATGTTGCTTATTTTCACCAGATAAGGTTTGCTGGATGCTGGTCTTCCTTCACCACCTCCTGCTGGGGCTGTCCTGGCATTCAGCACTCGTGCTCGAGCACAGGCGCCATGGGGCTGAACCCAGCAAAAGTCTACCTTCCTGGGGGGGGACAAAGCTCCAAAGAGTGTCCTCAGCATCCACTGGCCATGCATGTGGGGGGCTAAGAATGATGACACAAAGCCAAGAAGTCTACAGTATAAAGGCCACCATCAGCCTGGGCTGCCCCGGTGGAAAAAAAGATGAGTGCCCTCATTGATGTGGGTCTTCTCACCAGTGTTACACCAAGGTGTATTTTGCCCTTTTCATCCCTGTTCCTCCCAGCTGACTGTAAGGTGAGCCCAGGCAGATTCACGTATAGTTCTGCTTATATAAAAAGTTAGCGGAGCTGAAGGCCATTTGAAGCACGTCTTGTCTGCTAAAGGTCGGAATCCAAGGTGATAGGCTTCCAACGCAGGACCAAATGGAGAACTCATGGAGGCCAGCAGAGCTGGAAGAAGGTTTGGCTGCAAGCTGAGGGACTTTTCATCTACTGTGGAGCTGGCAGAGCCCTGCCACCACACAGAAAGGTTTGAGGTGGTTTTAGTTTGCATAGGACAGGTAGGGCTACAGGGGTTTAGTGGTTTTTTTGGTGCCTGAGAAGTGCTCTATTTGTACCTTAAAGATCCGTGTAGCAAAACTTTTACTATGTAATGATTTGAAAAAAAAACCAAACCAGACTTTCCCACTCAAATGACCCTGTGAAAGGAGAGCATTTCTCAAGGGTGAGAAGTGAAATCCAAGTATCTCGCTGATGGCTAGCGGCTGCCTATACCATCGATGGAGGCAGGCCCACGCTTGCCCAGCTTGTGCCCTGGGGTGGCCAGCGTCAGCCATCATTTCCTCATTAAGACAATGTGTTTGGGCTAGTTTGCTCTGCCATAAAGAGACCTAATCCAGCAGCATGTTTTCACACCTGGCTTCCATGCCCACGCCACATCCCGCTCCCCCACACCCCAGCCCCTTCCCAGCGCCAGCACCAACAGAACTGGGCAGCCCATCAGGTCAGGCAGCTCATGCAGCAGAAAAACCCTTTCTGGGGGGGCTATTTTAGGCATCGGGGGTGTGCTTCAGGAGGCCAGGGATGCACAGGAGAGCAGAGGCCACCCCGTCCCTCAGCTCTTTGCCCTTCAGCCAGCCTCAGCAGACCTTGGGTCACTTCAGTAAGGCCTCTGCACCTTAAGGCTTGCTCCCTCCCTTCTCACACTGCGGGCTGGCCTTCAGACTTGCACTTTCCCTAAATTCACTATGGAAGTAACAGCTGGAGACTGGAAATGCTGAGCCCGCTATTGTGATCCCCACCAACAACAACCACTTCTCCACCAGCTGTAGTGGGAATCTAGAGCAAGAGAGTGCAGCGCTTTGAATGAAGTGCTTGGGGTTAGCGGGGATGAAGCCAAGCCCAGTGAATTCAAGGACATTTCCCCCATACTGCACTGGAAATCTGAACTTTGAACTGAACACCACATCCAGTGCCATACCAGTATGGTCTGTCCCTTGGTTTTGCCATAACTTTCACAATTTTTACAAGGGGGAGAGATGACTTCTTTTGCCTATCTAATAATTTTCAGCATGGCTCTGTCCATTTAAAATTCAATTCCTTCATTTCTTTTGCTATGTTTGGCGTTTAGGAAGATGACGCTTCAAGTGAGTAAGAAAATCCAGGGTACATTTGAGCCATGCTCATCTGAGCCACGCACCCCAAAGCTCAGCTAAATTTTCCATAACCTCCCTCGTGATTTCTAGTCCAAACAGCTTATTTCTCCCCTTCTGAGAGCACCCATCCACATCCAGAGGCAGCGAGCAGCTACCACCTTCCTAGGTATGATCATGGAAAGGAGAAAAATAACGTGCAGCTGATTTCGGTCAAGAGCAAAACCCCTGAACTCAATGCCGCGGTTTCACATACACAGGAGAAGATCCCAAGCCATATTTTCCAAAAATAAGCTGTTAACTTATGTTGTGGTAGCCTGGGTAGTTTTATACTATCTTATTGAGATCAGCTCTTTGGCTTTGGACTGGTTGACTGGAGTCAGCCCTTGGGAAGTACCATTAGTTTTAAAGGAATGAAGGAGCATAGAAATGGAGGGGAAAGTGCCTTCTGCCTTTTGCAGGCTGCTGTGTGTGATTGAAACACTTCTAGAACCACCTCCCCAGTTTCTTCTTTACTTCATTGGTCTACCACTAATGATGGTTGGCACCACCTGAGTCCATCAGGATGCTGACACCAAGAAGTCTGTCAGGATACCTCTGGCAACTTTTGGAGGAAGAGTCAGCAGCGATGGAAGGGAGGGAGAAAATTACAGGATGCGCAAGAATCTCTCACTCTTGCCTGATCTCACTGGCAGGCTGCAGCTTCCCCCAGGAGACTTCACCTCCAGTGGAAGCAGCATTGCAGTGCGCCCGGGGGGGCCTCTCTGCCACCCACAAGGTTTTTGACTCTGGAAAAGCCTCTCCCCTCTTCCAGTGACCCCCAGGCCTCAATGAGCATGGGGAAAACACCGCTGGCCACAGGAGAAGAGGAAGAGCGTGGCCCACCTTGCATCCCACTGCCCCTGGCTTGGCTTCCCTGCTGCTAGAGCACAGTTGCCATATGGGTAGCAGTGGGGCAGGCAGCAGCAGGGTGGGGAGGGTGGAGATGCGACAAGGCTGGGGAATGCCAAGCAGAAAGCATGGCTCATATCCTGGCTACCACACCAACATCGGCTCCCAAGAACTGTGGTGGTGTTGGACCTGCCATACCGGGTACTGGGAACCATCAATGCTCCTGGCACCTGGACCAGTCCTACAGATACATGCAACTGCGTCAGGCTTTGTGGGTCTGCCCTAGCAGATTCCAATAAAAACAGAATTTTTTACCTGAGCACTTAAGTACTTTTTCAGCAATTTTTTCGCTGACTTGGTTCTTAACAACACATCTGAACGTCCCAGAATACCGTGTGTGCAATTCCAACCGTGTGACATTATTTTGGACTTTTTTGCCTTTATCGTGAGCCAGTTCTATTATAAATGTTTCATCTTTAGTCTTCGGCTTCACTTCACACTTGACAGATGCAGTTTTATTCATGCATTCAGCACTGAGGATTGGCTGAGGAACAGGGTCTGGAAAAGAAGAGAAGAGACAGGCACGTCTGAGATGGTTTCTCCTTTTGAAAACCTCCATTAATAAGCAGAACAAGAGCTTAGCCCCCAATAAGCTGTAAAGGAGTAACATCAGCTAACGAGACCAGAGAAGAACAAAGAGCCCATTAGACTTCTGCTACAGAAGGAACACGGCAATAATAAAGAAAAAGCAGTGTGTTAGCCTACATATTTGGCCTAGCAAGACAGAGTTCCACCACCATGGGTGGACTACTTGCAGGCTCAGCTCACAGCCCACAGTCAGCCAGGCGAGGGGGAAGGTGTGTTTTCAGGGGGGGCGGTGGATGGGAGGGTCTCGGAGCCACAGCTGCCTTCAACTTCGATGTTTTGGTGCAAATAAAGTCAGCTCTGGTCTGCCTTTGCCCATCAGAAGAGATTTTCTCTAAGGCAGGACAAACAGCTGCTGACGATGCTTTTTATGCTACCAACGGCACTCAGCTAGCGCAACAGCCGCAGCATGAAACCCCATCAAAACACAACTGAAAACACAAAATGGACACCTCTCAGCTCTCAAAGAGGTTGTGACAGAGAGAATTGATGTCTGTCTCTTCTTACATCCTGCAAACAGCTAGTTACAGTTTGATTCCAGATTCTCTATCGCTGGTGGCACTGCAAGAGCCAGAAGAGCCTGCGGGGCTTTCCGCAGCTAGGGGCAACTGGCAGGGACATCAGATGGAAAAAAATTAATTTCTACCTTTAGACCAGGTAAACAAAAACATGCCAGGGCCACCTCTAGTTACAGGCACTGTAAGTCGTAGACATCATAAATTTTAAAGCCAACGAGGGCTGCTTGTAGCAGTCTGGGTTCACACTGCAACACCTGCAGCCACTCCTCTCCTACGAGCTGTAACCTATATATCAGGAGAACAACTCAGTGTTCCCAGACTACAGTCCAGGTCCCGGTGATGGAGTTGTGTGATGGTATCATCTAAGCTATTCCTTTTTTTTGGAGCAAACTGTTTGTCCAACCCTAGTAGCAAAGTACAATCTGGCTGACAAATGGCTCTAGCACCTGACCGTTACTAAAGGGCTTTGTTTCCAGACCTGCGTGTCGGAGGTAGGGCAACCTTTCTGCTGCGCAGTAGGTGAAATGATGCACATGTAGCTAGGTTGGAACCGTAACCTGACAATTGAACCCAGGACTTCCCAGTGACAGCTCAGTGGCTTAAAGCATGAGTAAACAGCATCAGGTCCTGATGGCTTCCTGAATCTGCAGAGTTTACAATAATAATTCCCAAAGTAGTGAGACACTCACTGCTCAGCAGCCCCTTAGCCACGGGGCCTCCCACCATCTAGAAACCCTGCTAAACCCAGTCCAGCTGTCATCAATGCCTCATCAAGGCATCATTTCTGTAGTGCCAGCTGGTGCCCACAAACTCATGAGGCTGGCAGAGGTGTGCATGCTGGCTGAGGAAGGACAAAGCAAAATCACCCTCTTGCTGGGAAAAAAAACCCTCATGCTGCCCTACAGCTTAGAGATCTGGAGAGGTGGCAGCAGCTACAAAAGAGCAAAATAGCCATCCCCATCTTCCCTACTCATCCCAAAAGCTTTGGGCTGCCATGGCTCTGGTCTCTCAGGACAAGACACAGCTTTGAAGCCACACAGCTGATATCCCCAGGCGTGTGCCCAAGTGTGCTTTGAACAGCACAATCGTCGTATTTCTTGTGTTATGCTATGCAAGGATAGGGTGCGGGAGTCTTCTTCCCCTGCAAATTCAACTTCTGTTGTGGTGTATCTCGGGGGAGGTGACTTCTGGCTATTTTTTACGTTAAAAGCAAAAATGGAGTGGGATTGCATTGCCTAAATACAGGCATTTAGTGCCACCAGGGCTCCTGAGATCTCCTCAGGAGGCTGGCAGATGCAACCCAAGGTGCTCACCTTGCTGGAACAGTAGCTAGAGACCAAAAATCGTAACTCAGTGCCTGTAAAATAGCACCAGAAGTGCCAGAAGTGCCCAGTGCATCAGCTACTGGTGTACCTCACACAGGTCACTGCAATCCCATAAGAAGTTTCTGGAAGCAGGGTGCTGCTGGGAGCACAACCCTGCTCGCATGGTGCTACCCCAGCTCAGGGTCTGAGGGGTCCCAGCACCGGCTGTCCGTGCTCACCCTGCTGCCAACACAGCCACGCTCAGGGGCTGCTGGCTTGGGCACACGTAGAAACCTGGCAGCTGACAAAGAGGGGAGCTGGAAAGAAGCATGGGACCACAGGGCATTAATAGGAGCAAGAGAATGGAGAACATGGAGAGACTGCTGTCAGCGGCATGAGGAAAGAGATATGTCTCACAGAAGCCCCCCCAAAACAGAAAGAGGGGCAACGAGTGGGAAGGGCTGTAGGAGAGAGCAGGAATACCAAGTCTTAATCAGCTGTGCTGAGAATGGTATGGGAAGAGCAAAAACTCACCCTGAACGACGAATATTGTATCTTCTTCTGCCTTGAACTTCCCATCCTGCTGATAAACAGTCACCCTGTACTTTCCACTGTCCTCTTTCACCACCTGCTCTATTTGTAAAGTCCCATTTAGGAGCACCTTACACCTGCACTGGTCCCTGTTCACATAGTACTTCACTTTCTTATCTTTTATCTGGAGCAACCTTCTGCTGTCTTTCAGCCACGTTGCATCATATACGCTCCCAGCAGCAGCGGTGATGCTGAGAAGAGCCGACTCATTCACTGCCGCGTAAATCCAACTGGTGACAGAGCCTGTAAAGGGAAGCACAACCAGCCCATCAACGTGTGTCCAGCAGCCCCGGCTGCCGTGCTCGGCAGCCACAACGGTGACCAAAAAGGTTGTCACTTGCTACCCTTCCTGCCCCAAAGTTGCCTAAGCCTCCCTGCATTACTGACGCCGTCTTCTTCCCCTGCTCCAAAGCACCTCTTGATCATTCATTAGATAAATGTCAGCACCCAATTTAATTCTGAGAGGCAAGGAATCTAAGAGTCTGTCTTTCAAAACCTGGCTTTATACTGTGCCTGACTTATTTGGGGTGATTTTGGATGCTAAGACTCATGGCTGCTTGTGAACTTAACCCTTCCTGAAAATAAGGTCACTTTGGTGTGTTTTGAGCATGGCGCAGGCTGGTACCCGGCGTGCCCATCACTGCAAACGTTACTGCGGACAGCAAGAACACAAACTGGTTGTGGCCCTGGACAGCAGGATCAGTCCAGCAATAACAGTGATGGCAGGAATAATAATAATAGTAGCCCATGTCAAGCAGCGAGTAAGTGTAAGGCACTGAACTGGTGGCAGACCCAGTGCTGCCAGCCTGCAGTGCCCCCTCCTCACCCATCCTGGGCCCCCTGCCCCGCTGGAATATATCCACTTGATTTGTCTAGCACAGGATCACAACGGGGCAAGTAAGGCAGAAACACAGAGCTAACCACATCCTGGGAACCGATCGGGTGCTGCTGACATTAGGAGACAAGCAAAAGCCAAAAAAACCCATCTTTTCTCTTTGCAGGACTCCTTTGGTGACAGGTCCCCTCTCCAGAGCAGCCAAGAGGAGGTTCCTCCCAAAGGTGCTACCAGGACTGGGCAGCACGTAGCGTGTGGCTGCTGAAGGGGATACCGAGGGAAGCCAGGGCTGATAGCCATCAATCACGCCACTGCCAGCGGGACTGACGGATCCCCGGGCTGTGCCGGGGTGGCCTGCCCTCTCCCCAAGGGGTTCTCGCTTGACGAGTCCCATCTTCAGGGAAACGGGGCTTTGGAGTGCAAAGTTTGGCAGGAGTTCACTTGAAGGAAGGTGGTGTCTCCACCCCTGTGGCAGGTGGAAAATTTGCAGGAGGAGGTAGAAAAGTGGTCACAAGCGACAGGTGGGATAAGCTCACTGAAAACGGAATGTGCACGCAGAGCCATGGCTTATTGCATTTGTCATTTTCTTATGGTTCTCTTCAATTTACAAGATAAAGCCAATTGGCAGGAGGGGATTTCTCTTCTCATCACCAGATAGAGCTGATTCTGCTCTGATTTTCTATATTTTAAGCACTTTCGCCCCACAGAATGAAAAACTACATTCATGCATATTTTTATTAAAGTCCTTCATTCCTGATATCTAGGACAATGATAAACTTTATCAAGGGGGAAAACAAACCCAGTCACTATTTTATGACACTAACGATATTAGAGATAATCAAAGAACTGAAATAGTGTGCCTCTGCAACAAGAAAATTAATACTGAAGTGCTTCTGGCACTTCACCCCCGGTCTAGGGAGAGGCTGTTATTTCACTATTACATTTCTTACAAGGTATTTGACATATCTAATGAAATAATTTGGAAAGCAAACTATCAACCAGTCTTGGAAGCAGCTATCCTCCCCCACACAGATGACGCTACAGATTATACCCAAATATTTGAACTCTGATACTTGTTTCTGCTCAGTCACACACAAGTACTTAGAGCTAGCAACAGGATTTCTTTGCATAACAGATACTATCACTTACTTTTTCTCTCTGGTAGTAAAGAAAAAAATAATCTCAGTTTTCAAGGATAATTTAGTAGCTTCTTTATGAATAGACCCCATCTCTGGATATTTATCTGTTCTCTATAGTCTTGCTAATGGAAAGCTGAGTATCCCACACATAAGATATTAAAAATCTGTTTAGCTAATGCAACAGCATTTCTGCTCATGCCAACTGAAGTGTGCTCCAAGGGGCAGAAAGACCCAAACTGGCAGCATAGAGCTCGCTTGCAGTCACAAGAAACAGTTAAAAGGAGAAGGTCTCATCGTAACTTTAGAGAAGTAAGAAAGTCTTTGAAATGAATCTTCCATTCAAGGAAACAATCTTCATTACCGCGGGGGAAGATGTTTTATATATAATGTACGAAAAAAAAAATAAAATCCTTATTTATCTATTAATTTTGTTCTGGAGGAAAAGCAAAACATTAGAGAGACAGACATACAATCTGCAGTGGAATGAAATGGGGGGAGAGGGGGGAGGAGGAAATCTACGCATGATTGCATTGTCTCCATTTCTTACAACCTTCTCTAATCTATGAGTTAACACCTTAATTAAGTTTTCAGATTCATATTTTAAAAAATAATGAGTGCAATAATATGCAAAATATAAAAGATGTATGCACTTGCTTGCTGTTTTCACATCTTAGACTTCCTCAACTCCACTGAAGGCACTGAGATATATCACTCTTTCTGTTAATATTTATGGAATATAATTTGCACTTTCAAAAGATTTGCTCATCTTTGATAAGAAAAGGAAATTACATGCAATAATGCACCATGAACTGGATCTCTAATGTAGTACAAGCTACCTCGAGGGCAGAGAGAAAACTGCATGCTGACATTTCTCATTATACATGTGTCAAATTAGGGCTCATTAACTTAAAACCAAAACTGTTTACAGCTTATTATAACTGGAATAGGAAACTCAGGTCCTGCCCTCCCTCCGGCTGAAAACTAAATCAAATAATAATAGCAATAACCCAAGGATCTTCACTCATTGGAAAAGTGGAACTAGTTTCTTATCTGTTACATCCCACCAAGTTGTAAATGGTTTAAAATGCAATTTTAACAACGCTACGCTAGCCTGAAAGAGCAAAAAACAGTAAGAAAAACTCACATTTTACACTGGGAAATAAAAGCAGCAAGCACTTGGCTAGGAAAATCCTCCTAAAGTTCATTTTCAGAATCAAAAAAATCCAGTGTCGCCTTGTCTAAGGATAGCTCCTGGCAGGTGGAAGGATTTTCTGCTGTGAGCGCGTAGTCATGGGACGCATTGGTACAGCCCTCGTACCCTCCTCCCCTCCTCCACCTCTCACCCCAGCACTTCTCGTTTCTCACACAGGCACAAAAACCACGGGAAAAAATACCTCTCAGTGGGGTGTTTTATCAGGATGGGGACAACGGAAAACACACACTCAAATGTGGGAATTCCCCCAGGGTCTCTCTACCCAGCTGGACGGCCAGCCAGAGCCCTCATCCTCTTTAATGTTCACCCAAAGGGTTCGACTCCATCATCCGCATGCCACCATCCCTGTGGGAAAGAGGCGGTTTGAGAGCAGGGGGGTGACAGGAATCCTTCTGCTTCCCCCCAGCCTCAGCAGCAGCGGGAGGACAGCAAGCCCAGGACCCCCGGTGGGGAGCAGGCAGCCAACAGCTGTTGAGACAACATGTAGAAAGGAGACACGCTCCCCTTGGAAACGGCCAGGATCAGCTTTGCATTCACGTCTGATCTACGAGGGGCTGGCCGGTGCCACGCAAAGGTGTCCTACAGGCACAGCCAGCTAAGCAAGCTGCAAAACAGGGAGGAGTGTGGAAGGGGATGAAAACACGACCCTGGGTCTAGCCTGCAACCAGAAACCTGAAGCTGGCTGGCGTGGGAAAGATGGTGAAGAGAGAAGCTGGGAGGAGGTATGAGAGTTAGGTCCAAAACCACGAGAGGCTAATAAAATCTTTATTCCCAATTCCAGCTTTGTATCACAGGTGTAGACCAAGAAAGAAGACAGAAGAAAAGCTGTGGCACAGAAGGTATATTAGATAAATTTTCCCCATTAGATATATTATATATATATATATATAATTAGGTAATATATTATTATATATATTAGATGCATCTTTCTCATTCATTCATGTCATTCTTCTTCCTCGAAGTTATAGTAAGGTCTTGTAAGACACCTTCTCTTCTCCAGCTTTGTCATTTGTAACTGGTACTAATGCTGGTAAATACCCCCTTTTTGCACAAAAGGAGAAAAAGTTACCTGAGGTAAAATGCATTAAGGTCACACAGTATTGCTGCCTCTGCACGTCGCGGGAAAACCTAGCTTTTCTTCCTTCTTTCTGTTACTGTTTCCTTACAAAGAACACACAAGGGAGGCACATGCAAAAGGAGAGAGGAAGCAACAGCAGCAAAATGATATTTCTGTGCCTGACTTCTACCCTTGGAGAAAAACAAGCTGAGGGCAGGGGCTGCCACGCCTGGGCATCTTCCCTCGCACAGCAGACTGTGCCAGCAGTGCTGGCCCTGGGGGGCTGCGGGGACCTCTCTCCCCTCTGTGGGGACCCCTCTCTCTCCCCAGCCACACTGGCACGGACATGCAAGGTCTGCATGCTCAGACCCATCTGCTTCCAGCCCGAGCGCTCACAGGGCTCTGGGCGAAGGCAGCAAGCCGACCTCTCTGGCGCTGTGGTGGTTCTTGCTGTGGTCCATAAAGCAGAGCGGAAGGAGGCCACTGGCACGCTGAAACCGCTGCCCACACTCCGCTCCACTTGTTTCGCTTCTTCCTCCAGGCGACATCCCTCAAAGCCACCACCTGCTTCCAGCGTGCCCCTGCGCTTGGTCTGTTTGTCGGCACCCTCAGATTGCGAGCGCACTGGGGCAGGGACTGTCCTGCTCTGTGCACACAGACCCTGCTCCGTGCCATCCTGCTCGTGACTACAGGCAGCAACTGGGATTGGGACAGATGGAATACAAATGGAAAGATGCATGTGTGTGTGTGTGTGTGTGTGTGAAGGCGAGGGAAAGAAGAGAGGTAAAGCTCCTAGCAGCAGAACAGGGCTTAAAAGGATGCCCTGGATTCATAATGAAGTTGGCTACTTTCAGTTAATCAAGTTCGTCATGCCCAGATGCCTGCGCTCTTGTAAAATCACAGCTGAAATTACTCAGACTGGAAGCCCCTATGCTCCGGCAGACCAGTCATAGCACATCAAACGTGGCATGCTTTTGCCTGTTAGGGGAACAAAGAGACAGGAGCAAGAAACCACTCCTAAAGGATATAAAAAGGTCTGTTCAAAAATGAGTGAAGAGACACTCGGGAGAGGTGGTGAGGGCTCAGTAGCTGATGTCCCCTGTCCACTGTGCATCACAGAAGTGGCACCAGGATTTGACATTTCTGAGCACTTGGAGGGGTGTGACCAAAATCAACTTGCTTAGAGATTTTGTCTAACAAAAGCACAGCCAAGCCAGAAAAGGAGCACACCACCCACCTGCAGCGAGAACTCCCCATGAGATCCTGGCGTGTGCATGGTCCATCCCACTGAGGATCCCCTTTTCTAACCAGCATCAGAAACCTGCTGCACCGTCAGACCCCGCTGGACAAGGAGAAGGCAGGTCTCTAACCTCAGCCTGCCTGACAGATAAGAAGGGCGGAAATGGCAACATCTTTGCAGCTTTATCTTTTCTCTCTCTTGAGGAGCAAGACAATGTCATGCTGCAGTCCTGACTTGTCTTCAATCCCCTTTTTAAATGAAGGGAAGGATTTTCTGGATGTTACCGGGAGGGAAGCACCGGGAGTCCCTGCGCTGATGTCTCTGGTTCCTTCCAAGGAAAGCCCCAAGGGAAGGCGCTAAGGGAGAGGGTGTCTGAAAGTATCTCTGGCAAGAACAGCAGCTTTGGGCTGCTGCCCCAGAGGACTTCTGGAGACCAGCGCCTACCTTCAGTGATGTGGGACGGGACGCACGTCCTGCAAACAGCTATGGCAGGGGGCACTGGCAGAGCAGCCCCCCGCTCCAGCTGGCGATGCCCCCAGGGAGCAGCAGGACAGGCACGGCGAGAGCTATGGCTGCCAGCTGCGTGCTGCCGCAGCCCAAACGCCCACCCAAGTTGTGGTGGGCAGGACGAGGCGAGGTCTGCCAAGCCCGCAGATAACCGTGCCCTCCCGTGCCTCTGCTCGCTGCAGACACCCTCTCTCTAGCCCACTACAGAGGAAGCAACACTGCTGGGCTAGACACGCGCCAGCTGGAAAACCAAGGCACCGATGGAAAAGCAGATGTCTCCCAGTACGGTGCTGCTGGACCTCTCTTCAGTCAGGTCCATCAGCCCATGGCTAAGGATGCTTGGTTCAGCCCACCGCATTGCTACACTTCCCCATCCTCCGCTGCACGGCAGGGCGGAGGACCGAGTACAGTGTGACAACACAGTGTATCTTTCCAGCCAGTTATCTCTGTGGTACTGTTTCCATTGCAAAAAACACAAAGTGCCGTTAGTCATACACATTTGCCTTTGTTGCCTGCTCTTTCTTTTACTCTTCTGTTCTTCGTAATAGACTAAGCCGTTTCCTCACAGGGAATGTAAGTATCGTACTTACATTTCCATGTAAAGGTGACAGACTCCCACACACTTGAAGGCAACATCTTAAGAGACAATACGTAGCTGCTCCCAGCTCTAAGTCTTCAACTTAGTGATGAGCCAATAAACATTCACGCCTGAGGCTTACAAAAAAAAAAAAAAAAAAAAAAGAGAGAGAGAGAGAGAGAGAAAGAATGTTATTGGATCTACTAGAAAAGGAAGAGTACAAATACACTTAGTGTGTTCTGCTCGGTAAGGTCAGCGTGCAATGAGCCAGTGTGGATTTGTGGCTCATCTGCTAATTTGTAGTGTCTTCTCTGGTATGAAGCTTAGGCCACATTAAATGGCACTTGCATGGACTGCTCTGCCCTGAAAGAAGAGTCAGACACCCTGGGCTCACCATCACCCAAGACCCTCATCGTGAAAGATGACAAGAGTACCGCAAACTCACACCTCTCGATTTCCCCTAAAGACAGGCCTTTGGTTGAGGCACAGTTGGTGAGGAGAAGAGAGAAGAATGTGGTCTTGATTGGAATGCCAGGTGGGTAATATCACGTGGAGGGGAACCCTTGGATACAGCTAACCTTAGTCTTGGGAGCTCTCCTGGGATTGCACCCTAGCCTGCAAGATCAACAGCCGAGCTCCTCCTGGGTCACCCTGGACGGTAGCTGAGGGTTGCGTGATGGCACATTGCCCTTCACTGTAGCTTTTTGCAGGAATTATGGGCAGTGGCTGGAGTAGGAAAGAAGTCAGCAACTGCCCCTGCACTGGGAAATTCCGAGGAACTGCTGGCTTCCACATACAGTTTCAGCCATTTGGCTGATGAAGGCCACACGCCACCTCCTCTTCACTCCTGCCTTACACAGAGCCAAGAAAAAGGAAGAAGTCCAGCTTCAGTGAAGCAGTGTAAATATGAAGATCGTGAACTCAGAATAAAACTTGGGCCGAGGGTTTGGCAAGGATGCTGACTCAGTGGCTTGGAGCCTGTTACATGCAAACCGAGAGCACTGCTTTGCCTGGGCGCAGTGGAAATATTCAAAATATAGTGGCACACCCTGATAGCACTGAAACAGCTGACCGCAGAAACTTTTTTATCCTTCTCTAAAAAAAGCTAAATGGAAGCTTTCAAATCTTGACTCATGCAGAATAGCCTTCAGCTGATCATCTGAAGATAAATGGTTCCTTTGTGATGTGCATAATGCCACATCATCATCCCCAGGTGTTCTCTCTCTCAGGCTTGTTTTCTTCTTTTCCACCTGTAAGCATGTGTCAACAGCCACACCTCACCAAAGACACCCGGTTTAAGTCTGGTCTGAAGGATCATCACCTCCTTACAGCAGTCTGACAATCTGTGGTTTACAACCACTGAGGTTAGAGCAGATGTCAGCATCCCATCAGACAATCTCAGACAGTGCATTTCAGTCTTGCTTGTGTGACACTGATTTCCATCATCTATAACGATCCTAGATTTAGGATCTAACTTTCAGTGTCCTATTCAAGTACCTTTCAGTGACATTACTAATACTGCAAAACATGTTGCAGTCCCAGCAAAAGTTTGCTGGCGTGATGCTATCAGCCTGCCTTACACAAGAAGCGAGGTAACTGAACAGAACAGCCTCTCCCAGTCTTAGCAGTGATCAATACAGGAAAACATGTATTAACTACAATATGACGTTATAGATAGAATAATAGAAGAACAGCTGCTCTTAGAAATATATCCAGGAAAGACAACTTGTTACTACCATCTAAGTAATCTTTCGGTCAAGTTCTGATACTCTCCAGAAATTGTCAGCTTAACAAACGCGTGAGTAACTGATGTCTTGTACAATGTTTTACTCTATTATACTATTTTAACTCCAGAGAGGAGTGAGGGACAGTCCAAAACAGGTAGATGGGAGGATGGGAAGTGATCCAGGAGACTGAGCAGGAACAACTGGGTAATACATTTCAGTACTAAAGGCATTTATTCCTAGGAGGAGCCCCAAATGGCCTTTATACAGTTTCCCCACACAAAGAAAGGCCTTAACTTCAAATGCAAGGCATCAGCACAACTCTCTTGATAAGCTGCAGAGTAATTGTAGGATTTGTCCTACCAGTGCACACATGCAGGCATAAAACATCCCTTCTCCTAGAAGACCTTGGATAAACCTCTCTGAAGTATCACTGTGGACCCCAAAATTTCTATCACCTGTGACTGTAATTTATTTATGAGATGGTGGACCTGTAACGGTAAACAAAAGCCCACTATGTGGCCCTGTACGTACACATAAGGAGGTCTGGAGCTTATCATCCAGGAAATCAGGAGATAAACTCAGAAATGGGCGAGCGACCTGCCAGCTCAGACCTGCTGCTGCACACACTGAAGCAAGAAAAAGAGCATCCTGGTCCCTTTCACATCCCTTACACAGCTGCTCCTTGGACCATGTACATCTGGGGCCATAAGGTCCAGTGCACCATACATCCCTTTTGCTGCTCGCTGCAGATCCCTACGCAGCATCTTGGTCTCCCCTTCTCCTGCTCTGGTCCCACAAGTTTTCTGTGCCCCATGAACCTGGTTTTGGCCTCTGTGATGCCTGTCTGTCCCTCCGTACAGCCATTTCAAGGCATCAGCTCATCTAGTCCTGCCAGCTAGCAAGCTGTGAGGGCAGCAAGTGGGGCAAAAACCAGGAGCCGAGAGCCTTGCCGTGACCAGGCAGCGTGGTTTTGGCTAGCTGGTGTGGCAGGACACCTTGCTCTTCCCAGCAGCCTCAAGCCAGCACAGGTGGCACCACCAGGACCAGGCAGTATCGTCCCCCTCACTGTGTCACCCAGCCCCACATCGGGCTAAAAAGCCCCAGCAGACCCAGTGGGCAGCCCCTCAGTGCGTGGGGACAGCAGGGCAGCAGGACAGGCTCGGCCCCATCCCAACGGCGCTCAGCTCTGCTGCCATCGCACCACGCTCGCACAGGAAACCTCGGGCGGCTGCAGCAGGGAGCTGCGTGGTAGCAAAGAGCAGGTCTTTTCCACAGCGGGGGAAAGTACAGGCACAAAGCTGCCTGGCTTTCTGAACATCTACAGCCCACGGCTCCTGTTGTCAGCCAGGCAGGGGAATGGGTAAGGTGCTGTGTCATTGCATTTCTGAGAATTTCTGTTTTGTAAGCTCTCAATGAGGCATGCACGTCCTGCACAACGCATCTGAGCACCAGCAAAGTGGAGGCAGGCTGTGGCTTTTCACAGCATTTCTACCAAGGCAATGTGTGAGGCCCAGCTCCCGCTGTCACACTCCTGAGTGTCAGAAGGAAACCAGCATCCTGCGAGTTAGCGAGGTTAACGAGAGAGGTGCTGCCTGCCATAACAGCTTTGGTAAACCTCCTTCCTTGCATCCTGGGCAGTCAGACATCCTGTGGCAGCCTGACCACAGCGCTCACTGCAGCCTGAGCAGCCTCCGCATGCAGCACCCGGGGGTCTCCAGCCCTCAGCCGCACCAGCACACAGGCATGAGATGCTGCTCTGTAGCAGCCTGGCTTAAACCCATCCTACAGAGGCCTGGTCATCACCCCAGTAGTACAGATAGGGAAATGAGGCAGAGGAAGACGGAATGGCTTGCTAAGGTCAGTCAGCCAGCCCAAAGAAAGAACAAATGGAACCAGATGCTCCCCTGACCCAAACTCCTGGCTCCCAACTCCCTGTCTACAAAACACCATTTAAAAGCACCTTCCATTCAGAGCATCTATGGCTGCAAACGAGGTCTCAGCGGTCAAGTTCAGGATGGTGCCACCATTCTTCCCACCCCCCCCTTTCTGTTTCCATCACAGAAGAGCGGGCTTTTTGTGGACTATGTTTCTCTCATGTCCCCTACGCACACCACCTGCAGCAACTCGGAAAAAATTTGCTGAAAAGTAGCGGCTGCTTTGCAGAGCTGCAAGTTTACAGCGCAGGCTTAATGGAAAGCTACTGTGCATGCCTGCTGCCCACACAGGTAGGATGCACTGGGTTGGAACTACAGCTGCAGCGGTTATTTGTGTTATGCTGGAAGTTCCTTTCAGCTCTGCAGCACCAGTCACTCAGTAGGAACACAGGCATCTACTTTCCTCTCTCCCCGAGGCTGTTGAACCATTGAGGTTTTTTCAGGCAGACGATATCAAATTCATGGCAGTGTCGACTCCTGCTGATCTTCTCTCTGGCAAAGAAGGACCTCTCCCTCTACAGCTGGTTCTCCAGAGAAAGCATTTGTATTTGCCAAATAATGAAGCTCTGAAGTCTCAACAAAGGATAAGGAAACAAAGCTCACTAGCAGAAACCAAATCACCTGAAGTAAAAGAACCCCAAACCCTCAACAGCTGGGCAGGAATATATACAAGCAGAAGATGAAGTTGCACAGCTTTCACCGTGGCCTCCTATGGCAGCAAGAGAACTCCGGGTCCAGCTTGTGCGCAGGAAGGAAAGGGAACAGGCGTGTTCTCACCAGTGCTCAGGGGACCTAAAAAGCTGCCCAGGGTCCTGCCCTTCCACCACCCTTCTCCCATCTTATTTGGCAAAACCCATACCAGAAAGTGAGGTCAGGAGAAAAATCCTGAAAGGGCTGGCTAGGAGGAGAGAAGAGGCAAGGGACAGAAAAAAAGAAAAGGTATTTCCCATTTGCTGCTGTGGGAAGATTGTGTTTGATCCCCTTCTGGGGCTTATCAAAACTGCACATTCCCTGCAAATGGCTCGTGTGAAAGGCAGAAGGAGTAAGGAGGCCCCGGTCAGGCGTCACCGGCAGGGCTCAGGGGAGCTGTGGTCTACCACTGGGAGAGAAGCGCATCCATGTGGGGAGTACGATTCATGCCAAATGTCAGGGAAAGTAGGAGCAAGGAGGGAACAGCAGCGACTACTGCTTTTAGAGGACAACATTTTGCAGGGTGATGGAGGTCAGACCTGGCCTGAAACCCCTGCAGCCTCCCCACCCATTTGAGGGAAAAAACAGCATCTCTGACTGCCGCTACTCACCATCACTTCCATAGCCTCGGTCATTGAGCCTGCGCCCTTCCTTCCTCTGGGATGCTCCGCAGCGGTCGCTCTGCATCTCTGCATCCTCCTCTCCTGGTCCTGCCACGGTTCATCCCGTGACGGCAGAGATACCCGCAGCAGAGACTGTCCCACCCAGCAGGTAGCGCCTGCTCCAGGCTACGTGTGCCGCCTGGGAGAAGCCTTCTCCCACCCCAGCCTCTGCAGTCAGCTCGAGATGAATCCCTTAACTGAGGTTTGTCTGTTGTTTCAGAGAAACCTGAGGCCTATTGCTCCGTGATGGAAAGCTTTTGTGGCAGTGCAACATAAAAACTTAAGGCTCTTTGCTGCAAGTCACCCAAAGTCACTATCGCAATTCTTTCCACATAGACAAAAACACCATCACATCACCTTTTTCTTTCATTTTTTGTTTGAAGATATCTTATTACATGGGGTTTAGGATCAAAAAAAACCTTTTTAAAGCGCTTCGTTCCTTAGTTTTGGGAAAATATGTTTTGCCCTCAAAGAGGAACTTGTATAAACCAAAGCTGAGACAGCAACGCTGGCAAGAGGATAGCCACTAAACTGTATTTCTTTATTCCATTTGCATATGATAAGGAAACAGATAATAATTCTCTTTAATGTACTGTGTTTGCAATTCCAAAAGATTTGCTGAAAATTGCCTTCAAGCAATTCTTGGTCTATAATACATCTAGTTTCTGTAGCGTTAATACCAAAAGCTATCAGGAGCTGTCATCAGTTTAGGTGAGTTTTAAATATTCTGCATAGAATTCAGGTTCCAAGTTTTGCTTGTTCCCTCGTTTCCAATATTAACCATAACATACACACTTTATACTATAGCTCTATGCAATGTTTTATCGTGGACATTGGCTGTGACATGGAATATGCTAACGAGAAAAATAAAACAATTAAAAATAAGCTGGCATTAACCACTCACGTTTGCTACCTCTACACATGAAAGCCTGTCCTTGCTGTTAGTGTTCGGCGCAATGGCACGGTGAGCAGACTACAGACATCTCCCCGTGCACCAGAACCAGCCCCTGCCCCAAAAAGCCCATAAACCAAGCGGCATAAGCCAAGTATTCCCATCTCCAGGAGGCAGAGACTCACCCCATCCTACAACACCCACCCCTCCAGCTCCCAGGGACCACGGGGAGAGTGAAGGGAAAACCCACAGATCACTCGCTGCCTGCAGTGACATCCCGGCTCCGGCTGGGACATCAGGCATCCCTGGCCACAGCCCGGCAGGTCCAAAGCCAGCTCCTGGAGGGAAGGGGAGGCACGGCGCTGGCACACGGCCCCTTCTCCAAGGAAAGCTTGAAGGTGATGGCAGGTGTGGACTGAGGAAGACAGCAGCGTTAGCTCCTGGGACTGAGGACCAAGCTGCCAAGCACGCATCTGTACGTGCATTGAGAGGTGAGGGGTATAGCAGGTACCAAAACTTGCAAGTGTAACGAACTGTTTGATGAAACCAGGCCCCTCATATCCTCATGGTTGATGGAAGGGTGGGAGAACCCCAGGGACATGGAGCTGCTTGGGGCCGAAATCCCATCTCCTGGCCGAGGTGGGAAATACCTTCATGAAGACACCAACGATGCCACCAGCACACGCACAGACAGAACTGCTCTGGGCTCTTCCCATGCTAGGTGAACGTGATTGCTCTCCAGCTCCTGAGGGGGTTAGCCATATTTGAACACTTTAGGAGGGTGTCTCTGCTCCCTCCCCATATCACTCTCATCTTCCATATCATTAAACATCCTTTGCCCACCAGGCGGTCTGCTTCGGTACAGGCAGGGAACAGATTCTGTAGCCCCTGTCAATAGGGGATGGCTGTGTTACTCAGCCACATTTCTTGCTGGTGACCAAGAGAGCTGGAGGAGGTGAGAGTCCCTCAGCCTCAGGGCTGGCCAAGAGCTGCACTGCAGCCCCACAGCCAGCCTGGAGCCACGCAAGCGGCGTCCAAGGGAGGCCAGCCACAAAGAAAGATGCCGTGCTTCCCCGTGGTGCTGCATAGCCCAAAGAGATCTCTTAGCTGATCATACCGAAGTTAAATTAATTTTGATATAGTCAACATGATACTTGCCACCATTTGCTTGCTGGAGAAGTACAAATATTTAGAAGGGCTTCATCTAAGGGTCTTCTAGGTTCTCGGTAAAGACTCCCCCGCTGTAGCCAGCCGCATGGTCTGCCCAAAAGGTGGGATCTTGCAGAAAGGCAACGCAGTGCTCATGGTGAGCCACACCAGCACAGGATGCAGTCACTGGTTGCCAAAGGTCACAGGGCTGCCGCTGGGTGATGAGGTGGTTTCCCAGCCTCTTATACACCAGAGGACAAGAGGGGAGCATTGCATCCGCTCAGGAGGGACTTTACCACCACTAGCCTTGTACGGGCAGGGTTTGATTGCACCCAGACACTGAAGAGGCTGGCCAAAGGCACAAGCAAAACCCAAACGCTGATCCAAGCATCTGCAATGACAGCAGAATTCTGCTTCCACCTCCGACAGAAATGGGCAATGCTGCTCTTCTTGCCCCCATCTGTTACTGGTTCTGTGTGTTTATCTATGGAAGTCCATGGGGCATCTCGCTCCTCCCTGTCTGGTGGTGGCAATACCTACACTTCTGGATCTTATAGAGCCATCAGAATTTGTTGGCTAGCGTTATGGAAATGATTTTGAACATATCTGTCAGTAACGCTGTATCCTATTACACATGAACTCTTCTTTTTACTTATTTTGAAATTAATTGCAATAATTCATAAAAAGTGACACAAACTTTCTATGCACCTGCCTAAAATCTAGAGGTTTTTTTCAGCTACACCATGATTTTCATCAGAAGTTAACAAAACCACTGCTCACACGCCTCTCCAGTATTTACAATGAACATTTCATCTTCTATTGTAAACTGGCCCGTTATCAGTTTTGTCTGTCTGCTCTCAGGCTCACCAAGTTCTACTCTGCAGTTCCTGTAGAGCTGATGGTGGCAGGGAGGGCTGGTCCTCCAGCTCCCCACAAACTGCTGGCTCTTGCCTCGGTGCTTTCTGTCCCAGCAGCGGGCTCCGAGGGAGGACGTACACAGCCACTGGGACACCAGGCACGGCAGCCTGGGATAGAGGTTGCAAAGCAGAGCACAAATTGTTTCATTATTGGGATGGGGAGCTTTACTGATGTGAGAATTTTATGAGGATGAGTTCATTCTGAGAGCTAAAAAAAAAAAATAATCTAAAGGGATCATTCCCCTTTCTCTGATCACTGTTAGACAACATGTTTCTTTTCTGCTTTTGCTTTCACATTGATCTTCAGTCAAATAAGATCATTTTCTGTTCTTTTGTATTAATGAACTGCACAAATTGCATGATGAAAAGACTACATACTACATTTCATGTCATTTGTTGTTCAGTACATGCCACAAGCAGAAGGGAATTTTTCTCTTCCCACCATGAAACATTGACATGGATGGAAATCTAAACATCCATTCTGTACAGTGCTATAAACCACCGGTGGTTTGTCTCAGCTGGGAAGAAACCAGATCCCAAAGCACCTGCTTTTCCCACAGAGCAGAGCTCCGCTTGTCCGGACAGCACTCGATGAGCAGAGGGATGGACCCTTTCCTACTCCCAGCCTTTCCCAGCCAGGACCAGCAGCTGGAGTGGATGGTGTGACCATCAGCTCTGTGAGGCTCCTCTCAAGCACCAGGTCCCCACAGGAGGCCAGAGGCACCCAGAGGCACCCCAGCACCAAGGGCTCCCTCAGCAGCCCACAGATGATAGGGCTGGCATGGCACAGCCTCACCAAGGCCACCAGAAGCCTCAAAGAGACAGCACAGACATCTCTCTTCCTGGTCAAATTGCTGATAGCACCACGTACATCCATACCGTTACACGCCAGGCAGCCCCATGCCTGAAAGCATCTTCACTGTTGGGTGATGCAGAGCCACAGTCAGGCTGGAAGACAATTGCAGCCTCAGGTCGGTGGCTCCTTGGGGTGCTGGGTTCACAGGCTGCAGGCCAGGCTCACCCACGTCCAGTCACACCACTGTTCCAGGGCTAACCCTGTAATGGTAAAGTCAAGGGATTTTATATGACCACAAGCCACCAGGACATTGGTTTTACACAGTGCCTGGGCACACCTGCCTAGGGGCGAGCACGAGAGTCACCTCCTCCCTGCAAAAAGGACAGTGTGGTCAAGCATCCTCCTCTCTAACAGCTAAGGTGGCTCAGGTGTCACAAGAAAATACAGATGGATAAAGATGAGTAAAACAAGACCATCTCCCTGCGTCCCTTCCCCGCACCTCACAGTTCAGGCAAGGCACCAGGGCAGGGTTTGGTGAGCTGCTGGGGCACACGCATGTGCGGGCACATGAGCACACACGCTCTGACGGGGACCAGTTACATACCACTGTCCTGCAGCCTCTCCTGGACCGGCTTACAAACAAATGTCCTTGTGATCTCTGTTCCCTTGACCGCCCAAGTCGGGTCCAGTCAGCAGTAACTTGTTATCGCTTTCCAGGCAAAAATTTGGAAACCAGCCTGTACTTCCAGTGAAAACCATAAAGGAGCAATTATTAAATAACAGAACTTAAACAGTTCCAAAACAAGTTAGAAAACAGATCTTTTTATTAGGAACAAAATTATCACGAGGAAAAGAAAAAGAACACCAAAAAAGAACAATAGCTGGGCATGAACACACATGGTTAAAAGAAGAGCGCAGGTTGCACAGCTTCTCTACTGACCTCCCAGTAACAGAAATCTTTGCCCCATTGCTGAACAGCATCTTCAGCAGGGAAGGACAGAAAACCAGCTGGGTCCTATCTGCCTCATAAAGACATCTCGAGTCTCCGATTCCCATCTCAATGGGAAAAACCCTTCCCAGACTGGGGTTACACCAGTGGCGGTGCTAACAAGGCACCCCCAGTGTCCCCCCGCCCGGGGTTGACAGCAGCAAGGCAGCACCAGGGCAAGCTGGAGCCGGGATGCACTGGGACAAGGCTGGCCCAGCTGTGTCACCCTCAGCACCTGAAACGCTGGCATCTTCTCGAGTGCAGCTCAGAGCACCGTTCAGCCTTCAAAATATGTACTGGAGTCGAGTGTCCCCTGCCTGCCCCTGCCAGAAAGTGCAGAAGAGAAGCAAAGCTGACTTCGTCCCCTCATTTTGGTGACACCGGCTCCTGTTCACCCAGCATCGCTGCCTCCAGGCAGCTGCCACCCCAAGCACTGGCCACCACATTCCTGACATTCAACTCACAGCCTTTGAGGAATGTTTGTACCGAAAGGAGATAGCACAGCACCGTGAGGAAAAGAATTATTATCTCCCTTTGACTGTGGACGATCCGATTCCTACAGCAGCCTTACAAAAGCAGAGGCAGGCTGAATCACCACCAACACAGCACACAAGACCCAAAAATCTTCTAAACAGAGCCGCGGGACGAGGAAATAAGAACAACCACCTATGGCTGGGCGTCACCGATGCAGAGCTTTGCCACGGAGGCAGACACGAAGGGGAAGCGTGCAGCCATCCGCCAGCTCCCCAGACTGGGAGGGGAGCGCCCAGCTTGGGTTTCGTTCTGCTGGGGGACCTGCAGACCTCGCTGGGTGGCACGAACCAGGCATACCCTAAATCCGTTCCCAACGGCACAATGTCAGCGCAATCTAAGACAGGGACAAAATGACAAGGGACGCAAGGAACGCAACACGCACCTCCCCGTCCCTCTCAGCCCCGTTCTGCACCATCTCTGCTTTAACTCCGCCAAGCCTTTCCAGCCTACTGGGCTAGTTTAACAGCAACACACCTCCCTTCCGACTACCAAAATGCACTTCTACAGCAAACACCCTGCTCAGGCAGCGCATCCTGCAGCACTCCCCGTGCCCTGCAGCCCCTGGAAGCTTTGCCAGGGACTGGGCTACCTGCTGCCTGCGAGAGTCCTCGCCCTCCCTCACCTTGTCCTTCTCCCCTGCAGGTCTACCCCAGCTGCTCCACTCGCAAACCTCCCCCGAGCAGAACAGGACACGTGTAAGCGGTGAGACTTGCCTAAAAGGTTCTATAAATTGCTGCTGTCTGTGCAAATAACACAGCACCGAAAAAGCCTACATGCACAGGCAGATGACCAGCTTAACCAGCTTGCCGTAGCTAAACCATTACACCAAAGGCACTAATGCTTGCACTGATGAACGGTCTCAGCATTCTAATCAACGTTTCTGCGAAAATCACACCCCCAGACCCCAGGCACCCTTCTGCTGCAAGCAAGCAAGCTAATGACAGAGTTGTTGGAACTCGCTGGCAACCTGAGGAGTTAGGTGCTGGTAAAAGGTAACCAACCCATAGCCCCCTGCCATTGCAGGGCGTTGAAAGGCGAGCAAGCCAGCATCACCCCCCGGGGCGACCACCCGGGTGATCACCAGCACTCCCAACCCCACGGAGCAAGCAGCAAGGCCCAAATCCCAAAGGGTCTGGAGCTCAGAGGAGCAATTCAGATAGACACCCGGCACAGCAGATACCTAGCTGAAACCTCCACTGAGCTTTTTTTTTTTGCAGGGCCAGCGAAAAATGCCTTGAAATCTCCTGAGAAAGAGGCTTTCTCGGGAAATCTCTGGCAGGTCCTTGTTTCTGTCTGGGACTGGCAGGCCACCTCAGTCCCCCTGTCATGCCTGCCCCTTGCAGGAACCACTGGCTGGTGAAGGCATGGCAAGGCGTGGGGTGGGCAGGGAGCAGGAGGAACTGCCCATCTCATTCCAGGCGGTCCTCTAGGGCTCCACAGCTCAGCTGCAGGTCTATTAATAGGCAAAGCATCAAAGAGCTGCCAAGTTTTGTTTGTTAGTGAATCTGTCAGCCCACAGCAGTGCAGCCTTGAAGCCACCCGTGTACTTTTCCTTGTATTTTCTTTTCTTTTTTTTTTTTCTTTTTTTTTTTCTTTTTTTTTTTCTTTTTTTTTTTCTTTTTTTTTTTTATAATGAGGTTAGTAAGCCTGGCACCTCACATTACTTCCCCTGCTGAAATTTTCCGGATCAACTCTTAAACACAATGAGACTATGGGATGCAAAGGATGGATGTCGTAGGCCCTCAGACAGGGTAGGACAGTGAGCATGCCACATCAGTCATCAGCTGGATCTGGGAAACAGTCCGAGGCATTTTCCTGGCTTTCCACATCAACTATGACCTCTGGGTCTGGCATTTCCTCAGGCTCTGTCCCCACTGGTAAGTTTTCTTCCACCGGTGGCTGGGGCTCAACGGCTTGCCCAGTCCGGGCAGCATCTGGAAAAGAAGGGACAAATGGTTTATAAGTGCCCGTGCTGTGCTCACCCCCACGGAAACCTCCTGGCCAGTCCCTGATGCTGCAGGGTGCTTAACCCGCTCAGTCCCCTCTCCCCAGGCATCTGCAAGCCAGATTTCAATTTTCTTTGTAACTATTCATTTATTGAGCCGTCCATCATGGCTTTAGACATTGTAGTGCTGAAGCTCTGTGGGCTCACCTGCCCAAAATATACCAAAATACCAAAGTCAAATCTATTCAGTTATATCTGAGTAGTTAAAGCTGGCTAACAGCACACATTTAATAGGTTCTCACCTAAACATTTCCCACACACACGTCTGCTTTTTACTTATTTGTAGAAAATCTAAATATGGGATACTTTGTTAGTCAAAATGGCAATGTGTAACCTTTATATTAAGAGTTCTACACTTTAGGTGTATCAATATTAAGCAATTACCTGAATGACTTTTTTTTTTTGCATTACGTTCATGAGTAGCATTTAATATTTTGAAAGCAGAGCAAAGCAGCGTCCAAGGTTAGACATAAAGCATAGCTGAGCTGCTGAGAGGCTGTGCATGGTACAGTGAAGGACACCAGAAGTGGAGGCAGCAGTGCTGAGATCAGGCTATACGACCTACGTAATGTTGCTCCAGTTCACGATGTCTCTGCTAGACCTACTGCAGCTGATAATGGTGCATCACTAGGGAAGGTGCTGCCCATGCTCGTGTTTGTGAAACAAAATTGAGGGAAACATAATGCAAAAAGTGGAGTGTTAATATCAAGCACTCGCCTAACAGGAGATTTCTGAAAGATTTTTATCGCTGCACTCTCATGACCATGCTGTGCTAAAGCTATGTGGTTTTATTCTCAGTTTCTTTGAAGGATTTAAAATGTGACCATATTCCCACTTTAGCTCCAATTTAAGAAAATACACAAGCCTCTGACTGATGAGATTTAGCTGTGTTTACAGCTCAGCATATTGGTGGAGGCTGTCCTGGAGGTGACTGCTTACAAAAATAATGCCGATTCTTATAAAACGTTACTGATGAGAAAGGGGGGAGGGTGATAAAATTGCAGGAAAACTGCTGAGTTTAGGGGGGGTTCTGTCTCAGAGATGTGTATTTTAGCACAGGAGATGCTGGAACAGACAGCCTGCGGTACCCTCTGTGGGATGCTTATGAGGCGGCTGCCGCTACATCTCAAGGGTGAATGAGGGCGAGAGTTACTGCTGTGCAGAAGCCAAGCACGAGTAAGGTACCGATAAATGACCTGCTGTGACTTCTGTCGCCTGGACAAGATGCAGCACCTGCCCTGCGCTCTGAGTCCCAGGCCCCTCTGCAGTCAGTCCTCCCCCACCAGCCGCACACATCCCTTTTGCCCTTCACCCTCCACACCAAGCTGTCCGCCCGACTTAACACAAGCCACCGGACCCACCAGGCTTTGGAGGGCAGTCAATCTGGGCAGCTTGAGCCTCAACATGGTCTCCATTGGGGGGGCTCTTCACAGCTTCGCTGGAGACCACGGACATGGTTACTCCATCATCCTTCTCCTCATCTGTAAAACCAAAAATGGAGAGTTGAAGGAGAGAGATCCCCACATGCCAGCTGCCTCGGCACGTTCGTTGCGAGGCCAGACCACCACCAGCACATGCTGGCGTCTCCTCCTCACGGCGAGCTGGCTCCCTTCCCAGAGCAGACAGATGCCAGGTACAGAGGGCCACTGCCAACCCGCCAGAGACCAGCCTGGCCATGCTGGCAGGATCACAGCGTGAGGTGGCCTCACTGGGCACGGGCAGATTGCACTCAGGGACTGGTGCTGACAAAGGACAGCCATCAGAAGCCTTCAGGTCATTTCAGGATCTGACCTGGATGAGGCTCAGTTCTGCCCAAAAGAAGAGCTTTTGCTGTGTTTCTTTCTGGCCGGGAGTGCACAGTGGCAAGCGTGAGATGAAAAAAGAAAAAGCAAGGTCTCATTCAAGACCCCGCTGGTCTTCATGGTTTCCTATCAGCAAGCAGCTCTCTGCTCCACCAGGCCAAGGGAGGGCTGGCTGGAGAACAAGCAGCCCCCCAGCCAAAACCAGTTTATGCTGAGGCGATTTCAACCCCAGCCTGGACAAACACAGTCCTCTGTAAGGCTCATCCCAGGGGCCAACGACACTCTCCACTCACCTGAAGGCACTGGGATGAACTTGTGTTTCCTCTTCATGCAGCAACATACGATGGAGGACACAGCCACCACCAGGATAACCGCCCCCCCTGCGCACCCTGCCAGGATGTAAATGAACCACGGGTACTGCAGCAGGTCTCCTGCAAGAAGGACGGAGCGTTGTTAGTCACCAGGGTGGACAAGCTTCTTTCTCCAAACGGGAGAAACCCTGCAGCCAGGTTACGAGTATGTGGACATCACTGCTGTTGTTCGTTTGGATCAGGGGAGCTGACACCGTGAACCGTGGTACGTCATAATTTATGTCACATCATTTGATTATGGTATGGAATATTTTGTGAAGAGAAGAGGCTTGCGTGACTAAGCTGTGTGCATGTGTTTCTGCCTACTCTGACCCGTAACATCTAAGATCATTCGTAAGTTTTAATCAAATTTAACAGGGCAGGTGGTGGTTTGAAAGATGCTAAAGTCAACGAGATTTATGAAAACAGGCAGAGAAGGGGAGGGAGAGCTAAGCTAGCATCTCCTGCTGACAGAGAAGCTGCAGGGTCTCCCCTCGGAGCTGGTATTAAGCCCCAGAGAACAGGCCGGTAACAACTACACCAACACTACACCAACCTCAAAGCGGGTTTGATCAGAGCCTGCACTTGCTCCGGCACCAGCAACTCCAGCCACCTGAGCCAGAGCTGTAGGAAAGCGGCCTCACTGCTGCTGGGGGAAGGGTTTCTTTTCATTCCCCTTCCCCACCGAGATCATGCGAAACACCTGGCAGGAGGCGAAGGCTGCAGATGGCTGAGCAGACGGCCACACGCAAGTCAGCGGTAATTACTACCCAGCGCAGAGTCCCTTGCTCAGGGTCGGAGTTGCGGGTGGGTTGCTGCTGAGCAAGGAGGCTGGTAGAGGGCATCGCAGGCTTGCAGAACACGGACACCCATCCAGACCCGCTCCTTCACCGGCACAATTTGCTCCAGCCTGGGGCAGCCAGCAGGAAAACTTCTTCCCGTCTGAAAAAACCCGTACAGCTCAAGTACCGCTACAATGCAGATTCCTTATAACTCCTCAGGTGAACCTACGCCACCCCTTTTTGAATCCTTTGGCTCCTTCTCAGCTGCGCACATGCCTGTACAGCACCGCACTGCGGAAACCAACAGGCTTATCTGGAGCTCGGTTTTGAGACGCCAAACGCACAAATTGCTGTGTAGCCCCGGAGGCTGGGAAGTGTTCAAAAGCTCCAGGATACACCGCACGCTGCCACAGTCCACACACTACACAGAACAGTAAAAACAACTGTACACAGGCGCTCCTGTCCGTGAAATCACACATACTCCAAGTGTTTTCAGAGTGCTTGTTCAGGTCTCTTTAGGAACCGTTACCAAGTTCAAAAAAAATCTATACTCAAAATTAAACTTTCATCGAATGAGAAATCATTTCCCTGATAATTTTATTTCTTTTTTGTTGACAGCTTGGAGAATAGTACTAAAAAGCATAAATATACGATGGAAATATTTTTTCCTAAGCATTTGCCATTTGTTAAGGAGGCCTTTTTGAGTTAAAATACTGCGTTAAAAATTGGTAATAAACAAATAATAAAACAAGTAATGAAACAATAAAAGCCTTTTACGTATGTTGACTTGTTAACTTCTGAATCCTCTGCTTTAGATCCTGTGTGATCAGAGCCCTTTGGTGCCTGGAGAGTTTACAGTATTTCTGCCAAATCGTTTTGTGCTAACCATTTTTCAAAATTAATTTCTTCAGTCGACAGGTTGCCCAAAGAGGTGCTTTTACACAGATCTTGTACCTACAGTGGAAATACTACATTCAGCCCTTTGCGAGGAGCAAATTATAACCCACAAAAATAATGAATTGGTCTTTAATTAATTAATTAATTGAGCTCATATCTCTCCTCAAGTATTCAGAATTGCTTTAGTTCAGTTTTACAAATGCAGTTGCGTTTATTGACTCAGAATTAGAGTCGGCTGCTACTTTCTTGCTCTCAGACCCTTCCAAATGCGTGCTGATGCACGCATCCATCCCAACAGCGCTATCGCTAAATTCTGCTGCAGGATCTTCAGGAGGAAATAGGGAACCGATATCGCACCCAGGGGACTGGGCAGCCGCCCAGAATAAACCACGGCCACTGTCAGCACTCCTGTGATTTATCACGGGGCTCGATTGAACAGCTGGTGGGTGTTTGCGTCCTCATTGCTGCGTGCCTCGGCCAGCTTGGGTCTGGCTACACCCAACACCCTCTGACCAGTTTAGCTGGGCAAGATTCAGATCACGGCTCCACGATCACACATGCCAAACTGGCACAGGCTGGCCGGCGGCACCAATGCCATCAGGCACCAAACACCCACGGCATTTCTGTTGGACGCCAGCGCATGATACAGGGGTTATGTCAGTAATTTTGCTTTCACACCCACTGTATACCAGCTATAAAAGAAAATACAGTATATGGTCTGGAGCTGGAGTGTCTCAGACAATGTCTAAAGTGCTAGGTGCTATTGCATATTACAATTTCTCAAGTAACAAAGGTGATTCAATTGCTAAATTAATCAAAAACTTTATGGTTAAATCATGCCTCTCTGATTTAGTTTTGATGACCACGTTTGCTGCCAGAGAAGAGAAAAACCTTCACTACTGAAGATGCAAGTGAAATAACACCCAAGGTTATCTAATTTGGGGGGTGGGGGGGTGGGGGTGGGTGTTGTTTGGGGTTTTTTTTTAAGTAAGTATGAACTTACAACACAGACCAGTGCTTTTCATCATGGGGTTCTGGCAGTTTTGCTCAGTCCTGGGATCCGTATTTTGTCTCATTAAACTATGGCCTCATTGAAGCCGAGTACTCAGCATTTATGGATCACTTCCAAATGGAAAAAGTCACAGCCTTCTCACAGAACTACCTATCTGAGCAGAGACGTGGATAAGTTAAATGACCTGAGTTTTTACCCCACCTCTGATGGTGTGAGGCTTATGAAGAGACATGTGTATAGACTGGTAAATCTTTGTGCAGCTGGCCTAAGGAGGAGAGAGACAAGGCAAAACACCTCAGCCCAGTCCAGCAGCAGCAGGGTTGAACTAGCGGAGGTGTTTTTACAGGGATGCTGCAGAAACTGGAAGGCTGTCTGGGACATGGATGAAGGTCAGAGTAGGAAGCAGCTCGTGTTGCTAAACCGGCATAGAGCATCATTGTGCAGGAGGGTGCAAGGTCCCCGTCACCGGGAGGTAGAAAATCAGGCAGATAGAGATCCCTCCTCACTGCAGAGCTGGGTAAAAGGACCCCCTGAACAAACCTCTGTCCCTTCTGCAGCTGTAGGCTGTGCCAGCCCAAGCACAGGGGGGAGAAGGAAGTCAAGGGGACGCTTTCTAAAGGGAGGATGGGGGAAGTCTGGCAAGCAGCTGCCAGAGGACAGAAGAGTTCGGTATTACACAGACAGCAACAACTCCTTCGTTTTCTGCTGCAAGAGACCAAACCCAAAAATTTTCTGGAGATGCCATTACTCACCATAGCTGCAAGACAGCGCAACGGGCTTGGTCCTCGTGACTCTGTCACCGTGGTAAACCTCACATACAAATTCCCCAGGCACGGTTTTGTCCAGGCGAACCTTCTTCCCGTCATCCTTAATGCAAGCCCCTGGGGCGTTCAGCGCCGTGCCGTTCAGCAGCCACCGAATGGGGATGGTCCTGTTGCTGGACACGTCGCAGGACAACTCTCCAGTCCCATTAGGGAAGCACTGGATACCAATGGCCAGCTCTGGTCACACACAGCACAAGGCAACAGGAGCAGGGAGGAAAGAGAGAGGTGAGGAGCAGGCTCAGCAGTGAACGTGAGCTGGACAGGAGCTTCCCATACTGGCAGTCTTACTACCACTGCATGCACTGGTAGCCCAGAGCACAGAAATAAGTAACCAGACTTTTAGTGCCTGCCCCCAGCCCTGAAATGCTTAGCAGTGTCCACCCAACCCTGCTAGTGACTCTTGGTCCCTCTTTTGGGGATGCCATAAAAATCTGGCATCTCTTCATTTTCCTGATGGAAATTGAAAAAGCAAACAATAAAAGCCCCTGATCTGAGAGGACAGTAGAAACACGCAAAGCATCTGCCAGCCGGAGGCCTCCCCTGCAATCAGCAGGTAAATGCAGCTTCAGAGGAGGCTCGGCGCTCTCCCCCACCAAAGGTTGGTGCTTTTGCTGTCACTCTGCCTCTTCCTCCGTTTCAGAGAGGAACTAGTCCAAATCATGCCCAACATAGGTACCAACACCAGGCACCTGCAGTTAGGTAGGATAACCCAGAGCAGGACGATTTAGAACGAAGTAATGAATCACTGATCCTACTACATTTTCTTGAATTTCTCTCTTTCTATCTACTACAAGGAGCTAACCTATTTCCTACATCTGCCTCTCCACAAATACAGGCTAGACAGAGAAGTGGTACAGTTTTATGACAGCAACATGGAGAACGTCTATGCAAACATCCATGTAAATAAACTCAGAAATCACTTTCTTCAACTAGGACACCATCTTCAGCTAAAACTCACTGCCTCCAGGAATACCTTTGCTGTGAAATCGTTTCCCTGACTTAGGCGTGGCAACATGACACAAGGAGGAGGCAAAAGTTCCCAAAGCAAACCCCCTGAACTGGAGGTTAAACCGAGGACACTCCTGCGGCCTTTGCCCACTTCCAGTCTAAGCCCTTGATCTCCGTGCCAAGGACTCACAACTTTGACCTACTCTCCCCAGCAGTTCCGCCTGTTTGCGCCCAAAAGGTGTAAGGATTCATTTATCTTCACCGAGGCCAGTCTGCTCAGACATTTTCATTACAATTTCGTACGCTTCAATTTCTCTTAGAAGCTCGTGTAAGTAAAAGCCCTGCCAAAGGGACAGCGGCGATGAGGACCAGAGCCACGGCCGCTGGCTGGCTGGAGCACTGCTCAGCAGGGGGGCAAACCCATTTAAGCCTTCTCCATATTAACCCAAGCGATGAGCTGGATCCTGCACAGAAGAGACTTTGTTTGTGTCTTCTCACCCAGATGAGCAGGCACAGAAAGGAGAGCAGCAGTTCCGAGGGCAGCAGGGACGCTGGCAGGGTAAGGTACCTGTCACCGGTCTCTGAACTGACCCAGAAGATGCTGACCTCCAAGCTGCTCGGGGGTGGCTGAGAATCAGAAAGTCACAGCCGGGTTCCTTCGGTACCTTTCCTCAGCTGCACAAGGCAGGGGGAAGCCCAGCGTGCCTCGACCCAGACCTGCACAGAAGTCCAGTTCAGTTCTCGGAGCCAAGTCAGGTAGGGTTAACTCCTTAAGCACAGGCGTCCATAGGCAGCAAAATGCTGTTGGTCAGTGAGAGCTTTCATGAGAACCACCAGAAAGACTACTCTGGAAATGGACTGACATCTCCAGCTACGTGTCTACATACTGAGGACTCAACTTTACAAACACTTCATGCTGCTGTCTCTTACATCAGGGCAAACAGCATGTAGCTCAGCTGACTGGCTGCCTTACGGAAGGCTCGACAGACAGGAGAGACTGACAATGCAGATGCAAAAAGCATCTCCTAGTTTACACTCACCATTACTGCTCCCTCAGGTGCCAGAGGCACCTACAGCTCCTGCAAGCTCAGGCGGTCCCTTAGGAAGAATTTCAAGGCATCAGCTTCCAGCCAGGCTCACCAATCCAAAAACTATTTGTTGCTAAGAAGGCCACTTACCAAGTACTTCCAGTGTAAAAACTCTGCTGATGTTCTGAAAAAAAAACTCGTATCTTCCTTCATCCTCCTTCTCCACACTCCTCAGCACTAGGGAGCCATTCTGCAATTTCAAGCACCTGCTGGCAGAACTGCCGCACACAGCCCACAAAGTGTCATTTGAGACATTTATCGAGCACATCACGTCCCTCTTGCTCATTCTGGAGAGGTGCTGCAGACTTTGAATTCCCATAGCAAAGACTGCTGAGCTGCCGCTGAGCGCACCGGTCCAGGTGGCAGAGCCTGAAAGGAGAGGCACAGAGTGTGGGCAGCAAGCTTGCCACGTCCATCCAGCCCCTCTCGGCTGCCTCCCAGAAAGGCAAATGCCCAGGTGAGATGTAAGAGGGACAGACCCACCCCTAGTGACAGGCTGGGGTCACCTGTAAATTGAAAATCAGAGGAGTGAGAAGCCTTCGATAAAGGCCAACTTTCCCCCCGATGACATGGGAGTGGTGCACACAGGGCAGAGAAAGGCTGAGCAGCTCGTCTTTCCTCTTCCCAGATTTGGCACGACCATCTAATACCACCACCGTCCCCCTCTGAGCTCAGGGACTGCGCTAAGGAAGATCCTCAGGGCATCGATGCCATGGACCTCGGGCAGAGGGTAGCACAAACAAGTGTTGCCTGCACAGCAGCTTTTACCCAAAGACTAAGGTCACAGTTTTCACTGGAACAAGTCCTACAGTATCCTCGCACGTTATCAAGTCGCCGTACACAAATCAGGGATGGGTAAATGGCAGGGTGACAGCAGCTCAGGGACTAGCCCAAGGTCACACCAAGCATGAGGAGTGGGACCACACTGCTCCCCAGCCCCTCCAGCCAGCATTCTGCATACAAGGACCTTACATTCTCTGCTGAAATGCTTTTACAAATGCATTAAACCGCGAAAGTACAATATTGCTAGTTATCATTCGTTTACTAAAAAAATAATCCGTCTTACTTTGGTCTGACTGCCCCTTTCATGCATTAGCAGTTACGCTGTTTGATGCCTCCCCAAACCTGGTAGCGTCCTTAAAAGATCTTGGAGCAAAATTAAGGTGGCCGCTCATCTAGCCAGATCTGTGCCATCTTCATAAAGAAAAATCCCACTTACCATGAGTAACAGTTATTATCGCCAGCAAGCACTGCAGAGTAAAAGTAGCGCTGAAATCCATTTTAAAGAGCTCCTTGCATCATATGCCCAGAAGACGATCTGGCTACAGAGCTCAGTGAATATAGCATTCAGGAAATGATGTCAGAAGCAAGAGTAAAAAAAAAAAAAAAAAAGAAAAAAAAAAAAAAAGAAAAGAAACTCCATAGTGGACAGATTGAATAATGTTTCAAAATAGATCTGCAAGGTTTTGGGTGACTGAGCTCGGGCTGAACCAACACACACCGTGATGTGCTCTGCAAAGTCCTGCACCTTGGGGCGAGCTGCAAGTGTGAGAACAGGGCTGAGAGGCGAGGAGGGACAAAATATCTCCCAGTTGTCCTCACCTTGTTTAGGAAGATGCTAACGCTGAGGCCGGGCAAAAACGAAACACCTATTTCCTTCATCCTTCCCCAGTTTATCCAAGTACAGCATCCCCACCCAGGGAAGAGAAATCAGTCCCGTCAGAAAGCACTGCTCACGCAAACCAGGCGATTTTCTGAAATGCCAACGATCACTGACGGGGAGTCTCGCCAGCAGGAGGTGTGGGAGAAGGCTCTCCCTCTGGATGCAAACACTAAAGTTGCCAGCCTGAACTTTGCTGGGCTCTTCTCGTGACCCAATTGTACCTGCCATGCAGGAAAGCCCCAGGCAAAGCACGAAGGTTACGGGAAGCTGCGCTGCAAAACCAGACTGAATGCAGCCCACGAGCCACCCCGGCTCCGTTTGGGGCGCAGATCCCAGGGACGAGACTGGAAAGCCAGTCTTGAAGAACGACTGTGAACCAGTTACACACAGGGCCACACGGCGCCAGACACTTTGCTGGCTCTCATGGAGATGGCTTAAAGCATGCTTGCATTTTGCGCTGAGTACCAAGGCGGATTACAAGAGCCACGCAGCAGAAACCGTATTGCTCACTGGAGGAAGTAAACAGCTGTAGCATCACAGCCAACATCTGGATCTTTTTATACGCGCTTGGCAGATGTGCTGTGGAATAACTGTGGCAACAGTTCAGGATGCGGCTAGGAGTCTTATGATTCTGTGCTGTGTCTCTGGACACAAGCACAGCCCACTAAGGAAGCTCCACGCGGTGGAATTACATGTAAACACGCGTTTCTCAGAAATGGTTAAACCCCTTGCGTTGTGGCCTGCACTGTTTTCCAGACAGTTTGGGTCTGCTTGGTAATTCCACATTTCAGCCACTGGTTTGGCCCTCTGGCTTCTCAACAGTGACAATTACATCTCACCTCCTGCTCCCAGTGTCCAAAATTGACAGGTTTGCTCCCAGCCACCATAGCACCACTCTGTCTGTATCATACATGCATAAGACTGGCCTAAATTGATCTAAGACGCGACAGAAATAGCTTTCTCTGAGAAAAGCAGTGAAGCGAGTCTTCAGACGCTCACAGCAGTGCAGAGGAAGGGGGACAGAGAAAAGTATTTACAGTAAGAAACGCTTTCATTTCCTTCTGTGCTGCCGAGATGACATGAAGAAAATCTCTCTCAAATACGACGGCAAGACTGGGGCTAACCATCTGCCTCGGATGTGCACGTTCAACCTCATCTCACCTTCATGCTTGAAGGGCAAGCTGGTAGGGCTTAGGGCTGCGGTGCCATGGTGGAGACACAAGACAGAACAGACGGCATGTGCAGGGTCACTTCAAAACAGTACCCCAATACGTCCAGAATCTCTCAAAAACAACCAAATGCAGAAGGGGTGTGCGTACAGCCAAATCCAGCAAAAGTTCACCTTCTCCTCCAGCCGACGACAGCTGCCTTGCAGAGCTCATTTACAGATTTGCAGTAAAAACGAAGAAAAATACAGCCTTTATGCTGGAGCTTTACCGTTACAGAAGTGACTCTGCATGACTGTGACATTGCGGTGTCCTGTGTTTAGCCTCCCTCTCGGTGACTCCAGGGCAAATGAGTACATTTATGAGTTCAATATTTCTGACTGCAAGTGCCCCATACATCACACGGTATATGAAGTCCCATTAGCTCCTTCTGTCCCTCACATCCTCGCTAGCTGAAAAAAATTAAATAAATAAAAAAGAAATCACAGCCAGGATAAAGATCACAGCAGCACATGCACAATCTGTGTTGTCATCATTCAGAAGTCTCCTCTTAAGAGCAAGCCTCTCAAATTTCATATATAATGAATTTTTTAGATGAGATTAGGCACTAATTTCTATCAGCTAATGAATGCTCACAACACCCTCGGCTCGCCAGAGGGTTCACTTCCCCTTTTTATATAAAGGCGCATAAGGTTTTGTTCGAATCTTGCAACAAAAAACACCTTGTGAGGCTTAACAGAAACCACAAGAAGAAGGGAGGAAAAAAACCCAAACGAGCAGACAAAAGACAAGAACTTGTAGTTGGAAGATGGACTAGTATTTTATTTTTTTTTTTACTTAGTGAGCTGCAAACTCCCAGGGCCACTTTGTCCTTTCAGCCATTGACGGCACCGTGAAAGGAGAACAGAGATCCATTCCTTACATGACACGAGGTATTGATGGAGCACGGGAGACTGGGAAACCCCAGCTAGCAAGTAAAGCAGCACATAAACTGTGAAGTAGCATGAAGAAATTTGTACGCACTAACCCTGCACATCTTCCTTTCAAAAGGCTGGTAAGCGTAAGCAGCGCGTCTATTTTTACCGTCGTTAATGCGTGTCAGTGTTAATTGGGGAAATACGCAGGCCTGGCTTCGCACAGGGGGAGGCAGAAGAGCCAAGTGCCAGAAACTCAGTGCACGGAAACACAGAATAATCCTGCAGCTCCAGCCGTGCCAGGGCCGGCTCTGCAGGGTGCTGAGCACCCCTGCTGCCGTGGGGCTGCTCCCAGGGCAGGTACAGCCCGTGCTGCAGCGCTGGGAAGGGGCAGAGGCGTGCAGACGTTAGCTTGCTGGCCCAATCCACACCTACAGCTATTCATGCACGAGGCTTATTTTTAAACACATTTTCAGTAGCTCTTAGAAGACCTTAACTGTGCAGCTGCAAGGCAGGAAAGGGGCGCAAGCCTAAGAGACGCTTCTGTGTGGGGGCAGCAGGACCAAAGATCCTGATGAAGATGCAGAGACTGGTGAAGATTCATATTTGTAAGAATATGAATTCTTTCTTTGTTAAATGAATATAGCCAGAGAGCTATGCTTGAACTCGAACTCCTGATCAAAGAAATCGCAATAGCGAGCAAAAGCCAGCACAGATGAGCACAGAAAGGTGCGTGCTTACACGGCGATGAAGACACTGTCATGCACTTTGTTTCTCTAACAGCCAAGCTGTGAAATTACACCAACTCACAACTTATTTAGGAATTGGACACATGTAATCAAGATACTCCCGTAGATCACGTTCAAAGCAAGTGACTTTTGGATAAAATAGGCTGTAGTGGCGTATCGAGAAGAGTGACCATGACCTCTGGTCATAGACAAACACCCTCTTGTGTCAGTGACTCTACAGACCCACGTGGGGCTGTAAAATGTAAATAAACCTGCAGAATCCCAGCCACAGACAGTGAGGAACATGGACGTACCTAGGTTTTCCCAGGCAGCCCCAAAGCACAGGCCTGCCAAATAGCCTATGGTCTCCATGAGACCTGCTCCACCAGCCCTTGTGCCAAACGCTGCCCTGCACCACTTGTGCTCCACACGCGCTGCTGCTTGGGACCCGCCACCCTGAGCAGACCACGACCTCTGGCCAGCTGCAGCCAGGTTACGTGGTCCTGGAGGGGCAGAGACACCAAAAGGCTGTGTTGCAGCTGTGGAGAGATTCCATTTTACCAACAGCAGCCCATTCTCCAAGCTGAGCCGTGCCGCAGGCACGTGCCGCTCACTGCAATGGACGCGCACCGTGGTGGCTGCCAGCGGGTCCGACAGACCAGAGACTCTTGCCCACCGCACGGACCACAGCAGAGAGGTCTTAGGAAAGCAGACAGGCCAGACACAAGCCACTGATATTCCCCCCCACCTCCTGAAACTGCCCATTTGCCACACTTTCCGCAGAAAGTTGCACCTGGGGAATTTCTTCTGACCAGCTCTCATTTGGATGCTGAATAAAGCAAATCAGGAGGAGAGAAGGAAAATGGACTTGCATTCTCATTCCTCCTGTCTCTGCCCCAGAGACAACTTGGAGGTGATCCCCCTTTCAGCTCAATCCATGCAACTTCCACGGGGCTGGTCCTCTGCCGAGACATCACCCAGCCCTGCACGGAACCCCGCAGCCAGCGACCAGCTACGCAGCGTGAGGTTTAATCAGAGGGCACTGTGGGGAAAGGAGAGCGAAGGAGGCACATTGCCACACCGGTTTTCCAGCTTCCACTACAAAAAGACCATTAGAAAGACTGTTCTGAGTCAGATTAAAAGTTCACTTCGGCCATCAGCCTGTCTGCAAACACAGCTGAAGCCAGATCCTCAACTAGAGATGCTGTCTCTATTAAAGTAGCCCACGAATTACAAAGAGCATGTTGCAGAAACATGCTGAGATCAGGAATTGCTGCAGAAAGGCTCTGTGCCTAATTACGGACCAGGTACACGTGATTTCTCCAGCCTGTAGTACCTCCAGGGAAGGAACAGTCCGACACACTGAGCTGGGGGCTGCCTGCAAGAGTCAGGGCCAGAACTTCTGGATCTCTGGGGATGCTCCCGTGGGGACTGTCAGACCTCCGGTGACAGGGGCCCAGGGAATGCTCTCTCTTCCTCAGAGTATCCGTGGATATTTTGAGCTTTCTCTTGCCAAGAGATGGAAGGAACATCCAAGATCCTGCAGCCACAGATGAGGACTTTGTTGCATTGGGGGCTTAGCAGCAGCGCTCATAAAAGGCAAAGCTGTATGGCTACATGCTCCAATGCACAAAGAGGAACCTGGGAGACCTCTTAGCAGCAGGTCTGCTGTGCTTCACACACCCCTCTGGCGAGACACATACCACTGGCCCTTGCCTCAGGCTCCCTGCCACAGCCTTTGCTTTTGCGGTGGGATGCTGAGGTTATCTGGGACCCGCCAATGCAGATGCCACTGCTCTGTCTAAAATGTATGGTCCAAGTAAGAGCGCGCGGCAGGGACGACCCTGAAGGGGCAGAGATGATAAGACTCTGCATAGCACCCAAGAGCAAACAGAGGATCTGAACTGCAGAAACCCTCTGCTCAAAATAACCCAAGTTGAAAAACTCACAGTAGCAGCCTGATTTCATGCCCACAGCGCTCTGGGAGAGCCCACCTCTGCTGCCCTGTAACACACAGAAGAGCGGTCCCACGCCTTCAGAATACGTAAAGGAGAAATTGGGGAGAGATCTTCCTCAGCTCCCAATTCTGACAAGTTAAAAATCCATGTGTTTGTCACAGATCCCACAACACATACACAAGCTCCCCTCTCCCAGCTCCCTCTCAGACACCAAACAAGATCAGCCAGGATTACAGAAGCTTATTTGGATTTCTACACAATAACAAGTTGCTGTCACCCTCAGGCCTTCTCTTCTTCCTCTTGCCATATGTGTTGGTGCTTCTCTCTCTACTCCTGCCACAAGACAGCTCAGGCTGAATGTGATGAATTCACCCCCAACTCCACTGCCACTGAGCAGCTATGAGGGGAGAGACCCAGGCAGGTCCACCAAAAACCAGAGACATGGAAGAGGAACCGTGTCAACACTGCCACCTCATCTCAGTGCTCACCTACCGCCTCACCGCCCAGTGAGACGAAGAACACAAGCATCCCAGCTGTCCAGGTCAAGCACACCAGTCACACACCCCTGACATAGCTCTTCTAGGCTGGCCCACAATGGCAAGAGAACAAGATGACTCCATATCTGGAATAACTGCTAGAAACTACAGAATCTAAATTGTGTAAATTTAAATTTTAGCACCACTGCATGCGGGGTGAAATGCTTTGCATTTGCTTTGGAAAAAAAAACCAACAACCCATCTTATTATTACAGAGCTATTCAGATGTATGGGTTCAGTCATGCTGCTACAGGAGCTTAACTGAAGGACCACATCAAGGACGGCAAGAACAGTGCCTACAGTCCATAGGCTCTGGCCAGTTTCACTGGAGTCAGAGGAAAATCTGTTTCTGTGAGTGAACAACGCTAGAAGAAGTCAAGTTCGGGTCCAGCTCACCACACGCTGGTGCAGATCAGCCATGGGTTTGTGCTTTCATCTCTAATGAATGACCCTGATGAATTCCAGCCCCTAATCTGTTTCACCTGGGTCTTGCTCAGAGGCTGCTACCGAGCAACTCTGCCCCCCGCGCCCCCCAGCTCCCTGCCCTTGGCCTCACCCCCCAAAACCTCTGGCAGAGGTTCTCAGCTCCTGCCAACCAGGATTTTTCTGCAGCCACCCACCCACTCCTCAGGTACCAGACCATCTTGTTCCTCTTGATCCATTTCTCCTTGCTTTCCCTTGTCTCACTTTGGGCAGGGAAAGTCAACTTGGGAAAGCTCCGACTTGGAAGATGAACTTGGGAAATTTCGGTAACGTTGCCATCTTCAAACTAACCTGCATTATTTACAAAGGAAAAGAGATTTCATAGGTTAAAATTTCCTGCAGGAGTCACTTAACAATGTCTTAGCCTTACATCTGCTGGGATTACAAGAAGGTTCATGCCAGGCACACTTAAGAAAATCTTTCAACGCAGTCCAGAATGGGAGCAAAAGCCACCAAAGCAGCACGACAGCCCCAAGCTCGCAGGTGGTTATGGCAGGTATTCCCCCGCCCCTCCCCCCATCACGTTGTAGCACCATAGGGATCCTCAAGTGACAGCCAAAAGACTTGAGAAAGCAGCGAGAAACACTTTGTGCCTTTTGCTGAAGCTTTGCTACCAGACACCAGAAAATGCAACTGCTGGTACCTGCAGCAAATTAGAGTGGTCAAGAGCTTTAAGAAGCTTCTTTTAAGGAGCACAGGCATATCCTTTGATTAAAAAAAAAAAAAAATCCAGCTCATCTAACTTTGTATTGCTTACTAGAAGTGCTTAGCAAACAGAGAGTAAGGTATTTAGGAAAATTTCTATCTTGTCAGCAGACTGAAATTCATGGGACATGGACCAGAATTCCACTGAAAAAAAGAATTTAGGGGGCCACAAATGGATCAAGGCTGAAAGGCAGTGTTTTGTAGGGCCAAAGCTGGAAACATGGCTTCAGCACGCCAACTAGAAAGGGCAAGTTGAAAAGTCCTGGGTTGTGACACTTTTAATGAGGTAGCCCTGGCTGAAGCCACGACAGCAGATAAATACGGGCTTCCCAGACTAGACTAAATTCCTGCCTACCCCGAACACCTGAAACAAGTACAATTTTCGGGAAGTGTGTTTCTTCTGTGTGTTTGGCAATGCCAGGAGGTGCTGCTCCACACTCGGTGGGAGCAGAGGTGGCCTCCCAGGGTGATGGCCCCGCTCCTGGTGGGAAGGACTGGGAGACCCGCGTGGGCGGGCAGGGTGGAACAGCTCAGTGCCCGGCTGGCTGCTGTCCCCATCCCCGTCCAAACCACGCTGCAACACAGCAATTCAGCTCCATGGAAGGAAAACCAAAGTATTGCCAGACCTAAGCCTTCTCAAACCGAGGAAAACCAGCATGAGACTGACTTTTCCATCCTGAAAGTTCAAGAACACGTAGGGATTTATATATCACGTGTTCCAATCCTCAACCAACCTTCCAACAATAACCAAGTGTGGATGGTTATTGCAGTGGAGGCACATACACCATAAAGCAAATTTCTGACAATGAGCTTACAGCGTTCCCTTGGACACAGAGCTGTACAGACCAAGCTGGTACTCACCCCTAGTTCTTTCCTCTAGAGCCCTCCATAAACATTTATCTCCTTGGAGACTGAAATCTGGGTGTATTCACCAGAGGTTTGGAGCTGGGGGGTCTCTCCTGGAACAGAAGTCATGAAAAAAAGGCAATAGACTGGAATGACTAGGTTTTGCAGCCTGTATGTGTTCAGGATTTGAATATTTCTGCCAAATCAAGCTTCTGCTGAGTCCGTCTCAAGTTCCTCGGCCCTCACCTCATGCTGTGCATGACAGCAATCATCTCATGATGATTGAGAGTGGTACGGAGTACACAACCCTATTCCTGTGTCTCAATTCTAGGCCTAGGCATATCTTGGATAGTTGTTCAGTCATCTGGTATCTTCCTGCCCTCTCCTGACAAAAAACACCCTAAATACCCTGCCTTTTTCTTTACAGAATTGTAATTTGGTTGGGGACACTTGATGGCTTTTATCAGCCAAAGCAACCGGCATTACTTGTGTCTTCAGTACAACTTTCCCTATTTGTGCTTGCTATCAGTACATCATCCCCATACTGTATTAACGCAGAGTTTCTGAGTAACTATCCTGTAAACCTGTCACTAAGATTTTCAAAAATAAAGTCAGACAATCCTGCAAACCCTTGAGGAAACGTAGTTCATGTTTACTGTTTCCCTTGCCAGGTAAAAGCAAAAATATGAGGTTCTGGATGCACAGTTATACTGAAGCAAGCTGGGCACAAATCAATCATTGTAAAACGTTTTGTGTTAGCTGGTATCACGGCTATAATTGTTGAAGGATCAGAAACTAGTGAGTGCTGTACAGTTATGCATTTATTTATTGCTCATAAGCCTTGGACAAATCTATAAACTTGTCTTCCATCTGAGCCTAGTTTAGGGGTTTTAACCACCAAGACATATTACAGGAAGACTCACAAGGAGTTAAAATCCCTCTCAGCAGAAAATGTTCAATTATTTGTCTTATACCTTCCCTTGCTTCCTGACATGATAATAGGTATGGTTTTAAGGAGGGAGGTTTGTCTGCCTTCACTTCTATCCGTACTGGGTTAGACAACCTCAATAACCCTATGTCTGGGTGCAAAAAACCCTCAGTACATCTGAGTTCCTGGGGCATTCCTATCCCTTCTTCACTTGCTACAGCAGTCATGATGTTTTGGCACATCATCCATCAGGAGTCACTATGTAATTCCTTGTGGTGTACACTGCAACTCTGCCCATCGTTTGCGCAACGAGTATCTCCCCACAAAATTTGCTGGTGCCGATCCCAACAGCAGAAAAGAATGATGAACGCACCGTGGACCTCTCTGTACCACCATTTCCTCTGTCCCGGCTACAAACGTAGGCTTACCTTCTACTCCTGCATTTTCTTTACCCTTCATTCTTGATCCTTCATGGGGGGTCGTTAATGTTGAATGAGTTGTGCTGCTATCTATCAGACATGAGTCAGTCTTATCTCTAGTTTTCAAATCTATAATTGGTTCCTTAAGAGTCCCTTGGGAGGATTACTTCTGTTTTCTCCGTCCACTGCTAGGGCTTGGGGATCTGGTAACCATCACTGTTCATCGCTTTCGTTCAGCTCCTGACTGATTTGATTTTCCCTTCGTTGCTGCCATAGCCTCCCTCTCAGGACCACAGAGTATTCTCCTTTCCAGTATCTCCCTTTTATTGCAGTAATCCTTTGGTCTTGTCTGATTTAGATTTGTTTCCCTTCTTTCCATAATTATTACCTCTTTGCCCCCTAAAATTCCTACCTCACAAAGCAGCTGCTAACAAGCTAGCCTTCTCTTCCTGCTGTTTTCCCCTCTGCCTAGCCTTAGCCTCATCCCTTCCATTATACGTGACCGCTGCAGCACCTACTGTCTCCCCCATCAGCTGCCCTCACCAACCCAGGGAACACTGATTAAAACACCTCTTAATATCTGGGGCTGCTTCATCTACAAATAAGGAGACAAGCAAAGACCCATTTTGCAGGGCTTCGGGGCCCATTCCCCCAAACACCCAGAACTGCTTCCCCTGCCCAGTTAGTGCCTTGTCAGCATTTTTTTTTTCCTTTGTCCAATTAGCCATTCTTCTAACGCTTTTCAAAATAAACTTAATGCATCTAATCCTGCCTTGGTCTGATAATTCCTGTCTGGCTCTGCATCCAACCACGCAGTCCTACCATCCAGAGCAGCAGCCCGTTCTCAATTTTTCTCCAAAATCAACACTTACTCTTAAGGGGTAAATACAGTTTCCAGTAACCAACAAACATCAGGGTCATACGCCCTAAAAATTCCCCTAATCGCCTGCTGAAGCTTTTCCAGGTTCAACCCTGGAGTCAGGGCATTTGTTGCTGCCACACCACCAAATCTGCTGGCCCAAATGGCACACATAACTCTTGTTACGGTTGCCCCTACCGCTGGAGGAGGAATAAGCACCTCCTTCAGCAAAACTTGCACAGCTGTTGGAGGGAAAGCAGGAGGTGCAAAAGGAGGAACTGAAGGAGTGGTAAAAGTCGATAGCAGGCAAAGGAGACAAAGACACATCTATAGCAGCTGCTGGAGCTCGCATGAATAGCGGTCACTAAGGAGGTGCCTTGGGTTTGTCGTTATTATTTATCTTATTTTTGTAAGACTGGTTTGTATAATCGCCACTAGATCTATCATGTCACTAATTATCCCAAACAAACCAGTCACTGATGTGAGGTGGGAAATGGTCTCCCAATAGTAGCTTTAAAAACTTTAGGTGGCCAAAGTTAAAACTACCCACTGATGGCCACTTTTGATCTCTAGTCCCAAGTCATATCCAGCCAGGTACCTTGACACAATTCCACAGCCCTTTTTCTTGACTACCCACGGGTACCTAGCAATTTTGCTCCAACTATTCCAGATTTCCGATAACAAAGTACCTTTCGCTACACCTTGTCCCATTTCCAAATTAAAGGAATTATGTAGGAATTCAACTCACCACCACCTCACCTCTTTCTGGTGGGTTCCAGCGCACTCCCTGCGACAGACAGAAATAAACTCACCCAGTCCGTGGATCTGACACTCCCCAAGAGGTTCTGGAGTTGACCAGTGGACAAGGGGGTCCCACCTGGGCTACAAATTCAGTTGCAGAAGTGATTTGTGATGTTTGTCGACCAAGGAAGAGAGAGACACAAGGGTAGAACAAGAAAATGTTTATTTCATGATCATGAGACCCCCTCCTCCATTAAAGAAGATATCCAAAGGGATTTTCGAGGAGTTTATATACAACTTGAAACGAAAGGCTAAACATAAGCATCCCATAGCACACAGACACACTTTTGCCCTGTCCCATCACATTCAGAATCTTTGAAGTGCTCTCAGACACCCAGCATCGTGCTGCCTCTGCCTTCTGGTGGTTAACAGAGGAACTTCAGAATCCCAGATGTTCCCCTTCAACTGTCAAACACAAATGATTACTTACTATTCTTCTCCTTAGGGCAACCTGCTAACTTTCCTTCTAACGACTGTTATCTGGCATGCTAACCTCAGCAGCTATCTCTTTAATGACAAAAGCCAGGAAAAGATATTAAAAAAAAAACCAACACACACACACACAAAAACAAAAAGCAAAAGAAAAAAACCAAAAACAAACAAACAAAAAAAAACCCTGCCAGACAGCCAAAGCATATCTACTCAGGACAGCAAGCTAGACCACCTACACCTGGACACCAAGCAAGCAAGAGCAATGCTCACCATGACCAGTCTGCAAAGCAGTCTCTACCTGGCCAGCCAACAAGCCAAAACTACGCTCCCAAAACCGGCCAGAACCAGATTCTCCCCTGCTGGGCACCAACAGCATCTCCCTTCACCAGGCTGCCAGGTACACGCTCACCAGCCCCCAGCCGGAGGTGCTCTCTCAGGCTCACGGCCCACAGACTCCATCTCCAGCCGTTACACTAAGGCTCCTGCACAGGCAGGCCACCAAGAGCCACACGCACCCATGCGCCAGCAAGGTGGGACACTACCCCATACCCCAGGCAAGCTGCCAGAACCCTACCAGCTAGCCACAAACCTGTAGCATTTGTCCTGGTTGGCCAGCCAGAGCCCTAAACCACTTGCCCCGGCAAGCCAGCCAGAACCCTACGTCCCCTGACTGGCTAGCCACAGCCAGACACCACCTGCCCCATTCCCCAGCCAGAGTGCCGCAACACCGGAGCCAGCCAGCAAGGGCCCTAAAATCACCCGTCCTGGCCAGCCAGAACCCTAGAGCACTTCCCCAGCTGAGTGCCCAGAGCCCTAGACCACTTGCCTTGTCCTCAGCCACGTGGAGACAGAGGCCACTGGCTGAGCTCAGCCAGCTCCAATGGCACCATCAACAGCCAAAAGGGAAGTTAAGTGGGTACTTACCAAGAGGGTACCCCATGCAAAGGATACGGCACTTCCACATCATCCTGCCTGGTGTCCTGCAGCTTCACGAGGTCTGAGCCCTGCAGCAGGTGGCCACGGCCTTGTGGTGTCTCAGGAGTCCTCCCCACCGGGAAGCAGAGCTTGAGGTCCCCTCCCATCCCCTGCCACCAGCCCTGCCCTCCCCTACCAGCCACTTTGTAGGGGTTAACAGGTACACGAAGGCTAACAGAACGGCCAGAAAAAGTCATGGGGTGAAATAAAGTAAAAACGCACGCAGAGAAGCTATTGGCCAGAGGAACGAAGCAGCCACAGCAGCACGCACCAGGTCCACGGCAGCCCCCCGCAGCCAGCCCTGGGCTGGTGAGCCCCAGCAGTGCTTCGCCCTGGCCAGCGGCACAGCACAAGGTTCACCGGGCAGCTCCGGCCGCGTTCGAGCGTAACCTCCGACCGAAGCAGACACAGCTCTGCTGTCCCTCTCGACAGAGCCTTGCATCCAGCTCCAGTCACAGGGCTGGCGTCTGGGTGTGAGAGGATGGAGAGGCCTGAAACCCTGATGAAGCTGGCACATCTCCTGCTGATTTAATTGCCAACCGCTTTTAGTAGCGTCAAGAAGTGCACTGCAAACCCGGGGCATAGAAGATCTTATCAATAAACATCTAAGACTCACAGTAATGGCACATGCGGAAAGTTGAGGAATTTCAATCATTAAAATCTACAGTCATTGACTCAGAGTAAAATCCACAGTCATTGACTCAGAGATGTGGTATACTTACACCTGTTGTACCCTCTGAACTGCATGACAGACAAATGTAAGCTTTCCTTGCCAATGTAAAGTCACCCAGTTAGTGCAGCAGACATGCCAAAGTCCCACAGCTAACCACTTGGCAAACTGAAACTCATCTGAAGTAGCAGTCAAGGAACTTGCTGCATTTACTTAGCTTTCCCCTTGTAAGCAGGAAGACACTTTAAGCTGAAAACCCATTTTAGAAACTCCCTTTCCATTACATGCTCCAATTTGCAACTTTTAGTAGCCATTCTCAAATCCATCAAAGCTTTCATACTCAGTTTTCAGATACTTTGTACTCATCAGCGCTTAATTTTTCATCACACGGTACGAGATTGGGTATCTCCAGAAATTGTTCATTGTAATCAGATCATAATGTTTCTCAATCAGTCTAAACCTACGCTCCCTGAATTCTCGCAGATCAACAGCAGAATCAGCTTTTTAATATTTTTCCTATAAATACACAATAGGGATTTAAAGAGCTCTTGCACCATGAAGACTCATAAGCTGACACCACAGACTGGAAGGCAAACCTGAATTTTGCCTTCAGACAGGGTATTTTCTGTGATAAGCCTGAATGTGAGCTAGCAGGTGATTCTCTTCAAAAATATACACATTTCCTTTCCAGACACAGTAGGAGGAGCAAGAGCCACGAAGACAGTGAGTTACTACCCTGATTAAAGTTCAACAAGAATATTGCGAGCAGTTTTAAGAATCAGAAGTTCACGAGGGTGTGGACAGATTGTAGGCTCCACAGCAAAGCAGTAACGACCCTGTGAGAACAAGGAGAGAAATGGGTTGGGTTCCTTCCCCCCCCCCCCCCCCCCCCCCCCCCCGGGAAGAAGGGCACTCAGGAAGCAGGACTGTAATCACAGTCATCTGTTTTGCTCTGGGGCTAGAATACAAAGCCATCGATTTTATCTACAAAAGGAATGTGTATTGAGATATACTTAACAATTAAACAGTTCATAATGACATTCAGGAACATTTTTTTTAGCAGTAACAAAAAAAAAAAACCTTCCATTCAACATTCTGTTAGGAAAGATATTCCATGAAGCACACAAGCAGCACCTGATAACTAAGATAAAGACACCTTCAACTTCCTACACACCACTTAAGATAAATTTTAACACAGGTATTGCAGAAAATACAACACCTAATTACCAAGGCTGTTCATTAATGCCAGTTACATACATGGCTACAGCCATTTGCTAGCCACATTCTGTTTTCTTTCCTTTTCTTTTTTCTTTCTAAAACAACAGTTCCTAAATAAAAGCTGCTGTGTGTTCTTCAGTGCAGTTCCTGTCTCCTGATATAGCTTGATGTGACTTCTATCTCAGCAGCACATTCTTCTAAGTGAAAAACAGAAGTAAAATCATGCTTAAATCTACCAAGATAAACTGCAGTCTCATTAACATTTAATGCGTTAAGATAAAGGCTTAAGCAAAGCACCCACATCCACTAGAGCTGTTAAGGTGTTGGCCCTGTTCCCCTGTCCGTTAATCAGGTGCACAGACCACCCAAGAGGAGATGGGGACTGAGGTCAGAGCCCTGATCTGGCCTCCAGAAATCCCTGAGGTCCTTCTCATTCCACCTGACAGAGCTCCAGCTACCTTGGAAGCATTTCCACACAGGCTTACAAGTTATCTGCTGGGAACTTGCATGCAGGCAGAGTTTGTTTTTAACAAGGCAGCAGATAACAAATTAAGTCCCTGAACAGTTCCCTGAGAACCACAAGAAGGTCCATTTCCTCGTCATGCTGAGGAAGCATTTTTCTTGGATTTGATTTAGGAAGAAAGAATCCTACTGCGAGGTCACAAGACATAGCAAGAGTATATTATGAATCAGCATCCATCATATACACTAATGCCCAAGGACACATCTTGAATATTGTCTTTGACACTGTCCAAAACCCAAACAGCAAGTTTTAACAGTTTCCCTACAAAAGTGGATCCTAACATTTCCAACAGCTGCTATGTCGGAAGTGGAAACAAATCCTATGCCTTTTGTCGTAAGTTGAATTTGGCATGTCCGAGTTATAAAATTACTGTGGTCTGGATGAAAATAACTCCCATACAAATTATAATTGCTTGCTTCTAAAAAGCTAACTGCTTTTGGGCAAAGGCTGTTTTGCCCTGACAGGCAAAGAGTCTGCCTACATTTAAACCACCTGCCATAACACATTTGCCTAGCTAATTCAAAGTAACATAGGATGCACCTCAAACAGCCAAAAATGCTTCCTGCTTGTCTCTTCTGTCTACCCATCCAATGGACACATAGGAAAAAAATTTCTCAATTTCTCTCGTTCCCACTCCCAGGAAACAGAGGAAGGGCACTTATTAAATGGCACAAAAAAACAAGTCACCTCAAACAGCAGTGTCGTCAGAACCCAATTTATATTCCGAGTTCTCGTACTGCTCTGGCTCGAGTCAGAGATGGCAAGTTCAAGCCACTGAAGCACTAAAGATGAAATTGCCTTCAACATCCAGGGCTCTCGGGAGGGCAAGGCAGCCAGAGTGCTTTGCTGGGTACTGACAACATCAAGGGAGCAGCACAAGGAAGAAACTCATTCTCATCCTCCTGGCTATGAAATACAGGAACTAGAGTGAAAGGTGACATGGATGACAGGGGTTATTGGGAAGAGAGCAGGTATTTATTTTTGTGGGTCCTCTGGCAGCCCTGAAATGACAAGCAGAGGGTGGCGTTGAGAGCGAGGAAAGAACTCGAAGTGTGGAACCCTCGAAGAACTGCAACATCTCAAGGGTCAGGATGCTCAGAATAGGGAGGAGAATCCTAATCAGCACCTTGCAGGTCCCTAAATCTCCACGTTATTCCACTGTGGGTCAGACCACATGAGGGCTTAGGCAGCTTTCAGTAAACCTTGCTGGACTGGGTTGACCTCAATAGCTATGTTAACACATATTTCAAATAAAGATCAAATTTTCCTGGCTGGTAAATTCAAGCACTGGATGAAGTGACAGAACAAGATTTGAAATGAGGTCTAAATTTAGCACCTAATAACTAAACAAGGAAGTTCAGTAAGAGCTCAGCACATTTCACAGCTTAAGTGGTTGGGTTTGGAAGTCTAACTGTTAACATCCCGATTCCAGACTTGCAGCACAAGTGTAGGTGCTAATTGCAAGGGTAACAAAACTTAAAAATACCACAAGTCAGTGTTCTCACCTAGACTATCGCATGAACTCAAAAAACAAAAGCAGAATCTGCCAACCGTGAACGGATAATCTATAGATTGTAACATAAACAAGCATCTGATCCAGGCAGCCCAACACAGAAAGACAAGGACTTGAAAGTGAGAATTTACACCCACCACGCACATACAACTCAAATTTTCTTCAGCAGACAGTGCTGGGAGCTGTTGCACACCCTGGCCATGTACTGCCCTGCATCCTCTTTCCCGATCACGCAGAGCCCCAACGTCCCATTAGGAAAGACACAAACACACTGGCCGTCTCCAGCATTGCCATGCACCCAGCGTGCGAGGAGGTACCTCCCCTGTGCAAGCTGATCTGAAAAGGCTGCTACAAACTGGGGGTAGTCAAGGTCAAAACCAACATAGTCACACACTCACCCATCTAATGTGACAGGGTGAGCTGAAAACACAGCGCACAGAAAAAAAGCCATTAGCAAACAGTTTAACATAATTACACCCACTGGGCTGAAAATCCAGCAAGGACACGGGTTTGAGAACATCACCTGGGAGTTGGGATTTAAGAGTGAAAAATTGGGATTCAATTCCAAATCCAGCTACTAAAATATGTGATCTCAAACTAATCACTCAATCCGGGCTTGTCCAAGCGCCATAGATTATGCACAGATGGTTTTGCAGTAGCCTTCCTCCTTAGCAGCTTCGTAAAGCTTAAGTGAGAAATTTCTTTAAACTCCTGTAAGAGATTTTTGGTGAAATAAAGCCACAAATGCCATAATCTGATACTTGTTGAAAAGTACTCCAGACAGCTAATGAATCGGCCATTTTTCCTTCTTTGTAAATACAAAGGCACAACTCATACTCAATTAATAATATCTAATAAGCCAACTCTGTCAAATTATATTTGTTTTATTACTATTACCTCACTAGAGTTTATTATGGCACTCCTTCAAACATTAAATCTTTAAGAGGAAGTTGTAAGCTTAATTAATTAATATTCTATTTTTAATTGCTTGGCTTTTTCATATTCCACATATACTGACGTAATTCCATTAGCTGAGGTCTTTTATTTCCCAGTGGAATTAATTTCAAGCGGAAGCTACTTAACAACAGCAAGTGCAGCAAGCTAAAACACTTTAGGAAAATAATTTTGTTTCAAACACAACACTCAAATGTTGTCCTGGTCCTGCAGCTAATAAATCCAGCAGTAAAACCTCTAGGAACACATCCACACCAAACGAGATTTTTCCATCCCAGTTTAGCATCAAAGCATGCTGCTACTAGGGAGTTACTAAGAATTAAATAAACTTTCTTTACCTTCAGGAGTAACAACTGCCCACAATGCAGCCTGGAAGGTGAAAATAGGTAATATTTCAGAAGTAACCTTTTCTTTGCTATTATGTATAGACTTCTTTATGGCCTTGTTCACCAGAAAACCTTTAAATCCCGCTAGCGTAGACCCCCAGTGAACATTACTTGAAGTAAGAAGGTGAGGAGAAATATTTAAAGTATTCTTTCTTGCTAGTCTTTTCCTTACTCTGAAGACAGAACTGTCAGAGTAACTATTGTGCTCTAAAAAAAAAAAAAAAAAAAAAAAAAAAAAATCCTGTGGTTTCAACCACTGTCAGAGCCATATCAGCTACGAACTTGTGGTTAAGTTTCATTTTTGCATGCCCCAAGTGCAACAGTGAAGGTTAGCACTATCAGACAATTTTTCACAGCAAAAAAGAAATCCAAGGAAAAGGTGTACCTTCAGGTCAGCAAAGGAAGATTTATTGCTGATGATGGACTTGCATGTCTGTACAACTGCTCCTCTGGCGCTCTGCAAAAATATTCCAATGCTGCAAAAGCTCCTATTTGTGTTCGGTAAGGTGCACGGCTTTATCATCAAAAGTGTGATGATGTCTACAACAAAGAACATTACAGTTACCTGCAGTACCAGAACTTTGCTCAAGGAAACAAAATGTATGTAAAATAGCACACCACCATACAGCAACCCAAAGCAGTGCCACGCAACCAGCTCAGCTTCCAGTTTTACCTGAGCGTGTCCGTGGTTAACCAAACGAAGCCACAGGAGCACAGCACTTCTGGATATGCCAGAGGAGCGTATGCGAAGGAACCAAACGCCCGCGAGTCTCCAGAGAAGTCCATGGTTCCAACACCTCTCTGCCAGCTAAGCAGTCACTTCAGAAAGTCAATTTATATCTGGGGTTCACAGAATCTGACTTCCCAGCCTGACAGACAGCCCACAAATTAGGGTGAAGTTTCCCTTCGCAGTACATGCGCTGCACCAAGGCTGCAGCTTGAGCAGTGAACTACTGATTGAACCTGCCTCCCGTTCACCCCCAAACCACTGCCTCTGCTTCACCAAGGAACAAAGAAAACTGCCCATAGGGCTGAGCGGACACCCAGGATGAGCAACAAAATGGACAGAACTTCTGGGAAGGAGAAAAGGCTGTCTCTTTGCTTGTCAAGCAACACCTTGGACCCAAACTCAGCAAACACAGGGTCATAGAAGACCACGCATCCACGAGCCTTAGAATGAAACAAATGCCAGCTGACTCATGCTATCCAAAATAACTGCTTGCTGTGGTTTGCACTCATACAGAAATGAGAGACATCTCAAAGCCAACTGCCTGAAAGACCTCAGCCTGACAAAAAATATACACTGCTATACAACCAACAAGTCAAGCACTTCTCATGTGCAAACTTTACCAGAGAGATTCCATAACCCTCACTGCTACCCTCCACTGGCTATGCATTTGATCACAAAATACAGCTTCGTGGGTCATCTTTACTGACTTGTTTCAGAAAATACGGAGACTGTGAAAACCACAGCACTCTGAAAATGACCTATGATTACGCATTCAAAAGAAAAGGGAGGAAAACCTGCAAACTAGCTTCATTCAAGACAAAAGCAATCAAATTAACAGCAAGAAACAAGCACAAAAAGCCAGCAAATAGAAACAGTCTAAACCATGCACAATCCTGCAGCTACTCAGAGACCTAAATGAATAGGGTGATTTAATGAAGCCAGATAAATAGCCGGATGCTTGTCAGTGCCATCGGCAGCAAACATAATTCAGCTTCAAAAGATCTCTGAAGGAGAGCAGCTACACCAATAATTACCATTTTTTGCTGTAACAAAGATAGACAGCGCACCGCCTCAGATGCACCCTCCTCAGTATCAAACCTTCCACGGCAGTCTACATCTGGACTAATTAAATGAGCTCCACAAGCAGTGCAGGTCCCCAAAGGCATCCATTTGACCTACTGCAGATCTACCAGTGATGGTACAGGTCCTCTTCCTTCCTGCCGGCCAGCTAAACTGGTCATGTTCCTTGTTATGTGGAAAAAGGCAACATATTTAGGTAGTCAGTAAGTGGCTAAGTCTTTACACAGCCCAAAAGAGCAGCAAGACTTGCTGAAGAGGGGCAGTCGGTATTTTTAACTATAGCTTTATCCTGGGTTCAAAATGACTTGCACCATTAGTCATACTGGTCTTGTTAACATCGTGTCCTTCATAATTCTCATGCTATGACAGAGATGCACATGCGGGCAGGTATACACGTGTCTGCGCACATACTGCTGGGCAGCTCGATTTGAGCTTTTTGTTTTAAGAGTTGTCTTTCTTGTCCCACCCTCAGGCAGTCATTGTAATTAGAGAAGCTCACAAGAAAACCAGCCCTCTCCAGCCTGTCTTTGATAGGCTTGCCCTGCAAAACTTTCATAGACTACTAGACTCCAGTACTCTCATAATTACCTGAACTGTTTAAACAGTCTCCTTTGTTACTCATTTCTTCTCAGCACCCGCAGAGTGCTGAAGCCCAAATAATTTGCATATACCATTACGTTTGGGGAGATAAGGCATGTGCGTGCAATTTCAGGTACACAGTTTCACTGACAATTTGCCAGCCACTCAGTTCCAATTGAAATGAAGCTGCAACGGGATCCAAGGCTGCTATCTTTTACTTTGCATAACACAATCTCTCTCAACAACAACAACGGAGGAGGAGGGAAAAGAGAGAGATATCTCTCTCAACAACAACAACGGAGGAGGAGGAAAAGCAGAGAGATTAATTCAACACCAGACTGCCTGAGGGAAGAAATGGGTAAAGACTGACCCCTTCAGTACACAAACATCTTATTCCCCAGATACCACAGAGCAAAATCCAGCTTTCTTAGCACAACCTGGGACATTTATCTAATTGAAAAAAATTAAGAAAGTAGAGTTAAAGCTGTACAAACAAGTTGCAAGTTCTCTCTGGTGAAAAAACAAGCTTTCAAATAAAGATGGTAATAACCACCTCATTTGTGATTCTCCTTCCAATTCTCCCAACAATTGTACAAGGCATGTTGCCCATTCTGGTTGGCTTCCCAGTGCTGTTAACTACCTGATGTCCCTCCACACACAAGACTGTATTAGCACTATCTTGCTACTTCCTAGAAAACTGCTAGAAAAATGAATGCATACCTGTCACTTCCTCTTGCCTAACTTCTGCTGCTCAGTATGCTGGTTTTGCACGTGATTTCTAAGTACCTAATCAGTGCCCTGACGCAGACTCTACAGCCCCAAAGAAAGTGATCTCCTAGTTCACTCTGAGACAGATGTAGAATGAGGGCACCGATTCACAAGTCACCAAGTACAATGTTCAAACGCCTCTGTCTGTTAAAAATACACTAGTACAGTACAGCATGGCAAGCTTCAGCAATGCCAGACTCAACACACTATTGCAGGGTGTGACCTAGGACATTTGCCTTTTTCTTGAGTGTTTCATCCATAATGCTTAAGCAAGCCTTTTTTCCTCACAGACAGAAGTGTCAATTGTAAGGGAGTTATATGAGGTGACTGCATTATACACTGAAACACCTCAGTGTAAAACAAGAGCAAACTCCAGTGCTTTACCGCAAAACTTCTGCACTTCAAAGACACTTTCCCCTAGATATGTTGAGTTCTTCCTCTAGGCCACCAAGATTACATGTGCAGCTTAATTAAAATAGAGAAATTAGTAGGCAGTATTGTTTGCAGATACAAAAAAATCAAGAGAGTTACAATAAGAGGCTTACTAGAATATCACGTTCAGATATTCTGGAAGTAAAACACTATTCAAACAATCTGTATAACTGCAATGCAAATAATAATGTAAGTTACGCTACTGGGATATGTGGGTCAGGGAACACCACAGCTGCAACCATGCAAATGCAACTTGCAGACAGGACCTTTGGCCAAAGTAGTCAGGTCACAGAGAAGCAAGATTTTAGGGGTTTCACAGAGGAAGCCTCACTTCACGTTTGCCTTTCTTAAAGGTAGGCCTTTAGCTAGATCTGCAGTGTGACGCCGTACGGCAGCCTGTCATGGTTACTTGGGAAGACAAAGGCCGTAATGCCAAACACCGCCTCCCACCCCCTTCTTTCTTCTTCCGTTAGTTTATATACCTAGCATGACGTCCCATGGTATGGAATACCCCTTTGACCAGCTGGGGTCAGCTGTCCTGGCTGTGTCCCCTCCCAATTCCCTGTGCCCCCTCCAGCCCTCTCACTGGCTGGGCCTTAAAAACTTGAAAGTCCTTTACTAGTATAAACATAACCCAGCAGCAACTAAATACAACAGTGTGTTAGCAGCACTGTTCTCACACCACATCCAAAACACAGCACTGCACCTGCTACTGAGAAGAAAATTAACGCTATCCCAGCCAACACCAGCACACAGCCCTTTTCCAGCCACCGCGGACACAACCACCACTGGTTAATGGAAACGGGCGGCATAGGCCAAAAGGCAGCCCGGGCTGGCAGTTCCGAGCACCTCACAACCGCAAGGAACACCGCCCCCTCCCCTGCAGCCGCCTGGCCCTCACACGCAGGCCGCAACAGGCAGCCTCCCTCCCCGGGCCTAGCAGGCCGCAGGCCCTGACCCCGGCCAGCAGGCCCTAACCCCGGCCAGCAGGCCCTACCCCGGGCCCAGCAAGCCCCGCTCCGGGCCAGCAGGCCCTGCCCCCGGCCAGCAGGTCTCCCCCCGGGCCCCGTCCACACCACACCGCCCCGCCGCTGGCCCCCGCGCTGCCCCGTCCCCACGCCGCGCAGCGACCACGCGAGGCGCCACCCCCCACGGCGCATGCGCGCCCTGCCCGACGGCGGCCGCCTGGCGCCCTGGTGCATTCTGGGTAATGTAGTCCGGCGGGGGGCGGCAGGCGCGGGCTTCCCATGGTGCGCAGCGGCCGCCAGGCGGCGCGGCTGGGCCCCGCTTCGGGCCCCGGCCCTGAGGGAGCGGGGCGGGCACCACGCGTTGGAAAAGGGCAACGGGTGACCCCGCCCGGCGGCAGGGGCTGGCGGTGGCGGTGCCGCCGCGGTGGGCTGGGCCCCCGAGATCGGCTCTGCGGGGCCGTGGATAGTTAGTGCTCTGGTCTGTGAGAAGGGCTCGTTCAACCGCACTAACTGCTTCGGGGGGGGGCCTCTTTAGCGGCTCCCTGCCTGGAAGTCCTCGGCTACTCCCAGATACGGGGGTCATCAGGCGCTCCTAATCACTCAATTACAGACGCATTAAGGGAAGATTGAGCAAAAGAGCGTGCAACCTGCCACAGCCATGAAACGGGGGCTCAAAGGGTCCAGTGAGGCCTTGGGCACCTGCCAGCACAAAGAGGTATCGGGCTGCCGCCATCTCAGGAGAGGTGGCCTCCCGTTCCCTTGGGATGAGGGCACAGGCTGCATGGGGACGTAAAAACATTTGGAGTATGTCACTGGCCAGCTAAATTGTATTTGTCTTTTAAAGATGTAAAATTTAGCATCTGTTGAAAGACTCCTCAACGCAGCCTCCCAGTTGCCTTTCAGCCTTTGTGGTTTCTCCAGCTTTTAGCCCTTACTTGGATCTGTAGAAGTGTAGGCAAAGCAATAAATCTGCATAACGAGTAATTAAGCAATCAGCAACTGAGATAAAAACAGTCCCTCCTTTAACTGACAAGTTTTATTGGGTATGTAGGGACGTACATAAAACAGTGTCTTAACAAGCTTGCCTTGGCCAGCTGTCCCGGGAGCTTGAGGGTTGTCTCTGGTGAACTACACAGGTGTTTGCTTGAGCTTTGTTCTAGTCTCCTCTAATTTTTTTTCCAGTTACTCAGTGCTGGGAATGCCTCTGCTTACTCAATGGGTTGATTTTCCTCCCCCAGCTGTTACACTCCTTTACAAGGGCTTTTCTTCCTTATCCCTTTTCTGGTTTATTTAAAAGGGAGTCTTAAAGTATCACACAATGACAGCTACTCCGTCTTTTGGGGAAGGGAAGGGTCCGTCACCGGTTCCCTTACACTAACCTTCATGCGTGATAGCTACAGACTGCTGGTCTACAGGTGTACTTAGGCAAGCCCCCAGTGATTACTGTGTTTTACAGGGGAGTTAAACATCAAATAGAGTAAATCTCAGCTACATGTTACTTGCCAAAGTAAGTGGTGCATCAGGTGCACAATTGTAACTTTGATTTCTTCAAAAAGGGAGTGCATATCATCATCTGTAAACAAAATAACATTAAAAATAGCAGATCCATGGATGTGCACCCATAGTTGTGGGTTTTTTTTTTTAATTTCTATTCAGAAAATCTTTAATTTATCTAGTCTGGGTAAGTTTGAATCAAACCTAGCAAGAAGTTTGTGACAACAAAGGGTTGCTGTTCCTGGGCTGCCCTGATTGTGTGTTGGCAGTAGCTCTGATGGCCGTTTTAGTCCCAGTCAGTCATAGGTGTCCTTGAGCCTCCTGGCAGAAAGCTCTTCTTTCTGCATCCATTTTTAAGGCTGCCTAGCAGATTTGATTCAATGCAAGAAGCTCAAAGCAGCAGTTACTACCAAGACACAATATGAATACCTTAAGCTGGAATCCTCCCAGAGTACTGGCACATACTGTACTCTGAAGAATGTGTATCCTTGAAACACAAGGATGTTGCCCTGAACTACTAAAAAATGGAACATGACACAATGATGCTGCTGCATTGTTTGGCAGTTTGCTTATTTGCTTGGTTTTTTCCAAAAGTACATGCCTAGATCAGGGCAGCTGCATTTCAGCATTGACAGAGCCACTGCTTGCTTTCCAATTTTTCAATCCGTCTGGTGTTAGTTTGCTTCCTGTCATTTTTTTTCCCTGAAATGTAACGGAGGCATGGAGATACTCAGACCTGACTGAATGTGGTCCCGGGCAGCCTGCTCCAGCTGAGCCTGCTTGAGCAAGGAGTTGGACTAGATGATCTCCAGGGACGCCTTCCAACCTCAACCATGCTGCGATTCTGTAATTCTCGTGTTAGACACTGTTTCGGGGGGAAGGGGGGAAAGCTTTAATACTTCACATCCAAACCAAGGGCTGTCATTATCTTCTTGGAAAGCACTGCAGTTAACTTTTTGCAGTGTTAACAAGCAATCTTATCTAGGCTATGGAAAACTGCATGATTGATCAAGATGAAATACTTGGAATAGAGTTTCCTGTCAAATAAATGGGCTTGAAGAAGAGTAAGACAGCAAACTGCTCTTGTTTATTTCTCTTTCAGCAGCTGTGCAGAGTGTCAGTGCTCTACATATGAGTGATTAATGTATCACTCTGCACCAAACGCTCTTTCAGTGCAGGTGAAAATGGTCAATCAATACCTAAGTTTAAGAAACAATCTTCAGTGGGCAACCACAATCCTTCAAATGTCTTTAGTAAACTTAGTTCCTTCTATTCAGGAGGCAGTTTTGCTGAGTGTAAAGGAATTACTGTAGAGGCTGTTGGGGAGGTATGGCATTCCTTTCAGCACTACCATACCAAAAGAACTGCAAAGCTAAAGGTTAGCTAAAGCTTACTGCAAAATGGAAGAAGTTATTCCCATAGGTAGTGCTTCTCCTTATCTACTGCCATTCTCACAAGGGCTTTTGCATTTCTCCAACAAGCTCTTCATTAGACATGGGGGTTTGGTCATTTCAACTATTTAAGCATTGTGCGCTTTTTAAAGACAAAATACTTCTAACACTAAAAGCACAGAACCTTTTAAAACTGGTATTTCGGCTTTGTCAAAACAAAAGAAGGAAAGGGGACTTCCAAATCACTATGCAGCTGAAGTTCAAAGTCATCAAACACTGAAATTGCTCTGAAGTAGTGAAAAATGGAGCCAAGGCTTGACAGGGTGGTGCTCCTGGACTAATACAGCTATTTTGAGATGCAGGAACTTTTTTGATAGCATCCCTCTACATTCAGGCAGTTGCATTTTAATAGTTACCTAGTAAATGCTGGCTTACCATTTATATCAACCTGGAGACGCTTTGCTGCTTTCCCTTTTCCTTGAAATACGGTCACATTATCCATTTTGTACACGTTATTGCTTTATGCATTTTTAAGACAGTCAAACCCTTTTCTGAAGATTTCTCCCAAATTAGTAACTTTTAATTACTGAATTATCTGCAGGATGCTACATGCACGGTAACCCATAAATGCCCACACCTTGGTCACAGAATCACAGGAATGTTAATTGGAAGAGACCTCTGGAGTCCAACCTCCTGCTCAGAGCAGCACTGTCACCAGCACCAGCTCAGGTCAGGCATGGCTTTGTCTAGTCATGTTTCAAAAACCTCCAAGGATGGAGACCCAGCAACCAGGATTACCTTCCTCTTTCATTCTTTTGCATCCATTTGTACTTTAGTTGTGAAAGATCAGTAGATCTTCAGCCCTCCGCACTTCTAAGCAAACGTGCTACGTGCTACAAGCAAGACAAGGATACAGCAATGTGCCTGTCAGTTGTACTGTTTTGTACATTGACGGGGCTATGTTTTCCCTTTCGTTCTATTTCAGTATTCCCATCTTATTTTGTTGACGACCATTTCTCCATCTGTCCACAGCCAGTGAAATTACAGACTGCGAGTTTAATGAGCCCATATCAATCATCGCTTCTCCAACAGAAAAAGTCCTTAATGCAAATTGATGCTGAAACCTTAACAAAGCCTCAGCATGACAACACTGAACCCCGTTCATTTCTCTTACTGCAATTCCCGTACAGTTTAGGGCACACAGCCACTGAGGTTTCTGACTCAATTCAAATCGCTTGTGCCTTGACAGCAATAGCTTGAAGTGGAAAGGGAATCAGGAGGCTTTGAGAGTAATCTTCACCACGTTAGTAGGGAACATTTCCAGATTACTGGAAAACTACTCCTTCCTGTGCCTTCACCTGGGTCCTCATCTCATGGCCAGCCTGTTTAGTACCACTGCAAAGCACACACCACGTATTCGGGTGGTTTAGCTCCTAGAAGGGCTGGGTAATTTTCCTGTATTATCACCCTCGAGCAAGCGGTGGCTTGAAAAAAAAAAACCCAGCAGCCAAAATAGCAAGAGTATTTGTGGGCTGGGGTACAGGGGCCGAGGTGTAAAGCTGCTCGTTTTTACAGTCTCACGGAGTGAAGTGTATCTGCTGTCCCCTGCCTGTGCCCGTGGCCACAGGGTGGCTTGCTTCCTCAGTGTTCAAACCCACTCCCGGTCCCCTCCTAAGGTGGCAGGGAAACCCAAATGTCACCACAGCAAGAAAATGGCAAACATCCAGGTCACCACAGCAAGCAAAGCTGTGCTTTCACAGGTGGCTGGTCCCTGTCGGGCTTGAGGCGCAGCCCCTGGGAATCGGACTTCTGACCAGGGAATGAACGCACCCTCCCCACGCCAGCAAGCAGCAAGCTGGGATGGTGCTGGAGGCCTGTGCCAGCTGGTGTCCCAAGGTGGCCAGGCTGGTTTATACTGGTAAGCAGTAACGTTGTGGGGACCGCTCCAAGTGCAGAGCCATGCCAGGAATTGCCTGGGGAGAGGGCTGGCTGGTGCACCCTGATGTCACAGCTCTCCAGCACCAGCAGTTGCACCCCAGTGCCCTGAAGGGGGTCTCCAGGCTCTGGGCTCAAGTTCAGGACTGCAGAGACTGGATTTAACCCTTTCCTACATCACCTACTGCGTAGGGGTAACTTCTCTAACATCAGTGAGGGAAGAACTCCTTGGCACACCCAAGCTCTCAGGCTTTCTACATTTCATGAAAGCACATGTAGTCATCTACCATCTTCCAGCCACACATGGGTTACGCGGAGAAATTAAGGCCAGCAGGCAGTGTGCTGTAAAACCAGGTGTACGTTTCTTCCTCCAAATGAGGCTGTTAATTGCACACCACAGCAGCCCCCTGCTTCCCCCCCCCCACCTTGCCCAGCACCGTGTCGCTCACAAGGCGCTGCCGCGTGTCCTGTTTTCTCCCACAGACAAGTACAACACCCCCCACCTGCTTCCCTTCTGCCCCAAAGCTGCCCGACCGCCCCACGGCAAAGCGCTTTAGCAACTCCTGCACCTGCGGCCGGGCCCCGCAACAGCAGCGCCGCCTCCACACCCGGCTGGGCAGCCCACCGGGAGGTGCGGAGCAGCTACGCGGCCAACACGCCAACCCTCCCGCTCGGGGCCCGGGTGTGGGCGGCGCTGCGCGGTGCCCCGGGGGTGCGAAGCCTCCCGCCGGCTGCCCGCAGCCCCGAGCCCGGCGCCTGCCGCCCCGCCCAGGAAGCGCCCTTTGCCCGCGGAGCAGGAAGCGGCTGCCGGCGGGCGGCGGGCGGAGCGGCGCCCCGCAGGTAGGCACGGCCCGGCACGGCACGGCCGGGGGACAGGGCAGCAGCCGGGGGGGGACCGGTGCGGGGCCGTGCCGGCTCTCGGGGAAGGCCAGCCGCTCCCGGAGCCGGGCTGTAAACCCCAGCCGCAGCCTTTGTCTGTCGGTCCTGCGGAGAAAGGAGCTGCCCGGAGGAGAAGCACAAATGCAGCTCGGCCCGGGGGGGGTCCGGCCTGCCCCTTTTGCGGACCCCGCTAAGCTGCCAGCCCTGTCTGCCTGCAGCCCCTGCCTACCACGCAGTTTCCCCCCTTCCATCGCTTTTCACCAGCCGCAGGGCAAATGCGTCTCTTTTCCCCGGTTGCACCCGCTGCCTCTGATGGCAGTTGCAGACAGGCAGCTGTGCACCCCTGCTCGTTCCCAAAATCCTCGTTCCCAAACGCTACACCGTGCTTGCCCGCTCCTGCTTACCCCTTGCCTTTGGGTGCCGTGCACCCCGCGGTGGCCTTCCCGTGCCTGCCGCAGCACCCCAAGCTGGGCAGGGGCCAGTGCTGCGGTTCATCATCAAATCTGATGGGCCAGGGAAGAGGAGGCTCTCCTTGCACCTAAGAGAAACGTGCAGCTGTGTAATTAAGTATTTTCTGTGATAAAACTGCCTTCACCTTTTGATTTTACCGCAAGCATTATCTATCCCAGACAATAGCTGGGGAGAGGAAGATTTGAACGCTTTCTTCTGAATTGCAGGTTTGTGCTGTCGTGCCTGGTTTGACGGTGCAGAGAGCACTTAGCCGCTGACAGCACTTCAGGAGCACAAGAAGCTGCAAGCATGGAGCTCTGCACTAGGATGAGTCCCATAACTTCCACCGCTTGGTACGGCCACGGGAGGAATACAGAGCTGAGTGGTCGGAAGAGAAAATAAATAGCCAAGGTAAAAAACATCCATTGTAGGACCCAGCTGCAAAATCTATACGTGCTCTCATAGTACTAAAGGCAAGGCCCCAGGAACAGCACGGTATGTTTGCAAAGCCCCTGCTGGAGGTCCAGATTGGATACCCTTCGTATCTTGTTTTAGTGAAGCTGTGGAGATTGCCTGCAGTAACCCCCACACCCACCCACACAGACGTTCTCGCTGTTTCGGTTTCCACTTTCAAGTAATCAACCAATACGCCCAAGGATATGCTTCTGCTAGTAGCAGATGAAATCCCTGAAGGAACGTCCCCTCTGTTGATGAGGTTTGTCCCCTCCTTCCACAGAGACATGACTGTGATTGTGGGAAAGAACGAAACTCCTTCTTGCTCCATACTAGCCTATTAATTGTATAAAGGTCATCCGCCTTCTGCTGAGCTGCCATAGCAAATCTGAGCATAGCAGCATGTGTCAGCAACAACCCAAGCTAGGAAATTTTTGTAGGGTCATAAGCAAACTCTTCCTTCTACCTTGTCTGCTTGCTTAGATGTTTCCCTGGGTAGTGAATGTGGGATGTTTGTCAGATGCTGGTGCCACCTCTTGAAATGCTGAGGGATTTACTCCTCCAAAGTTCCTGTTTGTTGACAGCTTTCGGAGAGAAACCCTGCTGTTTGTGGTTAGCTGCCTGGGGGAAAGGTCTGTGTGTGGACACGGGTTTGACTCCTGCTCTAGAGTGGGGGTGGGCCATCTGGTACGTATTGCAGCATGTAAATAGCTTGGTTGGCTTGTACTGCCAAACTTGCAGCAGAAGTTATCGGTAGTGGCCAAGTCCTGAGAGCTGTAGGGCTGCAAAAAGCAACCTCCCTTTGTATACCGGCTTGGAACTGCTGGAAATGATCCATCTGCAGGGATGGTCCACTTCAGCATTCAGCTAAAGCAGGGGCTCAGATTATTAATATTTAAGGTGTGTAAGGCCTCTATTTATTTATTTATTTATTTATTATTTTGCACTGAGGCTTCTTTTTTGCTTGTCTGATTCTTTCTTTCTTCGTGGTTCTACGGTTCAAGATTGCAGGCTTTCTCTTTCGCTTGCTCCCTTTCTTTCTGTCTGACTTTGCCACATAGAACAAAAGACCTCAAGAGTGGTGGTTTTGTAATCACTGGCATCCAAGGTCCAAAACTCTTCCCTTCATCTGAGTTGTCTCCTTGATTCTGACACTATCTAATCCCTCATTACCCATTACCTGTTGTTAAATAGCTGTTGGTGACGGACAGAGTCCAGGACCAGGCACCCATGGGTTTACAGTGTTTGTCTGAACCAGCACCCATCTGTCCAATTAGTAAATTCTGTCTGGAGCTTCAGTGGTTGTCCAGAGGTATTGCTTGTCCAGAGAGATTGGGAGCTTGAAGCAGAGTTCAGGGAGTACATTCCTGAAGTGATGCAAACTAGTATTAAGTAATTGTAAAGATTAAAAGGGAGGAAAAAAGTAATACCTTAAATGCTTTAAAAATATTCCCATAAGTGATCTCAACTTTAGCTGTGATGCATGTCAGTCTCTGGTCCTAGATTCATCCCCATGTCATCCTTTCCCTGCATCTTTGAATCTTTTTAAAATAAAGTGGGATTTCTCTTACCATTGTATCTTCTCTGTCCTTCTGCATTTTTTCTGCAGCAACTGCTAATGCCTATCCACTTGATACTAACAGCTGTTGCTTACTGTTTGGCTGGTTTTGGCCTTAAAAGAGTAAATACTGAAGGAAAAAATCTTGTCTTTGGTGCTGATGGCATTCATAAGAGCACCGTGCCCAACAGTTGCATTCATGGCGGTTGCTGGAGCTCAGTAGGGATGCCAGGCTGGGAACTAACACAGGCCAGTTAGAGCAGACAAGATATCAAATTGCCTGTTCTGTTGTTTTTTGCTGCCTCAGCCTGAGAGTCTTGGAGGAGAGAAGAGATGAGGCAGCAAGTAAGAAAAGCAAGTTCTGGTGACTAAAGAGACGTTTTTCCATTTGAAATAATCTTAGGAGAATAATTAATCTTTTGAATGTCATTATTAAAGGAATGTAAGTATGGCTGGGTTTTGCTCTTTGCTCACACCTGTATCTACTGTTGCTGTCAACCAGTTCTGAGTCCAGCACGTCTGGTGTATGTCCTAATGTATATCGCTTATCAGAAGAGGGGCAACTTTGAATCTCCTTTAGGGAAAGTATCTGACACCAGATACCTCAGTAGTGCACAGGCTGTCCATAAATGTTTGTTCCTCAGTTGACTTCATTCTTTGATGCAGCCACTCTCTTTGTTCCCCATATCAGGAGGGGCAGTAGATTTTAAGATACATGACAAGCTCTTGCTGAATATTCAACTACAATTACTTTTGCTTGCTTTTCTAAGAAGGATTCCAGGTTGCTGAACCTGACGTAACTGCCCAGATGGACCAAGGAGAAGAACAAGATCATGAGGCTTTGGAGGAGACGTACATGGGTGAGGAATAAGTTAGATAAGTTTATAAACACAGAGTAGGCAAAATGCTCTTTGAGCTACCTCAGTGTTATTTAAGCCACTTTATTTTGTGCACCTCGTATTAAGACCTCTCTTTCCCCCTCAGGGCAGGCAGGCAGCCTGCCTTTGTCAGCCTGCTGTTAAAGAGTATGTGTAAGAAGACAGAATATTGAAAAGACAAAAGGTGCAGATTTCTTGGGGACACGGAGACACCTGTGGCATTGGCCTTGGCTCTGCTGTTCATGGCATGTCTGCTCTGGGTTGCAAGAAGAGGCCGTACAGCCTCTCCTGCAGCTAGGTTTCCGTTTGCTCCTGGTCTTCCCTTTACTGCTTCTCCTACACAGTGCAGACCAGGCTCCCTAGAATAACAGCTCGCCTGTTCTCTGCTTTGCCACTTCTCGGTGAGAATCACAGTTAAGAGAAATACTTGGGGTGTTTTTTCCAGGTGGTGAACTAGGTCCCCTTCCAGATCACCTTGCAAGTGCAGAACTGCAGGACATATTGGCAGCAGGATCCACAGGAGGAGAGGAACAGTTGGGGGATAGCCATGGATGTCAGCGCAGTTCCTCAGAGGCTCAGCAAGGTGGATGTCAGGAGGAAGAGGAGGCTAAGCTGCCTTGCTCCGATATCAGCCTGCTGAAAAGACAGGAGAGAAGAGTAGCAGCAGCCTCACAGCGAGCCCCTCGTGCAGAGCGGCCCACCATCTGCTCCGAGTGTGGCAAGGGCTTCAGCCGGAGCATCCACCTCATCCAGCACCAGCGAATGCACACTGGGGAGCGCCCGTTCCTGTGTGGGGAGTGTGGCAAGGGCTTCAGCCAGAGCTCCCATCTCATCCAGCACCAGCGGGTTCACACAGGCCAGAAACCCTACACCTGTGCTGAGTGTGGGAAGAGCTTCAGCCAGAGCTCCAACCTCCTCAAGCACCAGCGCATCCACACCGGGCTCAAACCCTACGTGTGCAGCGAGTGTGGGAAGATCTTCAGCGACAGCTCCACCTGCATCAAACACCAGCGTATGCACACAGGTGAGCGGCCCTACAAGTGCCCAGCCTGCGGGAAAAGCTTCAGCCAACACTCCCACCTCCTTCAGCACCAGCGAGCCCACGATGGCATCCGGCCTTACGCTTGTGGGCAGTGCGGCAAACGTTTTGGGCAGAGCTCTGATCTCATTAACCACGCTCGTACGCACACTGGCGAGAAGCCTTACAAATGCAGCCAGTGCGGCCGGGGCTTCAGTGGCAACTCCAACCTCATCAAGCATACCCGCATCCACACCGGGGAGCAGCCCTACCGCTGCACCCAGTGTGGAGAAAGCTTTCGGTTCCAGCCCCAGCTGGTCCGCCACCAGAAGCACCATACAGAGTAGCTGGTGGAGAGGAGAAGACCGTGTGGACCGTAGGCAGCTCCCTGGCGTTGGGAAGACACACAGCTGCTCCCTGGACACCTCATACGGGGCATGAATTTTTGGGGGAGGGAGCCCTCAGAGCCTGCCCCCTTTTCTTCCAGGTAGATCTGTTTGTGAGCCCTGCCCCGGCCCGCGAGCAAAGCGGGAGGCTGCTGCCAAACGGACTGGTGTGTGCACTGTGGTGCCGTGGCTGTTCTGAGCCCCTCCTGGGGATGGGGAAAGGAAAGGTGCTTATACACTATGGTACATTCAAGGCCAGAGAGGAGAACGTAGAGATGTTCCAAGTATCAGTGCCTTTTTCTGTTATTTCTAGTGGGGAGTGATTTTTATCCCGGTAAAATCCAGCCTAAATCTGTACCTGTTTTCTGTACAAGATGTCTGGGTTTTCCCTCGTGGTAAGGCCACTGCTTGGGGTAATCGCTCCCCTTAGTATCCACATCTCCCACTTGTCGGTAGTCTTAGTTTTAGTTGGTGGTAGCATCTATTTATTTTAAAACCCCGCAACACTGTGCTGGGTGCCACTGTGTACCGTGTTGTGGGCCCAGCTGATGCTCTGTTGGGGCCAAATCTATGGAATGGTGGTTTTGCTGCATTGTATGGTTGTTAAATTTACAGTTCCAAAAATTACGCTGTTGTCTGACAGCTTAGTCCTCAACAGCAATTAAGTAAATTAACATCCTAATTGGTATTTCTCTCAGATTCTTGTTTAGGTGCTTGTGTGGGTGGCACTTTATGAATGTTTTTATAAGGCTTTTAAAAGTATTTAGGATGACTTTTTTAATTGTGATCTTCTAATTGTCAGTTGATAAACAGAAAAAGGATGACATTTGAAAAATAAGCTATGTCAAACTTTGATTTTATATTAAATGTTAAACATTTTTTCTTGCATAAAACTTTTTAACTGAAACACTCTTCTTCTGAGTTGTTAATGATTATGAAAGAGGTAATTCTGACACCGATTTCTAGAATTTCTGTGGTATTTTTGCAAGTGGTATTGACGTCTTTAATAATGACTTTCTAAGGAATATGGGGGAGGCAGGATTCTGAGAAAGCAGAAGGAACTGACCTCTGAAGAGATGTTCTTCACTTTCAGGAGGAGAATACTACTACTGGGAGTTTGTCCTTAAAAGGAATTCTAGCTCAGGCGACACTTGGTACGGGGGAGTTGAGAACTGGCAGTAATAACAAAGATGTTAATATCTCTAGCATGGAAGAACTCCCTGTAATGAATGTGGCAGTGTATACTGAAATGCCTGTTCCACCCACGGAGCCAAACAGGGAAGAAATCACAGCGTGCTCTAGGCAAGAAAATGAAGTGATCAAATCTGCTGTGCTGTAGAATTTTTATTTTCAGTACTGCATGGAAGCTTAATGCTAACAACGAGCTTTCACATGGAGGTGAGCTCCCAAATGGGAGATATCAGTAAGGGCAAAGAGGATGCCCAGCTTGAAGGGTATAGGATCCTGAGGAAACAAGCAAGCTGTGAACAGAAGGAATGTGACTGGAATTACTTGCTGAGTAATGCAAATACATCCAAAACTCCCTTAGCCACCAACTGCTATCGCAGAGAGCACAGCTTCGCAGAGAGCACAGCTTCATGCTCCATTGGCAGGAGAGCTGGTTTCCAGTCATTTGGTCTCACTCCCACCTTCTCCCCCAGAGCCTGAATTAATACAGCTATGCCGAGTAACTGTTCACATGGCTGTGCCCTAAGTCAGATCCGTAAGATGATCCATGGTTTTTAAATGACAGACTTTGGAGAGTTCATTTTAAACTGCATTAGTCCAATCTACAGCACAGCCTCACAAGCAGCAGGGTACCTACCACCGAGAGGCTTGGTGTCAGAGGAGAACAGACAGGTCAAAAAAGGAAATAAATAATGTGGCTGGTATTGCTGTTAGTTCCCATGAAACACATAAGGTAAGATGTTTGTTACTTTTCTTCCTTTTTATTTTTGTTTTTTAATGTTTCTAGGGAGACTAAACCTGGAGAAGCCTGACACGTTGCCTTTACTGTTTCTGCATTCCCCCAACCCCACTGCGAAGGCCCCTGTTGCCACAATACGATGGAAACTACAATTCATTTCTGTGGTGCCCTTGCTGTATGCAGTTACCAAATATGTATTTATTCTGAATGGCAGTTCTACCCCCTAAACTGGCTGAAAACATCTCTTGCCTCAGAGCTGGAATATCAGGTTATCATGCATGTTTGTGGAAGGAGCAGAGCCAGGCAACAAACAGGATGGTTACATCTACACAGTGAGGTGCCAGGGGCACAGAAGCCAGGTATTAGCCCAGTTGAACTCCTTGGCACCCTCTTGCTCTAATGCTGCTTCCGTTTATTTTTCAAACTGGGCACAGGGAGAGCCTGCTGATGAGCATTATCTGCACCCAGTGGGTCCTCACACAGACACTGCTGCTAGCCGGCACATGCCCCTGTGCCTTCGCTCTGTTCACTCTTGCCATGACAAGCCAGGGCACTTTGTGCTCTCTCTGTTCCGTTGTTACAAACACCCTAGTGCAAAGCCTGTGGCACACAATTCAGCTTAGTATGTGGTTCCCTTACCTGGGGGTGAGGGGAGAGCTAAGAAACAACATCTGAGGACATGTTCCATCCTACACCTTTCATATTTTTTCTTAGTCATACATAGAAATACAGGAAGAACTGGCAATGGGCCATTTTGGGATCAGCCTTTCTAGGAAAGGCAACCAAAAATGCTGTGAGGACTTGCCTGTAACTCTGCTGTGTGATTTCTCAGAGATCTGGCTTCCATGTTGCAAAAATCCCAGGTTGCCACCTAACTAGACATGGCTCAGACCACACACTGGTCTCAGTGCACCTGTGCCCTGTTCTTCTAGACACGTAGGTCTTGCAAAGGGTACCCTGGCGGACAGCCTTGTTAACTGGTGGCCTTTCAGGAGCAATTACAGTTACTGAATATGGACTATTGCAAACAATTTTACTCCAGAATATTGTATAGAGTACAGTAGACTAATACATGATGCAGAGCAGATGATCAGGGACTGAGCACCCAAGGTTTGCTCCCTGGGGCTATGTCACTGGTACTAGTCAGATGAGTAAGATGATCGATACTCATGCAGCATTTCTGTGTTGCCACTTGATGTGTTGAAGCACACCAATGTGTTCCCCTTCGCTTTGCTCCTGTGTTTGAATTTAGTGCTTATCTGCAGGCAGCTGTTTTCCTTTTCTCCTTTTCCAGGCTGTCACTACCAGCTGTTTCCCAAACACCAGTGTCCTCCCTCATTAGCTTAAACAGCTTGTCCAATATTTTGACCGTGGATTCTTTCTGCTTTTCCCATTAATTGGAACCAGCTTAATCATGAAATCAGTGTAACTGAGGTGCTCAAACAGGAAATCAGTTAAGTTCAGCTGCAAGGGCTGCTTAATTGTTTTGCTTGCAAGTAAAGTTGAGCTTTTCACAGAAGTGCGTGGATCTCAGATCTCCCAAGCAATACTTGGGATGCTACCCACACTCCTCCTTTGCAGTAGTACAAAACTGTGCTACTGCTCTTCAAACACATTTTGAAATGTGTTTTCTGCATGCTGCACATGCTCGAGTGTTGAACTTTTAGTCTTATAATTCATTTCAAATCCTCTAAAACCCCATGTTGTTGGGAGCTCTCTAACTCCAGGCTCATTGGTGTGAAGAGGGAAGTTGGGCCACTTAGGAATTGTTTCAGCTACAACGTGGCATCTTTGCTTAATTAAGAAGTGTCTCTCATCAGGATGGCAGGCTGTCCATGGAGACCTCTTGATTACAGAGCTCTGCTGCAGTAACCTTCCTTTTACAGCTATTCACAAGCACCAGCCTAAGTTGCATCTTACAGACACTGGGGAGTGAAATTTTCCACTCAGACACCACACTGGCCTGAGCAGAAGGCAGCTTCAGATCTCTCTTTTCAGAAGTGAAGAAGAAAATTACCAAATATAAATATATATTTCTATTTAAAAAACAAATAAACCACATTTCACTCCCCAAGTAGTACTTCAAATATACCTTGGGCTCTGAGTCTGCTACACACACAAGTTCTGCCACCGGTCGTTAGGCGAAGGCCTATTTGTGCATGGCACCAAGCGCTCCCCTCTTGGTCTTGGCAGCTCAGGCCAGCAAAGCTGCAGGTTTTGAGCTGCATCAGTCAGTTCTGGCTGCCAGGGGTGTAAATCTGCTACACTGGGGTGCATGCAGACTGCGGTTTTGCTAATTTGAGTAGTTTTACTTTCTCAGAAGTTCTGAGCACTTAATGGCGCTGATAGTTTCAGCTCAAGGTGCTGGGACTCCCAGTTCTAGAGAAAAGCATTCCAGGTACCAGGCCCACACACCCCTTCTGCACACGCTTAGTAATTAGCAGCCAAGTTTACACATGAAGATTTGAGGGACCTGCATTTTCGGCAGGTATTCCTCAAATTTAACCATGCAGGCCTACCCTTCAAAGCCCAAGATTGCCAAACACTTGAAAGAGAAATCCAGGAAGAGCTTCTACAGCTAAGGTACTCTTCATTTCAGTAACCTCACCTTTCCTGCAGAATCTTACTGATCTGAAGATGAGAGAGGGGTTCCAGTCCCCCTTGTCAGAGATGCTGATGGGGGTGCTGTCTGCAGCAGGGCTGCTGCCTAAGGGGAGCCTACAGCCAGCAGCAGCAAGCCATGCTGGGCTATGCACAACAGGGCACAATCCCATAGTGCCAACGGCTTCTGGGCAGTTCTCCTTTGATCCATACTTACTCCTACATCCTCCAGTTGGAGGTCCACTTGCATGGACGCCAAGAAGTCTTTTCTGTGATCGTACATAAATTTAGTAATGACAAATAAATGCAGCGGTCCTTAAGTAGGACACAGCAGTGTATCTGTTAAGAGGTAAAGCTTTTAGCTTTTTATGCCATGGTTTTACCTGACTGCCACCTTACTGAATGTTGGAAGTCCTTGCCAAAACTTGCAATTCCAAGGTGAGCAGGACTGAGGCCTATAGAAATACACATTCCAGCTTTGCCAGGAAGCAGGGAACTTTAAAGAGGCTAAACAACCATTTAGCAGGTTCTCGAGTGTAAAATGCATCCAGCCTGAGCTCAAACTCACTACCCTGGAGTACCTATTCAGAGACAAGTGTGCTGACTAATCTGTTGCTCAGAGAAGATGTGGTAACTGGGACATGAAAATCACCAGCACTTGCTCTAGAGGGGCTGATGGAAACAAACCTGAGATATAATCAGACAGGATACCTATCACACCGTGAGGACTAACTGAAAGCGCTACACCTCCTGTAGTAAGTGGTCCTGTTCTCTCTAAAATGCGACTCCATTCCCGGTGTGCAACAAGCCAATCTTACACACTAAGATGAGTTACTGTTTTATGCCAGAGTTGCGCAAGTCTGGATGCTAGCAGACAAAGCTAACCTACTGCAGTACAAAGTTAGAAACATTATACACAAAATCTTACCGCGCTTTCCCTTCCCAGAGGGCAGGTCTGTATAGATGATTTGCTATACATTTGCATATTCGTTACCTAACTTACCTTACTACTACGCATGCTCTCTGAGGAGGGGTCTTTTAGTGGGCTTGGATCTTTTCCTTAGGGGGTGTGATTTTTAGTATTATAATGAGGATAGTTCACTTCTAAGGCAAGACTAAAGACCATAAGAGCTAACTAATCAGAGTTTAACATAAACAAAGTATTCTAAGTGTGCATGGCTTACATCACAAAGATAGGATGTAAGATTCTCTCCCAAACAGATTCCCTTGGTTGGAAGTCCCTTCATTCGTCATTCTTGACAACTCTAGAAGGTCAGCTGGACCTCAACTCTGTGCACATATAGCTAAGTACTAAATCAGAGTTCAAGAACTTGGGAGTTTTAGAGATTTTGTGCCACTTTTGGCATTTTATTTTTTTTTAGGCTCATTTCTCTAATTCAGAAATGGCCCTGAATCACAAACCCTTATCTAGAGCCAAGAGCTCTGGACCTGCTGGGTCCAGACACAAAAGAGCCTTGACAGGAGTAAGGCTTACCTCACCTTAGCCTTAGGCTTACCCATACGTTACCTTAGCCTTACCTTAGCCTTAGGCTTACCCATAGGTTACCTTAGCCTTACCTTAGCCTTAGCCTTAGCCATACGTTACCTTAGCCTTACCTTAGCCTTAGCCTTAGCCATACGTTACCTTAGCCTTACCCATACCTTACCTTAGCCTTACCCATACGTTACCTTAGCCTTACCCATACGTTACCTTAGCCTTACCTATACCTTACCCATACCTTAGCCTTACCTTAGCCTTAGCCTTACCCATACCTTACCTTAGCCTTACCCATACCTTACCTTAGCCTTACCCATACCTCACCTTAGCCTTACCCATACCTTAGCCTTACCCATACCTTACCTTAGCCTTACCCATACCTTACCTTAGCCTTACCCATACGTTACCTTAGCCTTACCTTAGCCTTAGCCTTACCCATACGTTACCTTAGCCTTACCTTAGCCTTAGCCTTAGCCATACGTTACCTTAGCCTTACCTTAGCCTTAGCCTTACCCATACGTTACCTTAGCCTTACCCATACCTTACCTTAGCCTTACCCATACGTTACCTTAGCCTTACCCATACCTCACCTTAGCCTTACCCATACCTTAGCCTTACCCATACCTTACCTTAGCCTTACCCATACCTTACCTTAGCCTTACCCATACCTTAGCCTTACCCATACCTTACCTTAGCCTTACCCATACCTTACCTTAGCCTTACCCATACCCTACCTTAGCCTTACCCATACCTTACCTTAGCCTTACCCATACCCTACCTTAGCCTTACCCATACCTTACCTTAGCCTTACCCATACCTTACCTTAGCCTTACCCATACCTTACGTTAGCCTTACCCATACCTTAGCCTTACCCATACCTTAGCCTTACCCATACCTTAGCCTACCTTACCCTTACCCGAGGGGTAAACAGAAGTTACCGTGGGGGCTGTAGGGGCACCTCCGGCTTTGCCAGCACCAACGTTTCCTCAGCCAGCAGCACCTTCCTGCAGAACTGGGTGACCTCTCGGTGTTTCTGTCAGCATCTCTTCCTCACACCCGTCTGCCTTCAAGCTATGGGCACCTTTACTTCTCCTTGTAGGTCTGGAGATTTCTTCAGTGGAGGGGTCGTTGAGGGAAGGAATGAAGCTGTCCAAAGAAACCCTGAGCGCCTTCACACGTGGAGGAAAACAAACAAAAAGGATCAGCGACGACTTCCAGAGGCGAGCGTTAAGCCTGGCGACCTTTAACGCCACACGCTGCATGCGACAGCCGTCCCCGCGCCGCCCGCCCCTCACGCAGCTGGCGCGCTCCCACCGCCACCGCCAGGGGGAGCCCCGCGCGGGCGGGAAGGCGCTGCCCGCGCCGCCCGCAGCCTGAGGGGGGCGGGTAGCGGCGGGGCGCGGCGCGGCCATGTCACAGCGGCGCCGGTCGGCGAAGCGGGGCCCGGGTGGGCGCCCCCCGCCTCTAGCACCGAGCGGCTGAGGGGCGTTGTTTCAGTTACTGGCGCGGGGCTTCCCCCTGAGGCTGAGGGGCCTGGTGAGTCCCTGAGGAGAGAGCTGGCTGGTGTGGTACTTTTGGCCCAGGGGCCGCGGCTGTTGGCTGAGGGTGGGATCGTGAGGGTTGCGCCGGGTGTGGTGAGGCTTGTCTGGATCCATGTTTGCCGACGGTGTGAAGCTGGGGCAGAGCCAGAAAATCCAAGTGGAATTTTGATGGGAGAGGCCTCCAGAGCAGGGCTGAGCTCGCTAGGGCCTGACCAGCATTGCCTGAGGAAACCGGTGGCCCTGGATTGCGTCCCTTTCCAGAGGGAGGGAGCTGAAGGGACAAGGTGACATGCCTTGTGCAGGGACACGCTGCCCAGAGCTGGGAGCTGTGTGCGCTTCCCCTGGCACACGGTCTGGCAGACACGGATCTAAATGTGTAAATGCTGTCCAGATCGCATCTGCAAAGCGTGAGAGTCCACATCCATTATTTATAACACGGAGACAGGATCCGAATGAAGTTGCTTGTTTACGGGATGCAAAAACCATCAGTCCAGAGTACACCGGGCACACAGACAAAGGGGTCAAACTGCCAAAAGGGAAGAAACGTCTGTAGGAAAAAGATAAAAAGTTTCCTAATAAAATCTACAGGGAAAAAGGGTTTAGGTCTGCAAAACCAAGGGAGAGTTTATCCTTTCTGTGAAGTAGTGTGGCTCCATGGGGTGCTTGCAGGGATTTCTCGCATGAAAGGAGGCAGAAGGGGCAGAACGTGCTCATATATGTTATCCTGTGAGCCAAGTATGAAATTTTTGAAAGGGTCTGCTGCTCCACTGGAAAATGTTTGAGTTATCATCCAATAAACAAAAAAGGATTAAAACCACTCATGTAAACTGCTCATTTCTTAGCAAAAAGTGAGCATATTGTTTGTCTGCAGAATAATAAAAAGGCAGATTGGCGGTAGCTTTTCCTGCTTTTATTCTCCATGGTGACAATTCAAAAAGCAACAACCTTGAAACTGCAAGCATGGCAGATGTATAATGCTTGGTAATTGGGGCTGAGGATGTGTCCCCAAAAGCTATAAAAGTGTTGTGTTTTCATTATACAGAGCATTATTATGTCCTTCTCCACTCCCCTTCCCCCCCCCCCCCCCCCCCCCCGAAAATAAGTTCATTACAGGAGAGAAGGAAATCTAAGTAAAGTAACAACAGCCAAAAAACAACCCAGCTCATTGATAAACAGCAAGAGGACTACACCTCCGGGCTGGGGCTTTCAACAGGGTCTATGAAAAGTCAGCAACAGCAGGCACCAAGCTCCCAGCCCTGAGTCTCCGGACAGTGTAGCTTGTACATACAGAACTGAAGGTGAGTCTGTTGGGATGCATGACAGGGACAGCGTTGGTGCTCTGCGGACTGTCTGCATGGGACAGGGATGCATAAGAGGCTCCTTTCACCTCCAAGTTCATTTTGGTGCTTGGGGTACAGAGGGCATGTTGTTCTGAGAGCACTAGATGTTTTGCAGGAAAAAACCCCACGTATTTTTCTATATAAATGAGCAGGTGTGATAGAGTCCCCACCAGGCATTAGAGATTAAAACCTTACCGTTTCCTTGAACTGAATTTTGCTTTTCAAATGAGCCCATCAACTTTTAGTTCATACTTTTCAAGTCAAATGTTAACTAACAGAATCTTGGAATTCCATTTGCTTGCTATGACTTCTGAAATGCTGCTTCTCTCTGGCACTGCTCTCACCAAAGACAATGAAATCTGAATGCATTTGCTTCTGCTCTTTGCACTTCAGAGCTCTGGCTGCAGCTGCCCTGGTTTGAAAACAATACGTCTGATGAAATAATGTTCAGCTTTAATTTTTAAGCTGTTTGCCGTAACATCCCTGCTTGGACTTGAGAGAATATCTAGAGTGCTTGGGGGTTTTTTTTGTGTATTCTGTAATTTTTTTGCTTTTATAGGGGGTAAAAATGTCTTTTTACAAAATGCCATTCACTCTACATGTAAATTGACTACAACCTCTAAGCGCAATGCCGAAGGTTAACTGGAAATAGCCAAGGAAAGCAGAGGGGTCAGAGAGGGATTACAAGCATAACAAAAAATGACAGGCAGAAAGGGAGAGGAGGTGAAGGTCTCTCCTGGCAAAGGCCCCCGTGCAGGCAGGGGTGAATGTCAAAAAGCAATTATAAAGGTCACAAGAGAATTCATATAGGAATCATGGTAGATTCATTCCTTTAGTATTGACTAACTTTATTCTTAAGATTTTTCTGTTTCTCATGCTGGTAATCCAGCTGGCATTTTTAAGATCATATCAAAATGATAGCTGCCCTGTCACATTACATAATGGATCTCTTTTCTGTTCTCCCAGGCCATGGGAAAGGGACTTCAGGAGCCCCAAGTGATGATGAGGGTGGTTTTAACAGCACAGCTGTTGTAGAAAGCAGGTATGGCCAATATAGCCTAACAGAGATGCTGTACCAGAGGTATTTCAGAGTCACAGGGTCAGATCTGCAGCACCTGGCTTATGCTAAAGGTCTCTTTGCTCCTGGACCCAGTCAAGAAATGAGCTGAAGGCCCTTCACTTTCCGTTTCCACATGTCTTAAACCCTGTATGTAGTGACACAGGACAGATCCTCACCTGTCTTTGTGTGAAAGCTCCCTGGAGAAAAGGAAAGGTAGCTCCAAGTGGTTTCTCAGCAAAACAATCTCCACAATATTAAAATTATTTTCAGAATAGCCCAGGCATGATAAACATTGTGGTGGCATGTTTATGTACCTGGAAGAGTTTGTGGCAAGGTTTTGACTTATAAAACGTTTTGTGATTGCTCCTTCTCAGGGATTTGTATTTGTACAGCCCAGGGGCTGTCCTGCATCTCTCGAGAAGCAGCTTTGGGAGCGACCTTGGTTCAAAAGAGACATGGGCCTCTGAGTATATGGAGAGTTAGCAGTTACTTTGCTCAAGACAACCTGGAACTGTAGGAGCAGGCTGGCAACTTGACCAAAAAAAGTTTTTGCATAATGTCAGATCACTCTGTCATCGGATTGAAGCTGGTCACAGCCCAGTGGTGGCATCCATGTGTGGTTAACTCGCCTGAAACTCCCTGAAAAAAATGCTGAAAATGTCCCCTTCTCCCTGCAAAAGGCTAGTTCCAGCTTACAATATGCAATACTTTCTTTGCTACTCCCTCCCACAAATTTCTCTGGCCAGTTTTAGGTAAGTCTGGAGAGGATCAGCAGGTAAAAGTTTCTTCGGTGGTTGCAAAACCATGTGTCTTACATTACAGGTGAACTGGTATTGCCCACTTGGAGTGGGCTTGTTGGAAAAGGTCAGGAAAGCAGTGTAACTGCTGACACAGGCAGCAGGCACCCGGAGTCAGGAGCCAGAATGAAAACTGCAATTCAGTGAGCTACAGAGGGACCCAGGCATCAGAGCAGAGCTGGAGCCTCTCGGGGAAACTCCGCACATGTGGCTGCCAGTGCTGGCTGCAGGGATGGTGAGGTGGGCCTGGGGCACGCTGCTGGGCGGTCACGTCTGACCTAGTAACAGGAACAAAGGCTGGGATGCTTGCAGTTCCAGTCTGGCATGTATTATATGCCAGCACAAAGACCTGAATAATTCTAGCTGGCTGTCTCAGGTGATATATGTTGGATTTCCTCAAAATTTTTAAGTATTCAGCATGCTAATTTTGGTACTTTTTCCATTCCAGTGGAAATGGAGTGGTCTGAGGATATTCACACCGAAGCTACTCACTGGAATCTTTAGAATGTACTTTAAAGGAATAATGGGATTGCTGAGAAGTCATTACCATTGGGGTATTTATTTTCCCATTCCATTACGTCAAAACTTTTTTCAGTAGCCCAGATCACATTTTTGACAGCACAGCCAAATTTACTGCTAATGCTTGATCCTGCATCATCTCTGTTGTCTTCTTAGCAAGTCACTGTTGTGATGCTTCATTTTAAGGCCAGAAAATCATCCACGTCCTTGACATGACCCAGACATCCATATCCTGTATGAAAAGGATTTTAATTTTATGCCAGCAATAAAAATTGATCACTGGCAAATTTATAATTTGACACCCCGTAAAAACCAGAATAACCAGGCTCATTATTTTCCAGTGCCAGCATTCTGCAAGTGTTGTGAAAGATGGCACAGACACAAACCATTACTTCTTTTCTGAAGCAAGAGGCTCCTCTCAGCCTCTCCACCTGCCTATGGCCCCCTGCTCCCCTCTGCTGCAAGTCACGGGTCATTAGGGTTGTGCAGCTACAGAGACAGAAGCCCTACTCTACGTCACCCCTCACTTTTTGTTTTGGTCCATTTGGTGCTGCAGCAGACACATTTCTAACGGGAAAAATAAAGATGGCATGAGGACAGACACTAGCAGTAACTGAAAATTCCTTCAGATTTGTATAAGGAGATAGAAAATCTAAAATTTTAGAGCAAGGTGGAGCTGACTGACAGGTGCTGCCCATATCTGACTTCAGGGAATTAACAGCTGCTCTTTTTTTTGGAACCTGAGATTTTTATAATCTGATATAACTCATAGAATCACTAGTCATAAAATCTTCAATACTTTTCCAAGTACTTGGATTCAAAAGAAACGCTGGAGTTCTTATGAACAGTTGTTTCTACCATTAAAATAGTTTTCTTACGAGAAATAGCTTGCAAGTACTTACTCATAAGCTAGATACAATGGCAACTTCTCACACGTAGTGTACAAACGCCCTGAAGTACCAGCATTGAGCAAACAAAACTGACTGAAATACATGAGGGGAAGGCTTGTATTTTTAATACACACGACTCATTCCCGAGGGCTTGATTAACTCGACTACAGCGACTGAGATAAGGGGCAGGCAAAACTGAAATGAGGAAGAGATGGTGGCACTCTGGCTTTCAGCATGATTTAAAAGACATATAGGTATGCAGAGACTGTGAAATCGATGTTTTGGCCCCTTTCTGACACAGCTATTGTTGCAGATGCACTTTCACATTTCTATGCAAAATGTTTCCTGCGTCTGCTGGGTGTCTGATAGAAAAGACAGCAGGCAAAACTCCCATGAAATTCATAGCATAGGGGTTCCCACGGTCTTCAGACCAACCAAACATCAACATTTCTTGCTGCTAGTATTGTCGTATGTCAGGGATGAAATGTTTCATTTAAAATTCAATGTTGTGTAGCCCTGTACACTTCTCAAGGCCATCAAGACTTCAGATGGCACCGACCTGCCCACCTCTTGTGAACTATGCTGTGATTTTCCTAGGAACATACAATAAAGATGAGCAAAGAGGAAAATACATAAAATCTTGTCTCTCCAGCCAAATACAAGTAGATGTAGTTGGCATGCAGCTGGCAAATGTAGTTTCTAAGCTGCTCTCCCTATTTGAAAAATCACGGCAGCCAGGCCCCCAGTGACTGGAAAAGGGAAAACATCACACCCATTTTCAAAAAGGGTAAAAAGGAGGACCATGGGATCTACTGACCAATCAGCCTCACCTCCATGCCCACCAAGATCATGCAACAGATCCTCCAGGAAGCTGCGTGGAGGCGTATGGATGGCAGGCAGGGGATGAGACAGCCAGCACAGCTACACAAAGGGCAAATCCTGCCTGACCACCTGGAGGCCTTCAATGATGTAGTGACTGTGCTGGTGCTAAGGGGAAGAGCAATTGATGTCATCTACTGTGACTTCTGTAAGGCCTTTGACGCAGTCCCACCCAAACATCCTTGTCTCTACATGTGAATCTGATGGGTGGCTATTGGAGGGATAAGGAATTGGCTGGATGGCTGCATCCGGAGAGTTGCAGACACCGGCTCTACATCCAAATGGACATCAGGAACAAGCGGTGTCCCTCAAGGGTCTGTATTAAGACTGATACTGTTCAGTCTTTTATTAACGACATAGAAAGTGGGACTGAGCACACCCTCAGCAAGTTTGTGGGTGACGCCAAGCTGAGCGGTGCAGTTGATTCATTTTTTTAAGGGATGCCACACGGAGGGACCCTGACAGGCTGGAGGAGTGGGCCCATGTGAACCTCATGAGGCTCAACAAGGCCAGGTGCAAGGTCCTGCATGCAACTCGGGGCAATTCCCAGTATTCATACAGGCTGGGGGATAAAGGGATCGAGAGCAGCCCTGATAAAAACTGGACATGAGCTGGCAATGTGCGCTTGCAGCCCAGAAAGCCAAGCATATCCTGGGCTGCATCAGAGGCACCGCCAGCAGGTCAAGGGAGGTGGTTCTTTTCCCCTACTCTGTTCTCCTGAGACCCCACCCAGAGGGACACCAGCACAAGAATAACACGGACCTTCTTGAGCAGGTCCAGAGGAGGCCCACAAAAATGATCAGAGGGCTGGAACGCCTCTTCCATGAGGAAAGGCTGAGAGCGCTGGGGTTCAGCCTGGAGAAGAGAAAGCTCCAGGGAAACCTTACTGCAGCCTTTCCAGTACTTAGGAGGGGGCTTCTAAGAAAGATGGAGACTTTTTACCAGGGGCCATGGTTTTAAACTAAAAGAGGGTAGATGTAGGTCAGATGTAAGGAAGAAACTCTTTATTATGAGGGTGGTGAGACACTGGAACAGGTTGCCCAGAGAGGCTGTGGATGCCCCATCCCTGGAAATGTTCAAAGTGAGGCTGGATAGAGCTTTGAGCAACCTGGGCTAGTGAAGGTGTCCTTGCCTATGGCAGGGGTTGGAATTAGATGATCTTTTTAAGGTCCCTTCCTGCACAAACCATTTTGTGATTCCATGATTGTATGCCCCTCCAGGGTAAAACCTTCTCTGTCCAGAAAGACTCAGGACTGGGATTTCCAAAACTCCAGTCATCACCAGAGGAGCGTGGGAGGAGAAGAAAGCCATCTTCCTTTCATCAGTTCACCTTCCAGCATGAAAACTGCACCGTCATCCATATCTATTCCTCTTCCCTGACCATTCCTGGTGATCTAGCAAAGGAGTAATACGGAAATTAATCTATCATTTTTATGCAGAACTGAAGTGATGTTCAAAAATGTCGTGTTCAACACCATATTGCCAGAGTGAGCACCTGAGGCCAGACCCCCTCCCAGATTTCCAGAGATGGCATTTCAGAGGCTGACCACGTGCATAACACAACAGGGCACTAAGTTGTTTCCAGGCGCAATAGGGATCAAGATACTGGACCTTTAAATGTTCCCATCATCTTCCTTCACATTATTTTAGCAGCTAAAAATTAAAGAAATGACTGCATTATACCCTATGAAAACCAGAATGTCAGGCTTCCAAATGGTGTGAGGCACTCACTTCTAAATTTAGCTGTTCCTGAGACAACAGCCACTAAAACCATGTCACGACTGAAGTGAATGAGATGGTTGTACGTGAAAACTGTGACTTTCAAAGCTTGTGTTCATCCAGTGTTAATTCTTTTCCCATTGCTGTTACTGCTGTCTTTGGCGTCTGGGAACAATGACCAGAAAGGAGTAATACCAGTAGCACAGAATGAAGATCTGCAGCTGCCCTCTCACTGAGACTTCCCCATTTTTGCTTCTTTAAAACAAAAAGGCCACTCACTATGCAGAGATGTCTGGTGGTGCTGGAAGCAGAGCACCACCAAGGCTAGAGCACTGCTTATGGTAGGGTGTAGTAGATATTCTAGCTTGAAGCTCTACAGGGTCATAGCTCAGCTGCAAGGAAATGCAACTGTATCCAAACAAATCACAGTTGGGGATGGGGGGAAAAAACACATCATGCTCTCATCACAATAAAAGCTACTTTGATCCACTTTCAAAACAATACATCAATCTCACCTGCGACTCTCCTCACACAATGAACAGAACTAAATATATTGAACAAACCAGCCCATAATTGTCTCTCTCTCTGTTCAGCCCCTGCCAAACTAACACCTCATCAGTCCTTTTCTATAGTGTCTGAAAGGATGTAGATTTTCTTTCACGATTTAGGACCCACTCAGCTGGAGGCAGTCTGCAGCTGTAAGAAGGCCTCCTCCCAGCATGGGGATGGTACAGAAAAGGCTGCAAGTGTAAGTATGGAGACAATTTTGATGCAAACAGAGAACTGAGGAGACAGAGAGCAACAGGTACGCACACAGGCCTCTCTCTGCACGTGAGACAGGGGGAGAGGCACAAAGGCAGCCTTGCTTGTAGTTCAGGGCGGCCGGGACAGTCGGGATGTAGCTGCCTTCCAGCACAGAGCTGAAAGCACTGGAAAACAGGGTGCCAAAGAGAGCCCTGGCCTAGTTTTCCTGGCAGACTCCCAGAGCCTCTGAGATCGAGCGCTGTTCATGGGAGTCTGCCTCTTACAAAAGCCTCTGCTCCCCCGATGAAACAAACAATTGAGTCCACGGCTAACGGCTGCAAAGTTTCACGGAGGCTTGTCTTGCTTGTTGCTCTGTATTTTTTCCACTGCAGCCCATCAACATGACATGTCCACAACAACGTCAAACAACAAGGGACATCCTCGTTGGGAAATCGTTCTGAGAGAAAAGAGAGAAGATTAATGTCAACAGGAGAGCGCCCATGGAACGGACAAAGAAACAGACATAGCTTTGACAGAGACAGAACCAAACAGCAACAGCTTTGTCCACTCACACCCCATTCCTCTCTCACACATGGCACATAAGCTCAAACAGCCAAGCTGCTCTAACGACAAGGTCTCCCTCATGGAGCAGACTTCAGCCAGCTCCCTCCCCTTCCCCAGCAGCCATCAGTCCTCACCAGCCCAGACCGTGGCAGGATGTTTTGCACTTGCTGGTGTGCTGTGAGGAGTGCCTTTGGCATGCACAGCCCCTACACGGGCCCACAGGCACACACCCACAGGAGTCTCTGATCCCACCTCTTTCAGAAAGATGAAGTCTCCTGCACCATTACCTAGCCCTGTCCCAGTCCAGAAGAACAGAGCCTCTCAACCCCTCCTTAACAAGGATCAGGGCCGAAGCAATGCCCTGTAACTTCCGTAAGCCCTGGGTAAGTTCCCTTCCCTACCATGATCCTCTGAAACCCTAGATAAACTCCCGCTCCCTTGGATCACCAGGCCACAGGTGCCAAAAACATCCCTCGCCTCCTCAGTCCCAGGCACATCTGGCTATCCCATCCACCACGAAGTCCTGTGTGGGAGCTATTTCCCTTTCTGGCCACCTACACCTGGTGACTGCCGTCTTCCCACAGGGACTCCCCTTAGCTGGGGTTCCCTACACTGGAACGCCAGGCTCTGCCCTCCTGGAAAGCCCCCTTGCCCATAAACTCTGGTGAGTAACCCTTGCCAGATGGCTCCGCACTCAGCCTATTTGGATCAGGAGCACTAGACATGGTCTCACTGCTTTCTTGGCGTCCTTTTTCCTCTTCTTGTCAGAGGCGTTGAGGTAGGCCTGCTCCCTGGCCCTGTACGAAGGGCCTCGGCTCAGCTCCCTCTCGCTGTACGGGGGCAGGGTGTCCTCCTCTTCCTCCTGCTGAGGCGGTGGTGGCTGCTGCGACTGCTGCTGCGACTTCTCGGCTTTGTAGGTAGAGGGTGGTGACCAGGCATAGTACGTTCCCCCTCCTCTCTGGCTGGGCTGTGAGCTCAGCTTTGAGGGGGTCTCACTGCAGTCACCGCTCTCATCGTAGCTCCGGGATTTCCTCTCCAAGACGCTGCTGAGGTAGGAGTGATCGTATTTCTGGCTCCCTCCAGGCGTCCGGCTCACCAGCCTGGGCAGGTGCTTCTCCTCATGGGCCCGTCTCCGGGGTGGGCTGTATGACCAGCCCCGATCCGAGTCCGTCAGCGGCTCTCGGTTCCCTCTGCTACGCTTGGTGTAGTACTCCTCCATGGAGCTGTCCTGGTGAGGCAGCCCTCCGCCACGGCCACCATGTGACTCTGACCGCTCGAAACGCCGAGTTTCCTGGCTGTCTGCCCGCCGGGGCCGCTGGCTGTAGGACTCCGCAAAGGCAGCCAGCTCATCCATAGAAACGGCCGGCACTCCCACAGAGAAACTCTTACGAGACAACATCTCGGACTTGGATCTCTGCTGGCTGTAGGAGGGAAGAGGTAGCGTTAGAGGGCAGGATCCAGCTGCACTCGTCCCTCAGCTGCCTTCACAGACAATGGAGGGAAACACGCACTCATGTGGCATGAATCATCTAACCTGTTTTCATCATCTTCTGTAGGAAGAGATGTATCATATCCTCAAAATCCCCACTTCTCTCTGCTGGCTGTGCAGGCAGCTTAGTGTGGATAGCTCGGACTCTACATGTCTCATGTTACCCGAGATTTACCCCAGAGTGCACCTCCCTTGTGCTCCAGTATGCAGCACTGGACTTGTTTGTCCTTGGCCCCAGAGCTTGTAGGTGTATGTCCTGCTGGGAAAAACCAAGAACTCGACTACAGAAGTTCACAGCAGGGCCACTTTGAAGCAGGTTTAAAAAGAGCGAGCTGGCACAACAGCCCAGTACTGAGGGAAGGAAACCCCTGCCATTGCTTTCGGGAGACTGGGCTGCTGGTATGTGATATCTCTCTTCTAGGCACCAGAGTGCCAGTCCTTTAGGCCTGGAGTACAGGTCTTGCTGCTCCAAAGCACTAGGGTGTGATTCCTAATGAAGCGCGCCAGCACTGGGAAGTGCTAGAGGGATCAGGTACACATCTCACGAGAGCACTGTGGGAAAGGTGGCTTGGTTTCCCATTGGTCTAGCTCTTACGTCCCACCTGGAATGGGGCTGGTACCTGGCTTTGCCTAGCTGGGTAGGCTTCTGCAGGCCCGTGGCAATCAGATTCATTCCAACCTCATCGAATGACATCTCCAGGTTCCATGTTTCCCTCCAAACCCTCTGTCCTGCTAAGCAGAACCAGAGCAGTGGGAAACGGAGAAGAGCTACCAGTCCATCTGTTCCTTCTCTTTTCTTTACTACTTTGCCAGATATAGCTGCCTCCCAACATGGCACTCCTCACCTGTGCCAGAAAGTGTCCCGCTCATCTCTGTAGTCGGAAACAGCCTGTGATCTTGACGTGCTGCCGCTACCTATCACTCCTGCCCAGTACTCAGCGTCGCCGTCCAGGTCCCCCGCAGGAGGCAGAGGTTTCCGTCGCACCTGGCGGTAGGGCTGCCGGAAGTTCAGGTCCTCTTCGTGCAAAGAGCTGAGTTCAGAGACGGTGTTGTTATCTGCAGGGTTGCAGGAAAGAAATGAGATAGGCATCACCTGACAGCACGTGTGTGAGAGGGGAGGAGAGGACAGGAAGGCTGCAGCTTATTCCGAAAGCAGCTGAGCTGCCCTCTGTTAGAAAAAAAAATCAAAATGGAATCCAAGGCCCTTCAAACCCTTGACTGATCCTGCCCAAGGCTCCTGGAGCTCAGTTTGGACAGAGCTGCCGTTAGACCTACAGGTCTTCTGAACCAGTAGCTGGCAGCCAGCTGGGATATTCTAAAGTATTGCAAATGACATCAGATGCCCGTGTTCCAGATAACCGAGTTCAGCCTTCCTGCAGAAATCCCCCCTCAGCCCTGCCTCAGTAACACATGTGAGCTCTCCACCCTCACAAGGTGGGCACGGAGCTTGGTGGAACATCACCACAGCAGTTGTGTACCTCCCCCTTTCCTGGTGTGAGACAGGCTGGCTCTAGGTTTGGCCTGACTTGCCCAGCTAAAACAAAACCAACCCCCTCAAAAAAAGATTAAGAAAAAAGCAAGAGACTGTCTGAATCACTGTCAGTCTCTACCCCGTCAAGCACGTTGACATCTGGAGGCCTGACATACCAATCTGGAGAGGTCTTTTTATAGTAAATCTTGTAGGTGGAGAAGACAGTGTGCTCAGCAGCGACTGTTTTAGAAGTATATATAATTTGTTAGTTATGCCTAATCTGTACAGAGCTTTGATGTAGTGCCATTCCCTAAAGTCCTTACCTTCGCTGATTTGCAGGACCTCCTGCGTCTGTTTTAAATGAGCCTCCACCAGTGCCTAATGTGGGTTAGCTCTGCACGACTCAGCTGCTGCCCAGAGGAACCAAGCCCCTAGCCTGCTGCTGTCTTCTCCACAGAACTGGTAGACAAAGAGCAGCACTGCCAGACCTCCTCACGCACACGCCTCATCCGGCCACTGCACCTCTGCCTCCTAATGTGGAAAGATCCTCACTTGGGTTTCTATTCTGACACCCGTTAAGTGCAGCCTCAGCCTGTATTTATGGAAATAAAGCTTGCAAGAGGCTACTGGAAGACAGTGAGGAGTTCCACACAGCAAGCTCAGTTACGAGTTTGCATCATGTCCCTACTGACCACCCTCCTCCCCTTCACCTGCAGCTGTCCCACTGCCAAGCCATCAGAAGATGCATGTACTGCCTCTGATCTTATGTTGACCAGTGTCACAAAATCTGACAATCTCCTGGTTTCTTGGATCTTTCTTACAGTCCCTGCTCCTTCTGCTGGGCAGCAGCCACTCCAAACTACCTTTCTGCATTCTTCAAACCACACTGGGGTCACTGCAGTCCACAAAACACACTTCCAATAAAATCATCATCCTCCTATTTTGCCATGCTGGGAATTTACAGGCACCACACCGTAAGACATAGACAAATTGTGAAGACAATATCCCAGCTATTGTCACACCACAGACTGCATAAGGCATGAGTACAGACTTGGCTTTTCAGATGTTGATGATCCAAAAGTTTAATTACCCGAGCAGACAATTTTCATGAGCATTTGAGTATCCCTCACCTTGTTTGCTCTAAGGATGATTAGGTAAGTAGTAGATCTTTAAAATCTGTACATACCTGTAGATGCCTAAAATCTAGACTTTTATCTGCCCCAAGTACCATATCCCGGACATCGTACCTTAGGGGCTGGCTCTAAGGCAAAGCCACTGAACTTTTAACTACGAATCTGCAGTCTTTATCAGTCAATGGGAAAAAAAAAATAAACCATGCTTGTTCCTCACATCGTTCTCGCATCCTCCTGGCTGGGTCAAACTGAGCCAGTTCTTTCTCGACATAGTACAGCACCTTCATGGAGTCCCTTTCCTTGTCAGTCTGGATCCTGTACCCTTTGCGCACTGCTAATGATAAAAGAAAAGCATTAGAAGAAAACACACTGAAGTCCAAGGAGACTTTCTGTCACTACTGCTTCTGTAGCTGAGCTCACGTCTGCAGGCAGGTAGGCCGCATCTTCCGAAACGGAGTGACTCAGTCCTTGCTTCAGAAGAAATTTGTCTATAACGTGGGATGTGAAGTTGTGAGCAGCTGCATCATTTATAAAGTTTGCAGTAACAGCAAAAATGGTTTGGAAATGCCCAATCTGTACAACCAAATGCATCAAGTGGTGTCATTGCCACAAGTGATTTCACCTCCCACAGAGGATAGCAGAGAGAAAAGTAGCACTCATTTCTCCTTCCTCAGCACTACAGAAAGGATTCGTCATGGTATGGGAGAAGCAGTCACATATCAGGCTTCCTCTAGCTCCCAGTCTGCAGGGCGAAGCAGGTGGCTGAGCATTTGGGAGCTGTCACTCCGCAGGACCACTCCACCCTCCCATCCCTATGAATTCTGCTCACACAGGTTGAAGAGCGTGTGGTAGAAGGAAACACAGCAAGTCCCACAGAGCACATCACGCTGCTTTGAGATTTATACCAAATCCAATGACGGGGCCAATCAGGTCACTGGGCAACTGTGAAACTGCCTGCTCTGGCATTTTTTTACATGCTTTGTTTTACAGAAAAGGTAAGTCTTCCACATACATTAAGTGCCTGACTCCTGGGATTCCTTCATTTGCAAGGGAAGCTTTTTTGGCATTTCCACATTCCTGTGTGTAGAAAAAAAAAACCCCTACACACCTGGAGCCACAGCAGCTCTTAACTCTGGCAGGCTGGTTTCCTGCACACTTCACCTGCTAACCCTGTGAACAGTCCGATTACCTCCAGGCAGGCCTATAGTCACCAAGCAGAGAACTCCACCTATGCAGACTTTGACGACAATAAGGCTTTTATAGCAGATTATTTAAGAAAGGTCTCAGCCTAGTGCTATTTTAAGAGCGACAGAAATACAGGTCTAAGTACAAAAGAGGACTACAACCCTCAGATTCAGCCTCATTAGAGAATTGTGTGAGGACAATTCACTTAGCACTACAAAATGGAACTTGTCTGCCTTTGCATGGGGCTAATATGTTCCCTTGTGTGAATACTGCAGTGCTGCATGAATACTCCTCTTGTGGCACGGACAGTGGTTTTAAGCCAACCTGTTCTTTCTGTTTTATCCCACACCCTGATAGCTCAAGCTACTAACATATGGGTTTGGTAGTACGTTGCATAGTATGCAGAGTGTGGGCTGAAGAAGGACTTGGCAGAGGTATTCTTAGGCACCTTCTGTCCTAAACTGCTGTGCGTGTGTCTGTGCGCTATTAAATAACCATGCTCTGCTTCAGAAACGGCCGTGCCATCAAAATGGGTAGAATGTTTCCTGTAATAATCCCGCAAGTTGCTTCAGGAGGAAAGTGCTCTGCTGTGGACTTTGACTGTGCACACGTAAGGTAAGTAACTACATCTGGAAATAATACCTTGTGTATCTGTACTTGGGAAAGGTATTAGATGTTAAAACATAGTACGGGTCTGTCAGGGTCCTGCTTTCAGTGTGTCTCCAGATAGCTTAGCTGACAGCAGTCTGGAGTTCCACTGTGTTTTATTACCCCCACAAATACATACGCTTTGACTGCAAACGCACACAGTGATTTACAGAACACCAGGAGCCCTGCCTCTGCCTTCCAAAATGGAAGACCACCACGAGTCCTGAAGCGAGGCGGCTGCTGCGAAGCGGGGCTGGACTGACTGGCCTCCGAAGTGGTGACTCCTGCTGCACTGCTCAAGCAACGGCAAGGTGAGCTCTCCACCTCACCTCACCACCATGGCTGACCTCTTGTCTGGTACCTTGCCAGGAAAGAGGCCTCTCACTATTCCTTCTTCTGATGTGTCTACTAGGAGCTCAGCTAAGCTGCGACCTCATTTATACACAGGGCAGCAAACAACCATCAGCTGGAAATGACTCTGACCTACTAATAACCTTTGGGGAACTCAAAACAGGAGCTTCCAAACTCTGTCTCCCCAGAGCCACTACTCATGCTAAGGCTGTGCCAAGTATCTATTTGGGCAACATCTATCGCTCCTGGAACTGATGGAGAATTAGCTAGGCTTCATGCTAGCTTCATGCTCGACTGCCTATTGCAGCTGTGTATCAAAAGGCAAATGAATTTCTTGGTTAATTCTGTAAGCATCTAGAAAGTAACGCTGGATTTAAATCTGCAAACATGACAGTGAACAGCTCATTAAAAGTATTTTCCATTATAGATGAAGCATATTTTGTCTCCACATTTATTTATTAAATAATTCTTGCAATGATACTGAATGTTCAACTTATTAAATCTCTTCATTATTCCTTCATGCAAGAACCAAAGATATCATTGCTTCCTTCTCACACCCTCCTTCATCCATAAGCTGCTATAACCCTTTACTACGGTCTGAATATTTTTAGGCCCATCTTAATTATAAGGGAATAAAGATGCAGAGGTGTTAACCACTTGTCCAGACCCATTCACTGAAGTTAAAGGAAATGGAACATTCTTCCCTGTTGGAATTTTCTTCTCCTGAACAGTTCATAAATTTCTAATGTTTAATTTGTGTTTAACTAGACACTTTTTATTCTTCTGTGGGTGGAACTAAGTCAGCCAAAACTGTAAGCTGTTTCTCTCCCCAGAAAGGACAGCACTACTATCTTTTTTCATACCAGTGCGGTTAGGAAGTAAATGATGTCTCATCCTTATACACTTTCCACATTAAAGGTCTGGAGTCCAGTTCTCAAACCAAAAGCTTCCCTATGCACATAGTTTAAGGAATCTGTGCAAGATTCTCAATCTATGCAAGATACGCAAGATCCAGGTAACCACTGCATCCTAACAATGTATGGGCAAGACTCTTCTAAATAAGAGAGGTGGAAGGTTTTGGGTTTTTTTCCCTGTTCAGCCCTAAGTTTAGGATGGAGTTCCTAGGCTTCGCTGGAGCTCTGTTACATGGCTTTTATGTAACCCTAGACATATTTTCTAAATATCCTCATCCCTGAGTTTGCTCACTAGATCACCTCACAGGGTCATTTATAAGCACAGAAACTATCTAGGGCAAAAGCTGTCCTTTTTAGCCTGGCAGCCAGGATTACAGAATTCTCTGTCTCTGTCTCCCAGCCCTTCTAATCCCATTTTTTTAAATAAACTTGACAGGAAGGTTGAAGTCTCAAAGTTTCAGATCAGACCTATGCTGGCTTCGTGGAGGACACAGAGACCGTAATTAGTGCTCTTTCTGAGAAAAGGCTTCCATTATAAACTCAACCATTACCTGTTTTGTTTAGCTTGCTGTCTGGCCAACCAGCAAACAAGGAGCTTTGGAACAACCACGTAATGTTTTCTCTTCCACAATCTGTAATTAGGGGATATTCTGGCATTGTCAAGGACCTTAAGAGAAAAGTAACAGGGGGCAGGGTATTACCCTTCCTTAGTTCCACAGTTCAAGGAAGACTTTGAACAACAGGTGCATGATCCAGACTAAGCGTTTGTCCTTATTGCAAAAAATATTTAAATATTTAAATATTAAGCCTAAGAACCTCTGTTGTCTTGCCACAAGTTAAAACTCTGTAATAATGGTTTTATCTGCAATAATGGTTTTATCTGCAACATGTACTATTTCCTGTCAAGTCCCGAGCTGAGAGATTAAATTCAGCTAGCTAATTTGGATTATGTAATAAATGCATCTTTCTGTGTAATGAACACGGGATGTTAAGAGCTGTTCAATTTGGTTACTAAACACATCCGCAGTTTTTCATTCTGCATTTGTGCTCTGCTAGTAACATATAGCAGAGACGAGATCGGGGCTGTGATCTGACTTTAAAAAGTCCCTGGAGCTGCCACGGGCAACACCATGCTCTACATGCAGTGACATTTTTCACAGGAGAAAAAAATTAAGCACTGGGGTGTCATTTTTCATTTTCTGACAAAGGTTTTTGAATTGGGTATGTTCTACTTTGAGTCAAGTGACTGATTTATTTCCTATTTCAAAATGCTCCATTCCAAAGCTCTGTTTTGATTTCAATGAGGGAAAAAAAAGTATGATTGTGGAAGGAAAAGACTTTCTGTAGTTCCAGAAAGGTTAATATACTCACTGGGGCAGTGGAAGGATGTGTTGTAGGGTTGTTCCAAAAGCTCAGTTATTTGATTACGCTACCAGACTTGTCTTTTCAGAAGTGCCTTATCAACACGTAGCCATAAGCCAATTTAACAACTGATAATCGGTGTGGTGCTTTGAAATCAGACACATCGTTGGATCAGTGGCAAACATCCTGTGTCAGAATGGTGACTCTACATGGCGACAGTCACTTCTGCTGCAGTGTGCTTGAATTCAGACAGCCACTCTGATTCCTGGAATGCTAGCATGTGGCTAAATAGCTACCCTCTTTTTCCTTGATGGCAACTTCCTTTGCAGCGGGAGAAGTGACCCTCACCAAGATAGAGTCATCACACTGATACTCTATGTCTGACATTGATCTACAACTCCTTTCTAGTTAGAAGGCTTTTATCACTCACGTTTCACAAATGCAAAGGCTGAACAAAAAAAGTGACCTACTGACTTCTGTAAGGGAGGGGAGGGGATCCAGTCCCAAACACTTTTGGGCAGAAACGCCGAGGGAGCACGTCCCTGTGCCCAAAATGCCACAGGGCCGGTAAAACACGTGGCAGCAAAAACTGCTGCCAGAGGGCAAGCAGTGCCCTACGGAGGGCAGGAAGAACAATTTACTGAGAGCAGCTTGCAAGGCATCAGCTCTAAGGGGAAAACGGCTACTGCCTCTGCTCCCCTGAAATCATCTTGACCCTTTTGTCCTCTGCAAGTCAATGTCTGCAGCAGCATGAACTTGGCCTCCCATTCCCTGCAGACCTAATTAGGCACCCACAAACTGACAATGTGCTGATGGCCCTAGAGAAGTTGGACCATGTGGCCCTAAGGGATGCAAATGTTATTGTCAGAGCCAAGATTAAAATGCAGTTTCTCTCTGTTTCTTCTGTTCATATCACTCCAACAGTGACAACCGCTCCTCCCTTTCCGAGCCCTCTGCCCAACGGAAGGTTGTGCCTGGCACCACAAATTACCATTTTGGCTTCCTGCGCTGGAGTCACTTGGGGCCAAGGGAGGGGGGTGCGACTTATCCATCAGCACAGCAGGAGACGGGACACCAGCTACGGGAACGCTGGGGATGTAGTATGCACCTGGCATGGAAGAGACTGGAGGAGGGTACCCAGCTTTTGCTGCTTTGCCTGCTACATACACTGAAAAAAGAAAAAGAACTGCAGTCAGCATCACACCAGACCCCCACAGACCCCCACGGCACATGGCCGAAACCTCCAAATCACCAACAGTGGTGAGAACCCAGCGGGAGACAACTGGACAAATGAAATTACAAGGACCAATCTGAATTTCTCTAAGCCTCAAAGGGCCCTGAGGGGAGTTTTAAAAATGCACACGACAGGTCAGATGAACACTGCAAGGTGCCCGGCAATTGAAAGATATTCAGGGTGTTACAGCCAGCATTACCGCTGCCATGAGTTAGTGGCAGTTCAGCTTTAAAAACAACTGATTCAAGCAGCCGGGATAAGGCTCACGAAACTTGACAGATCTGCCTGAGCCTGACCAGGAACCTTGCTGGGTTGTAAGGATTTTGCACTGTTGTAGAGAGCAGCTGCTTTGCATTGCCGGGAAGAAACCTCCCAGGATGCTCTTAGCTCTGACCTGTAACATTCACTGACACAACAACCAGAACTTTGGAAGGGGAGAGTGACACTTCGGAGAAGCAGGCACAGCTGCCAAGGCAGGGAGGGCTCAGGGAATTACATTTGTAATTAACTTTGAGCGCTCAACCATTGAGCAATAGGTCAGATGCTTCACTCCCTAAGAACCAGTTCTTTCGTCAAGCAAACTGCTTAGGGCAAAGGAAGCAGATTCTCCTCCTGTTCTGCCAGGGAGCAGAAGTAGCACAGCAGCAGATTTGTGCCAGGCTTGGACAGGGTCACTCACGCGCCCGGGGACAGCAGCAGGACTCAGGACAGCAGGGGCAGCGGACGTAACAGCAGCAGCTGTGTGGGCAGCACTGGCACCAGCAGATCCCCACCAGGAGGAAGAACAGGAATGCCCCCAGGATCACCAGGCCCACAAAGACCCACTCTGGAAAACAAGGGGAGAAGGGGAGATACTTACAGGACTGCACATTGCTGTGGAAGGGAGCATCAGCAACATCCTCCCAGGGGAGAGCATAGGGGCAAAACAGACAGGTGAATAACAGAAGTGGACTCCTTGCGGGTCTAGGACTACATCCCACTCTGTATCAATGCAGAAATGGCACATGACAATGAGAAATGGAGCTTCTTGTGACATCTCTGGCTGACTGAAATGCGAGCAGCACAGAGGCAGGAGCTCTGGCTCCCCAGCACAGAAACCCTCAACCCACAACAGACCTGTATGAAAGCCACCGGACATGCCCCATTAGCATTTGGATCTCATCAGACTCATTCTTCCTGGCCATGTTCATGCCCTGCTTATGTGTTTGTTCCCTACCCACATTCTAGTTTTAATGGGACAAACGATGGTGAAAAGCACGCTATAAATAGCCCAGTAAATGAGCCAGGCCTGCCCCTTCACAACTAGGCCCACGCATGCAATTATTCTTTTGAATGTGCTGAACGAACATCCTATTAAGGCGCTGCAGCCAGCCAGGAAACCTAATAACCACTTTTTTTCTTCCCCCCCCTGCTGAAGCCTTGGATGATGTCTGCCAGGCCCCAAAAAGGAGCGGCTGAAAAACACTCTGCAAGTGAAAGCACAGAAGAGCTGGTCCAGAATGGGAAGGGGAGTGAGAAACGGTTTCTCAAACTTTGCTGCTGGGAAATCTGCAGCACCAGCAGCCACAGCGGGAGCAGGTGCCCAGCCCATGCTGGGGCAGCTCCCAGCTCTGCAGGGGATTGCAAACACAGGGCATTCCCTGGATGAAGGGAATGACCAGTGAACACATCCACGCCAAGAAACTGCAAGACTCTGAATGTATAGGATACATATAGAATGTGTAAGGGGAGACCTTATAGCAGCCTTCCAGTACCTAAAGGGTACTTGCCTACAAGAAAGCTGGAGAGGCACTTAAGGGCATGTAGTGAGTGACAGGACAAGGGGGAATGATTTTAAACTGAAAGAAGGCAGATTTAGGTCAGATATAAGGAAGAAATTCTTTACTGAGGGTGGCGAGACACTGGCACAGGTTGCCCAGAGCAGCTGTGGCTGCCCCATCCCTGGCAGTGCTCAGGGCCAGGCTGGACGGGGCTTGGAGCAACCCGGTCTAGTGGAAGGCGTCCCTGGCCCTGGCAGGGCGTGGAACGAGATGATCTTCATGGTCCCTTCCAACCCAAACCATTCTATATGATGATTCTATGACACAGGAGGCCTGGAGTTGGTTTTACATCAGAGATATGCACCAACCTATCTACAAGTCAGAATGCTGGTGGGGAAAGACAACTCCAGATCTTCCCAGGTGGTTATTCAATCACCTTGGAAAGATGGTAAGCAAGCAAAGAAAGAAGTGGCGGGGGCTGCTCAGCACTGGGGTAGGGCAGCAGACCACTGCCTCTGAACAGAAGTCCAGTGTTCATTAAGGGGTCTCCTGGTATGTTATTATTTAAGATGAAGATGTAGTGATCCAAGGATTGCAATGCGAGTACAGAATCACACTGGAAAAGTGGTGCAACTCTCACACTAAGCTGGAAAGTCAAGGAAAAATGTTCCACTTGGAACAATCAAAACAAGTTTTTTCTGTTTTCTTTATACAATGCAAAAATAAGAAGCGTCATTTTTGATTCATCCACAGCACTGTTTGAACAGCAGTAAAACTCACTGCTTTGCTGGAGTCTTCCTTAACTCTTTTACAAATAATTCCCTTTCTTTCATGCCATTTTTAATCTAGAACTTAAAATCTCCTTTAAAAATCATCACTGAAACATCTGGCATTTACAAATCAAAACACTTCACTTCAGAAGTGTCAAGTGAAATATTTTACATTTTTTGAATATTTTATTTCTTTTTTGGCTGAAACATGAACTTCATTTAAATTTGCAGCTCATTTCGGTTCTTGTGGATTAGTTTGGGGTTTTTTGGTGAAGTTACTATATGCTGAGAAAAATTCAGCTAATGGCCAAGGAAAAACTAGGGGGAAGCATTCACAAATGGAAAAGTAAGAGCTGAGAGGAGATTACTGATACAGTTCCTCAAGTGCTGGTTCTAGGAGCTATCTTATTTAGTATTTTCATGAACAACCTTGAAAACAGAAAATAAGAATGTGTTAATGTATCTTGAGGGTAAGAGGTAGGAGGTGGCGTCACTAAAGATGAAGACTGGGGTGTGTTATAGAAAGGGCCAGCTGTCCTTGGGCCTAGAGTAAGAAACATGAAATGCAGCAATATACTGAATTTCAAGGTATGCAGCAATGCTTTCAGGGTCACATGTTCAAAGATTAAGAACAATTTCTGTTTTGAACAGAACTTCATTAGTTGACAACAACTGAAAAACAGGATAAATGATCCAGTATGCTATTATGCTATTCCATCATTGGGCAACTGTAACCACCTATGCAATACAGCCACAAAAATGGCAAATGTAATCCTATACCAAATAAAGATGACATTTCCAGTAACGTTAAGGCAATATTAATGCTATCACACAAGGCCTCCATGTAACTTCATCTGAAGTTACTGATGGTATGCAGCTCTGGCCATGTTTGTAGAAGAAAAGATGGATTCAGATTGGAGCTCATGCAAAACGTGGATATGAGGGGATGAAGGGACTCGATAGGTCTGCCTTGCTGCAGGAGCGCTGAAGCTTGCTGCGTTAGTCTATTAAAAAGAAGGCTGAGAGCAGACCTAGCTGCTGCCTATAAATATGCTAGGAGGATGAATGCTAGCAGAAAAAGCAGGTATTATAGTTAAAAGGTCTTACATAAATGGGCGTAAACAGGCCACAAGTAACGTAGATGGAAGCTAGAAGCTGCATATCAAAGAAAGTGATCCAATGGGAGAAAGAATACTCTTAAACTTGCTAAGCTTACAGAAAGGATGAAATCACATAGCGCTCAGGATAGCAAGCAGGAGAGCGAGCCAGATTACCCTTTCCAGTCCCATACTGCCTAATCTGTGCCAATCCAAGCAGGGCAACAGCTCAGTGACTTTTTCTTTTGCCGTGTTCTCATCTCGTTCTCTATGACCATCACTGATAGACGGAAGGTGGTGAAATAGTATCAAATGACAGAAGCGGCCAGCCACAGCTACGCAATGAAGCTCAGGTGTCAGATCTCCAGAGCTATTAGTGAACAGTTCACAACCACTCCATAGGATAAAAGCCTGGTAAAGGGGAAAAAGGCAAACAGCAAGTCCACTCTAAGTGTATCTGTAGTCTTTGAACAAGTTTGAGGAGTACGAAAGGTCAGGTTAATACGTACATTGCACATTGCAAGGTAGTCACTCAGCACCAGGCGTGGATGTTTGAAATCAGTGTCCCACTCACAGGGACCAATGAATCAGGAAGGATTTTACTTCACAGAAAGCTAGACCATTTGCTTCTCTGATGAGGTTAAGAAAATGGCAAAAGAGTCTGCTGGCTCCTCCTTCACGCACAAAATGGGATACAACTAGTTGCACATACAACTGTGTAACCCTGAGATTCAAATGACTACCAGGCTGAAATGCTGCATGTCCTCACTGTCTGGAAACTACTGTTTCGTGCTTGCAGCAGCAGCTGCTTTTGTTTACTCAGGTAACAGGCAATGCCAACAGCTGAAAAGTGATTTGCCACTGCCTTTTACACTTCCTTGTTGTTTATACCCATGCAGGGAGAGTACCAGAAAGCTACCTGGCCAACACAGAGAATTTAATACCCATTCAATAAAACTGTAAATAGTGGCAGGGGGAAAAAAGCGTTAGGCAGCAGAGAATAATTTTTTGTCTGTGCTGAAAAACCAATCACTCTCCTGCCACGCTGAACTTCCAGGGAGCTTTGGCTTATACTGGAGGTGGAGGAGCGTCTGCCTTCTCCATTTGCATCTCTGGGACAGACTTGAAAATAGCTTCACACATTTATGTGCAGTTACATTTTTGCACAAACATGTGAAACGCTCCTTGGGCACCGCCAGGGGATGCTCAGATGACTCAAGGGCTAAACGTTCTCACACCTCCTCCCTTTCAAGGACAATCTGTTGCAGGGTCTCCGTTTCCTCTGCAAGGAGTGCCAGTACTGGTAGCTCTCATTACTTTGGCTAGCAAGGGATTTGTCATGGGCACAGAGCTTTCGTGTCTGGTCCAGCCACCTGGTGTTACCTAGATAATGCCCTGACCATGCAGCACAAGAGGGACTGTGCCACTGATGGGTTGCTAAGCAGTGCTCTATTTCTAGCACCTCCTGTGCTACCATCTGTGGTGATGGCTATAACGGTACCCGTGGGACAGGGTCTGGGGAGTGGTACTGCATGAGTAGCTGACGTACAAAAGCATAGGGTCACATGAGGCTGCCAAGGTCTTGCATGCTGGAGCAGCGTTACCTTTGTGCTAGCAGGGAGAGAGCAGAGATCTTGATATAAAACCACCCCTCAACAGCGCTGGCATTCTTGCTGTCACACTGATCCTAGCATGACATCTGCCATCCCTGTATGTTGGCTCTCAGCATGGCCATTCCTCCCCCAAGTCCCAGCATCAGCTCTCTCAGATCTCAACCCAACACACTCTCCCACTAAGCGACAGGCTCTTCTCTTTTTATTATGAGATAAAACACACATATAGAGTGAAATGTAACCACATAAAGATGCTTCAGAAAAATAAACAGACAAGATGACAGAGGACTGGATGACTGAAGGGTGAAATGACTGAATACCTGGCATAATCTCCACAGCAAAACTGGGCAAGAGATCAGCAAGCAGCCCTGTCCTGCCTAGAAAAGACAGAAGGAGGAGAACAAGGAGATAGGTTACTGCAGGAAAAACACACTCCCCAGCCCCTGCCTTAGCCTCCAGTCCCCTTCCTCATCAGCCCACTTGCACTCTGTTAAGTGAACTCCTATCAACCATAGGTGTCATCTTGCTCGATGCCTGGTGTCTGCCTCTGCACTTCTGCCATTTCTGTGTCCTTGCATTTTATCTTTATCAGCAGAACTGGGGGGGAAAGAATCTGGAACAGAGCTTCTCCAATCTAGGCACAAAATGACAAGAAGAGGGAGGTCCCTTTAGTGTGGTTACACAGCAACACCTTTCTGGAGTTATGCTCTACACATGCAAAAAGCTCCTGGAAATGCACAACATCCCTCAAAGAGAAGGACTTTGTTTACTTTCAAGAATGTACTGATGTAGTTTGGATGGATGTGAAACATCTTTAACCCAAGGCCCTTGACAAGTCAGCCACATGCATCCAACTCCTGTGGGTGGTGCTCTCTGTGTGAGGCTCTGCAACCGCAGAGACAGCTCTGGGAAAGGAGTCTTGAAGCATGCCTGTGAGTATGTGCTATTTATTTCAAGATGCACAAGCAACTTGGTGAGATTGTGTGATATAAGGCCAACTCTCAAGCAAAGCAAACCAACCAGGGAAGGATTTCTTGTAGAAATTTGTGGAGTCACTTTGCAAAAAGAAAAGAAAAAAAAATAAAGCAAGTCAACTTCTAATTTGTAACTGAATACAACAAATCCAAGCCCAAAGGCAGCTTGGTGCCTATTTGTTTTGGCACTGAATGTCTGGCATATTTCAGTGATATCCTGCACAGTGTTCAGCTATAACTCACACAACCTGTGCACTGGCAGAACACCCCTATGTGCAGCTACGCTGCGTACTCTTTTATATAGCACCAGGATCATGCTAGGTTTTTTAAAGACATGCATAGGGTAGGAAAGCTGCACGCTGAAGACATACATTGTGGATATAACATAACAGAAGCAGCTAGGGGTAAGCCAGTGCAAAAGTGGTAGAAAGCTACCTTTGACCTCCCCACATGCCCTTCAGATCCTGCACTAAGTAGCACTCAGACACAATGATGAACTGGATCCCAAGTTCCTTGCCTCTAGTCTTTCCTTGAAGTGTATTTTAATCACATTCCCACTGTCCGTTTTTTCTCAGTGCTTCAGCAGAGGTTCTGTAGAGATCAAAAATCCACAAGGATGCCTGCTGGGGCCATAACAAACACACTCTGAATGCAGGCAGTGCTTTGCAACCAGTTGCAACTCATCAAAGCTGTCTACTACTCACAGTAACGCCATCATGACGAGGTGCTCCTGAAGCCTTAGCAAAAGGTACAACGGTGGTCCTTCAGGTAACTGTTCCTCATTTACCACTTTGAAATTCAACTCTTTGCCATCAGTCTACTGCAACATTTTCATCCACATACACAATTTCATTACATTCTTTGCACTTTGCATTCCTTTTTCTGGAAGGATCAAGTGTCCAAACTGCTCACAACTACCTTGTTATGGGAAAGTGCTCATGTATGCTTTCTGCTCACAAGATACAGGCACATACATAACTTATGCGTGGCTTAGGTCTTGGGTGCCACAAGTAGGCTCCAAACACATGCACCAAATGTATGCCTTCGTCATAGTACGCTAGATTTACATTGTGCCACGTGCATATGCCATATTTTCACAGCACACGCAAAAAATATGAATTCTTTCACAGGCCTCTGTGTGTGTGTATATGTGAGCAATGTACATGTGAACCACACACACACTGAACATATGAGCAGACACAGGCATGTAGCTTGCCTCCCACATGTTATTAACTCTGCACAAGCCCACATGCAGCCCTAGTCTGAGAGCAGACGCCAACAGACAAATAGCTCCAGGTATATGCAGATTTAGGGCTGAGATCTGTAACACCTATCAAGACCAGCAGCTCCATTTCACATCTAAATAGGTGCCTGCGTTATTTTGAACCTACCCAAAGAGCCTCAGTCCCTGCTAGTGCCGGTTCTTAAGGTGCCTCCTGATCCCCAGGAGGACACACATGTTCAAGCAGGAAGAAGCACCTAAATATGTCATTTATGTCAAAACACCATTTGACAAAAATGTCAAAAATAACAGTGCTTGAGACCTTGGTTAACTCATTACAAAGACAACCGAAGTAGTTCCTCTGTGCTACCTATGAGCAGCAACTATTTCCCTGCTTGTGCAACCTCACTTGGCTCTGCTGAGTATCTGCTTGGGGAATTTGGTCGCCCTAGGGCTTGCACAACCCTGGAGGCCCCAGAGCCACCTGCAGGGGATGCACAAAGCCCGAAAGGGCCCAAGGCAGCAGCAAACCCCGCCACAGCTCAGCTTGAACTCTGCTGCCTTGACTAGCCCAGCTGACAGCTAGTAAGCACAAAGCCTGCCTCTGCACTGCCACGCCCCCAGCACCTTTCATCACACCCCAGCTCTGGCCCCTCCCCATCCTGGGCCAAATTAATTCACTGATAATGCTTCCCCGCACCGAGTGCTTCCCTCTTAGTGAGTGCAACCAACAGGCCGGGGCTGCTGCCATGGCTGCCCTGCGGTTGCCACGGCAACGGGAGGCTCCCACCACTGCCCCTCATTGAAGGCGACTTTCCTCCTGCCGCTGCTGCCAGCAACAAGTGGTGCAAAAGCACTGCCTGCCCTGTGCACCCCCGGCCCGGGCACAGGCGCACCCCAAAGCCCGGCGGTAGCTGGCAGGGGGGAGCCCAGGGTGGCACGGCAGTGGGTGGCACAGTGCCCGAAGGTGCGGCAGGGAGGGCAGCGTTTCAGCGAGCAAGGTCTCCTTTTGGACCCGTGGCTGAAACGCCAGCCAGGAGGCTGCCACAGCATCCGTGGCCGGTGCCCTCCCAGCTCTCTACACCCAGGCTGCCTCTTCCATGGGCGTTAAGCTCACCTCACTTCTCTTGCTTTTTTTTTTCCAGGACACTTTTAAGGTGGAGGGCTGGGGTACATTGGCAGGGAGAAAACAATTTAGTAAAACATCCTGCTGAGAGACCTTCTGGCCACGTCACATCTGCACGGCAACTCTGCCCACCTGAGAAAGAGAACTACAGCAGCCCAGGACGTGGCTGGGCACGGCTGCCAAGTCACTGTGCCCCCCCACCCGCAAGGGCTACGTGTCCTCTGTGCCAGCTTACCGCCGATCCCCAGCAGACACCCCCAGGGGAAAGAGGGCATAGACGATGGCCCCCTTTTCCATGGTTGTCCCAGGCAAGCTCTGTTGGAGCTAGGAGCTTGTCCTCATTCCAGTATGGATCTGGGACACGCTCCCATCTCTATTCGCACCGTGCTGTTGCAGGGCTTTACCCACCCACAGCAGCCTCTCAGCAGCCCCCCCGCACACCCCAGGCCCCAGCCAGCCCTGAAGTGCGAGGAAGCCCGCAAGCCCCCAGCCTGCACTGGTGGAGCGCAGCAGTAGAGAGCAGGAGGAGCAATGGGAGATGAAAAGCTGAGGGGGTTGGAGAGCAGCTCCATGAGTTTCAGAGATACAGAAGAGGTGAGCGAGGACAGGATTTAACACCCAGGAGGCAGGCGGGTGGCAGAGTGAGAGAGTAAATAGCAGCAGATCAGGGAGGACCTGAAGTCAAGCAGACAATTAGCAGAGAGTCTGCAGAGGAGAGACACAAAAATAATTAGGGTAAGTGGTGCAGCTGAAAGGAAATGATGACATGAATAAAGTAGGCGCAGGTGCAGTCAGGGACATGGCAACTGGGTAAGTACAGAAACATGGTAAAATACTGGCAATCGCATAAATGTGATAAATATTGGGTAAATATGGGAATAACTGCTGAATTAGTTTCCCTGTTGAGGGCTGCCTCCAGAGTCATACTCCACAGCCATACAATGGGACCATGGGAGGCAGCAGCTACAGAGGGAACTATTACTTCCTCATGGGCAAAAAAATTTGCAGAGCCGTCATGCCAAGAGGCCCCTGGCAAGTGACACTGCCCCGAGGGGAGGCTAGAAAGCACAGGCAAGGAAGCGTGGCCCTTGTAAATTAGATACTTTTCCAAGGAAGCTGCTGCGAGATTTACTGGGAGACCATGAGTCTGCAGTGAGTTCCTCTGTGCTCCCTCTGCTTGGAGCAAACTTTATCCTTTCTTCCCATCCTTCCCTTCAATTGGAGGGAGAAACAGCAGCAGCCCTTCTTGGAGATCAAAGTTTTAGCAGGCAACAAAGACCTCCAAGGAGGCTGTTGCCATGGCTACTTTAGTAAGGGAGGTCTTATAATCGCCAGTTTCCTTTGTAAGCAGCATGTGGCTGTCGCTGGCAAATAAGGAGGAAAAGAGGGGTAAAAACACCTTGGCAACAAGTAGCACTTCTAAATGGCGTGAAATAGGTAACCAGGAGTAGACTGGGGTAGGGTGAGGGGGACTGGACCCAGATTACAAAGGTGGCACAGGGCAGCAGCACCTAGCAAGGACAGGATGAGCATGTCAGCAGTGGGAGGATACGAGCAGCCTTCCTGGAGCAGCCTTCCTGGCATCAGCACCTTTCCTGGATTTTCAAAGGGAGGGCTCCTGTGCCAATCACTTCTTCACCTGCTGGCCCTACCCACCTTTGGCCACCAAGATGCAGCTCAAGGTCAGAGAGCCCTCGAAGTGAAGTTGCTTACAGACACCTCCCCAGCTGAGATCTGGCCCTCTCATCTCCAACACATGGCCAACAGCACTGACACCTCTGCCAACCACTGTGACCAAGTACTGGCTCAGATGCTACTGGCAGCTTGTCAGTGAAACAGAGCAAAATCCTAAAACCATCGTCTTGTAAGGGAAAATTCTGCCAAGAACTTCTCTGTCTCCGAAACCACATCAACTTGTATAATACAGTCTCTCCTGGCACACAAGAGACTCAAAACCTGGCTATGCTATATTTATACCAGCTATTGAGTCACTTTGCTGAGTAAGAACTGTCTTATTAGCATTGCACACCATACACATGTCCCAGTAGAGATTCTTACCCTCCCTGAAAGCCAACACATGCCTCCATTAGTACATTCATTACGGTGCAATATGCATCTACATTCTTTGCTACCTGTCGGCATTAGACTTGGTAGATTTTGGGTTTAGGCTGTATTAGTATTGGCTGGTAATACAAACTACTACCAAAGATGTCAGTTTAACAACGTTAAATGCTAGCTGACTTTGGAAATTAACAAAAACTTCAAACGCTAATTGTTGTTGTTTAAAGCGTAACAACAGTAGGAGCCAGAGCTTCTAAAATATTAATTATAAAATAATATTTCACTAATATATAATTTATGTAGCATTAGCTGCTGAACTGGATGGGAAAAAAAACAGGCAATAGATGTCTTAGCAAAGCACGTGGATCACTAACCAAAGTATCAATCCAACAACTGAGATTAGTGGATCACTTTCCTGCCTCTTCCAGGAACTTGACATGTTCTTAGGAATGCAGCCACCACTTCATGAAGCATGTCCAAGCTATGTAAAATCTTGTAATGTAAACATTGCCAAGCTTGCACAGACCTACACATTTCAGGGTAGCCAGCTGTGCCCAGCTATACCAGCTTGGGAAAGGAGCAGTATAGCTGCTTTCACAGGACCCTGCAACTGATTAGTAAATTCTGGCTCTCGAAAAGGCATACTGGGTTATACACAATCCCATGCAATTAAGCTAGACTGCTTCCTGATGTCAGCTGGGTCATGTGATGCTAAGATGGGCTATCCGCAGCCACTGCCTGTACTTCTAATTCAAAGGTTACTCCAGGCACCCTGCATCCACAGCACCGGTACAACTGCAGTTCCCTTCAACAAAGGCTGCAATGAATGACTTTACTGAAGCCGACCGACATTCTCGTATAAAAAGCAGTGCACAGGGACTATGAATAACAGTTTGATTAATAGCACTGTCTGTGTTTCAAGAAGCAGGACACTCAGCTGCTAGCTACTAAGACAGTAGCTTTTAAGACTTTCTTAAATTCAGCCTTTTTGAGTCAATCACATTCGTTCTAAAAACCAAAAATGTGTGAAGTTGCAAATGGCTTCACTAGTCCAGTTGTAATGTCAGCAAAGGGTTCTACATTTCTAGTAAACAAATCAGTGCAGAGAGCATCACGTTACTCCTGTTGTGGAGTTGCTAAGCTTAGTCCTGCTACAGCAGAAGCAGAGTTCATACAGTTTCCAGCATGCTAGACCCCATCTGGAGATTTGAAATGCCACCAAAATACAAATATTTAATAAAAGTGTAATAGTACCTTTTAATTTAAATTCTTTCCTTACTTTACAGGAGGTTCAATGCCAGCCAATCTCCTCCTGCATCTCTGAGGCACAGAGGTTACTATCCCTCTTGCCTTGCCTGCACCGATTCTGTTAGAGAGGGTTAAAGTCCCTGACTAAGCAAAACCTACTGAACGGTCTTTTCAGCAAAGCACATAAGCACATGCTTAACATCAGGTATGCTTTATAAATCCTATCAGCTTTGCTGAGCACAAATGGATATAAATAAATGCTTATATGCTGTTCTGAAGTAGGCCTGAAATGAAGACAGCACATGGGATTCTCTCATGCTGCCTAAAGTTGTTCAGCTGCTTTGTGTGTCAACTGGCACATCCAGGTGATAAAACTCAACGTGCAATGCCATCATGACCTAGGCTGACTGGCTACTTAAGACTTCACTGGAAGTCTCTGTGATCGCTTCCCTGAGAAAAAAGCAATAATGTAATTTGCTCTAGGTTTTGGATTTTGATCCAAGTTGTGATAAAGCAGCTTTTGATCAATGTTTAATGGTGCAATTCACTGTATAAAAGCAGGATCCTCCACTTTTAGCTAAGCAAATTTCCATTAATTTATTGATGTTATTAGGTATCTGCCATTTTTGCCTCTCAGACCTTTCAAGGTTTCTACGTGATATTGAACTGCCCTGTGCAGCAGTACCTTTCTCTAACCTAAACACACCTTTCATCTTAGCATTAATATGAAACCACCAGAAGGGGTAATTTCCTGTTTCCTTTTCTATTCTGATTTTTCTGTCTACCCCCACTGATAACATGAGTGGGCAGAATCTCTTCTCTTCAAAATTCTAATCTGTGCTTAAATCATGCAGCAGCCCCAAACTAAGTAATGTAAATTATATCTGAAAAACCGTCAGCGGGGAGCAAACAGCAATGTGCTGTGGGAATGGCAGCATCTCTTGCAGACACTGTCCCTCCACTGCTCCAACCACTCTAACACAGAACATGGGTTCCAACCAAAGAGCGGTGAACAGCAAAAGAGCAAACAAAACTGTTTTACCAATGTCCCCTAGGACTGTGGAACCACTCCCGTCTACATCCATACTCACTGTCTCCCTCCAAGCAGCTGGATGGAATAAAAAATCTCCCAGAATATGACAGAGTATTAAGAAACTGTATTTTCACCAATGGCTGCTTCCTCCTTTAGCCATCAATGGGGAGAGGTAAAGGAAAAGAAATAAAAAATACCAGCAAAGGCAGAAGGAAAAGAATAAGGTGGGAAGGGGAAGGAAGGGAAGAAAATGGGTAGGTAACCTGGAATCGTTCCGAAACCTGGCATGTTGTCTCCATACACACTACCAGGAAAAGAAATACACACAAGCTGTGCCAAACAGCATGAGGCAGAACAAAGTATGCCCATGACAAGTATGCTTTCATGCTGCTGCCAAACTTCGAGTGCTTCACAAAGTGCAAGGTCAGACCCACAGGCCGTAGCAAACAGAAAATCAGGTGCAGTCAAGGTAATGCAGCCTAAGCTACATGTTTCCTCCCAACATAACCACAACAAACTGGGGCTGGGGTCTTCATCAAGCCAGCTTCAGAGGAGGGGATTTCTTTGGTTTCTCCCCACATAGTCTTCTGTACACACTGAAAAACAGATTCTTCCTGTTACCATGGTACTGTTTCATCACTAGTGTCTGAGCACAGTTGCAGACACAAATAAGACACCAAATCCTGGACTGGAAGGTGAAGAAGGGACAAAATTCAGCAGCCCATCACCACGCAGCCACAGACATCTCCTCTGGAGAGGCTACCTAACAGCTACCACTGCCACTTGGCAGAGATAACCTCACCTGAACTGACACAGGTCAGTCTTGGACCTGTTATTAACTAGCACATGATACACAGTCACACTGTGGATTTAGGTAAGGGTGTAACATTTCCTGGAGGGATCTATCCTCCAGCTGTCCATTGCTTGACTGACACCTCAAGGAGTGAGGGGAGCTGATGGCGCTGTTAGAACAGTCACTCACCCATTCAGTCTGGTTTACTTTGTGATGACAACTACAGCTCCAAATATAAATGTCAATTAAACTCTGACCTTAGGGAGGGCAGCAAGGGCACTTGAGAGACATGTTCTACCGTATGCCTCTATGTACCACCTACACACCATAGACCCAAACTTTTTAACATTTCCCTTCACAGGACATACAGAATCTGTACACCCAACAACCATGTGAGCATGCTGACCAGACATACATTGATGTCAGTCAATCTTAAGGTAAGTTGGGAAAAACTCATCTTGCTCTCCTGGGGCAGTCTAGGCGTGAAATGTAGCTGGCCCAAGGTGGTGTCAACAAATGTCACTGAAAGGCTCAACTCCCCCAGCTGGGATGGGTGCTTTTTTGACCTTACACCTGATTAGGGTGACTGTGAAACTGCACCCTGAACTGGACAAATATAATTAGGCAGACAGGGAAGTCTCCCAAACTGACACACTCAAGCAGATAAACATGGTGCTTCTTGACATCCTCACAGGTCAGAAAAGTAAGATGAAGGGAATGTTAAAAGATTTCAAAAAGCATAAAATTTAAGGTCTGGGTGTCTATTTCGAAAAGACTCTGTCTCAAGTGTTCACTTGGCTGCAAGTTTATTGTTTCATGACTTAAAAACAAGGGTTCTGACTTTCCACAGCCCTGCACCTTCTGTAGTCATTTACGCCTGTGGAATGTGTGAGCAGTGTGGGTGTAAACATTACTATTCTGGTTTGGTAGCATTTGCCACCCACTTTGCCTAGGTGTGAATGACTGCACAAGGTGCAAGGCAATGGTGAAGGTACTGCAGGGACTGTTTCACATAGATCTTACACCCATAGTAATAAAGTGTACAGATATGTAGAGAGAGCTTGAGAGCAGAAGGAAAGATACATCAGCTATCTGTTGAAAAAGCAATCTGGCAAGAGGGCTTACCAAGCACAAGCAGCTCCACCGATTCCTCATTCTTGCCCTCCACATCATCCGGTGTGATAATAAGGCAGTAATAGAGCCCACTGTCTCCCCACATCAACTTCCCAATCTGAAGGTCTGCATCTGAAAGGCAAGAAAGAAAAGTCAGGCTTTTCCTCCAACACCTTTAGCAAGAGTGAAGTGTTGAAAGCACTGGGTCCATCTCCATGTCCCAAATCCATTTCATTTCCTTACTAAGAAGAGGGATTAACTTTATCCAGAATATTACAGTATTCAGGAAAAAACAACAGGCTGAGGACTCTGTGGCTGTCAGTGGGAAGACAGGAAACGCCACAGAGGCAGCTCACTCTGCAAGTGCCGAGAACAGGAGAAGTAACTAATGTCACACTCTGTCCTTCCTATCACCTGGGGTCCCAACAGTATTCATGCCATGCAAGAAGGGCTTAGACAGTGTCTCCTCTACAGTGCTTCAGTGACCTGCCAAAGAGGTTACAGGGAGACAAAGGAAAATATTCCCCCTTGCTGAGGCTGATCACATGCCCTCCACACCAAGGAGCCTCTGCTTCTGGCTAGGTGGTCTCCCAAGTCAAGCAGAAGCCTTGTACTTTTGAGGGGCAAGGTTTCTCACACAGCCTTCCAGACCAAATGTGTAAGAACCCTGCTCCCCCCACACCCACCGTCTCCACCCAACTTGACTTCACCCCATGGAAATCTCTTCCTTTGACACTGCCCAAGGCTGTGTGGGTTCAGGTTCATGACAGGGTAGGCTGGTGAAGTCCACAGCTTGAGCAAACACAAGCTGTAGGATAATTTTGGTATTTCAGAACCGGGAACAAATCAGTGGATTTTGCAAGGAAGAAAAACCTAGACTGCAGAGTCTGAATTCGTACCTCTCTCGCTGGCTTGCTTTTGTGAAGGAAAATCTATACACAGAGCAATATGCAGAAGCCAGGAATAAAAACCTTCCACTTCATCAAAGGGAAAAAGAACACTGTGTCAGGGTCAGACACCTACATGGAGTGGGATGAAGGGAAGCACTAAAGGAAATTACTTTTGGGTCTAGGTTTGGTTGGTTGAATCCTAAATGTCTGGCATACAACAGCTCCCTTCCAGCAGCCTTTTCTAAGTGAGCTACCTGAACAATTACTGAACACCTCCAGTACCCCAAATTGCCAAGTGTCCATTCCAACCCCCACCAAGCATCCCTGGGGTAAGAGTTACCATGGACAATGCTGACATCTCTTTCCTTGTAGAAGTCCCCTATAGTGACGGCAGATCCTTGTTTGGAGGCCACGACACGGACTGTCCTCCTGCTGTCCACGCAGTCCAGGTAGGGATCCCAGTCCAGGTTCCTCTTGCTCATTGTTTGTAAACCAGAAGTTGCCATACCCAAAGCTTCTCCCATCCGGTCCTGGCAGTAAGATTTAAACCTCCACTGTACCACAGCTGGTTGGGTGGAAGAAGTAGAGAAATGGCAGCGGAGCAGAGCAGGCTGAAACAACATGGCCACCTTCTTCTTCTCAGGCACAGTGACCTGCAATCCTTCCACCTCAGCTAAAAGACAAAAGCATAAGCATCATATGCCTTGGCACTGCTTGAAGAGGGAGCTACTGCTCCTATCATAGCATCATTCTCCCCACATACATAAAATTAAAATGTCCATCTCTTTCAGGTGCTAGGGTGCAACATTCCTCAATGTATGTAAGCATGGACGTTGGCAGCATAAGTTTGCTTTTCTCACAGCCTGCAGCCACACAACAAAATACCGCACGATGAGGCTGAAGGCTCAAATGTAGTATTCTTATGATCCACAGAGACCCTAAGACAGCAGCATGATGATTCACAGCTTCTATGGCAGGTTCACAAAGAGGAAATGTTTTAGGGATGGCCATACTCCACTTCTACAGGTCAGCCAAGGGGCCAGATCCTTAGTTCATAATAATCCCAATGCAAAATAAGTCACCTCCCTCCCAATTTCAGTGGCATCACACCTCCTCAGCCAGCACACAGTGCCTGGCCCAGCCTGTTGTGCACTGGTGCCCAGTTAGTGCTGCTTGCTCTGCCAAATTCTAGAGATGCATGAAGGAGTGGATCCAAATCATACAGCTCCTGCCAGGGCTGGCATGCAGCACTGAGAGAAATTGCTCCATGTGAAAGGTGCAGAGAAAAATGGCCCAAACACTCAAGTTTTTCACATTCTCAGGGAGGATATGGAATTCAACACGTAATGTTTATCTACCATTTGACAGGAGAGCCACAGCCTGGAGCTGATATATTAAGGCCTCTGAAAAGATGCATGGGACTGCTGCCACAGCCTTGCGTAGCTTGGGGAGAAGCTAAGAGTCAGTGAGCAATGCCTGCAGAGAGCCCTCGGGAGACCGAGGTACTCCATCTACCCACAGGGGAATGGCCGAAACGTTCCACAGACGCCCTCATTGCTTCCTTCCTTCTTGACCTGCAGGCAGCAATGACTGAGAGCAACTACACAACACTGGAAACACATACTGACACCTTCCCAAGCAGGGATGTGCTGTCTGCGGAGGCACAGGAACAGCCCAGGAGCAAGAAGAGGGCATCTAAGAAAGGGGAAGTTTGTAACCAGTCACTCTCTCCAGCTGAGGGGCTGCAGGATCTGATGGCGCAGGTTCATATGACAAAAGGGAATCTGTTTCAATATGGAAAATGTTGATGATCGCACCTCCCTACACTCAGTTATCATACACCCGAACGCCCATAGCAGTGCCCAACGAAAAAGAGGACAAGACACAAGGAAACTTCCAAGAGAATAAAGCAGAAGAGGATGTTTACACAACATCAGGAGGGACTGATGGACTTAGGCGAAGCTCAGGGAGAAATGAAAGACTGAGGACAAAGAAAGCCTTCCTGATGTCAGGAAGCAGTAGGAAAGAAAGGGAAATGTGAAGAAAGAAGAAAAGAGTAAGGATAAAGTATCGGGGTAAGTATAGGAAGCAGAAGGGAACCAGGAAGCTTACATTCATCTGGAAGAAGCTGAAGAAGGTGTCCCAGCCTAGGTCAACACAATTTCAAAGGGCTGGAGCCAGGTTGCAGGAGATTAAGAAATGATGTAGAAAGGAAAGGAAATGGAGTCAGCAAAAATAAACCACCCACTCCAGAAACTAGAGATGAAAAGGAGATGGAAGCTGGCAAAAGAAAGTGAAATGACAGGCGATATCTTTAGGACAGGAAAAAAAAAGGTATAGACTAAAGCACTGGAGCTTAAAGCAGACAGAGAGCAATAAATGCATCAACAGTATGACAACAGCAGGCATGAAGGGACAAGGTCAAGTGGGAGACTGCTGCAGATCTGAAAAGCAAAAAAGCAAGCAGAGATCTCATGATCAAGAGTCAGAACCAAAGGGAAGTGAAAAGGCTGGACCAACACTGGAATATTCAACAAGTTATCAATGTCCAAACTGTAAATCACAATGAAGTCTATTGAATACCAGTCAAGGGATAAAAAACACCACATAGACAGAACCTAGGAGACAGCATATTTCAGAGAGGCAAGATAGTCACTGATGGTAACAAAGAGTTACTGATCTAGGCAGGACTTCACTCTGAGGACTACCTTGTGCTTGCATTGCACAGTGGTGCTACAGCATTTGCACAGGAATGCTGCATTATGTATACAATGAATGCATGGCATTATGCATATTGTGCTTGCGCCATGTGGAAGTTGCACAGGAGATGCCACTAGTTTTGCCAGAAGTGCCTGGACCCAAACCCAAACACTGAAGTGTGGATGTTCTCCAGAGTACCACAAAACATAGCTGAGGTCCCAACAAGATGCTCCCACAGAAGAAACAGGGGTATGAGGCAGCTCCTCCACTTTCCTGAGGTGTAAGCAGAGAGAGAACTCAAGAAGTGGCAGCTGGGACATTTCTGCCAAGGACTCGAGGGGCAGAAATGTGGCAGCCATGCAGCACTAAGAGAATGTCACCACTTGCTTCTCAAGGTGAACCAAGTGGTGATGTTGCCTTATGCTCTCCTCTCCAGAGACCTGCGCTTCCCTGGTTGCATCTGAATGCAAGAGACATGATGAACACCTTGAAAAACAAACAGGTGCAGGTCAGACCTGTATCTGGCAACTCTGTGCTTGACCCCACGCAGAGTCTGTGGCCATAGCCAGCATGTGACATGAGCTGATCAAGTGACTCATCACGTTACTTCAGCTTCAAGGATAAAACAGTGACACAGTGAATATTTAAATCTTTCCCTTGTGAACGAAGTACACTGCTTAGTAAACACAGTGCTTTCAGCTAACCATGCACCGTAGCCCTCCTTCCCTGTTAATGAGATTAATGAGTTTGGCAGGCCAGGACTGCTTTAATAAATGATTAGCTGAGCTTTAGCAAATTCCCATCTGACTAACTTTCCCCACCACACCACCATGTGAATGTCTGTATCAAGAAAAGAAAAGAAAAGCAGCTTTGGGAAAAACACAGGAATTCTTCTTCCCAAAAGCATTTGGGAGATGTGCAATACATTATCCAGCATCTTCTATATCCTATCCCAAGTTCTTCATTAACTTTTGAAGTATTATTTTCAGATTCTTTCCAAAAATAGCACTTAAGAGCAACACAGTACCTCAGATTGAGAGACTGGAGCAGTGGAAACTCTAGATCTATTTAAGTCAAATTATATATAATTATATAGGGCTGAACTGGGAAATTATACACCTGTTATTTCCTCTGCCAAAAAAAAATTATCGGAATCAATTCACATTGTACGTCACCACTGTAACAGCATCCATCGAAAAGGCCAAGAGGATGTTTAACTGGCTGAAGGCAAGATGATGGCTTTACACCTATGAGCTACGCCCATGCATGTGAGTTACAGAGTTCACATATGGAAGCTTAGGACTTCCTGAACCTCAAGAAGAAACTGCTGACCTCAAAAATCTTCAAGAGACTAGCCAAGATAAGAAAAGTCTCAGATATGTCACAGGACGGAACTCTGGGCTGTTTATATAGCAGAGCAAAAAAGAGTGAAAGATATTAAAAACGATGACAAGCTTAGTAACAGCAACGTGGTAGTTCTTTGTCTAGTTTAATACGAGTAGGACTAAAAAGAAACTGAATTGTGCTCTGCTATGTTTTGACTAATGCAGACAGAGCAAGATTAGCCCTTATTTCAAAATCATCATGTAAATGCTCCGGAGCAGCAACCTGTTCATTGTGAATTTCACAATGTTTGAACTTTCACAAGAAGAAATGTAGCTCGTGGGAGTCTCATGACTACATGACAATTTTGCTTTCCTTCTTTCTTGATCTCCTAAATCCCCAGAAAAAGGTCTGCAAATACTAATCAAGTGCATCTTAAAGCACACAGATATCCTTACTCTCAGAAAATAAAAAGAATCCATGGTTATGTGTCTGTGCATGTGTAAATATATACTCTCAGAGAAAGAGCTTAAAAATAATCACACTTCAGAAATAGAATTGTATGGGCTTTGTTTGTTTCTCACTGGCAATGTGTATGTCTCTTTTCTCCGACTCTTTTCCTAAATTATCCTCAGATTACGCATTCAAACTATGCAATCAACATTACACACAAGCTATCACTAATACATTTTAGTGGTGATTAAAGAAAATTCCAGGAAGTGATTACAGAGGGGATATTTGTAAACGCACATTTAAGCCTTGTAAATCTGATCTTCCCAAGTGCCTTCCATGAGTAAAAGAGAGAAGGCAACTGAGAGGCGATAATTTAAGCTCTTGCTTTTCAGTTGCCTTCTGGGGGACCCTATGCCTCCCTGAGGCTACATGAATCCCAAAAAGATTTAGCTTCACAACACAGCCTCAAATTAGCCTTTATGAATAGAACCGTAGACTGGGTTGGGTTGGAAGGGAACTTAAAGATCATCTAGTTAGAATAAAGGTGATCTGAAGCACTAATCCCTGTACAAGATGGCAAAGCCAAACACTGTAGTTCAGTGTAACAGGTCTCATAGACACTGCATCCTTCTAGCATTAGGCAAGATCTGAGTCCAAGAAAAGGCAGCACACATTACTCTTCAGGTCAGCATGGGTCTCCCTATCTGTGCACACATCACATCTCTTTCCTTGCAATTATCTGGCTCACACTCCCCCTTGCCTGAGGCCGGACAGCAGATGCTATGAAATTAAAAAAATTACATCCCCCCAGTTTGATGCATCTTTATGGACAGGAGTGGCAGTTGTGCACAGAGAACAGGAACTCCTTGGACCCTGAACCAGGCACTTCAGGAAAACTACTCCTAGACTATACCTAAGGGCTTTGGCAGAAAAGCGTACATTTATTGGTAAGAGACAGTGCTCCTACGGTAGTTCATGTCACTTCCCAAACAAAATAAACTGTTGGGCAAAAGGATGCTAATATCTCTTTTTTTTGTGCCTTGGCTACTACACATCAAGTAAAAGTATTCTTTCCCCTGCTGCTGAATATAGGCAAACCATCTGGACTTTCAAAGGTGGATCAAGCCTGAATCAGGAAGTGCAAGATCGGGGCTTCAAGACTGAAACGTTAGAGATGTTAAACAGATGTCTGAACAGGTGAATGGAGAGCCAGTGGGATCACTGAGATTGTGTTGTACAGACTTCTGTCTACTCATGCTGGACTAAATCCAATCCATGCAATTTATCAGCAAAAGCCATCACCATCAGATTTTGTTGAGTGGTTTATGGGAAATTAATTGGATGTCTTGGTCTGGTTCCTATCAGACTTGTGTTCTTAGCTCCGTGGCCACCAATTGTCAATTTTTTAGCCAGCAAGAAAGCAATGCCTAAATAGGTCAGCTGCAGCTGAGGTGAAAGCATGGTACTGCTTTTTACAGCTCTATAGCAAAACCGAGAATTTCAGCTCCCTAACTGCTTAACCTGGAAAGGGACAAAACCAAAGCAGTCAGAAAAAAGCATGGCCTTGCACACCCTGCACCCACAGCACAGAACCTCAATACAGAAACACTCCATGCAGGGTAGAGCCCAGACTCTGCAAGGTGACTGCAGCAGACACTGGACTATTCCTTGCCCTTCCCCATTCTCCATGATGCTGTTCCCCAGGTGCCCCAGGCTCCTGACTTCTCTAGGGAAGTGCACAGCCCCAAAATGGCAGGGACTGTGTAAAGGCTTTCGCAAGAGCTCAGGATATTTCATGGACTTTTCTAGGTATCAGCCTCTCTTCACCAGCTTCCCTGCGCTCATTACACTCTCTTACAACCTGCCCCTTCCACACCGTCACAGAAGTCACCCTGGATATTTTCAGGTGAATTATGTCAGCTTTGGCCATCAGATCAAATCCACCCTGTCTTATTACTGTCTGAAAGTTGTTACAATTGTCAGATGGCTCCTGGTTTACAGTCTTGGTTCAGCATCCCTGAATTCACTCCCAGCACTATCGCTCAGCAACTGGTCACCACCAGAAGCCTGAGAATGAAGGAAAAGAAATGGGAAGAATCTCTCCAAGACTTACAACACCAAGCCATTACACCTGTCCTTAGGACAGCAACGAGATTCCCACTGGTGCCACTCCCACTCAAGGTGATCTCACAGGAATAAAAAGTAAGATAAATGCAAGATTTCTTCCAAGTTACACTATACTTATGCTGTGTGCAGCCAGACAAGGGAAATCAGGTGAATACTTCAGTTCAAGGCAGGTAAAATAATCCATCCGTTTCCCTGCCTTCCCAAGAACTCCACTCAGTTGGCCGGGAAATAGCAAAGCACAGCTGTGCTCCAGCATGCCCCCTCTGCCTGCTCTCCTAAACTGTGGTTGGGAAAGCAGAGGTAGTAAATCTACCTGCCTTTGTACTACACCATTGCACTGCAGTGGCTCTTCTGCTTAGGGAGAGTAAACAGGTAGTGAGTGCTAAATTATTGGTGAAAAATTACTTAATAGGGAAAGCAGATCACATGTAAATGTGGACAGTCTTCTAACTGTAATCTTTCCAAGCTTAGCCTGAGTTGCGAAGCAGGAAAGAATTTGCTCTGCTTGTTCTGAAGATAAAACTGGAGTTCAGTCTCCAGTGTAACACTTCTCTCCAGTTTTAAATGCATTAGGAATTACAGCGTTAGTAAGAATAATGGTAAACACGAGGGGAGGATTCATTCCAGAATCAAGCTGCACTTGGTAGTTTACAAGAACCAGCTTTACACAGGGGCTTAAGGATACTTGGCAAATTGTAACTTCTTTTTCTAGAATGAGAAGAACACAGTCCTACACATATCCTAACCTGTGCCACTTCCTAGGAAGGAATAAAGGATGACCTGCTCTTCATCCTTTTGCTGTTGTTACTAAAATACGAGCTTTAGGCACGTGGGAGAGCAGGGCAGGAGGAAGAGAAGCCAAACAAATCCACTGTACCTCACACAGGATTTTTTGAAATTGCAGTAAGTAGTCAAAATGCACAAAACCAAACAAAAGATAAAGGCAAAAGTCAAAAATTAAAGACAAACAAAGGACAGAGAGGAATTATTGCTGGGAGGAAAGGAACTATGAGTGCAAATCAGAAATTTCTCAGCTCACCTCAGGGGGGGAGGAGGGGACAGAAGGAGCGCCTCTCTCTCTCTCGCTCCCTTTTGTCCCTGTCTTGCACTCTGCCTCTTACCCTGGCCCCTCCACCTCCCAACCCCCACTTCTCTTTCCCAAAGTGGAGTGTACCACTCTGAATGGATTAGGGCTCCTTACCTTGATGCAGACCTTTCATTCCTTTGCACAGCCACTGGGGAGAGGAAAATCTTGAATCCATGTTTGCTAGCCTCTCTCCCTTTTCTGCGCACACACATACACGCTCACACTCACCCCCTCACACACACATCTTTGATTATTTGCTTTCTCTCAGCCACATAATGGGACAGCACCGCCTGCTCTATCACTGGGTGGCAGCTGCCAGGAGGCTGGAGGGGAACAAGTGGACATCTCTCGGTGCCTCCATCTCTCGGCACACGGCTATGGCTAACCTGTTGCCTGCCGCAAGCCTTTGCCTGCCAGCAGTCGACAGCACCAGCAGCAAGCAGTCCTGCCTCAAAAGCCCAGGACTAGAGGAGACTGGAAGGTCTTCCTACCGCAGCGGTACCTCTCTCTCTGCACAGACCTTGCATGCTCCAAACAGCTGCTAATAATCATGAACTACCTTTAATGGAGGGAGAAAGGTGTCAACAGCCCAGCTTTCTAGCTTGATGGAAAAGTCCTGATCTAGCCAGATAACGAAGCTCTTTAAAAAGAGAGAGGAATGTTATGTCATGTTTATCTACACCCTGTACTCCTTTACCACTCCCTGGATGCTATTTATCAGCACACTCCTATGGCTAGCAAGAAAGCAGCGGTAGCTGTGGGTGTGCTGGCACTCCAGACCAACTCAGTGAAGCGGGATATGTTCGGAAGCAGCCAAATGGCAGGGAGGAAGGCAAGGAGGGAGGATGAGTTGGAAGCTGCCGAAGCCCCAGATGAGGCCATGAAACCCTGGAAGGGAGCAGTAGGCAGGCACCGGTGTTGAAGATGACTCAGAGTGAAAAAGCAAGGAAAGGGGTGGGTGGGTGGTGGGAGAGAGGTGTTATGACTAAAAGCCGAAATTTACTGCCTGTGAATCCTAAATCTGAATAGGAAGACAGAAGAGGCTGAGGTCTTTTTTGTGGGACACATTGGTGGTGGTGGGAAATATATGCCACTTAATCCAGGAGTGCCTGTTTCTTCTTTCAGCCTGCAACCAGCCTGCCTGGTGAAGTGAGCCTGCTGCAGCTTCTCCTAAAGCCTCCTGCTCCTGCCTGTGCCTGGCTGCTGCACCGGCTCAGAGGCGGCAGATCCTGCCGCTGCCCGGGCAGAGCCCCCTCTTTCCCCCGACTCCCGGCTGCCCTGCCGCTCTCATCCTGCTGTAATCCCTACCCTCGCCGTCCAGCTCTGACCCAGACCCTTGCAGCTTGTTCCCCTGCCCTCTCTCCCCGGCAGAGCCCTCTCCGCTCCACCCCCCCCCACCCCCCCCCCAGTTCCCCTCCCCCTTGCTTAGGGAGGGCTTGCCCGACCTCTTCGGGAGCCGGCTGGGCAAGGGGCGGCTGGCGAGCTGTGCCGGGGGAGGCAGCCCCGTCCGGCGCTTACAAAGGCCTGGGCACTGCCGCACCATCACCGGGAAGGCCGGATCCTGCCCCCTGGAAGCCGGGGCAGGGGCAAAGGCAGAGCAGCCCCCTCCTCTCACACCTCTCTCTTAGACGGCGTGTGCGGCCAGAACACCGGCAAAGAAGTTCCTGCAATTGTTCCCGACCCGGCGTGGGCGGGCGGGGGGAGAGGAGGGTTGCCGCCATCCCCCCCTGCACCGCGGCCAAGGATACTCCGGCCCCCCCGCGCTCCTGCTGCCTCCCCGGGCCGGCTCCCACCGTCTCCGCCACAAACGCGCTCCCTTCCCCCCCCCCGCCGCCCCCCGCCCCAAGCGCACTCCGCGGACCGAAGCGCCGGGGGCCCCTCGGGGCCGCCCCCGGGCCGGCAGGAGGCACCGGCTGCCTCCCCCCGTTCCCAGCGGGACCGGCCCCTCTCCGCGAAGTCTCCCCAAACTGCGCCGCGGTACGCCCCCGTAAAGACCCCCACCCGCCGCTGGCTCCCTCCGCAGCTTCCCGGGGCATTTCCCCAAACCTCCCGTTTCCATCCTCAAGAAGGCGGCAGAGCCCGCCGGGCAGGGCACGGCAGGGACAGACACGTCGGGGCCGCCCGCGGCCCTACCTGCGAGCCACAGCAGGACGATCCAGCCCAGGACGTGCCCATCCATCTTCCCGCTGACCCCGGCGGCGCGGGCGGGCGGGCGGCAGGCGCGGGGCGGGGGCACCGCAGGGCGGGCGCGACCATGCCGCGGGGCGGCGGGAGAGGCCGGGGGGCGGTGGGAGAGGCCGGGGGGCGGCCCCGCCCGGCGCGCCCGCAGCCCCGCTCCGGCAGCCGCCTCCCCGTAGAGCCGGCCGGGCTGGCGGCGGCGGCCCGAGCCGTGCGCTCCGCTCCTCCCCTGCCGCCGGCTGCCGGCTCCCGCGGCGGCTGGGGAGGGGGGGCGCCTCGCCAGGCCGCCCCCGCGGCTGTCCGGGCGCGGCGGCAGGCGGGGACAGCGCGGCGGCGGGGCGCGGGCGGGGGCCGGCCGGCGGTGGGAGGCGAGCGGAGGACGGCGGCGCGGGGACACCGGCACGCACGCACGCCGCTTCCCGAAGCCGCTTCCCTCCCTCCGGCAAAGGCGCGTTTCGGTTGCCAGGTGCCGCCGGGGGTCACCGGGGCTCTTGTCCTAGCAGCGGGCACCAGGGCACGTTTCCCTGCAACTAGTTCAGCCGCCGGGCCCGGAGCGGACACACAGACCCTGCGGGGCCGCGGCCCCGTCCCGGCTGACAACTTTGCTCAAGCGCTGAACATGTCCACTCCCGTCATCAATCCTCCCCAAATTAACCTTGGGAAACGAATGTAGACAGTTCCAATTCTGAATTTCCCCGGGGTTTCCACTTCCAGCATTGGGCACTGCGACTAATTACTGTAGTTTTAGATGAAGAGGGGATATAATTTTAGATGAGGAGGAGGCGTTCTGGCTGTTAGCAATGGACAGCTGAGTTGTGGGGTGTTAAAGTTTTCATGCCAAGATGATATTGGAAGGGGATAGAAGTTTTTTGGGAGGAAGAGGACAGGCAACTAGAAATCCAGCTAAAGAAAATAACTTTTTTTAAAAGATGGATCTTGCTCTGAAATTAAACAGCCCTGGCCACCGTGGACCCATGTGTATACATATGTACTGTACCAAAAAGTTCTAAACTTTGTGCACAAGTGAAATAAGTCAGTGGAATCATTCATAGGCCTAGAGCTGGCTAAACAGTGGCATGGTTTCTGGGGTAGCTCAGCACCAAAGAGAATCACCTTTCCAGCATGGCACTCACCCTTCACAGCATCCAGCACAGCTTCCTTTGCATGCTGCTCATCTTCAGGCACTTTTCTTTCAGGGGCTTTGCTGGTGTTCATAAGTGAAGTCTGGATTTTGCAGACATCAGTGATTCACATGAGAGATGGGAGTAGTCTTCAACTTCTTTTCATCTGGAATTTCCCAAAGAATATAGATCATTTCGATTTTCTAATGCAAAGTTGGGCCCAGAAGGGAGTTGTGCTAGGTATGTCCTGCTACTAATGGCAGGTGCACCAGGATGAATGCCTGCACTAAAACTGTACCAGCCATTTGCATTCCAGCAGGTGTTTTCCAATTGCCTGTAGATTCCTCATAGTTTTGCCTTTCAGACTGGACTTCTCTACGGGCAAGATAAGCTTTTTTCACAAGCGTGAATAAAACCAGATCGATAATACCTGAGTGAAAAAGCTAAACAGGATGTTTGCTATAAAAGATGCGTGGAAACATTTTAGTTGTTTTTCAACAGTCATAGTCCCTCTTAATAAAGTGGAATTAGAGAGACAATCCCTAGGCAGCCAGTCTGGTTTTAAGTGTTTTATTCAGAGCTATTCAGTGTTATTTAAAAATACTTTTCACAAAGAAGTTTATTTTTATTCAACATTGCTTTAAAAAGAAAATACACACCCACCCCAATCAGTGTCCTGATGTTCCTCTGACCTGATACACTATGAATTTAACTGTTTCGCTGTACTAGCTAAAAGCCACTATTAAGATCTAAGATGCTGTTATGCTAAATATCGTACATACACAACAGCACACGGTGCTGTTCTCCTTCAGCACACAGTGATCTGACACCCCACTGCTTTTGTGCATATTTGCAGCTGGAACGCAAAGCAGAAACTCTCCTTAGGGCCACAACTTCAGGCTCCAGAAATACATGTAGTTCCAGAAGACTCAGATGGAGTTACAATACTTCACATCTGCTGAGGGCCTGCCTCACCACTGTTACCTTTCCATAGGTTATAATTCCTGAAGATTTGTATGGGCTGAGTTAAGACTCCTAAAAGGTAAACACGAAGCTATTTTTCGTCTCCCTCCCTTAACCATTTTTCCTGCTAACCCTCAACATTTCAAGTGAAATCCTGGTGCCTTGCCTCTATAACTTAATTGGCCAGGAGTCTGATCCAGAGTTCCTGAGACAATGTTGATATTATCTCATATGTTTAACATTGGGAGCAGTACAATCCGTTATGCGTCACTATTGTTAGCTACTCCTAGCTTTTTGCTTTTTTTTTTAATCTACTCCAGGTTTTGCAAATAAATTTGGCATACATGGTTTTGCTAAACTTTTGACTCACAACAAAGGAAGGAAAGATTTTCAATACAAGGAAGCACCATTGTTTTGCATGTAACGTTGGATTTATAGCTGCTTTGAAATTTTCATATACTCAGACTCACTGTACGGTTCCTTCCCACTTAACGTGAGCTATCATTTGTATATATGCACATATGATGGATGTCTGAGCCCTGAATAGATGTTCCACAACTCTGTAGACCTTTGATCTGAGTATTGCAACATCAGAGCTGGCTTAATAGTTAATGTTGGGATGTTGTCTTTCCTTTTAGCCAGTTTTTCAAAACAGAAAGCTGCATGACTGCAGTTAGCCCAATCTCACCTTCAAAGCTGGGTAAATTCCTTTGCAATTAGCTAGATCGCTTCAAGCCACAGCCCAGCAGGGATTCTCTGTCCCCTGGGAAACAGCATACTGGTAGCCTTCGACCTTCATCTCCCTCGGTCACTTGACAACCTTGATATGGGATGACCAAATTCCTCATGCCCCTTCTGCATAATTTAGCCCCGGAAGGAATCGGAAGAATACCACGCTACAACACTGTTTGATATAAGTGATACCGTGATTCCATCTGGAGCAGTTCTCCTCCAAGCGATGGGATCATGAACAAATTGGGGTGAACAATACAGAAACAAACAAACTTACTTTTCACTCATGCTGTAGCAGCTGCTGGCTCTTTTCTTGCCAACTGCTTTATTCCTCCCTCCCTCCTTTCATCTGCCAGTACCAGTCTTTTGTGGTCATTTCCTTTGTTGATAAGCAGAGTCAGCTTGTTAAGTTACCAGCAACGGCAATGATTTACACCAGCACCTCCCTCAGAATGACCCATCTCAGCAACATCCCTGAAAACTGGCTATGCTGCATGAAAATACTTCTCTTCATGTGTACTTTTGCACATCCATTAAGCCCCTTGGATTTCCCTTGTAGAAATTTCCATAGAAACAGTGATTTCAACAGCTTTCTGGGATGTCATACTAGATTCAGCCATTAGACACTGTTCTCTTGATTTAGTATTGAGACCAGCATGTTACAGAAGCTATTAGATGACATATCATAAAATCGTAGTGTTTAGTGAGCCTCTTCAGAATAGCTACTAACTAAAACTTTTCCTCGTTTGCTTTGTTACACTGGAATCTCTTATTAATTGCTGATAGCTTCACAGCAAGACACTGCTGAAATATATGCACTCTGTATATGTTGTTTTTTTCTGAGCTGCCTGGGCTACATCTGACAGCACAATAATACAGAGCTTTTATTTCCCATTAACGTCAAGAGTGAGTGATATGGATATATAAACTGCTTTTGTTCTTAACCGTGATGTTTGTACCAACAAATGTTCAGAATATTTAATGGAGAAATTTTACTTTCTCATTCCAATGAACCTTGAGTTCTGTAATATGAATTCAGCATCCCCAAACCCCCAAGAGAACAGCATTTTTCTATAGTGCTCACTCCTCTGTATAAATTTCCTGTGCTGCTCCTGATTCTGTTTCAGACATCAAAAATCATAGTGTACCCTTGCTACACTTTCAGAGGGAAACAAATTTTCATGTAAGTAAAAATGCGTATCAGCAATAAGTCTGTGAAGTTACTATATAGGCACTCAGTTGTAAATGAATCATCCCAGCTCACAATCTTTTGTGTGTCATTGTGCAAAAATACACTGAATAGGAATAAGACAAACTCTGATTGCATATCTACAGATAACGAGCTGATAAACCCTCTATGGTTTTGGCTGCAGAGAAACTGTGGGCAGCACAAATACCTTCAGGGAGCTGGAGTTCACAAACTGGACTTTTGTGATTGTCTAATACAAGTTTCTTAATAAAAGGCCATATCACTTCACCACACTTCATCCTGTTTTAAACTACAGCATATTTGTTAGAAAAAGAATCACAAAACACTTCGGGTCGGAAGGGACCTCACACTGCCCCTAATTTCATCTAACTTCACTTTCTAGTACTGCCAAGCTAGATGGAAGGGCTGCCTTAAGGCATTTCTGAACAGAGGTAACAGACAGACGATGATCACAGCACCCTTAACATTCTCTCTGGAAGTTCAACAGACTGTTATTTTGCTATATTCTTGAGCTAACACCAGATCTGGAGAGAGCATCCCAGGCACAGTTGCTAAAAGCATGAAAGCAGAAGTACTACAGCATCATCACTCCTGCTTAATATTTTTGTTTATCCTTCCAGGGATCATGCTGTTAGTCCTTTTGATATTGCATCACATGGGGAGCTCCTCTTGGTGGAGATCCCACCACATTACTAACTATTCCCTCAATCTTTGTATCATTCGCAAGTATCTGTGATGACTGTGTTTCCTTCAAAGGTACCAACAAATATTTAGTAGTATGCAGCCAAAAAATTACCTAAGAAAGAACAAGGTTACTGAAAATGTGCAGTTACAATTCCTCATTTTAAATTACATTTTGAGACATCCTAAGCTAATGTTTTAACTGGGGTCTGGATGGTCTCTGTACCGTTGCATTTCTTTGATTTAGTGTTGTGTGGTCAAGTCACGTGCCTCACGTGTCTGAATGCATTACCTTTAGTAACCACACTTATTATCTTTTTGATGCAATTACAAACCAATGTGACAGGACCTATTCTCTGCAAACCCATGTTGATTGGCATTAATTATATTACTTTTCTTTAATACATTATTGAAGCAACTCCTGTATCAGTGATTCTATTCTTTCGCCTGGGATCCCTGTCAGTCTGACAAGTCTATAATTACCCAGGTCATCCTACTTAAGGCCAGATCCAAAACAAGACTTTGGAAAATTTTTGGTACCTAACATGTAGAAGAACAGCAATGTAAAAAACCCTCATTCAGCAACAACGTGAGACTGAAAATACACTGTCTGAAAATCAACTGTCAAAGCTGACTACATGCTTACAGTTTTGCTTCTCTGCATGCCCAGATAGTCCCAAGCACACAGATGTCTAACAAGTACCTAAGTTAAGGCTTACATACATCCAGGTTGTCCCAGCCAAATCCCTGTTTTCCACCTGAAAACCAAGCCTTATCAGATAGTAAAGATTTTCTAGTATTTGTCGAGGATACTGGAACAATGTGATGGTTTCATTGGAGCCACAGCATTAAAGATATTTGAAATTTATTGAATAGAGGGGATTCAGCTGTACCATACACAGGTAGCTGGTTGCCACTTACCTTTTAACAGGTTTAGTGGTTCTGGGACGTGCTGGTCAGCAGGGTTACACACTTGCCCAGCATGTCCCATCCATCCCACAACCCCATGACCTGCTGTACTGCAGCTCCCAGCACAAACACAACTGTTTCTGAAGAGCAAACAGAAGCACAGCAGCTGTCACTCAAGTTCCCCCAGAAACTTGGAAGAAACATGCTGATACCACCTGTGAGGCCTGATCCAGGACATTCACAATAAATCTAACACTCAGCAAAGCCTTGCAAAGATAGGCAAGGGAACAGGCAGGGGGATGTGGCTCACCTTTTATAAAAAGGCCTCCTGACTCCTAGGTGTTCAAAGTTTCAGCCTTAATCACACAGCTGAGAGGTAAGGCACTCCCTGCTCCTTTTGCAGTCGTGGCACTGTTCAGAAAGAAACCCAAGATTCATTAGGTGAAAAGGAGTGCAACCAAGAGAAAGCTGATGGCTATAGCTTAGTGGTTAAGTCATTCACCTAAGGAAGGGGAAGCCTGCAGGTTCTGATTCCTGAAATGGGTATGCGTTACATATGAAACAATAATAATTACTGGACTGGAAAGGCAAAGTTCCCACTTTGTATCACACTCCAGGGAAACCGTAGGTTTAAACCCTCTATAACCAGGCTGAGAAAGACATCAGCTGTGCAATTATGTGATAAAAGCCTGGTTACTCACCCTCAAAGGGGTGCAGAGAGACAATGGCATGGAGGTAGCCTAGATAATACCCTGCCCTGGCTCCTCCAACCTATCACAAGAGCCATTAGCCCACCAAAAGCCCATCTCCACAAGTCCAGAGGAGCACAGGGACACAATGACATACGGGAACCCAAACTAAGGACTCAGAGGAAGGGAAAACCTGTCCAGGCCCCTCCAAGGGCTGTCCCAGGAAAGCCTTAGCCCCAGCGTGCAGGTATGAAGCCCATCAAGATGAGTCAATACCACAGCAACTTTAGGACTGAGAGGGGCTGCAGCCTACAGATACAGGACATGTTACAGGACGTAAGGGAAGAGCATTTTGGGATTGCATAGGACTTCTTATGGGATGGTTAGGGTGGGAATCAAAGGCAAAGAAAGACAGAGATCTAGGTGATTTGGGAAGGAGCAAGTGTGGGAAAATAGAGGTATAAGGGGATAGAAAGGTCAAGTTGTATATGAACAGTTTGCTTGGTGATGTGCTTATCTGCCATGCCCTGCACCTGCTCAGCACAGCCTGTTCTTATCTTACTAAATTCATTTATAACTCTTCTTCTCAGTGAAGGACTCTCTACTTCAGGTGTATGTGTGTGTATGGGGATCTAAGCACCAGCCTCTAGTCAAGCCATGAGTTGGAGAGCCCATGTGCCTGGGTGACACTGACTGGAGAGACAGGAATGAGTCGACTTCAGTGCTAGCAACTGGAATGGGACTGCAGGTCACAGAGGGCTCCATGTATCCATGGGGCCAGCAACTGGAGTGAGAAGCTGGACTGGGACCACAGGCACCATGTCCCTGGGTGCCAGTGGTTGGAGAGACCCAAGTGAGTGACAAGAAGTGGTGTCCACTAGAGTGGACCAGGGGTCAGAAGCCCTTACATCAGTGGTGCCAGGGGGGAGTGCACATACAAGTGTGTTAGCATTAGTAATGATCAAGCTGGAGTAGCTGGTGAGAAGGTGATGTGCCCTGAAAGCCAGGGAGGGGGGTGCAGATGGTGCATCTCTAATGGAAAACCCACAAGAGGAGCTGGCACATTAGACTGGGAATACACAATCGACCTCCCTTCAGTTGGACCTGGGAGTGTGGATCTGCATCAGCCTCATGTCTCTTGGGCTGATGGATCTGGCCTGACTCCTCTAACGTAAACACTAAATATTTCACTTTGGGGGAAAGTGCTGTAGCCTTAGACCAGCAGATTAGCGGGTAGCAGCAGATGCAGTCGCTGCCATATTTTTAGAATAACTTTGCTCATTCTTTCTGACAAACAACTGTAAGACATACCTTGGAAAGATTATAGCCATGAGTCCTGAATGAAAATACGTTACTGGCAGAATAGTTCCAGACAGTTTTTCTCTCTACATAGTACTAGGGTGCATAGACCCTATTTTGAGATATCTGACAAACTCCATCCACAGGCCCCTAAATCTGGAGCTGGGTTTCCAAGGCCAGGTACCTAGGAGTTAAGTGTTGGCATATCGAGTCATTTAATTGAACTAAGTGCTTTAAAAAAAAAAAAAAAAGTGATACATAAATACTGGCACAACACTTGCTTTTATCTGCTGGAATGGCCCCAGTGCTACAAAAGTTATTTACAAATCAGTATAAATGGTCCAAAGAACTCCTTTGCCAACTAAGTTAAACAATGGACAATCAAAGAGTTAAAACACAAGTTCCTTCAGAGATGCTGGGCTCTCCTCAGAGCCCTGGGGAAGAATACTGATGATGTGATGTGATGCTCTGAAGATGATCTGTTCCCTGTTGTTTCTCTGCCCCCCACCCAACATAGGAAAATCTTTTCTCTCTCCCCTGCTTACGAATTTTGTTTTCCAACCACACCTCTAGCCCTAGGAGAGCTATTAGTGGAGCCTTGTGTTTTTCAAACAGTTGAAGCACACATTATCTGAATTTCTTTAAAAGGAAGGGCTGCTAAAGGGTAGGTCCCAAAGCTGCACAGGAGAGAAAAGAACATGATGTGAAGTAAAACAACAGTGAACAGACACACTCCTAGCAACAGCTCTTACAGTAATAGAACAGTAAATACTCGCCTTTCTGCCTAAAAAACTAGGCTCTGTGCAGAAGTTTGTATTTACAAGATACAAGTTATTTGTTGCAGTCCCTCCTCAGAGATTAATTTATCAGGAACTAGACTGGAATATGAATGATTTTCCACAACAGTGAAAGTGACTTTAAAAATGCCCAGCTGTTCTCATTGAGTTTACATCACTATTTTATACATTTTTAACACTGTGATTGACTCCTTCTGTATGTTTAACAGCAAATTTAATAAGTGGTTCACAAACATAAAATGAGCTGTTTCACTGGATTTGATCAAGACAGAACAGCCTTCAGAAGACTAAACTGAGCTAGGGTTTAACCCTCAGAGAAACCAGCCACCAGTGAGATGCAAGAGCAGTCTGATCTGACCTTACCTGCCAGCAGTTCCAGCAGTGACAAACATAATCAGCTAGGCCAAAGATTTAAGCCTAAACAACAGTACCTCCTTTAGAGCTAAAGACGCTATCTAGAAGATGAAAAAAGCAGCTAGACTGAGGGGAAGAGGCAGAGTTTTCCAGTGATGTAGAAATACATGGCGGTGTTTTATTGCCATTTTTATCCTCATGTCTCATAGGTTTACAGTAAATTCTAGAGGACTCTGGGATAGACGATTGGAAAGAATTTTCCAAGTCAGGGCTACATGATTTGTTTCTATCGAGATTGTCTAGGTAACTCCATTGAAGATGGCTGCGTGAGAAGCAGCATGCTAGCTCTTGTTCTGCTGTACTACACAGAACTGCAACCACATGCAGGAGATCCCCCAAAAGACGAGGGGAACTGTGAGGAATGTGGGAGACATCACACGACTGGGACAAGCAAAACCTGGTCAGGATTTAATTAGGGCCTATGGCAACATTGCCAGTTCAGTAACCCTGTCTCGTGTCAAATGTAGGGTCCTCTGTTCCAGGCAACCAGATTTCACACTCCCTTCTCTAAACTGATTAAACTTTGTTTTAAAGGCAGTTGTGGTTATTGCCCTGCTAATTTCCTTTTATTTATTTTTTTTTTTTACTATGGCCAGTGAAGATCATTTGGTTTTTGAGAGAGATGAATGGAAAGCTTAAGGGAGGAAACAACTCATGTTGCTCATCAAGGTGATGCAGATGAGACTATTTCCAGCCTTTATCTTATCTGAACTGCTGCTCAGGATGCAAACTTTCAGTGAAGGAAGTGTCAGTTATGTCAATGAGATAGATGAAAGGGGAAAAAAAACCAACCCAAACTCAGAGTTTTGTATAACATGGGCTCCCAGTGTTTTTAGTAAGCAAGCCTGTCTTTCCAAGCACATGCATGCTCTTTTACCTCCTCTTTTCTACGACATATCTCAAAACCAGACCCAGGCCTATTAACTTAAGTCAGTCCTCACTTCCTCCCCCACTCCTTCCTGTATCTACTGGGCCCCTACCCCCTTATCTGTCAGCTCCTGTTCTCACCCAGGTCCTGAGAGCGCTTTGAGTCCTACCAGAAGCTCGGAGTAGGCCCATCACCACGTGCCTTGTCTCACAGCTCCAGCCATCAGCGAGCAGCGGGGGCCAGGCCATTCCAGGAGAGCAAGGCCGGAGCCAAGGGGTCATGCAGGCAGCAGGGCCCCTCCGGCCTAGATGGAGTAGCTGTAAGCGATGATCTAAGTGTCTTCAGAAATCCTACATATATGGCACCTGTACATGTACTTCAGATATGGAATTCCAGCTGATCGCTGCTTCTATTCTTCTTGTTTGTTTATACATATGAACATATCTATTTGCATAAACGTAGGGACTCTTTGTAAGTATTTTACTAAATTGCATACATAACCTAATTCAGATTGAGAGGATATAGACCTCTCAAAAAGCATGATCCTTTTATTCTGAAAAATCTGTATATTACCAACTCGTGAGGGTGGCCAGCATGCATTTTGAAAAGCCTGCAAGAGCTTGCTTCAAGCCGCTGCTCCCATTACAGATTTCTTATCCCCCAGCACCCAAACAACTTGAAAAAATAAAAGAAACAAACCAAAGATGCGCCAAACAACAACCAACCCTGCCACGCTCTCCACGAGGTGGTAACACCCGGGGTGCCGGCGGGGCGCGAACCGCCCACCCGCGGTGCCGCCAGCGCCTCAGGCCGGGCAGCCATTAGGGCCGAGGGCGGTGCTCCCCGGCCCGCCAAAACGCGGCCCCGCCCCGCCCCGCCCCTGAGTGCAGCCCCCGCGCCCTGTCGGCCTGGCGAGGGGAGGCCGCGGCCATGGCGGGCCGCAGAGGCTCGCTCAGCCCCTACTGCCTCTTCGTCCGCGACCAGCTGCCCGAGCTGCAGCGGCGCGGCCTGCCCGTCAGCCGCGTGGTTGATGCCATCCCCTACTGCTCCCAGGCGTGGGCGGTGAGGGGAAGGGCCCTCTCGGCTCCCGCAGCCCCTCCGGCCTCCTGCGGGGGGGCGGAACGGCCTCGGGTTAACGCAGCTTAATGGTGGGGAGGGCAGCGGGGAGGCCCGCGGCCCGGGCCTGCACCTGCTCCAGCCGTGGCGTGCTGGGGCTGTGGGTTACGTAGCGGCTCAGCTGCTCGCTGGTGGGGAGCCAGCACCCACCTGGTGGATCTATGTGGTGCCCCTGTGTAGTTTGTGTGGGGGAAAAAATGTCGGCTTGGCCTTTTTCAGAGGGTAAGGTAGCCGGTGGCTCAGCAGGCCTGGGTTGAGTGGTTCAGATGGGTACCCTGAGTGGTCATAGCTGGCTCTAGATAAGAAGGGCAAGTTACATGGGCCTCCCCTCAGCTGTGGGGGTTAGCTCTGGCTTGTGTGTAATGGGCAGTGGTCTCCCTGGTTGGCAAGAGTAGTTTCAGAAGACCTTGTTTGTGGTGGAGCGGTGCTAGTTTGTCTTTGCCTGAAGATGCTCAAGAGCATGTGTTCGCTAGGTGTTTTCAATCAAAGCTTCTGCCTTTGTTAGGGGGAAAGGTACTGAAAGTGTTCGAGTATGTTAGTTGCAGTTCTTGCCAAGTATTGATAACATCCTTTGGAAATGCACTCTTTAAGAGGTTGTTGGTTTGTGGGACTACTAGAAGGAAGCAGTAACCCCCCTTTTAACAATTTGCTTTCCTTCAAGTTATTGACTAAGGAAGAAAAGGGGGTGTATACAGAGAAGGTTCGTAAGTGGAATGAAAGGAAACGCTCTCAGAAGGCAGTAGAAGAGGTAAGTGCTGGTAAAGGAACACCCTTCTATGTAGCTACATAAGAGGGGGCGTAAGGGATGTTGGGGTTTGGTCAGTTATGATAGTGCGTTCTCCATAGTGTCCAACCTCTGGAGGTAACGGCTGCTGTCGTAGCCCATACCGTTACAAAGGCTATGCAGAAAATTGTTTTGGTTTGAACCGAGGGTGAGAATACTCTATACCATTTTAAAGCAGCGCAGGTTGCTCCTGCAGGCACTTTCACCATGTAAAATACAGTTTTCTAACAACTTAAGTTTCTGTTTAACAATACTTTACAGTGACTGACTTAACAATGGTTATTTCATTTCTAATACTGTAAATTGGTATTTCTGGTCATAGGTCCATGTTGCTTTTGCTTCGTGGATGTTCTTAATTTAGATGGCTCTTGTCTGATGGCCTGGAAACACATCTTACACACAGCTGACTTGACATTTGAGTGGCTGTGTGAGGAACCAGGTCAATGAAATGTTGCAACCTAGGCAAAAAAAGAATAATTATACCTTGCCATTATTTTTAGGTTCCTTTGATTATGGAGAGAATAGTAATGCTGTGGTAGAGGACAAAATCCCACAACACAGAAGTGTAAGCAGTTAGGTTAAACTGAATGTGGTGTGGTCAGAAATAGTGCTAAACAGATCCCTTCTACTGTTTACTGTCTTGAAAAGGTGTATGTATGTCCTTTTTGCTTTTGGGTTGTTGTTTTTTTTTCCCCTTCTGTCTGTGTCTCTGTCTCCCAGCAGTTCCTTGAAGCATAGTTTGCTTTGGAATTTGAATTATGTGAAGTGTCAGAAAGCTTATTTTATTCCAGTCTTGGATGGCAGTGTTAAAATTGGTGTGTCAAAGCAAAGAGCCTGATTGAGTAAATGGATAATACTTCATTTACTACTTTATCCCGTATTACTAGATATTGACTGTGATCTACAGATTACTGGTGGGAGTAAATATTTAGGACTTCAAAACACATGATGCTAGAGCGAATGACAGGATGATCATAGTTTGGAGTAACTAGTAAATCTAGATTAGTTAATTTAGTTAATCTAGACTAGTAGGGAGATGTTAGGCAATTTTTTCTGATTCTGGGAGCCTGCCTGTATGGGAAAGAGCTGTGTAAAATGTGATCGTCGTTGTGTTATTTAGCAGGCTAGGGGTATGTAATTAATGAAGCTCCATTTTCATGTGTAATGGAGAGCTACATGAAATGGCAATTAAGTCATAAATGGAGGCTTCTGTATTTCCTTCCACAAGTGGTAGCATTTTAGAAAGCTGTAATCAGGGAAAGGAATAATTGCTTTACCAAAATAAAAAGCATCATCCTCATTGCCTGTCAGTGGAAATAAGGAAGTGTGTATGTATGAGATTATATGTGATCTCAGTTTATTAATCATAGCCCTGTACACAGACAACCACAGTTATTTTGTGTAGTGAAAGGTCTTGGTCGTATTTTGGAGGTGACCTAAGCTTACTTGGATGGGACTAATTCCTCATTTCATTTTAAATAGTTCAAACTGATAATCAATGAACTTTGGCTGTAGTAGTCACCTGGAATTAGTGTGCCTAGATGTGGATTGTTATTCCCAGTTTGGATCTTGAATGATTGAATTCTGTAAGCCTGCCAGATTTCTTTTCCTGTCCTCTTAAAAGCTAATTGTTCATGCATGGATTTGCAATGCTTAATGGCATACGCACCCCTCTTACTTGCTCTGTGCCAGAGCAATCTGATGACTTCCTTGAGGCTTTATCAGCTTTTTGTGAATTCAGCTCATAGTCAAAGGCAACTAATGTGTGCCAAACTTTATGAAAAAGTTTATGGAAAAAATTTTGAAACTCCAATTTGAAAAGTTCCTCACCTGTGACAAGTGGTTGAACCTAACAAATTATTTTTTTTTTCTTAAATTACATTTTGTAAATTTAGCTGCAGTTCTTTCCAGTTGTAGTGAGTTGATCAAGGTTCTAAGATATGTGTGTCTCTTTTTGTTAGAAGAGAAATCTCGCCTTCCTAGTCTGCAGGTACACAGGCACTTGTGTATGCACTGCAGACTTGTTCCACCTAACCATAACTGTTAGTGGGCGAGGAGTGAAGGACTTCACTGGGGGTAGTAGACTGTCTTGATTTTTTTTTTTTTTTTTAAACTTTCTCCTCTTTTTCCAGATGTGTAATCTGGCTCATCCGGTTCCTTCTTGTGTGACCACAGAGATGCCCAGTGTTACTTCTTTTCCAGATGCCTCCTCTATGTCTTGGGAGAATGATCAGGGTATAGTAATCTTAAAGCACTTGATCCTGGTAGATTAAAGCTTGCCTTTTATAGATACTCTTGATGGTAGCTGTACAAAGGCAGTTTACATTTTGCCAATAGCTTTGTCAACTGTTTGGAACTAGTGGTCTACCGCTGTAAAAAGGTCTTTTGTAGTATAGAGGGAAGTCATTGCAACTTTCCCACCCCCCTCCAAAATAATTCTGTCATCTGTTTTTTAGCTTGATGGGAGTATAGCCACTAATAGTTCTTTTCAATTCTTTCAAGAAATATTTCAAGGTTTAAGTAAAAGGTAATTCGTTAGCTCCTACGTTTATGACTTACAAGGCCTAATCCAAGTTCAGCATGAAAGAATACTTGTACCAATTTTAAAGGGTGAAGAGTTGTTAGACACTGAAGTTAAGAATTTGTGTGGTAGAGTTTTTAAATAAAATGATGATCTGGCTTCTGGGGGAATAAAGGAGGGGATACATTCTTTGTCAGTGCTTTTGTAACATCCTAGCTTACTTCCTTATTGAAAGAGCTCTTGAAAACTAAACCTTTCTTAGTTGTACCCCCTCTTCAAATGAATGTTTTAATTAGAATTGAATAATGAACACATCTCTCATATGTTCCCCAGTGAATATTAACCTGAAAAATGATAAATGGTAGTGCTTACAAGATAGTCAAGCAGCCAGTTCATATATAGCTCTATTTGCTGTGTTAAGTCTCAGCTCAAGCCTTTTACCCAGCAAGTCTTGAACTATTTTCATGTTGTTGTGGTTATGGAGGGACAAGAAAGAGTTGCTCTATGAGAAGTGTAATACCTGTTAGTGTCCTGCCTGCCAGAGGTCATGCTGCCCTGTTGCTGTGATGCAAATATGATGAGGTTGATCATGGTGGCTTGAGCTGACACAATTGATCTTTAAACTGAATGAGAGGGATAATGATAAAGGATAACTGAGATGCATTTTACGATGCTGCTCCTTAGTATTTCTCAGTAACTAAGTCCTGTATGGTTCCCTGTAGCTATATCCAGTTTTTCATAAGCAGAGCAGCTGAAACTCTGGTAGGAGGAAAGGTATCTTTCCTATGACCCTGCAGCTGGTAGAGCTTAAGACCCACGTAAGAGAGCATCAGCATTCAAGCTTAGGGCGGCTGATGTTAAATGCCATGAAGTCTGGCATGCAGCATGGTTTCTGTGTAAAAACAGTTATACATCTCTATTATTTACTAGAACAAGCAGGATTTTTTGATGAGGGGCAAAACTTGAGGATAAGGATAAAATAGCTACCTTTAAACTTCAGTGAGAACACTTTGACATTCGTGGAGGAAAGGATTAAGGTGTATTGTGAAATATTTTTCATAGTTGGATATGTTTTAAATTGGTAAACGATAAATTTATTTCTTAACACTTGCCTTGGGTATTCTTGCTGCCTTCTTGGGGAGCTCATTTAGCGGAGGAGAAGCAATCCTTTTAATTAGCAGACTTCTCGTCGTCTCTTACCCTAGAAGATTATTGCCAGCTCATTTAACTTGTGTAAATTACTGAACTGAGCTTGTGAGGCTGTTTTGCCGTTACTGATTTTTTTCTTCTCTTTTCTAACCTTATTTTCCTAAAGGCTAAGTAGTTCCTGTTGAATTCCAGGCCTCTTTAACATTCTTGTGGGTTTGGGGATTCATTTTTTTACAATTGTTTTTATTTTGGGTGTGTTTTGCCCTGATCTCTACACACAGTAGCAGCTGTGGAAGGCATACCAGAACTATAGATACGACTGAACTGTTGCATAAGCGTTAGTTACCTTGTCATCTCTGATGCAGAGAAAGAGCTTATGTTTTACTTGGTCATTACCCTACTTTAATCACTCGTATAATAAAGTGCACTAAAGCTTTCACTGGGTGAGGTGAGGCCAGGGGGACTTGCTGTAACGTCTGGTGGCTCTTCTGGAAGTGTGAGTTTTGTGGTTTGGTTTTTTGTTTTGCTTTCAGCTGTGGTCACAGACATCTTCTACTTCATGAACATTTACAGCCATGGCAAGCTGCCATCCCACTGTGAACAGCGCTTCCTTCCTTGTGAGATCGGGTGCGTCAGGTACTCCCTACAGGATGGTATAATGGCTGATTTCCACCACTTCATAGATCCAGGTGAGTTCCAAGGAGGGGAGACAAGTAGTAGTTCATCTTTTTTTGGGGTGAGAGGGAGGCTTTCTAGTGTCTACTTACTGCTGCCCAGATTAGATTTCTGGTATTAAGACAGGTTTATTTCTTTGACTGTATGTGGCTTGACTTCTTTAAATATTGGAGCAGTGCTGATTGTTTCTGAAGAGATGGGCTCGGGCATCAGAACTGCATGAAGCTTCAAAGAGGGGGAATAAATCTGGGAGGACCTTCAGATGTTTGTGCTTTATATTTTGTGCCAATAAATGTTCGTCTTGATTGGTCCTAAACACATCTATACAATATACTTTGTTTTTTAAAATACATATAACTGAAAATAACTTTTTAAGAAGTGGTTGTGGCACTTGTACAAGGCCACAAAGGAAAATAAAGCTGTTCCTATCTCTGCATGAAACTATGGTGTAGACTTAAAAATCTGTCATTGTGGATGTTGGATGATTGTTCTTTTTCTTCCGTCTCCCCTGCTCTTCTGCAGAAGTACCACCACGTGGTTTTCGGTACCACTGCCAGGCTGCTAGTGAGTATCAATGGAGAAAAATAATGGTATGCAGGTTGTACAGTTTTAGGTTCAGCTTATCTGATCTCTGTCCAAATGTTTTGTAAGTCTGCAGTTCCTTCTGTGAACTTGCCAAGTTTCAAGGACTAACAGACAGCTTGTCACAATCACCTTTTATGTTTCTTTTACCCACAAATGGCAGAGCACTTCACCCAAAATGGTTTTATCAATGGCAGAGTTATTTGTATTCTGTTTTCCTTCTTTAATTCAATAATAACTGCAGTATGTTCTTAAACAGGACATCTTTGTATAGCTTTAAATGCTTTCAGGCCCATCTGGGCAGAGTGTCCTTTCCTTGACAGTCCTTGTGTATGTCTTTAGCATGAAGTGCTAGTTCATAATAGGGTAACTGAAAGATACTAGTTTGTATTTAAAAGTGTTTTGTAGCTTTACATGTAACAACAAAGTTAAATTATTTATACGGTTGTTGTGTCTGGCTTGGCCTGCCTTGTTTCCCTTGTGACTCTTCAGTAGTGTTTATAGATTTCAGTTTGTTTCTATTAGGACACTTCCTCCCCTTGTGTACAGAGGGAACAAACTTGGCCCATGTTTTCCTATGTGAAATACTTAGATAATGGTCTTTTAAAAGGGGTAAGTGCGTGTGTTTGCTCACAGCCCGAACCTGCCAGTCTTCTGCTGAGGGAAGCAAGGTTTTGATAGCTTAATCACAGATGGTCCCTGTAGAGAAGAGGAAGTGTGTGTGTGTATATAAAAAAATACAAAGGAGGAGGGAATTCTGTCGTTTAAGGAAACAGGACTTCTCATGACTTTTTTTTTTTTTCTGCCTCCCTCCTTCATTAGGTGATGCCACTCATAAGATCCCTGTATCTGGATTTCATCTTTCACGTACTTGTTACACAGTTGTCTTACGGGAACTTCTTGAGTTTGCCCAGCCAGCCAGAGGTGTTTGGCCTCACTTTTACTGCAGGGTATGGTCAAGGTCAAAGATGCTCTAAATCAAAACGTCTGATTTCACTTCTGTTGGATATCTAAGGTGATACTTTACTTTAAAACCTAACCAGTGTGCAAATGAGTAGGAAAAGACACTTCCAAAGTTCCCCAGCTCTGTGCAGGAAGAAATGGCCCCTAAAAGCTAACCTTTTTGTAAAGCAGAGACCTAATTTTCTGCTTTCTTATTTTCATCCTGCATTTCTGGCTCTAGTCTACTGATGAACATTTAACTTTGTCTCTGACATTGTTTTGACTTAGGTTAAGGGCTTTTAAGATTGTCTTAGACTGATTGTGCTAAATAAGTCACACAATCCTGCTTTTTTAAGGGATGCTTTTACGACTCTTTCCCCATGAGAATACTGTCAATCTTAAATTTTGATCAAATTTCACTTGCCAGTGAGGAAAGCAAAACTTTAGGATGCAGAGGCTTTTAAGCTTCGTGACAAGTATATTGCATTTTGATTCCACTCAAGCCTAATGTTAATTACTAAAAAGGTGGGAAGTGTCGAGATCTTGAGCTCCATCCATAAATACAGGGCTCTGAAGAAGTATGTGTAAAACAAACAAACAAAAAAACCCCTCAGGAGTGCTTAATGGAGGTACCTGCAGTATGGGTTAACCCATCCCCAAACATTAGTCCAGGATTTCTCCTGGGGTTTGGTTGGAAAGCCTCTGTGGCATTTCGTTCCTCATCAAGATAACTTTCATGAAGGGTGTACGCTCAATCCCACAAACACTTGAGTTTTCTGTTGGAGGTGACTTTTTCAGATGTAGTCAGGAGTTGTGCACATGTGAGAATTATATACTGTACTTCAATGTGACAGAAACTTTCTTTCCCCTAGTCTAATGACAGATTCAGAATTAACTGGTGTCTCAATCGGATGGCTAGCCTCACAGGTGAGAAATGGATCATTTTTGGCCTCCTGCCCCACAGGAAATAAGGGTTATGTAAGCATGGACAGCCGTATTTCTCTGAAAATTTTTGGGTCTCAAAGGTTTCATAAAAGCTGGTACTGGTAGCTAGAACTACTTTGTGTGCTTCTCCCTCTTCTTTTCCTTCCCATCAGTGACAGTAAAACAGCAGGATGATTAGCTGACTGGCTAATGAGCCCATCTGTAGTATAACATACACTGTTTCTTGCTCAGTCAGTTAAAGGAGCACTAGAGGCTGTGAGATCACTGTGAAAGCGAAAATATTATAACACATGGGAAAACAAACAGCTTCTGAGGAGAGATGGTCCACAACTAGAATACCTAATTACTGAAGTGGGGAAAATTATGGGAAGATAGGATGACCCTCTTGGCTAAGAAGCCAGGTTTTATTAAACCACTTGTGGAATAAATTGATAAGATTTATGAGAGCTTTGATGCTCTGGTAAGAGGCTGGGCAGTGAACAGGGACTGACTGAGAAGTGAGTTGAGCAGAATATTCACTGACTTTTGTTCTCCTGACCTGGATTTTCTCTGAGCTATAGGCATTGAGAGCCGTCTGGAGCTTCTTACTGTAGAAGACTTGCTAACAAAACTGTACCAGAAGAAATACCAAAAGATGCCATCCAAGAATTGGGTGTATGGAGAACTGGACGTCTTTCTGTGGAATTTCTCCAGTAATACCAGGTATGTTGGATTCTTCTTTGTGGAAACGTGTGTTAGCCTGATGAGTCTTCGTGCCCTACATAGAGCTTGCATGTTGCTAGGCTAGGATGTTTTACAAGCCTTCTAATCAGAAATGCTTCTTGTCACGTCATGAATACAACTGGAAATGAAAAATACTTTCCCAAAAGAAGTGTAAAGGTAGATGGCTTTTTAACACTGAGTCTAAGGCCTAATTTAAAAGAGAGGGTAAAGATGGGAATTAAATATATTTATGGTATTTAACTGGAAATCATAGAAGTGAGAAGATTCAGACTTGTAGGAATGTAATTTGGATGGGACCTGGCTGTTGCTGTACATCAAATGCCTTATGCTGCTATTGTGATGAGTGACAAGGATGTTTCCCAGTGGTGTAAATCAAGTCCCCAAGTGTAAGCATTAAGCTAGATCCTGTCTTTTTTCTTCTGGAACGAATGTTCTTTATTATACATCTGGAAGCCCATTTGTGTTGTGAACAGTAAAGCTTTGCCATTAACTTAAAAATACACTTTAGCTTTTCCTCTGCTACTGTTTTAAGAAAGAACCAATAATTTGATCTTAAATTTTAGTAGATTAAAAAAAAAAAGATTATTCTTGGAAGTCTGTTTATAGTATGTGTGGAATTTAAGATCCGTTGGGATAATTGGTGTCACTTTATCATTTTATAGTCAGGTGTACTCGGTTTCCATGAGTATCCTCACACTAGAGGGAGACCTTAACAAGAATGGGAAAATGTACTTGAAACACACGTTTGGAAAGTGGGGATGCTTGTACTGAGAGCAACTGTTTTGCATGAATGGGAAACTTCAAATTGTTACCTTTAATTTCTGTTTTTCTCTTAGGATTTTCTTTTCTCCCTTCCCTACTTCAGCATGAAGCAGGTTGCCTGTTAAGTATGCCTTTTAACTCTGCATAAACCACTTAAAACTTAGTTATTGAATACTGATCCTCTGCAATTTTAAAGATACTGTATGGTCACTGAGACAAAAAGAGAACATCTTTAATATTTGTTCCTGTTCCTTCTGACCAGACCAATTATTAATGTTGATTAACAATGTAAAAGCTTCTGAAATAAGGCTGAGCTTCATTTCATGTAGATGCAAGTGGCATGAAGAGAATGATATACTCTGGTGTGCTTTGGCATCCTGTAAGAAAATTGCGTGAGTATTGCTAAGGAGTTATCTCCAGTATGATGACTTTTTTTGTTATAGATGCGCATTTCTGACTGCCTGGAGCGCTGTAGCTCTAGATCTTGAGTTTTATTTATTCCCTCCCCGTGCCCCCCCCCCCCCCCCCCCCCCCCCCCAAGATTTGTTGTAATTGTACTTTTCATTGCTGTTTATGTGGCTTAGCGCTATGCTGTAAGTTTTAGCACTTAGATGTAGTGTAATTTCTGTGGTATTGTATAGCTACCTTGGGTAACTTGTCTTCTCATGGGAGAAACCTGTGACCAAGGTTTCGTTTCCAGTGACCTGGTGATTCAACTATTAGAAGCTAATGAATTCTCCAGTTTGCTTACTCTTTTTGACAACAATAAAAATACAAAAGCAAATACAAACAATCATTCTTTAAGTGCTTACATTTTATGAGCAATTGTTCACTTTTCTCAGTCCTTAAGGAAGTAACTGTGCTAAGCATCCTTAGGCACAGGGGAGGAAAAGCCAGTTCACATCTTACACTGTCATGTTGGCCAGTCAGAGAGTTGTACCGAAGTTGCCGTTCTGTGTTTCTCGAGATGTTTCTTCCTGAGTTCTTTTCTTCTCTGGTCTGGTATCTTTAAAAGCTTCTATTTATATGCCAGTTAGGGACCTTCCAGAATTTTCTTTCCTTCTTTAGAGAATTTTTCAGGGTCTTAGTCACATGAAATATTTGAAATATTTTTTTTATTTATTATATTATATTTAAACATCAGATATTTTGCTGACCTTCTGTTTCTGGCACGACACGGTGCAGTCATTGGCACTTGTGGTTTCAGAAGTAGAACCAAGCAATCTTCAGTACCTCTCATACTGCCGTACTCCCACAGCCAAACCTGTGTTCAGTTGTTTCTGATTCCTCACTGGTAAAGGTCAGTTTCCACATTCATAAAGGTCAGTTTCAGTCAGTAATTTTCAGATAGTAATGGCCATCACTCTCTAGTCATCCTTTCACTACCTCCACTTACTATTGGAGAGTTGAGAGAAGTTAATTACATTAGAATTCACTGGTTTTGTTCAAAGACTTAGTATACCTGTATTTGGTGAGAAATTCCCAGTATACCTCTACTTTGGAAATTTTTTTATACTGCCTTACATAGAATGTACATACATAAGTTTCTGTCATCTTTTTTGGTGTGGGGAAAGGGAAAGTAAATAGCTGGGAAAGAAGGAAGTACTGTTTAAGATCTCACTAAGTAGTAGTAGCACTTTGAGAGAGATAATAATGAATGGTCTTTCATTCAAAGAATCTTGTTATGGACTGCTATGCCTTGCAGGAAGAAATATTGCTTTTCACACTTCTAGGTGTGACTGCATTTGATAGTGTGGAGAAGCAGTTGTTTTCACTTCATGTGTAGCTGTAGAATAAGTCTGGTGGTCTTGGAAGGATGCAGGGTAACTATTTAGCTGCTGCAATAATGTCCTTCTGCCCTCTGTCATCCGCTCTGTGCATTTGAGTCTGTTGTTGCTTTTGTTTGCCAGTTGAAGAACTAAAAATGCTGTGCTTCCATACATAAACGTCACAGCCTTCTTAGTCAAACTTTTCTTGTTTTCTTTTTTTCTTGGTGAAGTTACTGCATCAGTAAATCTTTAGCTAGTATGTATGGAGTCTCACTGACAGCAGCTCACATGCCCCTTCAAGACTGTGATTATGGTGAAAGTGGAAATACCAAGATGGTGATGCTGGATGCTGGATGTTTTCAGGTCAGATTCTTTAAACTGATACCCTGTGTTATTTCTAGTTCCATAAGTGTTCAAACTTGCCAATTTCAGCTTAGTTCTTTTCTCTTTGGATACTGTCTTTTGTAACATATATTGGGCAGACTGATGAAAGAAAAATAATCACTAGCTGGGTAATTTCTTGTGATTTTTGACCATAATTTGTAGTTTCATGGATAGTTGTGTACTGCGTTTTAGAAGACATATTATTGTGAATGTTTATTTCTTTATACAGGAGGTGGAGGCTGAGGGTTCTGGATGCGACAGACATTTTGCTTCTCCAAGTCAGGATCAAGAGTTTTTCTTCTAACTGTGAGTTTGAAGCTTTCACATTTGTAAGGGTAAAGACATGTTGAAACTTAATCCAACTGCTGCTTTTTGAAATTTCTAGACTTAGATGTTGCATGTCAGTGGCATAAAGCTTAAACAGCTCTGCATCAGCTGCACTTATTACTGCGTATGGATTTCACCGAATTTCTGAAGACTTAAACATAAAGAGCTGCCCTTTTCTTACTGGCCACAATCTTATGGTCTAAAAGGTCTCTCAAAATCTGTTCTTTCTTACAAATGTTGCTCTCTAGTTTATATCCCCTCATTTTTTTTGTTATGTGAAGTCCATTCTCATATGCCTCAGTGCTTTGAGTCAGGGCTGTCTTTAAAATACTCTCCTTGCTCTTAAATCACATTTGCAGACTCAACTGGTACTTATTGCAAGTATTCTGTTATAACTTGGTTTATAAAGACTGCTCATTTAAAGTTGTCTTTTTGGAGATGGAATTTGTTTGATAGAAGGCATGTGAGCTCTGTTCATCTGGGCAGTTCATGACTAATCTTCAGAAGAACAGAATCAAGTTTGCAAGAGAGAACTTTAAGAATTCTGAGTTGGCAGCTTATTTTCTTGCATATGAAATGTGCTGAATTAAACTTCAAAACTGTTCCAGTTAAATCATGAGATCTTACGGTCTTGGTGTTTGTAGAAGACACAAGCCCTCTCTCTGACTTTGTATTAGAGCTGTTGAATAGGTTCAGCTGCACAGCATATGAAGAACAATTCCATTAATTTCTGCACACTTTAAAGGCTGATTTGATTTGCCAGCTGTGTTTAATAGGTGATTCTCCACGTGGTGTGAAGACTTCCCTTTATGGAATGAGTACCGCATGAGGAAGAGGAATTACTTGATTGCTGAAAAGTGCGTCTGATCTATCAGAGTCTTTCAATATTTGACAACCTTTTCTACATCCAGGACATCTGTACATTCTAATTTTCCTTGTTTCCCTAAGATAACTGGCAGTTTCTCCAGACTGCAGTTTTTCATCTTATGTGCAACCCTTGACAGTTCAAGTTCTTGTTAGAATGCTAAAGCTATCGATTGGATTTAAAGAAGACAAAAATCTTTATTTACTGTAAGACTTATTTTGAAGGGACCTGATGGTTGTGTGCTCTCTTTATAAATGCATGCTATGCTAGTTCTGTTTCTTAATGCATGGAGTCCAAATTCAGGATCGCTTAGTCAAGATCATTGGATTAGAAGAATTTTTTAGTGGCCAGTGTGACTTTAAACAAGTGCTTTATTTCTCCTTTAATAACCTCCTTCCCCTTTTCTGCATGTGGAAGATAAAATTTCAGTGTATAATAGTCTCTCCCCCAAAATGATGGGGGTGAGCATTGAAAGTATGAAGGGTTGCACTAGGGGAATTAAAGGTATAACCATCTCCAAAGGTTTGCTATAATTTCAGTTCTAGCCATGAAGAATTTGAGTGGTCATTCAAAGCCAAAAGCCAGACTTTTCTGTGAAATGTCTTGGAAGAAATGTGGGAAACTTACCCATCTATTAATGTTCTTTTAGAGGCACAGGCTATATAAATCAGGAACAGTTACAACATAATTTTTTTTTCCTTTGCATCAGTTTTCTGTTTAAAAAAATATATGTCCCTCAAACTTACAGAGTGCAGAGGAGTGTAGGTGTTTTGGGTTGGTTTTTTGGGTGTTTTTTTTGAGAGGACTATCAAACTCAAAGTGATATATTAATCTGCAGATCTAATTTTACAAGTTTAGTCACATTGGGGAGATAGCAGTAATAATTATTTGAGGGCATGTAAAAACTGGGAGACTGATGTATCACTATGAAGTTAGATAGACCTCCATAAAATGGAACAAGCCTTACACTAGTCCCCAAAAAGGTGTTTTCTGAGCCTTGTCCATGTGTCTTTAAGCAACTGATTCCCAGAAGTAAGAGCTTATCTGAGTTGTTTCTACATTTTGTTCCAACAAGATGTCCAGTTGTGAAATACTATTTCCATAGCAACTAACTGTGAGAAGATATTTATTTCATTCCTTGTAGGAACTGAAACTCAAAATGAGGTAGTTCATTCTTTTGGCTAACAAGAAGAAAAAACCCAGACCCAAAACCCAATCAAAATAAGAGGGCAGCATGTTTATGAACAAACTCAATCATGCTGACCAGTTTGTCAGAAAAGGCCAATTGCTGGTTTAGTTGGAAACGTGTTACAGTTGCTGCAAGGCCAGTTGGAGCCCTTCTTCCAGTATTGCAGGTTCACTGAACCATTTTGACGCCTGTTACCTAACAGTTTGCCTATATCACTGAATTTTCTTAAATTATTTTCTATTTCCTTTCTTTGACGCTGTTCTATGTGCTAAATTTCACCAGATAAGGGACAATAAACCTCTAAGACTGAGATTTAGCTGTGAAGCATTGGGTATGTTGTAATGGAATAAATGTGTCTATTTAGTAGTGGTAAAGGCTTCTCTGCATTGGAATAGTTGTTTGAGTTTAAAGTTTCTTAACTGACAGTCATTGCTGCATTGACATTTCAAAACATACGGAACTGTAATCTTTGAATTATTTTCAGAGGTCATTGTTGCAACAAAAGTTTTGTGTTTCAGTTCTTATAAAGAGAATTCATTATTATTAAAATACTTATTCAGTATCAGTGTAAATACACAAACCTTAAAAGGATTTGTTGCTATGCTTGAAGTATTGTATTGCTTTAAGACCGAGGTAAAGTGTCTGAGTAGAAATGGAGAAATACAGAGTTAGGGTTCCGTGGCATGTCTGCTTCATCACCTGTAACTTAAAATATACATAAGCTGTAGAAGACCTAGTTATATGCTGTAGGCAGGGGGCTGTTAACTAGGGTAGTAACTGTGTTACTGGAATAAGCAACAGCCTGTGGCGTGGTTTGTAGTGAAAACTGTAACATCTATATAATGAGAATGAGTATGCTAACCTGATGTAGCCCCTTTGATACTGTTATTCTGCATGTATTGAGGGAGATCGCTAACAGCTGTTGGAGGGTGATAGAAAATTCTTTCCTTTTGGAGCTCTGTTCTGCAATTTGAAACTCCTGATTTCTTAAAAAATAAATTCCATTTAATAAGCACAATAAAGTAATGCTTCTCTTTAATGGAAGAGTAAAGATGAGGGAAAGACAGTGACTTAAAACCATAACACAATTTTTAAGTGCAAGGAATAGTACTGGTAAGGCACAAACTATGGGTCAAAATTGGAACAAAATTCTTCCTGTTGCACGACAAAATTCTCAAGGGGAAATAAAACCAAACGAAGGCAGAATGGCTCTTGAGCAGAGTTGGAGTGATGCAGCTTGGGAGCTTTCCACATGGTAAAGAGTAACATACCTTAATCCTGCCTGCATATGGGTGTATAGGTACCATGCAAATTGAACTGACTGAAGAGTGGTTTCTGTAAAGCAGGCATCTCAAATTCTGGCAGACCTGACTTTCTGTCCTCCTGTTAGTGCAGCTTTCTGTCCTTTGTCAGTAATGGGTAAAAGTCATCCTGGTTTTGGATACACATTAGAAAGTTAATAAATATTTTTGTTCTTGTTATATGACTAGTAGATGAATTGCGTGTTACTCTACTATAAAGGCTTTGGCCAGAACAGTTGCCTGGGGGTCATGAAAACACAATGGACAGTGGTGGCAACATTGATCTTTAACCTGTAATTGCATATTCTTTTACATCCCATTCAAAGAGTATGTAACTGATGCTGAAAAATACAGCATGCTCATGTAGAGTAAGCAGCAGTTACAGCTTCTGTGTAGTAGAAACTGAATTTGATTGTTACGTGTGCATTTCTGGCTAGTCCACCTTCTTTCAATAAACCATAGAAACTAGGTATGCAGAAGATGTTCCTGATGATTGCTGTCTCCGCTCCAGCTAAGAATATTCTTAGCAGTACTTTGTATTCTGATTTAGCAGAAATTTTATCTAAAATATATACATATGTAATGTAGATGCAGTAATACCTGGTTTTGATGTCTTTAATTGAATTTGAAATCTGTTCTGAAAGGCTGATCTTACTGGTAAAGAAGGAGTTCAGTCACTCTACCTTCGTGTCTTTCATGACCAGGTCCCCGTTCCCCTTCTGATGCACCCACAGAAGTCCTCCTTGTTGCCCTTTGTGTGCTTCACCAGAATTAGTTTTGGGTGGGCTTTGGCTTTCCTAACCCCACACCTGCATGCTCACACAGCATCTCTGTACTTCTCCCAGATCCCTTGCCCCTGCTGCTACCTCCTGTATGTTTCCTTTTCCTGCCTGAGTTTTGTCAGGAGCTCTTTAGTCAACCTCTGCTTATTTTCCTGTTTGTCTTGGAGGAGGTGATGCTTGAAAAATAAACAAGCTCACCTGGACCTCTCTTCAGGACCTTATGCCATGGGATTCTTCCAAGCAGATCTCCAGACAAGGCCAAAGGCTGCTCTGCTGAGGTGCAGGGTTGTGATCCTGCTCTTTTCTTTTAGGATCCCAAGTTCCGCTATCTCATGGTTTCTGAAACTGAGTTTGCCACTAGACCTTCATATCCCTGCCCAGTTATTTCTCATTTATAAGTCTGAGGTCCAGCAGAGCGCACTTCCCCTCCTTGGCTTCTCAGTCGGGCTTCTTCCAGTTTTCTGAAGAAGGCCTTGTGTACTTCCTCCTGGTAAGGCTGCCTACAGCGGACACCCACCGGAATGTCACCCGTGTTGGTCTGCCCTCTGTGTCTAACCCTGGCTCACTGTCTGTCCCCAGGTGGAGCTCTGTGCATTCCAGCTGCTCTGTCACACAGGGAGCAGCTCTCCTGTCTCACCTCGCCAGGGTGAGAAAACCAGCTGGACAGTAAGTGATATGTAGGACAGGGAGCCTAGTAACTTGATTTGCTCCTGAAACCTGTAGGCTCAACGCTTGTGCCAGTTTCAGGATCTGTATTACAACTAGTTAAACTAGCAGAGAGCGTTTGCTGTGTCTAAAATAAGATTAATCTTTATTAAATCGTTAGCGGTATGTCAGGCATCAAAATCTTGGAAGGCAGTAATTTGGTGAGGATTTGCTGGGTGGATGGTCTGTCAAATATTAAGTGTTGGATTTTGCTGTTGGGGTGCATGTCAAGCTGGAGGAAGCGGTGCTGTGATCCTTGATCAGATGGTGTGGTTGGTAATTTGTGACACTGGGTGTGTGCTTTGCCAGCTACCTAGAGCGAGGTCCACCCCATGTCATACCCAAATAAAAAAGTTGCTTCAGTTTTGGGGACACTGGGTCTTGAGCCATCGTGGTCAGATGGTGTTATGCTGAAGGTCACATTCTTCGGAATAAAAATTTGTGTTCGATGAAAGAAAACCTGTATTCAAGGAAGCCCTGTCTGCATTTTCTTGCAAAACAGCTATAGTTTTCTGTTCCTAATACCTTCTTAAAAACCTGCATGATTAACACAGGGACTGTGCTTTTTGAGCTGTTAGTTGAATTAAAAAGCACTGATCCTTTCCCCTAGCAAGAATGTCAGACTTTCCCCAGAAGCTGAGTGACTCAAGTATATGTGTGAAACTGGGTTTTTAATTTCTGATTGATAGAGGTACATGCAGCTGACTCCAAAGACTTTAATGTCTTTCCATTTGGCAGAGTAAATGTACTGTAGCAGCGGGGCAGGGGAATAACAAGTTTGTTACCTGGTTTCTGCCCTCTTGATGTCTTCTGGAGGATTATCATCCCTCGCTTTCATCCTAGAATGAGCTGCCAATTAATTTTTATTGCAATGATTCAGTAAAATCAATAATGTGACAAACACTTTTGTTAGTCTAACCCTGTATTATCTCTGTACCCTCACTTTTCCTTGGTTCTGTCTTGGAAGCTCCTACAAGCTTCTCTAATTACCATTTTCAAATAATTCCCCTCACTCCCTAGTGAACAGGTGAAATGCAGGAGAGAAATGTTTCCAATTCAGTTATGTTGGGCTATAATAAATTTAGTACTAGTTCTAACACATCCAGAATTAATCTTGACAGTTTGCTCATTGTACTGTGAACTTTTTCAGATAGAAGACTGCCTCAGTGGCTTTCCTGGAACAGATGATACAAATAAATAGGAAAGTAGTGCTGTTACTCTAGCAACAAGAATTGTGAGATCATTAACTCCTGTCTGACTGATGAGTTCTGAATTGTGCGCTATACTGGATCTTGAAATAAGCAGCAGCAGCTTTGGATCTGTGTAATACTGGAAATACTTCTCACAATCCTGAGGAAAGGGAGGAAGGCAGTAAGAGCAGACCTTTGGGGTTATGTGGGAAATGGGTAGGGATGGAATCCGTGGGGGGCAGCTCTGAAGAATAAAGGAGTTCATTAAGGTTGGCAATTTGTTAAGAACAGCATCTTCTAAATGCAAGAACAGTCCAGGAGAGCAGACAGATCGATCACAGGACTGTCTTGTCTTTACAGGGAACTCATGGCTGCACCCTAGTCCTAGTGCAGTGTAAGGGAGGTAAAGCAGGTGTTTTCTATAAAGGAAGAATCCACACACTGGCCAGGCCTGTAGGGATGGTGTTTGGAAAGCCAAAGCTCACCTGGAGTTGATGGTTGCGAGGGATCAAGGTCAACAAGAAGAGCTTTTATGACTTTGTTAGGAGTAAAAGACTGAACAAGGGAAAAAGTGGTCCTGTTGCTGAGTAATGTGAGTGATTGAGTGACGTGACTGCAGTAATGCAGATAAAGCTGAGGTGCTCGGTGCCTTCCTTGTTTCAGTCTTCTCTAATAAGGCCTCTCAGGTCTCTGTACTCAGGAAGGGTTCGTGGAGGAGAGCACCAGCAGTGGATGAGAAGCGAGCTGGGCTTCGGCTGGCAGTTCTAGACCCATATACAAGTCCATAGACCCAGGTGGACTGCGTCTGGGGATGCTAAGAAAGCTGCCTGATACCTTTGCAAGGCTCTTCTCTCACTGTTGAAAGGTCATAGAGAGCACAGAAAGTCCACAGCAGTGGGAGGCAACTATTCCACCCATCTTTCAAAAAGATGATTTAGGAAACCATAGGCTGCACAGCTCCACTGGACTCCTTGGAAAAATCACGGAATGAGTCCTCTGGTTTTCGGGTACGTGAAAAAGAAGGAGACTGGAAACAGTCGGCATGGATTTGCCAAGGCCATGCCTGGCTAGCCTTATTGCTTTCCATGGTGGGTGTGTGAATTAAGGAAGAACAGTAGTGGTCAGTGGTGACTTCAGCAAGGCTTTCAGTACAGTCTATCACAGCGTGCTCGTATCCAAGTTGGGATGTTACGGTCTGGGTGGGTGAACAGTCAGATGGGTAAAGATCTGGTCATACTGTACATGGAGGCCAGTAACAAGTCAGGTACTGGAGAATTCTATACTATGGCCTGTTTAGTGTCTTTAACAGTGACGTGGAGGTGACGGAGTGCACTCTTGCCTGCAGAACAGACTGAACTGGTATGCTTGAGGGCTAGGCTGTTATCCAGGGGGACATAAACAGGCTGCAGGAGCGGGCTAATAGGAGTCTTATGAAATGCAGCAAAGTCCTGCACTTTAGGAAGGAAGAACACTTGGCAACAGTACAGTCAGGACTAGCAGGAGAGCAACTTTGCCAAGAATAAAGCCCAAAACTATGACTGGAACAGGAAAAAAAAAAAAAAGGAAGTTTGGAAGGTGAAATGGGAACAAAGGTGATGATCAGAATACTTGCCTGTGATGATCAGAATACTTGCCTTGCAGGGTGTATGAGAGGTCTGGGAATCCTGATTTGTCCTTATCTTCGTGCTTCTCCTGCATTGTGGTGATCTGCGTCTCCAGTCAGGTCCTTTAACTTTTATCCCGTCACTCTGTCACTCATAAATGATAGTGATTTGCTTGCAACATTCAGTAGTCATTTGAGTTCCTTGGATGAAAAGTGCCTAGATAAGAATAAATCTTAAAAGCTGAGTGACTGATATTAGGAACAAACAACTAACTTTTTTTTTCCCCCAGTAAGCCGTATAGTGTATTGCTTTCAGAATGTTGTAAGCAAGCAAAAAATGTTAATGTGAATGAAAACAATTAAAGCTGGGAAGTGAAGAGGCAGTTTCCCTTTAAACACAAGAGGGAAATATGGTATAGCCCTGGTTAATGTAACTGCTTTGAGCAGTGCAGGGTGAGCCCATTATTCAAACTGCACACAGGATTTCTGGCCTGCCTTTTTATTGGGTTGCTATACTGATGAAGTGGACTTCTTTTCCTTCCTTTGTATACTTTGTGATAGGGTAAATGGCCTGTTGCAGGTTGCTGGGGTAGGGTCAGAAGGAAAACTAGGTAATCTTCAAATATCCTCTTGATATGCTTGCCAAAACACATATTACTATGTAATGATGTATCAAAATCTTACTGTGGTGGCTCTTCCTCTTGGGTTAACAGATCCCAACAGTCCTGCAGATGGGAAAATGATTTGGTGAGGGCTTAAATCCTGTGTTATGGTTCTTCCTGTTCATGTACAGGTAAAGCTTATATGTGCATATTCTTCCATGTGAAAGCTGAACATAACTAAACAGTAATTTTACTATAGGCTGTTGTGGTGTTTTGGCCCTGGCTGGATGCCCACCAGAGCTGCTCTGTGACTCCCCTCCTCAATGGGACAGGGGAGAAGAAATATAATGAAAGGCTTCTGGGTCGAGATAAGGGCAGGGGGATCACTCAGCAGTTACCCTCATGGGCAAACCAGAATCAACTTGGGGAAATTAGTGTAATTTATTAGAGTTCAAATCAGAAAACCCACCTTCCCCTCACCCCTCACTTTTTCGCAGGCTTAACTTAATTCCTGATTTCTCTATCTCCTCCCCACCGAGTGGTGCAGGGGGACAGGGAATAGGGCTGGGGTCAGTCCCTCCCACGGGAGACGCTCCAGAACTTCTCCAGTGTGAGCCTTTCTCAAGGGCTGCAGTTCTTTACACACTGCTCCAGCGTGGGTCCCTTCCATGTGGTGAAATTAATTAAAGGTAATTAATTTAGTTACAGGAAAACCTTGGAGTAAGATAGGGATTTGAATATGTGTATTTCTGGCTGGCTGAGTTTAACAAATCGGTTGAGAAAAAAATACATGTAGCATTCCGATAAATACACAACTTCAAAAATGCTAGTCTTATTAAAAGACAAAGGGAAAAAAATGATAAGCAACACTGAAATGTCTTAGCTGTCTCTCTATGTGCTATCACTTAGTTTATTTGCTGGTGTAGAACTGAACTTGCGTTGCAGAATGTAAGTAGTTCTGCTTTAACGGTTGTCAAGTTTGACTCTCTCGCTTTTTCCCCTGCTAGTTCCTACGGAACCTGCTTACAGAGAATTGGATCCATGGTTTTGGGGGAAATTACATCATCTCTTCTGTATTTTGTGGCTGGTTTCTTCAGATAACTTAATGCAGCTTTGTTAATCTGCATTTTTCTTTATGCTTAGAATGATCCATGTGCAAAAGTTACTCCAAGACTTCAGGTGACAAGCAGCAATTAAGCATTACATGTCCTAAAAGTGAAGAGTGTGGGATAGGCAGCGCAGTGTTAAAATAGTTTATAGAGGCCAGAGCCAGTTTCTGGTCATAAATACTTCTGGTAATTGTCCAATCCTTTTTCTGGTCTTTCCAGTTAAGATCTTTGAGAATCCACACGATTATCCCTCAGCAAAACCCTCTTCAGTCCCAGGGTATATAGGTGTTTGTGAGGGAGTGCTGACTAATGGCTGTAACATGTACAAAAGAGATAGCTTTTGTTTCACAGTTAAAACTTGTTACAATGCTAATTAGATAATTCATACTATACTTCCTTGTTACAAAAAAGAATAACATCCTTATCAGCTCTGTTTCTGAGCTATGTACCTGGGGTTTTATCTGCCTTTAGCTTCTGCGTGCGAATTTTTTTTTTTTTAGTCATCCATTTTTGCAATGTTTTGTCATGCATCTCAACTAAGCATGGGAACAGGTCCTCCGAATGTCTTGCCGAGCTGCATTTGAGGTGGTTCTTTGCCAGAGAGATTTGGGTTTGTATGGACATGGTAAAAGAACTCTGGTTGTTGGTCTTGGCAGTTGTTACCAGTACAAATGAATAATTTTAAGTATATTTTAAGAATATTTGTAATTTTAAGAATAATTGTAAAACAAAGGCAGCCAGAAAGCAAGCCAGAATAGCGATTCTGGTAGTCTGATTTGCATAGTTCAGAATCTAGAAAATGCTGCCCATGTGTAGGAGGCTTGCTGGTTCTTTTTTGAAGTTGTATTTTAGATTTTTGTTACAGATTTAAAAGTAACTGCTTGGGGGTAAAGGGTGTGTAGGAGGCGTTGCAGTAAGTTTCTGAAACTCCTGAAGTCGAAGATGCAATAGAGAGCTTTGAAAGGGTAAATACTGTAGTGTAAGAAATTTATTGACCATGTCTTAAAAATAATAAAACAACAAAACAAAAGCCACACCCTCCCCCCCAACAATGACCTTTAATGCCAACCACATTAACAGTCTTTGGGACAGACAGTCCATTCTCTTCCAAAGATAAGATACTAGTGATAGAAGTTCTCTCCGCATTTGCACACATTTTGCACATACAGCACTTCTGATTGAATTGTTACAACTTTGAATAAAAAGCTTTTTTCCTCTTTCCCCCCTCTTTTCTTTTTTTTTCCCCTTCTTTTTATTAAAGAGGTACTTGCCACGTATGTGTTCTCATGCTGTCACTTTTTCAGAAGCAGCAGCAGGAGCAATGGACTATTTCTGGTTTGCCCATGCAACAGTGAGGAGAAAAGGATAATGTAATAAAAATCAATATTTAGGAGCTTTCTGAGCTGGAACTCATAAGTTCAGGAATCTGACAGTATGTAGGCTAGTAGACTGTTTCTAGATTTTACCAGCTGCCAGTTACAAATCCATATAACTTCTTACCTTATCCCTTCTATCCAGTATGCATTGCTGCCCCAAACAGGAGACTTTCATCGGTCACGTGAATTTTTTCGGGTTTTTTATTTATATGTTCATGTATAATATATACAAAGAACACATTTAATAAAATATCCTTAAAGATCAGCTTTCTTCAGTTTGCATAAAATAACTTCTGTACTGGACCATGCACAGCTTACGTCTTTGTGTAACACCATAAACAAGACCACCCTTCCTCGATGGTGACCTTGAAACCTTCTGTGGATCTGGAGATACAGCAGCAACTCTGTTCTCCAAACAGATCTGCCTGGCTTCTTTTTTCAGAAAATGGGAAGTCTAGAAGAATGGTTATTTTTGGATGACTGGGTGAAACAGTGCTTCGTGTCCACGTTTCTGCTATGAGGTTGTATTAGTGCTCATCGTAGGTTAAGTACTTCTTTCCAGGGAGGCAAGGATATTCTCTCCCAGAACTTGAAGGCAGAGCCATTAGTTTTCATCATATTATTCAAAAAAACCTTGCAGTAAGAAAGAGGGATTGATTTCTTTTCTACAGCGGTTCTGTGCCTCAGCAGATCCTGAAGATGGCATTGGACTCCTGCTTCTTTCTTCATTCATCTTCAAAACCATCCTCTGCTCTCTGATTCCTTGTAGGCATATCCATGGAGGGTTCATTTCTATCTTCTTGCTCCCTGAAACATTGTTCAGGAGTAGAGGTATTAATTAAAACCAGCTAGAAATTTTACTGAAGAGCTTTTGTGTTAGGATGGTTTTAGACTGCTCTAAGCTGGCGTGCGGTTTTACTGAATCGCTCTAGAGAGAGTCTTGCTGGTGATGCAAGAGAAAGGGTGACTGGTGTATCTTTTCTCATCTCACTTTTCTTCCAGTGGTCTGTTTCTATCATGAGAATAAACAAAAAGTTTCTGTCTTGGAGCCGTAATTCTGAGTACAGAACCTCATGGTGATTTAGACTAGCAAGGACAGAAACAGCTACTACAGGGATTTGGAGAAATGAGAAACAGCCTGTGCTTTGCTTATCAAGTAGCTGTGCACGCTTGACTGACTTGGGCTTGCTAATTCAGTGCCAGGGTTTGAATGTTTGGCTTCTACCCCAGAGACCACAAAGGTGTCTGGTAATACTGGTCATATTCCATGAGAAGAGATGGGAGCCACTTGGGTAGAAACTGAAAGGAAAAAGCAGTGCACGCTTTCCTTGATTTCTTTTTTTCTCCTGTGCTTTCCACTACATATGTTGATGCCAGAGGGGGAACATGAACCCTTCATATATCCTGTTCACTTTTCTAGAGAAAGGTACTTACGTCATCTCATAGTCCTTGTCCTTGTCCGCCCGACAGCAGCAGCAATAGGCTAAAATACCAATAACTAAAACTGCAGCAAGAGCTCCACCAGCGATGCCAGCGTAAAGAGCTATGTTCATGGATGCTGTACAGGAAGAAAAGAATTAGCCCTTTGCAGTGAGATGCGTACCACATGCAGCCAGCACAACCACTGGACTTCAAATCCCACCGCCGGGTGTCAGATCTCACTGCCGGGGCCAGGCTGAGTGGGAGCCACCTGTGTCTGACTGCAGCAACTGGAACGAATTCTGCACTGGGTGTCTGGTAAGTATGCAGGAGCAACTGGTTGGACCGTGATAGGGAGGAGCCTGTGGAGCTGAACAACAACTGTCGATACAGTTCGCTTTCAGACTTTAGGGACTTTGTTTTATCTTACTCTACGCTTTTTTTGTCATCTGTGAAGTACTCTATGAGTTAGTGAGTACTCTATTAGCATGTAAACCAATGCAGAGTATCTCTCCTAAAGGTAGAAAAAGCGCGCTATTTTTTTTTTGCGAGAAAGCAGAATTTTATACTTGTGTGTGCGTTTCCTCCATTAATCCTTGGCCACGCAGCCAGAATGCTTTCTCTGGTACCACCCTTCCAGTAAGCAACCCCGTCTCTTACGTGGCACAACGCTGACCGTCATGTTGCAAAATTCCTTCCCCACAATGTTGGTTGAAGTGCAGATGTAAAAGCCAGAGGTATCCGCTGAGATGTTCTTCAGCGTTATTTGTTCCCCTGTTGTGAAGCACAAATCCAGTTGAAAAAAAAGAAAAGAATTAAAGCAGGGAAGGAAGTGGGGACAGCAGCCCTTCAATTCCAGCCCAGGGTAGCTGGAGCCATGAGAAGTTATTAAAACTGATGGATTGCTCCGCCTTGCTCAGGAGCTGCTGTGCTTTCCCTAGCTTTGGGTGTGATTTGTGGGAGGACAAACGCAAGCGTGCCGTTGTGATTACAGGGAACATGTGGCACTTGAACGTTCCTTTTAGAAAGAAAATTGTAGGTGGAGGGTGAAGAAGAATTTGTGCTTAGCGAGAGCTTTTTTACATTGGATTTTGCTGAGAAATGTGAGATGGCCCAAACCAGCATCTGGCTTTGAGAACTGGCCATCTGATGAATTAACTCGTGGAACAACAAAATGCTTTTCAGTCCTCCAGCTCTTAGGACGTCAGGTCTGAATTATTTAGCAGTGGGGGAAATAGTTTTCTAGTCTGGGAGCGGCCAAGCAGGCTGTGAAAAAAAATGAGGAAAGAAAATGCAGTGACATGGAATTGCTGTGATACAGCAGTGTTTTCTGTCCAGCCTAACAGAACATACGGTAAAGCTCAGCTCTGTCATTTCTATTTGTTAGTCTCCAGCTGACATTTATACGTGTAGTCCATGCTTTTTGCTTGTGATGTACTGATAAAGGTCCAGATTCCTACTCTAAAAGCAAAAAACTCTGAATACTTGACAGTGACTTCCTTGTATTTTCCCTGTGATCTCACTGCTTTCCAGCCTACTTGTGGGACTGGGATTCTGTTTAGTCTCTGCTGGTGCCTACCGCTGGACAGTAAAAGAGCATGCAAACCAAGAAATAACAGCCTGCATGCTTGATTTTAATTTTTTGTTTGTTTTTTTAGTGTCTACATACTGTCCATGCTTGCTTCTCTCTCTCTATATATATATATGTATTTACACACACACACACACACTTTCCTTCCAGGGGGCTGTTTCTAGCTTTCAGAGTTGCAGTCTATAAGTGGACTGCAAATCCTCCTATATTAAATCAAAAGTAATTGGTGAATCAAACTGGGAAAAATGCAGGTCAGATACTATCAATTTTGGAGCAGCTCCTAAGAGGATTCTGCACACTCTGCAGAGCTGGGACTTGCTTAGCACAGAAGGAAATTGCTTGTAGCGACAGCAGGTGTCCAGCCAGGTTGGGGCAGAAAGGGACAGTCGGCACACTGCTTGGGCATGGATGCTCTGATGGGAACAGGACGGAGGTGGAAATGGATCAGAAGAGACCCCTGCCCAGGGAAGACCAGGATTCCAGCAGGCACCTGCTGCTGGAAGAGCACAAATCCCGGGACGTTCAGGGCTGTGCGTGATGCGTTGGCACCACTTAGTGGCCAGTCAGACGAATGAATAAGGCTTGTGCCCCTGCTGGTGATGTCTCTGGCATAATTTACGCAAGAATCGGCTAATGAGCTGCGAATATCCCTGTCGAGTCTGATCGTATTTAGTTTATCTCTATAGCGATGCTATAACAGTACCTGAACCTGCCCTTCCTGGTTTAACTTACTCAGTCTTTCTGGAGTTGAACGTGCCAGGAAGAAACAAAGTTGTTTAAAGGAATAAATCTGAGTCCTCTTGTCACTACTGCACTTCAGAGAATACGAAACCCAACTTTCTGTGCAAATAGTTCTACCGAGGTCCTGCCGTGGAAATTCAGTTCAATTTTTTTCCAGATTCTGACTTAAAGTAAATAAAATACTGGGGGCTTGTGTGGCAGTCTTAAAGAACCAGAAGTCTCATTTATGCTCAACGCAGGCATGGCATAACTGTTTCTCATACCACCTTCCTCTAGGTGAGGAGTCGCCTCTGGAAGGAGAGTTGCTGCCAGAGCCAGCTTTTCTGTGCCTTCACCCCAGAAAGCAACCTGGTCAGTGTCGAGCAAGCTGGGATATAAAGACACACCAGTTAGAAACTTCGGTGCTATTCCTCATGTTACACCCAGCAACTGAAAAGTAATGATTTCTGTCTGGTGAGCCAGCTTTCTCGCCCGGTGAGAGCTGAAGTGAAAATCTTACTGACCATTGTTACTTTAGGTCACAGTCCTTTTCCCCTGGCTAAGTTACTCAGGAGTGTGTCTTGTATCAAAAAGACAGCTTTTCAAAATCCTGGTCAAAGAACTTTCTAGAAAAAGCCTTTAAGTGTGTTTTTGTATTTGCATCTCAAAATCTTTCCAACCCTGATCTAGAGAGAGCTCAAAGACTTGACATCTGAATTTCACATACCTTCTGTTGTTCTTAGTACACGGGGCTCATTTTGTACGTTGAAGCTTTGCCAAGTGTACCTGGGCTTTGGGGAGCCCTCGTGAGAAACACAGGTCAGATTGATTGTATGACCGTATTCTGCTGTCCCCAAAATCTTGCATTCTGGCTTGGATGGTGCAACTGAAGGAAGAAAAAAGGAAGGAATTGTATTAATCAGAAGTAGTTTTTTGTTTCAACCCATCTTCTTCACCAGTGCTTTTTATTCCTGCTAAACAGAGGGTGGTCTTGCACCTGCCACCTTCTTCTGAAAGGAACTGGAGTGAACTTGTCTCTAATTTGTTTCTCCCTTCTTGGCACTGGTCAGCCAAGAAGGAATTGTAAAATGCTTTTTGGGATACGTCTAATAGTGTTGGGTAACTCACCTTTTGGTAACTGGAGTATGGCAAGCCACAGGGGGAATGAGGAATGCCATGTCATGGGGCAGGAGTTACTAGGAAAGTGAACTGTAAAGACTATTTTCTACAGTCAGGTTATCTAAGGGAGGTGGGTGCTCTAAGCCCTCCAACCTGCTTCCATAGTAGTAGGAAAAGACCAGATGGAATTGTGGATGATGACTTCCTGGGCAAGATTTTTTCTGTTAGAAGATCCGTTGTCAACAAATAAAAGAGTTTTGTCTTAAGGGATCGGGTGTTGCCTCCATCATGCTTACCAAGGACAAAAAGCGACAAGGTTGCGGTATGCCTGGGGGGGTCATTCCTCAGACGAACGCTGCATACATATGTCCCGTTGTCTTCCATGGTCACTGCATTGATGGTGATGCTGATGTCCCCTTTGCTTACATCACCGCTAAACTGTATACGGTTTTCATAGCCCTTGCCATACTGTACAAGTCCATCAAAATACCTAGTGACAGCATCATCCTGATAGGGAGGGAGGGAAAATGATCAGTCGCAGTGTCTTCTGTGTAAGTCTACAACCTAACTTGATGGTTTATCCCACTCTTAAAAGAAGAGCAGCTTGGAAAAGAGGGCCTGAAACTGCCTGAGTTTGCCAAAAAGCCAAGAAAAACAGAAATTCAAAAGGGGCGGGGTTTCTGTTTGGAGTCCCCTTCTCCCACCTTATCTGAAGTCAGACACAACTGGTTTCTTTTGCTGAGGCTTATCCACCTTTCCTCTCCGTGACAGAACACTGTGACACTTGCCTGAGGTCCACATGTTGATCGAATTCCCCTATGATTACACAAACTCCCTTGCTTTTTTCCAGCAAGGATCTTCAGAGAAGAGACCCTTGGCAGTTACTGCAAGGAGATACCCAAAGGCTGGTTCCCCTCTCACTAATTCCCAAGAATTAGTCGAGAGAACTTCAGAGATCTCTTTACATTCAAATACTCTCTATGAAGGTACTATTATCATCAAAACTTTTTATATAGCATAGTATCCGATATATGTGTATATATATAAATATGTATATGATACATATACTTAAATATATACATCTTTTTATAAAATATCTGAGTATTTCACATATTTTAATAGATGTAAACCCACAGCATATACAGTGATGTATCCTCAATACATAGTTGCAAGACCAAGAGAGGAAAGAGAATGGTGGGGGCTTGCCTAGTATCATGCAATAGGTCTGGGATAAATTGCATCTAGAACCAGAGTTTCTGTTTGCATAGTTCTGAGATTAAAGGAAGTTTTGAAGGAATCTTTTTCTTCCAGCATACATTCCTGCCCACAGCCCTGCTTCCACCTCTCCTCCCACTCCCCTCTTGGATATCCTACCATACGTTTTGTTATGCAACTTGATTTACCTCGCTATTGATTTTCCTCCAGACAACAACATCTCCTGAGACAACAGAAGCCTCAGTTTTAAAATGACAGTGGAGAGTAACGTTGTTCCCTCGTGCCACCTGTATTTCCTTGTCAGGTGCTTCCACAGTGAGGGCATGAGCAGTCACCAGAACTAGGAAGAGAATGAATTCTGTACTCAGCAAAATTAATGACATCTGGATTCCATGTTTTGTCTCTTTGGCTTTTGGAATAACCCCACATCCCCTCCATCATTCCTGGCATTCCCCACTGAGCAAGAGGTGATGCACGCTGTGGCTGGTTGACTATAGGAGGCTGCTGCGTAGGGTGCCTGGGAGCTAAACTCTGCTTTCTGTTCCTCGTTTCTGTTCTTCTTTACCTGGACATACATTGCCATGGAATTTATGAAGATGTTTGGTTTTTTGTTCTGAGCCCTCTTTGAGTGTGACTGACATCCTTTGACAGGTCTAAATGTACAGAGTGAGACAGATAAACAGATAATACAGGTGCATCAGCGGTCTTAAGGATTCAGGCTAACCTAACAAATTGATATTGTCAAATTTCAGGGATCAGGAACACTATCAAATAACTTGCCTCGATCCAAGTCCATAGAGAAGTGACATTTTGTGCTAGGGAATCAAAACCTGTTCATGTAATGCCCTGAAAAAGAGAAAAACCTAGAAAAGCAAAGAGACCTTGAAACAAACAAGAGAAGAATAGCAATTTGTTTTTAAGAATTAGTAGGGTAGTAGTCACCTTTCTCCAAGAACTGTAGCTCCTGCCTGTGGAACACAGGAATAGCTGAGCATTGAATAAAACAGCAATTCTTCTATGCCCTGGTGAAGCACGCAGGGCACAGGGTAGGTGTTTCTTGTATGCTGGATGCTGTTTGACTTGATGCTTAATTCATCATACCTGAGCTTTAACTAGTGGCAGGTTTTAGTTCTCTCAGGACTGAGCTGGAGGTTTACCTCTGCCCTGCCATAGCTGACCTTCATGCCTGCGGCAACCTATGTTTAAAACCCACCTGCTTTCTCCTTACAGTTTGTGGGTTGGGTTTGGTTTATGGCACCAAACTAAATCAGTCAAGAAAAATCTTAAGTCTGAAACAAGTTAGAGAGAGGGCAAGAAGGTAAGGAATGGAGTGCTGTAGAGGAATGCAGCTGGGTTAATTAACGATATACGGCTGTGGGCTGGCTTAAGGGGTGGCAGGTTGGCTGATGTGGATAAGGTGCAGCTGTGGCTGGTTCCTGCTAAGTAGTTAAATAGCTCTAAGGACCGTATGGAAGAGGAGCAGCCAATGAAGAGAGATGTGGAAGAAGTAGAGGGAGGAGTGAGAGTGCCCTGGATGTAGGAGAGGCAAGGAGAAGCATGCAGCAGAGGGATTAGCCTGAAGAGTATGAAGGTATAGCACAGACAGTAGAATCTGACCGATGGTAAAAGCCTTGTTGCAGCCTACTAGTTTGCTTGTGCTGTGGCAGAGTGCTGCTCAGAGGCACTCCCATGGCAGAGAGGAACGTGGTCCAGTAAGGAGGAAAGTGGAGGAGGGCAGAGATGTCCCCCAGAGGAACTTGCTGTGTTTAGTGGTGAAGGTTTGCTTCTGAACAAACCAGGCTGAGTCAGTGTTCCCCCAGAGAGGATTTGCCTGCCAAGTTGCCCTCCAGCAAGCTTTGGGTCCTCAGTCTGCCACATCTCTGTCCAGGGTAGGCCTATGTGGGAGCGTGATGTGTAAGGGAGAGAGCAAAGGCCATCTGGATTCCACCTTGAGTTGCGAACCGATGGTGAATACGTGCTTTGTTAGGCAGGAAAAGGCCGCAGCCACACGTATTATCCCAGTCAGAGCAAGCCACTGGCGAGCTGAGCATGACCAGAGCTTTTAAGAGATCCTTAACAGCACTGTTCAATTCACAGCAGTGAACGCCAGTGTCCCCTAGGATAACAGCACAGGGACCCAAAAGGTTCTGTTGTCCCTGCACTGGAACCCTGCTGGTAGCGATTCCAGCAATTGCACAGGGTTACACGGAACAGCTGGTGCAGGGATCTGCTTTTTAGCCAAAGTTCCCATCTTTCTGCATTCCCTGACCCATCACAGAGTTGTTCTGTGGTCTGGCACAGTTAATTAGCTAAGCGTGCATTTTAGTCTCTTCCTCTGTGTCGTGGTGGTAGTGGTTTCTGTTCTCTCGGGGATTAATTCATTTACAGCCACTGACAGCTATGAGAAGGAACCCAGCAGGGCAAAGTATTTCTAACATGGTTTTATTGCAGCCACTCCCAGGTCCTTCCCTGCTCTGGAGCATCCAGTGCAAGGCCCGTGTTTGTGTAGCCCTGCCAGTCTTTCTGAATGTTGTTTTCATCGTATCTCTGTATGAGACACCTATGAAAGCTTTCCCGTTGCCTGTTGTGACTGGATAGAGATGCTTTCCTGCATTTAAGTAGCAGGACCACTGACTGTACTAGGAGATGGAGCAAACCCCATTTCTTGATCCTTTTGTGGCTCAGAAACTGGTTCCACCAGGGCAGGGTTCACTGACGGGTCATTAACTCAGCCCTGAGCCAGGGCAGAGACTGCCCAGCCCTAAGGCTTCCTTTCACGGGTGATTTTCCTTCTTCCAGGTGGGTGACTCAAATCTTACGATAAATATGTTTGTTTTTTTTTCCCAAACGTCTTTGGTGCAGACTAGGGGAACAGCTGAAGCAAACACTGCATACAAGAGACACAGTCCGTAACAAGCGAGACCGCTTCTTCATCTGTTGCTATCGCCCCAGCGCCCAGCTTCTGATGCTCTCCCATTTTTCACCCACGACATCCCTTTCTGGCTCCCACTCCTCCTCTTTAGGCCTTCTTCTGGCTCTCAGGGAAGCTGCAGGGTTTCATTCTAGATGCCATTGACTCACGCCAGTTTCCTCCTTCCCTGTCTTCACCTCGTTTCACTTATTTACAGTCACCCACAGGCAGCTGGCCATAGGCAACATGTCTAAAAACTGGGGGTTATTCTTCAGGGGTTGGCTGTTTTTTTTCTGAGAGAAAACAGAATCTATTCAAAGTACAGCCGAAGGGAGGGGAGGGCCGATTCTGAGAGAACTTCAAGAAGGGAGAGAGGATGAATAGCCTATATAGTATAGAGGGGTGGCATCACATCGATTTAAGCCTTAGAATTATGCTTGTGTGTGCTATCAATTACTATGTTTATAACATTTTAAGAAATTGAGAAGGTTTTTATCTCCTGCTGCTCAGGTTCAACATTTGTACTTGTGCAAAGGAAGAAGCAAATCAAAGTGACGGGTCTACTTTCACATTCCTTACTAAGTATTAATCAAAACAGACTGAAGGGCAATTAATAGGGCTGGAAACAATTAGAGGAATATTCTGTTTGCTGAAAACATTGAGATTCTGATCAAGCAAAATTATTATTGCTGATTTCCCTTGGTAGATTTGGCTAGTAAGAAAAGCAGGAAAAGTGGAAATGTTTTATTTAGTCTCCTAATGCTCTGACTTTTAATTCAATACTTGACCTCAGAATTTAGCTGAAACTTAATTCCAAAGTGGGAGAGGGGAAACCTATTAAACATGAAATTTCCAGTAAAAGTAAAAGGTTTGTTTGATTCAGAATGACCACTCGGGGCTTTTCCTTCAGCAAGATGTTTGCAGTACCAGTTATTTGCACAACTGCAGTGAAAAGCTGTGCAGCAGAAGTCGCCAGCCTGTGCTGAGATCCTGATGCCGCTCGTTCAGGGCAGCTCCGGCATCCCAACACTGCCGTGTGCTGTGCAATTTCTCCACTCCAGTGAAATGCAGGAATCTACTAGACCTTTTCAAAAATTTTTTTCACAGGCCAGTATTTTAACACTGAATTATTACCATTAGAGTCCTGCCCAAACAGGCAAGAAGGGCTTCACCCAACATACATATTTCTGCTCTGAAGTGTTTCCCATCTGTGATTCCAATAGCATGAAAGTGAGAATAATGAAAAAGGAGAATGAATACCAATTGACACAATTTACATAATGGTCATCAACTCATGAGAAGTCACATCTGTTGCACAGGGAGCACATCCACTTTTTCTAATTATGTTAAACTTTGTGGATTTCTTTTTCTTGTGGGTCTTATTGTTGAAGTGAGGTTTTTCAGGATTTTTGGTAAAAACCCTAAGCTATTTTCATGTACATAGCTTTCTTTGAAGCCTGGAAGGAGGTGTAGGAGCATCAGTATGAGGCGATGAGACAGGTTAAAAAGCAGTAGAACTGAGACTGCAGTCTCCACAAGGTGGGATGAGAAAGGGCAAGCTGGCTGATTTATATGCGTTAGTAGGGATTGTTGTGCATCCCCTTGATGCAAATAATAGAGAGAGATCGCAAGTTCTATCAAAGTACACATAAACAGTAGGATTTAGGCGACGGAGACCTACAGCACATGCAGATTTATGTATAAAAGTATAAAACCCAAAGACTTTTCTAATTCCAGCTGAGGAAGTTCTTCAGAGATAAACATTGTATGTAATGGAAGCCATTGAAACTGGTTTTAAAACAAATATTTTCCAGCCTCATAAAGAACAGCATTCTTCTCTTGTTCCCAACACTGCCTTGTGGCTTTAGGAGTTGCCTGTGAGTCTGGACATTCAGCACAGAGATGGTAAACACACCTGCCCGATCATAAACATGAAGGAACTTTTACTAAAGAAAAGAAACACACAGAGTCCGTTGGAGTACTTGGACCTTGTAGTGCTGTTTCCTTCTACCCAACCCTTGAGGACATAACCAAATTAGTACTCACTGGCGCTGAAAACCAATGGCCAAAGTCTTTCCATTGCTGTCCTCCTCATCTTTCCTTTGTGTCACCTCCAGGTGCTCTTCCTTGTAATCCCTAGGTGGCTGAATAAGCGATTGGCTTTAGGGGAAGGGCTCCTTCACATAGCCGTCACGGGTTCACTTTCTCGGTCTCTTTTATAGCGCTTCTCCAGTCTGCCGCTCCCCACAGCCAGAATGACTAGCCAGATCACCAGTCGGCTTCGGCGCTGCTTGCTGCTCTCTGCCTAGGGGCAGAGAGGAGACCTGTGGACTCCTTCCCCAGCTGTGAACTTTCTTCCCCAGTTAAACTGCCTTTCCCTGTTCCTCCTAACACCCAGGTACATAAAGCAAGAGAGGAGCCAAACCGAAGGGTGCGGTGGCTGGGAGTGTACAATACAACAACTGAACTGAAGTCATGCATGTGGTGACATGTAACTAGGGGAGGGTAAGCCTCATTCATCTTAAATATTTATTACGGGAGCCTGGGGCCAGAGTTAAGGCATTGAAATGTTTCACAATGCAGGCAGCTGCCCACTTCCAGGCTTTAAGGAACCAAGGTGCTGAACTCCACTTACTTTAAATACCTATAAGAATATGTCATTTAGGAGAATTCGATGACTACTGGGCTATCTAAATATAGGGAAGATGCATCTCAGCCAGGTTCTTATGCTTGCTGCTCAACTGTCCCAGCGTGTGGCTTGCACAACAGCCATAGGTACCAAAGGTCCTTTCTACCTGTCCGCTGAAAAAGGCTGTTAGATAAACAGAGTGGCTCGTGGTGTGTTAGCTGTGTACCCGGTGAAGTCCAGCCACTGCTCACAAGTTCTGGATGGGCACTTGGGAAGGACAACTAACTGCTGCTCTGATTGACCAAAGAATAAAAGGACTGACAGCAGCTCAGGCAAACATCTGATGTGACATTTAATTGAGTGCAGCTGGCTAGCATGTCTTTTAAATGCCTCACTGCCGACAGGCAGCAAGGGATGTCTCCATGTGGGATAGTTGTCTATGCTCTATGTCTTAGCCATTTGAGAGGCAAAGTCACTTTTAGGGCGTGAGTGATCATTTTAGGCATCTTGGATGGGGACTTCATGCCTTTAGGCACCACTGTGAGTATGATTCATTTCATCTGACAATACATTGATAATAGTGATAAACTCTGTTTTGATTTTTGAAGGAGGCCACCTCAAAAAGTGGATGCCTACGCCAGATATATCTGTATTTAGTCCATTAAAGCAGTTCTGGATCTTGATCTTGTGCTGACCACATACTTGCATGGTAAACCTGCCCAAAGCCATGCTCGAGACTGCCCCTTGGTCTGTGTAGCAGCTGTTCAAAACACCTCCGAGACAATGGAGCTTACGAGTGACTGGAAATGTAATCCCTCTGATAGAAAGGACAGTCTGTACTTCTGTGCTTGATACATAACCTTTGTTCTCTTCAAAGAAACTGTTAGCACAAAGCAAATTAAAAGCACATAAGAGTACAGAAGTAGTATTTGGCAATCTTCCAAATGAGAACAGCCAATGGAAAAATCCATCTTGCTATATGCACCTCATCTTTGAGGGGCTGCAGGCGTTAGGAGATGGCAAGGACTCTGCAAAGAGAGGAGAGCCTTTTCCCAAAAGCAGTTTGCTATAACCTCTAAATGACTTAAGATGTAAACAAAACTGGACCAAGGTCAGTAGTTTCCTTCCCCTTCTTCAGAGCCCACAAGGATGAGGTTCCTCACAAGGATGAATTTCTTAAATATTTACCTCCTTTAAAGACTTTACGGTCTTTGTGACTGTCCTACAGCCTTCAGGGAGAGACATGTAGGATTCTACTCTAGCATCCACACTCCATTTTGCTCCTAATTAATATTTAATAATGTCTGATGAACAGAGGTAGTGACAGAAATGCCATCACCGTACACCATCTGCCCATACTTCCTCTGTTGATTCTCAGCTCTCTACATAACAGGTTTGAGTTTTCACCAAAATAACTTGGTTACAGCCCTTGACAGACACTGGACCAACTTGGTAAGCTTGCCGTTATCCTCTTTACAGAAATAAGACTTCCACTATCATTTATACAACCTCTCTTTCTTCTCTTCTCCCCAATAATTTGAAAATCCACTTGACAGCTAAATTTGACAGACAGATAGTAATCTTAAAGACGGGAAGTTCCTTTCAGTCTCATAAAAATCAGCAATCCCAGTCAGTTGGGATAAGAGAGAAATCTAGATTAATGGTACCTCTTGGGCATTAATCATTGTCTTCTACTCCAAGAATCTGTGGTTGTGCAACCAGTGCACCTAAGCATGGTCCGGCTCATCTTTTGTGCAGCCAGGAAGGTAGGGAAATAGCAAGCAGTCACAGAGGGCAAGAGCTGATGGCCCGTGAGGGATGTTTATTGTGCTGGGGCTCTTGGACTGCAGGACACACTTCCATTGGGAATCAGGCTTGGTAATCCCACTGCTTGTGGAAATACATGGGGTTTCATCTGGTTTTTTTTCTTAACTTCAGCAACTGGCTAGTAAAAAACCCACAACAAAGAGAATTTGCAAAGTTAAGCTGCAAACAGTGCTTCTAACAGTAGTTCTTCAAATAACTAAAGCAGGTCTGCTCTTAGTAACCTTACTGTCTAAAAGGTATTATGTAGATAGGGGGTCCTCAAACTATGGCCCGCAGGCCGGGTACGGCCCCCCAGGGTCCTCAATCCAGCCCCTGGTATTTACAGAACCCCCACCGGGGGTTGGGGGGGGAAACCAAGCAGCCGCAGATGACTGCCTGCCACTTCATCCACGTGTTGGCCCCCTGTTTAAAAAGTTTGAGGACCGCTGATGTAGATCAAGCAGTGCACGAGTGCATGGTGACTCAAACAAATGCACTATTTTCACATAAATTTGTCCTTTATCTGTAAAAGCAACAAGGTTTTTACAGTTTAACAGCAGCAACTTCTCCAAGCATATTGGCACGTGTCTAATTCCACTCTGCTGGGAAGGAGGGACAGGCACTGGATCTCGCCTCACTGTCCGTTCCTTGGACAGGCTGCCTTATCTGGTGTCCGCGCCAGAACATTGGTGTGGAAACAATTCACTGTGGGAATAGCTTTACCCTGCCTCTACCAGCCACCCTGTTGCGTTGGAAGTAAATAAGCTGGCGCTGAGATTGATAACGTTCTGTTGAAACCAGCGAAGTAAGACTGGTTTCCTGGGTATCATGGAGAGCGTATGCTCCAACACCTGATACTTAGATAGATCTGATGTTAAGACTTGTGTTTAGATGCACTTTATTTATTGCTGGTTATTTAGGCCTGGATTGGAAAGAGTATTTAGGCACTTACACCCTGTCCCTTTTCCCTAGCAGTTCTCGTTGAGGGCCACAGGAGCTGTGGATAAACGCAAGAAGGAAACGTACAATTTACCCATGAGAAGTCCATAAAGCTGCCCAAAGAGAAAGACTTCAGCAGCTGGCAATATTAAGAGATTTTGATTTTGTTTCTAGGTTGACTTTCTTTCCCTGTCTAGTGTGAGCTGCCAAAACTTACGGGCATTGGCACCTCAGCTAAAAGAGCTGCCACAGGTACCGGCAACACTGCCAGAGCTTTGCCATGGCCCTACTTAGGCTAACGCAGGCCTATGTCTTGGCATAGGCTGACACACATCGACTTCTTCATCACTGACCCATGGGCGATGCAAGCCCTTAGTCTTATTTTTCCTGATGGCTGCATCTCTGGGGAATGTTTTTGCTGATATATAGGATTTTTAAGGGGTATTATTAGCTTATTTAAATGAAACTGCCATTGACATGAAAAGCTTTAATATGAAACTAGGGTGGCTTTGTTGTCTTGCCAAAAATATATACTCTGATAAGGCTCACCTATAGAAGCCAATGAAGATCAATGGATACATAGCATAGTGCTAACACTGTTAATGATCGTAACTCCTGTTAGAGAAAGAGGAACCTTCCATCAAGATCCCATCTTTCCCACCTAAGAGGACAGCACCTGGCCATCTTCAGTTTGGGTTCGTCTATGAATGGATACATTAATCACCAATGACAGATGCCCAACCGCTTACAGCTTGCTAGTTTTTGCTGTGTTTGCATGTGTATACGTTCGTTAGCAAACATTTCTAGCATCCTTGCCTCTGTTCTGCATGGGCATCTTGATTCCACAAAGCAACAACTTGTAACAAGCAGTGAGGAAGAACTGGCGGTGTATTCTCCACAATCCCACGACACATGCGATCCTATCTGCATCTCTACATGGGAGCAGAGCAGTGGGCATTTTGGGTCTAGCCATCATCCCCTGCTGCAGTTGCATCCTTAAAGATTCATGAACAGGTATTTTCAGAAACAGCTCAGTGACTTGAAAGCATCAGTTTTTATTGGATGTCAATGGCGTATGTGATCCCACAACATTTAGGTCCTTTGACAACTCTGTTCTCCCATAATAAGGGAGTCCATAGGCAGACGCCTTTAGATTGCTTCCTGCCTCAGTCAGCGGTAATTAACAAGAACACATGTGGTACTGCATTGCAGAAGCAGCTAAAAATGGCATTGCCCAGAGGAGGCAGCTGTAGGATCAACACAATTGATCCTCTTTTTGTATAATAAACCATTGAGATCTCTTCAAACCTGAAATTAGTAATCCATTTCTCCCCTTGATATCACACCCTCGATTCAAGACAACAATTTCTCTGGTTACTAGTTGCCCGCCCCTGTAACTGTGTTAACTCAAGTCTGGGCTATGAGCACACAAAGACCTGAGTGCCTGTTTCACTGCTCCTCCGTGCCATGATGTGGCATCCCTACAGTTGTGGCCCCATCCCCGTGTGGCGATGCGGTGCTCAGGTCAGAAGGAAGGGGTGTGCGCAGGCCCGGCCAGGCACTGTGCAGCAGCAAGGGTTCCTGTGGTATGAGATGGGTCGGGTCTTTTTTCTGCTTCCTTTCTTGTTTGTTTGCAAAAGGAATCAACAGTGGGATGTCATTGCATGACTCAGAACTGGAGCCCTCAGTATGGGTGAGTAGCTTTTAGGCGTTCATCTGGTTCTGCCTTGGACCACCCTGGCCCATGAGCTTTGCTGAGTAGTCAAGTGATGGGAAGTGGAGGTTTCCTCTTTGAAAAGACATTGCAGAAAACACAGTGTACCTCATTCCTAGCTCTTCCAAGAACAAAAATCAGCTAATCATACAATGGTTTGTGTCAGAAGGGGCCTTTAAAGATCATGTAGTCCAACCTCCCTGCCATAAACAGGAACATTTTTCACTAGATAAGGTTGCTCAAAAGCCCACCCAAACTGGTCTTGAACACTTTAATGATGGGGCATCCACAATTTCTCTGGACAACCTGTTCCAGTGTCTTACCACCCTTAATAGTAAAAGATTTCTTCCTTATATCTAATGTACATCTACACTCTTATTATAAAACTATTGCCCCTTGTCCTGTCACTATAGACCCTGGTAAAAAGTGTCTCTCCATCTTATGCCATCCCCTTTAAGTACTGAAGGGCTGCAGTAGGGTCTCCCTAGGACCTTCCCCAGGCTGAATAGCTCCGACTCTCTCAGCCTTTCTTCATGGGAGAGGTGCTCCAGCCCTCTGATCATCTTGGTGGCCCTCTGGACTCACTCCAACAGGTCCATGTCTTGTGCTGGTTACTCCAGAGCTGGATGCAGGACTCCAGATGGGGTCTCACGAAAGCTGAGTAGAAGGGGGAGAATCGCCTCCCTTGACCTGCTGGCCATGCTTCTTCTGATGCAGCCCAGGGTAAGGCTGGCTTTCTGAGCTGCATGCGCACATTGCTGGCTCACATCCAGTTTTTCATGCACTGGTACCCTCAAGTCCTCCTCTGCAGGGCTGCTCTGAATCCATTCATTCCCCAGCCTGTATCGATATTGGGGATTGTCCCACCCTGGCCCAGGTGTAGGACCTTGTACTTGGCCTTGTTGAACCTCATGAGGTTCACATGGGCCCGCTCCTCCAGCCTGTCAGTGTTCTCCTGGATGCCACCCAGGATGTATCCCTTTCCTCTACCAAATCGACTGCACCGCTCAGCTTGGTGTCATCCACAGAATTTCTGAGGGTGCGCTCAGTCTATGCCCGCTGTCTATGTCATTAATAAAGATATTGAACAGTACTGGTCCCAGTACGGAACCCTCAGGGGCGCCACTTGTTACTGATCTCCGTTTGGACACCGAGCCACTGACTGTAACTGGATGTAGCCATGGAGCCATATCCTTATCCATCGAATAGTCCATCCATCACATCCATCTCTCCAAATTAGAGGTAAGAAAGTTGTGGTGGACAGTATCAAAGACGTTACAGAAGCCCAGGTAGTTGGCAGGTAGCTTACTTCTAGTAAGCTTGGAGTAGCTCACCCTGCACTGTGTTTCCCAAGGACATCAGAGGTCATACCAACATTTCAGGTTGTGCCTGATGGGATCCCACTTGCCTGGAGGTTCCCTGCAGGCAAAGGTCCAGCTGAATTCACTGTCTCTGGGCTCCTCCTACAACTGGGAGATGTCGGAGGATCCAGCCCACAGCAGGGAAGGAGTTAAGTGCTTGACCAGCTGCCATCTATGAGGCACTGAATTCTTTCCCTGTGCAATCCAGCAGCCAGCATTAGGACAACGCTATATTTAGAAAGCTGATAAAGGTTTGGTGCTGACAGTTGTCCTGCCCCTTGATGAAGAAGCCGCAGAGCAAGCGAGAGGGGGCAGCTGATTTCTCTCCCCCTGTTACCATTCCCTGCCAGGGTTCCTGCCCTACTCACCGGACTCCACGCCGTGCCTCCAGCAAGGACCCCTGGTGAAGTCGTCCAGGCACAGGGGGTAAGTGCCCTTCCCTTGCTCCCCTGCCTGCCCTGCCAGCAGCAGCCACCTCTCAGCCCCGCCGGTGGCACACGGCTGCCGTGCTCCCGCCTGAGGCTGGCTGCTGGGGCCCTCCGGAGCCGCCATCGGCTGCCACGGCACGGCACGGCGAGGCTGGCATCCCTCTGGCCGGCGCTGGGGAAGCGTTGGTTGCGTGTTTTCATGTTCCTGACAGCGCTATGGCCCCCCTGCTCTCCCACACCTGGGGGAGGCACGGCAGCCTCCCCACAAAGGGTTATAAGGACAAAATCCTAAGGCTTAAAGCGCCTTTGGCCTTGAGCTTTAGGAGTGTTTCATTTTGGAGAGGCGATGTCTCATGTTTCTTGTTCCTTCCAGTCCGGCCCTGGCTGTGTATAGCTCCTTCCAGCCACCGCAAGGGCTGAGCTGGCCAGGGAGGGGATAGAGTTTCTGCCCCACCACCCCTTCCTTCCTGGCCTTCCTGCACGCTTACTCACAGGCAAGAAGGGCATGGGCGCTCGCTGGGGAGCAGCCAGGGAGCTGCACGAGGCCTGGGGAACGGCAGGCACCCTGGCAGAGGAGCCAGTGCAGCTGGCTTGCCGCAGGGGCTCCTTGCAGGGTTTGGGGAGCAAGATGTGGGAGCCCCTTCTGCTGTGCGCCCCCTGCCACCACCACCCCGTGGCCGAGGGATGGGCTCCCACGTGGACCTCTGTAACGGCCCTCTCTCCTGCCGTGCTCCCCTCATAGCGGATCCTCTCACAGCCGCCATGGCCAGCGGCAGAGATTCGGACAGCGAGCAGGCGGTGCCCGACGAGGAGAAGGGACCAGACGTGAAGGCTGTGCAAGCCCACTATCTCCGCAGCCCCTCACCCAGCTTGTGAGTATGCTTGTGGCGGGCACTGCCATGGCCTCCTGGTAGCAGGCGGTAGAGCAGCTTGCCCTCCCTCCTCTTCCGCCACCTCCTCTCCGCACAGGCGTTTGGATGGAGACGCTTCCCTGAGGCAGGGGTTAGCATACGAGCAGGGAGACAGGCGGGAGAGACAGGGCTCCTGCACTAATTCGTCCATCCCGCTGAGAGAGTACACACACGCAGTGGGGATTAATTGCAGAAGGCGTTCCTATGGGGTGGTGTCGTTGCTCTTCCCTGTCTCATCCTCTCGCGTCCACCCGCGCGCTGAAACTTCTGATCCAGATTTCAACTCTTCCCAAATTCAGCCTTGTCTTCCTGTCCGTTATAAGGACCTGTGGATTTTTTAATGTTGATATTAACCTTTCCCAGCCCCAGAGAGACTGAGGAACTTCAAATCTGGGTTTGGGTCAGCGCATCTTTGGCTACTGGCTTCAGGCACTGAACAGGAGGCTGTCACAGTGCAAGCAAAAATTGAGTTACCTCAAGCAAACCAAGCATGATTAGATGTGTTTTCACCTAATATAAGGAAAAATGCATCCCTTAGTACTCTTTTCCTAAAGCAAAATGCTCTTCAGGGCTTTGTGTACACTTTGAGATGCTTTAGCTGAAGGCAGGGAGTAAGGATCGAGTTTAAAAACAACCTGCCCCAGTGGCCCTTCAGCAAGTAGGAGGTTATGAAATGTTTCCCATTAACTGTGGAGCACTGCAGAAAAATGAAGATAGAGTGCTTATTTCATTTAACTACATGCTTTTTAAAATTGTTTAGGAAGTTCACTGAGCTCACATAAAGTAAAATTATGTATTGAACTTGGTAAATCACTCTCCTACTGTTCATCAGTCACTCAAAATGAATAGAAGCACCTCTCCAGTTTATTTTCTTCCCTTCCCTTCCCTTCCCCCTTCCCCTCCCCTTTTTTCCTTGCTGTCAATGCTGACAGCAATGATGAAAACGCCAAGGTCCTTCCCAACCAGAGCGAAACCCTTGGAGCATCCAGGCTGGGGCAGTTTGCACCTGTGTGTTTCATGGCTGCTTGGGGCAGCCCCAGGTGAAAGTGCTGAGGCTGTGGGGGCGGATGACTACCAGCTGTTATCTTTTGATTGAGCTTGGAGGCAACCTTTACAGCAAAGTGAATTAAAGGCAGGGCATAGTTGCAAATGTGTGTCATGTCCTGTAAATGAGGCTGAGAGTCCCCTTGCTCACCTCATAAACTCCTTTGAAGAGCTAGAAAGGGATTACTTTCCGTCATGGTTGACAAGTGCTGGAACACCACTAAATAACGAGACCATTAACTGGTTTCCGATGGCGGTGCCTTCCATTTTGATTCTGGAGAATGAAAGCAGTTTAACTCTCCAGACACTTTGCTGCACCCTGACTGCACATTAATTGCCCTCCCTCCCCTGCGTTAATTAAACAAAACATGTTGCAAGTACCGTGAGCCTGCATTGCCAAGTATCTTTTGTGATGGCAGCAAACTTGTCCCGATGATCTGTACCATCTATCTGGAAGGAAATGTAGAGGGTGTGCATCAGGGAAAAAGCTCTGTAAAATATTTTAAGATAGTCTGAGGAAGAAGAGAAGATTTGCTTGGACTGTGCAGGTGGACCCAGATGAAAATAATGTTTTCAAGATTGTGGCCCTTTTTTGCTTAACAAAAACTTAGGTAAATCATACTGTGTGTCGAAGAACTCCCTTCAGAGGTGTTTGTGGGTTTCATAGTTGTTTCTGAGCTGCAGTTAGACACCATCATGTGAGTGGAGAGACTGACCACAGATTCAGGCTAATGAAGTGACCAATGTACTGAGTGTTGAGGGAGAGATTCACAGCTTCAATCTTAATGCTTGCCTTACAGCTTGTGAGAACTCAAAGGATGCTCGTAGGCAGTTAGCTAACAGAAAAAAAAAAAAAACCCAAACCAAAAAACCCAACACCCTTCTAGCATCATTGTTTTGAATTGTTCAATAAATTCTAGTTAGGACAATGTTTATGTATGTCTGTCTTAAGTGAGAGCTACTTGCGAGACTGTTCCTTGTGATCCATCCCCCTCCCAGTCTCAGACCAGACACTGATCTTCTCTACCCTGAAACTTCACCACTCCATTGTCCTGCGCTCCCAGCCCACTGCAGCTCCTCCCCATGGGAGGTATCCTGCAAACACTGGATAGCAAGGCATATTTGAAGCCTGTAGTGCCATCCTGGAGAGCAGAGTGGGGGTGAGGGGTGGGAGAAGAGCTGGAGCTTCAAAAGATCCTCACTGCTCCAGTTCTCTGCTGCTTTCTTCTGGAATGGGTGAAAAGGGCTGAAGTCCTGGAGATGGGGTCCCAGTAGAGGACATTTGCCTGACAGGCGGCGTGGTTGGTTGGCAGGTATTCAGTGATATCGGACACCGATACCGAGAGCATCTTCATGGAGCCAATCCACCTGTCATCTGCTGTGGCTGCCAAACAAATAATCAATGAAGGTAAGAAGAGGAAGGGTAAAAGAACTGTCTAAGTAACAGAGTCTTGAGTTGCACTTGTTTTGCCTTTCTCATCCAGAGATCCTAAAATGATAAAAAAGCCTTTATGAGAAAACTCCACATGAGGTAGAGGTGAAACCCACAAAGAAATAACAATTTACAGAAAGGTTTGGTGGCTTCCTTTGAAGTTGTGCACTGAACCTGGCAGAATCATGGACCACAGTGGTGAATACAGTTTGACTGCTGGTTGCTTGCTGCCACAAGCTGGATAGAATAAAATAGAACAGAACAGATTAAACCAGAATCTTTCAGTTGGAAGGGACCTACAACGATCACCTAGTCCAACCGCTTGACTAATTCAGGGTGACCAAAAGCTAAAGCACGGTATTAAGGGCATTGTCCAAATGCCTCTCAAACACTGACAGGCTCGGGGCATCAACCACGTCTCTGGGAAGCCTGTTCCAGTGTTTGACCACCTCTCGGTGCAGAAATGCTTCCTAATGGCCAGTCTAAACCTCCCCCAGCACAGCTGTGAACCATTCCCACAGGTCCTGTCACTGGATATGAGGCAGAAGACATCAGCACCTCCGTCTCCAATTCCCCACCTGGGGAAGTTTTAGGGAGCAGCCACCTTCTTCTGGGGCTGGAGCAAGCGTGCACGTAACTCCCAGGCCTTTGGCCGGTGTGGGTCTCTGGGCTGAGAGGACAGTGCAATATGCTCTTCCCATTGCGAACTACCTTGAGGCTGCTAGAAAAGCATGTGCAGGCACACACTGCAGACGGGATGGTGTGATGTTACTGGGAAAAAAAGCAGGCCACAGGGCTTGTCCCAGGAACAAAGAATGACAGGTGCTGCGGTTTAACCCTGGCCGGCAACCCAGGGTCATGGTCGCTCGCTGCCCCTCACGCAGAGGGATGGGGAGGAGGATCGGGAAGGAACGTAAAACTCAAGGGCTGAGATAAGAACAATGTAATAGGCAAAGCAAAAGCCGCGCACGCAAGCAAAGCAAAGCAAACCCAGGGATTCGTTCCCCACTCCCCACGGGCAGGCAGGGCTCGGCCATCCCCGGGACAGCGGGGCTCTAGCACACAGAACAGTGACTCGGGAAGACAAACGCCATAATGCTGGATGTCCCCATCTTCCTTCTTCCCCCAGTTTATATAGCCAGCATGACGTCCCATGGTAAGGAATACCGCTTTGGCCAGTTGGGGTCAGCTGTCCTGGCTGTGTCCCCTCCCAGTGTCCCGTGCCCCTCCAGCCCCCTCGCTGGCAGGGCCCGAGAAACTGAAAAGTCCTTGATTTAGTATAAACATTCCCTAGGAACAACTGAAACCATCAGTGTCTATCAACACTGTTCTCACACCACATACGAAACACAGCCCTGCACCAGCTACTGAGAAGAAAATTCCATCTATCCCAGCTGAAACGAGGACAACAGGTCATATATTTGCATTGGTTTTACATACTCTTAGTTACAATGTCAGTTTATTCCAGAACTGAAGACAACGGACACCAAGGTAGATTCAGTGTGTCCCAGCATGTTAGAGTCTGCGCGGCAGCTGATGGTGGAAGACCTGTACAACCGAGTTAAGGAAAAGATTGATGACACCAGCTTGTTTAACACACCATGTGTGATGGACTTGCAGAGGGCACTTGTGAAGGACAGGCTGGAGACCCCCAGGGATGCTGTGGATGAAGTCTGGCCTAATGTCTTCATAGCAGAAAAGTGAGTGCCAGCTTTTGTCATGAAGTTGCATGAGATTCCCAGTGATGGGAAGGGTCAGATGGAACCACTGAAGGCATAACATATATTACATGCATCTAATACCCTGCATCCCTAGAGAGCCCCACAGTGTTTTTCAGATACGCTCACAAAAACCTCTGTGTGCTGAAAAGTAAATACTTCTGGAATAGAATCAGCACCTTTCCTGTGCTATTTTGATGCTTCCACAATTTAGGAGAGGAAAAGGCAAATGAGCCCAAATGACACTGTTCTGGTGGGAGTTTGGTCCTGAAATGGGGACTAAAGTCTTTGTTATGTAAAAGAGAGTGAAAAAAGAAATACCGTAGCAACTATGAAGTGGAAACGGTTAGGTCTTCTGTACCATGGCTCAGCTGTCTGAGACAACTGTGCAAGTGGCCAGACAATTAGAAAGGGATATAGTGTAAAGCATCAATTACAGAGTGATAAAAATTGAGAAATAAGTAAACAGCCAGAACCTAGGATGGCAGGATGAGTTTAAAATCAAGCTGCAGTGGAAACTGAGCATGCAAGTCTACTGGTGAGTGCAGGTTTCTCATTTTCTTTTCCCAGTGAGTACTGGAAAGGAACACCTGTAGAACTCTGAAAGGACATTAAGGTCTGAGTGGAGCTGTGTGTTGGATGAGTAACACAGACTGGGAGCTCTGCAGACCTTGTAGCAGACAGCTGCTCCCCTACCCAAAATAGGAGCACTGGTATCTAACATCTGTTTTTTCTTTTCTGAAGAAGCGTTGCAGTGAATAAAAGCCGTTTGAAGAGACTGGGGATCACACATGTCTTGAACGCAGCTCATGGTACAGGTGTATACACAGGACCAGGTTTCTACAATGGTCTGAATATCCAATACATGGGCATTGAAGTGGACGATTTTCCAGATATGGATATCTCCAAACACTTCCGCCCAGCTGCGGAGTTCCTTGACGAAGCACTGCTGACTTACAGGGGTAAGAGGAGAAGATTGTGGTGGTTCCAGACTGCTTGGGAATTAATGGGTGGAAGCGTTACGCTGATAACCAGCCGATGCCGCATTTGTAATTGGGTAGAAGGCAGATACGTTGTCCTCTGCATCCATTACGGTGAACAGTTCTTGCCCGTTTCTGCCAAGCCTCATTCAAAACAGGAGGGGGCAAACGAGTGAGAGGGGGCAGCTCAGCAGCCCCTGCTGCAAGCCCCATGCCTTGGGACTCAAACTGGCTGCAAGCCACTTCCCTCAGCTGTTTTGAAAGTACCCTACCATTGCAAAGAGGTGAAGCCCTGCTCCAATAAATGTTATTTTTTATACTGATCTTAGCTAATATTACATGTATTGATATATTCCTGCACACCATGAGTTTCAGTTTTGCCAGCATGCTTGCTACAATAGAACAGGCTGATTTACTAGAACAATCCAAACAGCTGGGCTGAGCCTCTGGATGTCTACACCCAGGCTACTGTATAATTTGCCGGACTCCAATTCCATGGCAACTGTTATTCTGTGGAGCTCCAGCACATACTGGTCATTTTGTTGCATCTTCAATGGATACACATCTTTATGGAATTCAATATGAAAATGAACACCACAACCAGTGATATTACTGGTATTCTTCATATATGTATTCAATGCATTTAATTTTTGTAGAAGCACAACAGGTTACCTCTTAGTAGAAGCGACAGTGAGAAAAGTGGTAAGTTTTGTTAGCACACAAGAAAAGTTGAACTGATTTTAATAGCTCACCAACAACGTGTGGAGGGACACTCTACCCACCTATGTTCTTCATCATAACTCCCGTTGTTACCCTTGGCATAGGACAGATGCTTACTGCTGCTGGCATTCATCGACCCTTCAGCTTACTAACCCAGCAAAAATGACAGCCCAGCAGGGAAGAGATGGTTTTCCGTTGGATTAGTGAGCTGAACTGGCTCATTAAAGGGCCAGGTGAGTACCAGAGCCCACACATGGAGGGAGGCACTGAGGCAAAAGAGCCTTGAAAAAAAGCAGAGGAATGAGATCTCCCCCTTTTGATGAGCTGTTAGATAGGCTTTACGGGCTGTTAAAACACTTGGAAGGCAACTGAGACTCTAGATACTAAGAAAGGTGTAAAAGACGCTTTGAGATTGTAGGTATAGGTACCTTAGGTAAATACTTGCAGTACCATACCAGCAGTCAGAAAGGCGGTGTTTAAACTGGCTTCATAAAGCTTCAGTGCAAACAGTTTGATTAAACTGGAGTTAATCACACATGTAGAAACAGTAATTTCAGTTATTTGCAAGCTAGGAAAGCATCATTTACATTCTCTTCATATTTACAAGCTTTTCTTTAACTGTAGTTTGCTATAAAAGTAACTTTAAAGAATGATTCCTCTTTGCCAAAGCTGTTTTCTGCAGGAGGTGGTTTCTGTGTAAATGCCAGGAAACAAAGCAGATCCTCAGCTTTGATTCTAGCTCTTGCAGCCACTGTTTACAGAACAGCGGGTCCCAGCAGTTTGAAGCAGCTGTATCAGTTTGTCAGAGTCAAAATCAGCTCTCTTCCGCTAGCTGCTTGCTTCTCCTATTCCCAGGTATACTGTGACTCTGGCCTCCAGCCAGTCTACATGTAGCTGAGTGTACCTTGCAAAACAGCAGATCTGGATTCTGGCAAAAATGTAATTAGATGAATATGAAATTGTATTTAAGTCCTATAATGCGCCTTATAAAAAAATTATTTGCTTATCCTCCCAATACCTTCTTGGAGGCTAATGCTAATATCTCCCTTTCTACGTATGTGGAAGCTGAAGCCTGGAAAGCTTAAATGTTGTCCCCTAAGTCAGCCAGCAGGTCAAGAACTCTGTATCACTTGTCCTTCTAATGCCTATTATAAGCTTTTCGTTTATCTGGGGAAGTGAAGAGTATAGGTGAAAATACAAATATTATTTAGATTGTTGTAAAAAGTGACTGCTCACAGATTTCGAAACGAATGTGCTTTTTATTCATACCTATCTAGATTTTTATTAAGATAAAGTTAACAAATATTTAGTATTGGTTTCAGGCACTGAAACATATAATCTAACACCGTTCAGAGAATGCTTTTGTGCTACGTATCGGAGCAAGATCTCTGTGTTCCTGGAAATAGCTAATTACTTTTGTATTCAATGTCTGTAGGCAAAATCCTGGTCAGCAGTGAAATGGGAATCAGTCGCTCAGCTGTGCTGGTGGCTGCTTATCTGATGATCTACCACCATATGACCATCCTAGAGGCTCTGATGACTCTGAGAAAGAAGCGTGCCATTTACCCCAACGATGGCTTTCTGAAACAGCTAAGGGAGCTCAACGAACAGTTACTGGAGGAACGAGAGCTGGAGCATACTGGAGATGAAGAAGTCACTCCTAGTCAAAGTCCTGTTGTCCCTGCAGGGACTTCTTCCCAGCTGTCTGGAGCTGGGGACTCAGAAAGCATCACGGGAGCCAAAGCCCACTCCATCACAGTAGAAGAAGAGGACACCAGCAGCCTGCTGGATAGCCTTATGAACTCTTCATCAGTGGGAAAAACTAGCTGGGCTTCCAAACACTCCACCCTCATCAGCGAGGAGGAAGAAGAACAGTTGTATGAGGAATGGAGGAAGAAGCAAGGCCTGCCTGCAAAGGAACCAGGAGTTAACCGTGGAAGAAGAACATCTCCAAAGCTTCCAGATCAGGAAGGGGAACAACCTGAGGAGGATGTGGAACAGAGGATCCATGACTGGCAGCGCAGAAATGAGAAATACCAAATGGAGGGTCCACCCAGGGAGGAGGATGGAGATTTCAACATGGGAGGAAGACCTCACCCATCAGGAGAATTCAGTGACATTGAGAGCGTGAGCAGTTTTGAGATTCGAACCCTAAAACAACAGCTGGAAGCCAGTAGCTTTAGCAGCATGAGGAGGAGCCGCACAGGCTCTATGTCTTCAGAGAGCACTTGGGACATGTGGAACCAGAGGCTTCTGGAGATCGAGAAGGAAGCTGCACAGAGGTATCGTTCTAAGAACAGAAACTGTGGGGAGAGACATTCCCCAGAAACAGGAAAAAAGGAGAGGGATGTGGATGAGGAGAGTGTGTTTTCAGACAGTAGCTCCTTTTACAATTTCTGCCAAAAGAACAAAGACAAGTTGACCCCTCTAGAAAGGTGGAAGATCAAGAGGATCCAGTTTGGCTTTCACAAGAAGGATCTAGAACCATCATCATCATCTGCACCATCTCCAGCAGAAGATGGCAGCCAAGCAGATGGGGAGGGGGCAGAAGGGAAGAGTTTGTCAGATATTAACCTGACAGCTTACCAGGCGTGGAAGATGAAGCGGCAGAAGAAGGTGGGCAATGAAAACAAGGAGGAATTTGTGGAGTTTGCCAAAATTGAGGATTCTGCTTCAGCTAAAAAGAAGCAGAGGCGTGTGGAGCTCCTTGAACGTTCAAAGAAAGTTTTAGAAGAAAGCCAGTCCATGTGCAGCTGGGAGACAGACAGTACGATGAGTGGGAGTATCCCACTGTCAGCTTTCTGGCCCTCAGCACCTTCTGCAAGTGGTGCCGAGGATGCAGCTTCTGCACTGAGCGTGCAGACAAACAATTCATCGTTATCACAGACCAGGAGCAGCACGGGGGCAGTCCAGCCTCAGATGCCAAGTATACCCCTGCCCAATCTCACAGTTGGCCCAGGAGACACAATCTCCATGGCAAGCATTCAGAACTGGATCGCTAACGTGGTCAGTGAAACCATTGCTCAAAAGCAAAATGAGATCATGATGCTGTCCCGTCCATCATCTGCCATGGCCTCCAGCGTGATGTCAGGAGACATCGGCAGGCGTGTAGATGATGATAAGGTTTCTCTTCTCAGTGCTCAGAGTGGTTCATCTTTTGTTACCTCTCAGCTTCGCCAGCAGGACACGCACAGGGCTGAGTCGCAGTCTGTCCTGTCTTGCAGTACCTCAGCAAGCGCAAGGACAGAAGGGACTAGTTCAAACCTGAAGACAACACAGACAAGCAAGCCACTGTACAGCCTCTTTGCAGATCATGTTGACCTAAAGAAACTCAGGAGGAAGGAGAAGGAGATGCAAATGGAAATGAGAGAGAAAATGTCAGATTATCAAATTGAAAAGGTGATCAGAGACAATAAACGCAGCACTTTATTTAAAAAGAAGGTGACCAAAGGAGAGGAAAACGAAGTAGAAGATGACAGAGAGAGTACAGCAAGCAGCCACAGGCGGCCCTGGCAAGCAGATGTTGACAGAACTGATACAGGCTTCGATCTGTCCAGTCAACCTGCAAACACAGGTGCACCAAAGTCAGAGACAGAGAACGATATTACTAGGTGGCTCAGTGGCCTGAGAGCAGAAAGAGAACCGCCATCATATTATGATCAAAGTGAGAAGGCTAGAGAGAAATACAGCAGATCATCCAAAGTTAGAGAGATGGATTCTGAAACATCCAGTTACAGGTTCTCCAGATCCCAAAGAGAAGAGCTAGACAGCTGTTCTTCCTACGAGTCAAAAGGAGATTCACTGAGAACCGTGTCAAGATTTTCCTCTGCTTCTGCCAAAGAGGACAAAAAGATGTATAAGTTCACAAGGTCAAGGGTCAGTGAGACAACAAGTTCCAGAGAAAAGAGCCCAGAGCTGCCTGTTTTCAGCCAAACACCTGAACCGTCCTTTGACTCTGGATCACCTGAGTCATCTACACAGAGTCGAGTTAGATCTCATCATGTGGAGGCGTGTGAAGAGGAGGCCAGGTCGGACATATCAGAATTTGGAGCTAAGAGGAAGTTCACCCAGAGCTTTTCAAAGTCTGAAGAGGATGGAAAGAAGGAGGCAAAAGTGGAACAAAGTGAGGAAAGATTTGCATCTAGACAGTTCTCTCAGTACAGGCGAAGCGTGCGTAAAGAAGAGGAAGAAGAGATGGATGATGATGCCATTATCGCTGCTTGGAGAAGCCGACTAGAAGAAACTACGGCAAAGCTCCGGCGGCGAAGGGAAGAGTGACCAAGATCAGATTATAGGAACACAAGCAGAGCCACAGAGTCCCTGAATCACTCATCATTATATTTCTGATAATCCTTTGTGGTTTGTAGGGCATTTCCTGCAGATAGTTCTCTTCTTAATCAAAAGCGATAAAGGGAAGAGGTCAAGTTTTGGAAGTGTTTGTGGTTTGTCAGAAAGAAGATGCTAGTGTTAAATGATCAATGTAGGTAGGAACACAATGTTAGAAGCCATTAGGAGCCAGACGATGTTTCAGCAGCAAAAGCAAGTAATGGTGGCACCTCAATTCAAAAGACCAATCACATCCCATTTTGGTTATTTCAATTTCCTAGTCTTGTTAAAGACTGGACATATTTTTTTCTAGGATCTTTTTGATCATAAATGGAAGAAGCCAACAGCCTTTTCTAGGAACTTGAATGTTCCTCTCTTAATCAGTGTTACTTTATATCGCTAAGAAGATACTGCCAGGTAAGCTCCATTTTCTGCACCGGTCTTACGAATGTCTACAGAAGTAACAGTTCAGGAGAATACATGTACTGTTTTTACCTCAATAAGTAGCAGAAGCAAAGTGAAATACTAGAAAAAAGAAGATGCCTCCTTCTTTTTAGAAGTTCAATGCAGTAACGAATGTATTCCTGTGGTACCATTGTTTTCTGTTAGGTGGAGTCACCTCTGCTCCGGCATGGTTGGTTCCTGCTAATAACTTTGGGTCAACAAAGGACAAACGCGGTAATATTATCAGCCAGCTAAAAATTATGTTCTAATGTAGTTAAAGCGATGGCATTGGAGTTAGGGTTAGGGTTAGTGTTAGGTTAGGCTGGGTTTCTGAAGTACTGGCTTTAGTTTGTTTTACGTATGCAGCTCAGCCTATAGTCATGTATTAATTTTCAACATGATTGCCTTAAAAGAATAAGAGTGATACACAAACTGACCTCATAATAGAATGATGTATAAGTAAAGCATTGGTATAAGGCACCACGTGCCTAAGGACAAAGTGTGCGTCTGTTGAAGGTGGCACTTGGACGCTGGTTTTTAGGAGACGGCAGGTTAGGCTGGTGTGTTACAGGTACCGTGGTGTTTGTATGTGAGCCGCAGAGCCTGCTTTTCGGAATGGGCGGAGGGGGCACAGCCTCCATGTTAACGGAGTACACCAGGCTCTGAGCCGCAGGTCCTGCCGTGCCCTGCAGAGCCTTGTGAGCTTGTGTGACACGACCTGCCAAGCCTGCCACAGCTTCACTGCCTGGCTGGTGCGACGCTGTGTCTTTGATGCATCCAAGTGCCCCAGCTCCCTGTCACCAGTCAACATCCTCCACCCCTCTCCTATAAACACCTAGGCCAGTTTATCCTGATTTCCACTCTGCAATTATCTGCTCCCTCTTCTGTACAGGCTGTATTTTGAAATAACAAAGCCCTCTGGCAGAGCTGAGTGTAAAACGACAATGGAGGGATGATGCAGTATTGCTCCCTCACAGGAAGTTTTGTCTTTCTTTTTCTTGTCATCCCTTCTCCCTCCCACTGCGATGCTTCGAGCTCACCATTATTATTACGTTAGTACCTCTCCCTATTTTATTTCTGTAATATAGACAGTAAGCTCCACAGGGCAAGGGCCTGGTCTTTGTCCTTGTCTGTGTGAGGCCAGGCACATCAGCAATGCTATCTAAATAATGATTACTGATAACAAAATGCAGCTGCCAATTTTCCTAAAGTTAGACTCATTTCTCTCAACTATAACTCACTGATTAGACATTATCTCCGCTTCTCTGAAGGTAAAGATGACTCTTTCTGACAGCCAGGACTAGGGTAAATGATAGCTACTTATTGTCAGGTGAATGGAGTCTCAAAATCCGTTGATTGAACAATAATAGGGGTACAAAAATAAGAGAAAGAACAGATTTTACTGCTGTGGGGTGGGGTTTGGTTTGGGTTTTTTGTTGGGGTTTTTTTTTTGGCGTAAACTCAGATTACATTTCTGACGTACACAAGGAACATGGTCTTGTTAATGTTTCAGGCATTCAGAGATGCTATAAGGCTTATAATGCACTTCTACCACAATATAGTATGTAACACAATACATCCCTTATTTCTGCATACTTTTGTGAGGTGTATTTTTTTGAAGTAGTGGAGTTTCAGGCTTTGTCACCACGCTGAGATTTCATACTGAATTTGTGCAGTGCGTGTTAGGATAGGCGTTTTCCTCTTCAGCCCTGGTAAAGGCGCTCTGTGGAAAACAACTCTGCTTATGCATATTTGGAGCATGCTTTAATTTCAGTCTGGAAAAGCTCTTCCGTTTCGATGGATCAAAGTGGAAGTGTGCAATACCTTCTGGCACTGACTTTACCTTTTTACCAAAGGCTGGTTCCCTCTGAAAAACCTCTCTCCTGCTTTCTGTGCCTGGCTGCTGTTCTCAACAGAAAGGTCTGTCCTCTGCGGTACTGTAGGGGGCATCTTACACTGTAGAAGATGAGCGTTATATGATGTAGTAATTGGTTTCATTTTGCACTGTACAGCACAGCCTTTGTTTGGGTAGCATTTTGATTTAAACAGTAATCTAGGTCTGCTGCACAAATAAATTATTCAAGACCGAGGGGCAGAATATGGTTCTGTAACAAGCCTGAGCCAAACCATCTTGATAGTGAGTTTTGACCCTTCTGGGAAAGGGTTAAGTGGGTTCTGCTGACTCATTGAGGTAGGTGGCTTATTAGTTCACTTGTGTAAAAGGGAGATAAAAATGGTTTGCTGGGGAGAGGCCATCTAAGATGCTGGCTGAGCAGTCATAAGGGAGAAGCCTTAGAAAGAGCTGAACTTTATTTTCTTATTGCTTATATCCTTGTTAATAAAGCCAAACCCCCAAAGCAATAAGGGGGTGGGGATCATTTTGGACTCTATTCAGTGTACGGCCTGTGCTTGAAAGTGAGATGGGAAAGGCTCCAGCTCGCAGGTATAAATTACATGAAACAGTGACATAAAGACCTTGCATGGTGAAAATATTAAAGCATTCAGTCATAAGACCAATAACCAGGAGAGACAGAAATGGAGAGGTTGAAGGCAGGCTAGAAAGTCAGGTTTTAAGATGAGAATTTAGCAGGAGACAGGGAATCGCTGAAAGGGGATAGGTCTGCACAGACTGTTTCAGGTGACCAGAGCTGCAGAGTGAATGTTTTTTTCAGCAGCGACACTGGTCTGATGCTAGATTAAAGGAGTAAGTACCCAAATTTATCTAGGAAGGATTTTTCAGCAAAGATGCGCTGGGACTGGTGTTTTTGCTCAGCCTCAGTTTGCTGCTGTAGGCAGAAGGGGTTCTTTTGGCGTTGTATAGTGGAAGGTGAAAGTGCAAGGAGCATTCATACAGTCAGTTAAGAATATAAACACAGGGACATCAGAAAGGCTGTACAGGGTCAGACCAAAGGTCCATCTGGCTCAATATCCTGTCTCTGACAGAGAACAACGGTGAATACCTAGGGAAGAATACAAGAGCAGTGATAGAAGTGATATTTCCCCAGCATGATCTCTTCCAGCTTCTAATCATTTGCAACTCAAGGACTTCCTGAGCCAGATGTGATATTTTTGTATTTAATAGCCCTTGATAGATTTTCCTTCTGTGGAGGTGCCTAGTCATTTTTGAGTTATAGCCATTATAGCCTTGTACCCGCTAGCCTCTGTGATCTCTTGCAGCAAGAAGTCCCACAACTTACTCTACCCTGAATACTAAGCCATCTCCTTTTTGTCTGTTCTGAACCCACTGCCACCAGCCTCCTTTAATGCCAGATAATCTCTAGTTAGGATCTACATGCCCCACAAGATTTTACTCCCCTCTATCGTTATGCCCCATCCTTAACTCTCTGTTTTTCAGCCCAAGTTACTCATTCCTGATATGCGACCTGCTCCATGTCTCTGATTATCCTGGCCATTCTTCTCCAAACCCTTTCCAGTTCTACTTTGAGATAAGGGACCAAATCCTCACACAGCTTGCAGGGTGCAGGCGTGGCAGGGATTTATCCTGTGGCATAATGGCGTTCTTGCTTCTGTTCTCTGTTCCTTCCCGATCAACTCCTAACAGTTTGCATGGGGGTTTTCTGGCTGTTGCTGAGCACCATGGTGATATTTTCGTGGAACTATTTTATTATGTACAAAATATGTTGTTGCTGGATGGCAACGGTCAGCTCTGAGATCATAATTTTATATGTTTTCTTATGTGTAATGCTTTGCATTTATTAGCCTTAAATTTCATCTGCCATCTCAGTGCTCAGTCTCTCAGTTTCATTAAGTCCTTCTGGGTTTTTTCCACAGCCAGCCTCTCTTTTCTACTACTATATTTCCTTAATGTCCTTTGAACAGTGTGGAAACTCGGAGTATGTGGGAAGCAGAGAAGTTAAGGAGGGATACATGAGAGAGAAACCCATTTGTTGTTGGTCTGGGTGAAGTAAGAAGTGAATGATGAAAGCTGGAGAGCGAGGAAGTAAGAAGTGTTCAAAAAGAGATCTGAAGACGATAGGCAAATTAAGAAGGGGCCCTACAGCAGAGGGAGACAGTAAGATACATATGTCAGCCAAAAAGGCTAATGCAAAATATTAGTATGTTTAGATGTACAAAAATCCAGGGAAAGGTTACAGGGCAACCTCTGTGGGAAGGAAGAGGACGGTGGGATTTACAGAAATTACAGATCTGAGAGAAATGTGAAGGGGACTGTGAGAAATGGAAGGGGTGAGAGACATTAGTGGGACACAGATGATAAAATGATATCTGTTCTAGACTAGGAATTCAGTGTGGTAGAAGCAAGTTTGGAAGAAGTGGAAATGTGCCAGAAGTAAGTTATTCCTAGTGTAACAGCTGCATTCTGCATGGCAATACCGAGAGGTGTGGGGCCATGGCCCATTTCCCTGCATCTAGGATTTTCAGGGCAATTTGATTTATTGTGTGCGGCACTAGTTTAGATTGGGTAATTTTAAAAGCGGTTTAGCACCATTTCCTTCTTTTACAGCTCCTTGAGAAATGCTTACGCATTAGCTGTAGTGGTGAGCTAGGTGAATTATGAGACAAAAAGTTTTACTTGGGGATGGTTATGTTGCATTGCCTGCCTTTCCTTAAAGGGTTTAGCTGTAATACATTCAATATAGACATTATAACATGAAAACACGGTATCCATGACCTTCCTAAATTTATAGACAATCCAACAGAGGTGCAGAAAGCATGTGATTAATACAGTCTAGGGCTCGGAAACAGACACTGCATGCTCACGTACTCCAGCAAAATCTCTTTGAGAGTTACCTACCTGTTCTCAGGAATTTCACTTGTCATTTAGAAAAATGACAGTGGGTTAAATGTCTGGATGTTCTAATTGTGAAGAAAACCTCCAAAATTGGAGCTATGTGTAACAAACAACAGTTCTCCAGAGAGGTGGGAGCATAGCTCTAAATGTGAGTTGCCCCAGTGGTCTCAGCAAGGTGCTAACTTACTTGCTTAGGAGTAATAATTTAAATGCCAGTAAGATTTGTTACATTGTTCTTCATATAAAAAAAATGGAGAAAGGTTCAAAGTACATGTATTTAGGTTGTGTACTGCCAATACCAGCATAATCTACTTAAATGAACACCCTGTCATTTTGGCTACCCCTAGGAACAGAAAATTTTTGGACATGGAAGAATCTTATCCTTTTTTTTCCCCCCTAGACTGCCTTTTGTTCTTGAGCACATTTAAATGTGTTCAGGAGCTGGTTTAATGCTCTTCCATCTATCCCCCTGTTACAACCGTTCAGTAGCTTCTAAGCTCAGTGTTTTCCTAGGACTGCAGTTCCCCTGCGGCAGGGTGCACACACACGTACACACAAGCACACAAACATAAAGGAAAAACATTGTGACTCGTAAAAGCAGGTTTTTCCAAAAAATATGAGTTCAGTTCTTCCCGGGACCAACAAGTTAAAGTAGATGTTGGGATGTCTGTGCCAAGCTATCCAGGAGTGGCAACGTGAAAAGTGTCCTAGAGAGCAGAAGTGACATCATGTCTCTGTTTTCAACTTTCCTCTCTGAACTGCGTTTCAAAGATTTTTATTTGCATGTATCTTTAACATACGCAAATGTAATCCTTGCACAAGAGCGTAACTGTTTTCACATATGATTCATACGTGCAGGCGGATTGGTTTACTTTTAGCTAAGATATGTATGCCCTGGAAAACACCCATGGGTATAACGGAAAACTAGCTTCATTGTTAACTCTGGAGAAAACAATGTCTCTACATAATCAATCAATCAATCAATCAATCAATTGCTTATTTTTTTCCAGTGCACCCTTCATGCCAACATGCCTGAATGCTTTACGGTCATTAAATTAAATCAAAGAACACACCACAGAATGGACAAGGCCAGATCAATAAATCTTAAAACCTGATTCGAACTTACCAAGGACTCTGCACAAGTAACCATGAAAGGAAGGATGTCTCCAGTCAGAAGGGCATGTGTGCGGGCATAAAACTGAACCAAGCCATAGGTGATACTAGTTAGAAGACAGAAACATTTAAAGGAACTGATAATTTTTACAGCATGACCCAACTTCTAACAGCATCTACCTGGAGCTCAGTGACTTCTGAGGTATTAGAAAATAACCATGGAGGCAAAAACTGTTTGCAACTGGCCAGACAGCTGTATGCTTCAGGTCACGTCCTGCCAGGACCATGCCTAATTTTAGAGATTTGGCTCTTTGTGATCTCTCCATTTGACTATTGCAGGGCACCATATCAAAGAGAGATGCTGCACACACAGCAGCTGGTATTAAACAAAAAAAAAAAACCATAAGAAAGTCACACACATTGTGTGACTGGTCTGTCTTCACGGACTATCCCAGCAGTTTAATCTTTGCAATGACTCCATACTGAACTCAGATCCAGTTGAAAGCCGTCCATGAGTTTGGCAGAACATCTCTCCCTCCTCGCTTGAGAAGAGAGCTTTATGAAACCACAATAGCCTTTATGAAACTGCCAATTAATGGGGGGCTTTGTACATGTTGCTCATAGAAGTTTCCTGGTAGCTGTCATAACCTATGAAGGTTCATTCCCAGAGCAGATAAAATGACCGCAGGCCTAACTACATTCAAACCCAAATGCTAAACCCAAATTCTTCAACTTAAACTTCCCTCCCTCAATAATTTTGCAAGGCATGTGCTCTTTAGTCTGTGAATTGGATCAAAAGTATTGCCTAGAGGCAAAGGGTCAGAGGAGATTCCACGTATGAAAAGCAGGAGGCCCTCAAAAAGGTGCAACCTCAGTTGCTGAACAGACACCACAAATAGGATGGATAAAAGCCCACATGAGACTCTGGTATGTGAGCAAGCAGAAGCTGACAGTTGCCCCTCAGGAATACAGTATAAAGCTTTCAGTTCTGCAGGAGACGTGATCTGAAAGCCGGCTTCCTGAGAGCAATCACACCTGAACTGTTGCATGGGGCTGCAGTTGCATAATTTAATAGTTGTCATGTTTCATCCCAAGGTGAGTGTTCCTGGTGGTAGTGTACATATAAAATTTGTAAGTCATTAGGGATAAAAGGGTCTATGCAAGAAAAGGTCAGACATTATCTTCATGACTGGCAGAAGGGGTCCGTATTAAAACAAAGAAAGTGTTTGATTTTCTTTTGAACATGGGCAGATGATTCAGACCCCCGTGCCCTTCATATGCTCTGTCTCTCCCCTTCCCATCTCCTCTCTTTTGAAACAGATTTAAGTCCATCTACTTTTATATTTTCAAACCAAACCCATAAAAGGGCCATAAATATCATGACTCGCTAAAATGAAAGCTGTTTTCTTCTCCTCCCAGGAGACTCCTGCCTGAGAGAAAGACAGAAAGAGTTCACCTCTTTGAAAATTTCCTCCTCTGTTGAAGTAAAGCTGGTATCTAAGAGCAGTCTTCAAGGCTTTGTTCTTATCATCTTGACCTGGCTTTGTACCTGCTTCTCTCTGTGTTGCTTGTGGAAGTGTGAAGGACGGGGCTAGGGGAAGGAGTTTTGGCTATCACTGGCGGAGCAAGGGTCATGCGTGGAAAGGGATTTCATTGTGGTTTCAGAAAATGTTATAAACTCAGTGCACAGGCAAAAAGAATGAAGAAACTCATTCCCCTCCTGGATCAGACCTGTGATCCACCCCTTCTGTCTCTGATGTTGGCCAGCACCAGGTGCATCTCAGAAGGTATAAAGAAAGTTTAAGTGGGTAATTATGGAATAACCTGCCCTGAGTAAAATTTTTCCCCCACCTGGCCCAAAGCTCTCCTTCATCTCTCTTCCTTGGTTAGAGTTCAAGTCTATGCCCTGAAGCACGATGGCTTCTCTCCCTTCCAAACTGCTTTTCATCCTGGCCTGTCTAATGTAACTGCCTATGACAGTGATGGGATGTATAGGGCTTGTCCATTGAGAGTCTGTGACAGATCACAGCCTTATTGGAAAGAGAGGCAGAGAGGTGAAGAGAAGGCAAGGGAGGAGAGCATAAACTCAGATGAAATATCCATCAGGAAGATGGAAAGAAGAGTGAGTGCCTGAGAAACTAATTGCTGCCTGCTGTTCTGGGCTGTGGAGATAGCTTGCAAGTGGGCATTTTGGCTTTTCAGAGATTTCAGCCTGGAGCATGCTAGGAAAGCCAGCTCTTGGTTGAAACTACTGTTCAATACTTTTCCCAACATATATTTAAAAAAACAAAAAACAAAAAACACAAAAACCACCACCAAAAAACCCTGTAGAAGTATGAGAGTAGTTCTGAGAAAACTATTCTATCATACTCTGAGGGAGCTTTTTCTTCCACTGAAATTCACTGCTCATTTCTGAAAAGGTATTGGAGGAATCTGGGGCTACTGGACATTGAACACTGATGAAAATCGGGCTGTTTTTCTACTGCCTGAAAAGGATTTAGGAACCTAAATTCAGATATTCTTGTCTAGGTCCTCATCCTTATACTCCTGGAGCATATCAGAAAGTGTCGTGGAGGTTACCAGCTTCTGTGGGTTCATTTGATCATTGTGTCATGCATCAACATGTATGTGACACAATGCCAGATGTCCCAATGTAAAGGTGGGAATTGTCCGACAAAGCTTCTTGACTTTTTGGATGTTATCAACATTACCTCTGGTGGTAGCACTTTATGCTAGAAATTATTAACAAATTTCCAGGGAATGCTTAGTGTCCTTTCTAGACGGATACTTTCTGTAGTACGTAGACTGAATGACAGCTTTCTCTTATTTGTCCAGGAGTGCAACAGTTCCCAGGGAGAAGGAAAGAAGACCTAGGTCTTGGATCATATCCAAGCCTCAGTAATGATTAGTTTCATTCCCACAGTATCCAGTTTCCCAAATTCCTTTCCTGCAAAAAGTACTGCAAAGTGATCCAGCATTTTCCAATCGACGGGTGTTGCAATCTCACCTGATCTCCTGGATGCCACACTGAGGTGTTCAAAGCATCCCACGGGTATTTGTTCGGCACAGGGGATTGTTCATTAAGAAAATTGACTGTATCATTTATACTGGGAACAGCTGCAGCGAGCAGTTGTGGCAGTGTTCAAGGCTCTGTAATCTTCTGTTAGTCGCCACTTGCCATGAAGTTTCTTTGCTGGCCATAAAGGAGAATTGTAGGGGAAATGAGACGTGACAATGATTTCCCATTCTTCCAGCTCCTTTATCAATTCAGTAACAGGACATAGCATCAGAAGGTAATTTGTATTGTGGAATATTCACTAGCTTGCTATGGGGTAAGGGAGCAGCTGTTTGCCACAGATTAAGTCAGGGGATGCATTTGTAGGAGGTAAACTGTGGGGCAAAGAGGGTGATGCCCCTATTTCCCATTTTCCCCACGGTCCACCCACGACTGACCCTTCAACACATCCATATTCAATATATTACAGGAACCTAAAAGTAAGGTTAGGTGGATTGTCTATCCATTAGACAGGATTAGTTTAGCCTGACCAGTGGGTGGTTAGTGATTTTCCCATTAACGCCTACAATAGAAACTAACTGCTTGCTAAGCGGAGGCTGTCCTTTACAAGTGTCCTTACCTACTCTCAGTTTTTGGGCTCCTGTGTCAACAAGGAGTGTTGTAAGGTAGGAATCGTCACCTCGGGACTGGGATCCTCAGCAGTGGGAGTCGTGGCCGCCAGCACTGCCTCTGAACCAAGCCTCCAGCCTGGCTTCCTGCGTATTTGCAGTCTAGGTTTAGTGCTGATAGGTTTGGGTGTACCCCTGCGCTCACATCCCTTGCATTCTCTGGCTCCCTGTCATCCTTCTAAACCGAGTGGTGTCACCCCATCTCCGGACACAGGTCCCGGAGGGCTACCATGAGAAATGAGTGAGGGGAACCCATCCAGCTGCCGCAGAAGGGGAGCTGGCAGCCCATTGAACTGACTAGGAGAGCGCCTTCTCTAAACACATTTCCCATCATCTCTTACGCTCAGTAGTAACTGAGGGTGTTTCCCAGTTTCCCCTTTATGCTTTTTTTTTGTCTTTTGCATGGAGACAGGCTGGCTCTTTTACCTTTAGTTTAGCTGAGGTTCTGCCACAGTTTTAATCCCGTAAGCCATATAGCAGTAAACCTGCTGGCATACACTGAAGGACCTCTTTGAAAGGAATACCATTTAAGCCCATCTTAATGGTGAAAGCTAAATATTTCCACACCCCCTCAGCTCCCTTTATTACAGGTCAGAAGCGTACAGCAACCCAAATCACCTGCCAGGGATGCAGCTCTGTGGAAAGGGGTTGTCCAGCCCCCGGGGCAACGGGTGCTGGTCCTTCTAGTTGAGCTAAAATCAGTATTCCTGGACCTAATGCCAGCGATTGAGCTTCAGCTGGCACAAGGTGGAGGTGGTTGGCTCTGGCTGTCCAGATCCATGCTAGCCCGTCCACAGGTGTTTCCCCTGGGTTAGCTCGGTGTCTCTCCCCCAGACCTCGTAACTCTAGGGCGGCAAAACCCTCAGGAGTTTTGGAGGGAGGGTGGGGGTTGTGTCCCACCGTGTGGTGGCTCTGTCTGCTTGTTTGGATCTGCTTGTTTCCAGGTAGCCCCATCCCCACCAGCATCATACATGGCACAACGCGCTTTAATCGGGTCTACCATAGTAGCTTCCAACAGCTGCCTCCTGCGCTCTTCAGCTTCTGCAGTTATCTGGGGCTGAAGTTTTGACTCAGGCAGTCTGTTTTGCATTTCTGATTGCTTACGCCTTACTTCCCAAGTATTTTTTCCATTTTTCTTTTCTCATTTTCCTTTTTCAACTCATCAATCATATCCGTTGCTGCCTAGTAGCTCGCACATTGCGTCTTTCCTTTTTCCCTTCTATAACTCACAAGAAGCCTGCCATCTGACAAACTCCTGCCAAATACGACCAGCGTCCATGCAGTGGCCCTTGACCCAGGATAAATCCCACTTGGGAATTTGCGATACTTTTCTCAAATTTTTCTCCCAGTTGTTGCCTCTCAGTGTCTAGTTTTTCATGGCACAGACACACAGATATTTTCACCCTCATGCAAAACCAATTGCTTCAACAGGCATGGCAAAGCACCTTGTGCTTGCCAACAGAATGCATCCAAAAGAAATCCTGCTTCTGACACAACAAAAGGCCGAGGTCTGTTTGGCTCTCTCAGATTTACAGGAAACTGCCAGACAAAAGATGGATGATGGTTGCAGGTGACAGCAATTTGCAGGTGATCCTGGCTGCATAATGACCCTTCAGCCCTTCCTGGGCCTGTCCTGCCTACCTGGTGCCCTGGCTTTGACCTAATGGTGCTGCTCCCAGCACACATCAGGCTGGAGCGTGAGCTGGGTTAGCTGGAATCTAAGCAGGAGTTGAGTGAACAGTCACAGAAAGGCCTGGGTCTCAAACAAAACAAAAACACGCAAGTAAGGGGTTATTATTATTTATCAGGGAATGTAGTGATAGGACAAGTGGTAACTGTTTTAAGCTGAAAGGTAGATTTAGATCAGATATTAGGAAGAAATTCTTTCCTGTGAGGGTGGTGAGGCACTGGCCCAGGCTGCCCAGAGCAGCTGTGGCTGCCCCATCCCTGGCAGTGCTCAGGGCCAGGCTGGACGGGGCTTGGAGCGACCTGGTCCGGTGGGAGGTGTCCCTGCCCCTGGCAGGGGGTGGAACGAGATGGTCTTCATGGTCCCTTCCAACCCCAACCATTCCGTGATTTTATGAAGGAAACTAGTATGTTACACCTCATTTAAGCTCATTATTCCTTCACAACAAAGAGGAATCACAGTTGTGAGATAGTATCATACTGTTTAGAACAGAAAACACTGCTGTCTCTTTGAAAGTGTTTCTGTTGCTAACTCCCATTGATATGGAGAAATGGTGTGAAATAGGGACAATGGACATCGATTGTGATTGTCTATGTCTGCTCAAGGAATGTGGGTATGGTGACTGGTCATGGGTGCGGTGTCTGGTCACAGCCACACAGCTTTGAGGAGACACCTACCCTTCTTCCTCTAACAAAGGGGCTATTTATAAAAAGGATGAGAAAAGGATGAGAGACATTTCAACGTTATCTAGAGGGAGGGAGTGCCAAGTCTCCTTGCTGGAGAAGATCAGATGGTCACAAGGACATGAATCACCTACAAACCTGCAAGACCACCACATTCCAGGCAAAGGACTGATAAGCTAATTAACATATGAAGCGAGAGTAAGCGGGTTTAGGTAACGAATATGTATAGGCGTTAATTGAATATTCATTTGTTTTATTGTATAAATGTGAGCTGGTTCGTCCCTTCGGGCATGCATGCTTGTGGAGGAGCGGTCCCCCGTGCATCTGCGCGCAATAAACATACCTACTTTATAACTTTCGAGTTATAGAGTTTAATTCCATACGTCACCATGGATCAACTTAGTAAACCATCATTTAGTTCTGCATGCGTCCCTCTTAACGCTGGGGAGCAATACTGTTTTTCCCATAGGCTCGCTGGAGAGGCAGCTGGGACATTGCTTTCCAGCAGATCTGGGCAGAATTTTGTGTCTTCTGCTTTCTCAGGTGACTGATGCCCAGGCCTTCCCAGTGCTGGCTAGCAGATTTTATCCCCCCCCACTGGCTACAAGAGCTGCTAGAAAGCCAGGGGTTTAGTGCTGGCTAGTTCTGATGCCAGATTTTCTCTGGTGAGCAGATACTTGGGTGATATTTTTGCTCAAACAATCTAACAGGCAATCTGTAACATGGCAGAGCTGTTACCTTTTTAAACTGCCATTTACAAATTCCAGACATCTAAGTGTTTTCTTCTAATCCCGTCACACGGTGCCACTGCCTGGTATGGATGGGGTGATAACAATATTGTTTCAATGAACTGACCTCATACACGTGTCCACAGCCTGGTCTGATGACAGTTACACACTGTAAAATAATCTCTCACCTCACTGCCAAATGTCTCTTCTGTCTACAATTAAGTCCCCTTTATAATTCCTTTTTTTTTTTTTTTGCCATGTTTACAAGAATATAGTAATTGCAAGTGTATAGAAACTGTAAATAACTCGCCTGTTATTTTTCCTAGTTACCTTTCTCCTCTCTCCTTCATTTATGAATGCCTTGGAGAAGAGATCATCCTTGTTTAGAGCTTGAAAATGCATTAGCTCTTAGGGGAAGCTACAGTAAATAAAAAAATGTTTTTTCACTAAAAAAAAATAAATAGAGCCATGTTATAACCTGATTTGGTGTGATTATACTGTAAATAGGCCATAAACAGTCAAAGGGAAAATAAGCCACAATATTCACACCACTGAGAGACTGTCTAGTGGTAATCACTGTTCTTCCCTGCTGTTCAAGTATTTTCCAAGTGTCCCCAAAACTGCATTGGCAGCAGAATGCGGCCCAATCCAAGGGCTTTAATGCTACTGCTAAGAAGAAATTCTTTTTCTCCAAGAAATTTTCAGTGAAATAGTCTGTATTTTGCAAAAAAAATCATAGCTATTCACTGCAAAAACACTAGAAAAAGGCAGAGACTATCACAAATGTTTCTGACAAGTCAGTTTTAAAACATTTAGTCCAGTTAAGGAAGAAGTATAAATGTTGAATTTCAAAACTAGGCATTTTCTGTCCGAAGATGCTGAAGAATTTTTCAGTGTTGGTTGCTGAAATTAACAGGAAACGTAACCTCCATTTTATACATCGGGAAATAGGAACAGAAATGTGTTTGCCTTAAGCTCCTATTTTTCCTTTTCCCCAAAAACTGTTACACTTTCCATGCCACACAGAGAACTGGAGTTTTAAACTGGTGTTTTAGCTTAACTTTAAGACCACACACCTTCCTCACAAACAGCGTGGCCACCTCTGCTTGTTGTAATGCTACTGCTAGGGAGGAGGTCTGCCAGAGAACCTTGATGCAGGGAGGCAGCATGCTTTTCCTGCCCTTTATGGAGAGTCTTTTTTTGCCCGATATCCATGCTTCAACACCTCCAAATATTTGCTCTTTTATGACCTTTTATTTCTCAGCATCTTTTTGAGCTTAATAATAGCTAAGGATATAGCTATTTACTGTTACTCCATTAATATCCAGAGGTCTTAACTAGCACCAGGACCCCGTTTGCAGTACACACTGCATGCAGCGTAATTCAAGATGTTCTCACCCTTAAAAGACTTACACACTAAATGAATGAAACACACCCTGGCTGGGAGAAAGCAATTGCATCTGTCAGTGTATTTCAGACCCAGAAACTGAGCCCAGCGTTGTACACAAATACTGCAGCAGAGGAAGTCTGCAGAAAATTTCCAAAGATCAGGTGAAATTCTGCTTGCTAACAAAGTCATTCTCCTCAAGCAATCACTCAGCTCTATGTGGCAGAATTAAATACCCACTGGCCTCCAAAGAGCACAAGCATCACTCTCTGAAGTGGTGATCAAGGCATTCGCCTGAGAGGGACAGACACGTGTTTCAGGCCTTTTCCCAGAGAGCATGTGATGTGAAAGAGTTAAGTGTTCACCAGTGCAGGCTTTTCCCCTCTCAAGTCATGGCTCATGACTGCTAACCTGCGAAGTTGTGCCGTGTCTTTCTGGCCCAAAGAATACTTAATTCAAAAGGAAGCAGTTGATGTGGGACTCTCTCACTCCAAGTACCCAACAGCACAGAGAAAGAGCCTGATTCTTCCCTGGCACAGGGATTCAGGTTCTCTCAGTGAGTTAAAGTGCTGTCTCGGCCTGAACGCTGTGCTACTGAGCTGACAAAGGCCACTCTGCTTTTTGTCACCTCCTGCTTGTAGGCTACGTCTTGTCTGTGGATAAGGTTGGTGTAAGAACCGAAGGTAACTTCAGGGCTGTGAGCACAGGCTGGAAAGAAGTGCTTCGTTGCAGTTTGATGTTTACCCATTATAATCCAGTATAATTGCAGGCTGCTGCCAGAACTGGTGGTCCCATCTCCCTTGGCTTGCCTTTCCAGCCCCAGGAAGCACACCAACATCACATTTCTTACATCAGAACTAGCAACGGTGTGGGTATGGGGCTTGTCAGATCAACTTGTTGATTTGACAGAAAATCTATCTTTGTTTAGAGGTGGGCACCTGGTGATAATGACTACCCTGTGGCCACTCAAACAGCCATCTCCAAGAAGAAGGGGTCAGCAGGACTCTACCTCAGTGGGAGTCCTCAACAGTGTAAAACTCCACCTTAAGACTGGAGCAGACCCGGTCTTTCGCATTTCTTACTCATTTTCTGAAGATTCCCTATTCATTGTGGTGGTGTTAGGCCAGTTACGTAAGGAAGCCAGGTTCCTAACAGAGAACTGCAGGACTGGTAGGCAGGCAAGTCCCTAGAAGCTAGATACGCTGCACTGAATGTTACAGTGCTTAGATCATCTTTCGGATCTGGGTCACACTGTAATGGTGCAGGTGGTTTCAAATATAAATGCAGGCCGTCACATGGATGGGACATACATTCCTGGCAAAACTGGGAGCTTTACCTATGTTTTTCTGTTTGAGAAATGATTCATAAACCATCGGATTGGTTCTGGCTCCGTGTGGCAGTTTGCACTCGAGCATGCAGCAGCCTTTTAGCCGAAAGCTAGGTTAAATCACCCCCTGAAAGTACAAGCCTTCCTTAGCATTTGACACTTCCTCAGCATTTAACAGCAAAAGTCAGCAAAGCGCCAGCTTTTATTTTTGCTTTGTCCTACTCATTCTCCCAAGGCTCAAAAGATTGCAAATGCCTCTGGAGTATCAAAGCTTCAAATCTAATGGAGACTGGCTATTATTCCTTTCAGCCATGAGCATGGCAGTCGCAGAGATGCGATGAATGCTCCCTATCCAGATAATTTAAAACCTGTGTTTAGAATTAATTCTGTCACTTTTTAACCTGACTTTTTAGTTTGGAAAGTAGTCAGCTGACAACACAGGGCAACGCAGTGCTCTGTGCATCTGCTGGCCTTGTGCGTGCATGATGAGAGATCATCTTGTAAGATCAGGGTGCTTGCTGGAATGGGAGGGCTCTTTTTTTAGTGAGATGAGCCAACTGGCAGAAGAACCTGCTCTGAGGCAAATGTCTTGCCAAGATTTATGCAGGCAGTGACAACATTAGAAAGATACTGCATGTGGCACCTTACAGTGGACACATGAAGAGTCTTCCTGTTTCCTTATTCTACCACGTGGACTGAGTTACACACTCTAAAAACCATGTTCCTTGCACGAAGGAGCAGAATAAAATACTGTTTGGCTTAAATCTATTCCTCCTTGTGAATGTAAATTAAATCTGTTCTTTGATTTAAAGAATCACTTTGCCAATATACAAGCGAGCGGAGGTTATCTTTATTCGGCAGCGCTGGGTGCATGGGGGATCGCTCCACCAAAGTCATGCACACCGAGGGAACCTTTCAGCCCCCTCTTTATACAAGTCATTCATGTCTATTCATTACCTTTCCGGGAACTCATTAACATATCTCGCACCTGGACAATTAGCACAACATTCCCTATGTCACCCGTTCAAGGATTTAGTACATCTTCAAGTTAACAATATTAACATATCTCCTGCCTGGACAATTAGCACACTCCCTATGTCACCCATTCTAGGATTTAGTACATGCTCAAGTTAACAATAAGGGTCTCCTCAGACAAACATGAGCACATGGTTCTTTAAATAAATCATATATGGCCCATTATTCATCTTCTTCAAATTTCTTTTGTTCCGTTGCTTTAATCTTTGTGGAATTTTTCCTTGGTGACTTCTCTGTCATCAGTCTGGCCCTGACAGGTAAAAATCATAAACCCTTCCAACATCATAAGCTCAAGGAACATGCCCTTGGTATCGCCCTGCCTTGGGACAATGTGGAGTTACGGAACCCCAACCAAAGTGCACTGGTACACTGAATTTTCCTACCCTCTTCTGCAAAACTATTTTTGGGAAAGTTGTGAATCTAGGCCAGAGAAACTGGATTCGTAACACCCACTATTTAAATCTCTCATTCAGGTTCTTTCCTTGCAGCGGGAGCTGACATCCTGTCAGTTGACAGCGCTATGCCAGTTTGTTGCACCAGAAGACCTGGCCTTTTCTTTCCTCCCATCTCCTGAGCTCGGCTGCTCCCATTATATGAACCCTGGCTCACTCCTGTCCTTAATAAAATCTCCAGGCTCCATATGCTCCCTCAGCCTCCTTTTGATTAGTGCTCCCAGAGTCTTCCTCACTGCTGACGTCGAGTGCATGCACAGCTCTGTAATTTCCCGACAGCCCTTTTCAAACACAGGCTTTTAATCAGGTGTTCTGTTTTACCGGCACTTCCTCCTCTCACAGAGTGCCTTTGAAGGGAGGCCTCCAGTAGTGGTGGGGTTCCTTCTCCGATGCCCTTTTTTGTTGTTTCCATACAGGATTCTAGGACAGAAATTCGTAGCTTTTCAGATGCTCTGATTTTTATTTTTTCTTTCTGTGTCGTGATCCTAATTTCCTTTAGGATTTCTTCTTCCTCTCCTGGGAAATTTGTCTCTATTTCTGGCATCTGTCCTTCCTAACCCTTCCCACTTTTTTTCCCTTCCAAAGACAGGGGAAAAGAATCCATTTAATATTTTTCTGTAGTAACGTCTATCTCATCTGTCAATAAATTACCCTTTGCCATCTCTGGGAGACCCCTTTGTCTCCCTTCACTGACCTTATTCTGTACCTTGCCTGTTTTTTTTAAGGGAGGATGCAATATCCCTGGGCTGTCATTCCATGAAGAACAGCTGTCATTCCTCCCATAGTGTATGCCTATGTGTTTGAGGAGGGAGGGGAAAGGGAGGGGGGAATTAGGGGAAGATGGGGAGCTGCTATGGGGAAATATGATGGTCCTATTCACAGTGGTGAATGTTTTTTCATTCATGATATTCAGCTGCAATTCTGTCTTTCTCTTCCAGTGGTTTTAGACATTCATTTTCTGATTAACAGAAATCTGACACACATCTATCTGAAATATAACTACAAGAATATGTATTAAAGTAATCATATTTTAGAAGACATTATGTATGCATTTTATCAATTTCTTATTTCTTTACAGTCTCTGCAACTGCGAATGCTATCTCACTGTCAGAGCTGCAGTCTAATACTACAGAGTAGGATTCAAGAAGCATATCTGTGGCTAAAAAATACATGACTTTTCCATATATTTTCAGTGTTACAATCTGAAATGCTCACTGAGAGGGCTGAGGAGCATGGTATTGTCCTGCATGCAACTAACTAGCTGTGCAGAGCTGCATAAGGAAGAGACAGATCCATGAATCCAGCAATTCCTGCCCTTTCTTTACTCCTCCTTGTGCTGTTTCAAGCACTGCAGACTCCCAGAGAAGTCATCACAGAGCATTCCCCGTGTACCTCGTGGTCCAAAGGCTGCTTTGTGCTGGTCACACATAGCACAGGTACAAGTTCCCTTCTTCCTGCCCCTGCTCCCACACACAATCTATCCATAATTTGTACAGTTTGGAAAAGCAAATTCTGGCTTTCACCAAATTTTACATATATATTTTAAGAAACAAAAGAACTAAAAGAAATCCAGTGAAGATGCCCTTACCACTGTAGTGTCTGGTAATTACACTTAAGGCATTTATTCTCACAATATGGATGTGAAATAAGGAAATGCAGTTATTATCTATGATGCAGGTGTGCAGTAGAGACACAACAAAGTGACCTGAATGTACAAGACACAGCACATGCTGGGGCCCTTATTCTCCAAGTACCCGAGTCAAAAACCTGGTGGAACATACCACGAGTCTCATTTGATCCACCCTTGGGGTTTCCTTTGTTTGGAAACCAGCAAAAGGTGCCATGTGTGTGCCACAGGCCAGATCCAGGCATGGCCAAACCCAGGGCACCCCTCTGGACCTGTGAGCTTGTGATATGGAGAAATAGTGTGAAATAGGGACAATGGACATCGATTGTGATTGTCTATGTCTGCTCAAGGAATGTGGGTATGGTGACTGGTCATGGGTGCGGTGTCTGGTCACAGCCACACAGCTTTGAGGAGACACCTACCCTTCTTCCTCTAACAAAGGGGCTATTTATAAAAAGGATGAGAAAAGGATGAGAGACATTTCAACGTTATCTAGAGGAAGGGAGTGCCAAGTCTCCTTGCTGGAGAAGATCAGATGGTCACAAGGACATGAATCACCTACAAACCTGCAAGACCACCACATTCCAGGCAAAGGACTGATAAGCTAATTAACATATGAAGCGAGAGTAAGCGGGTTTAGGTAACGAATATGTATAGGCGTTAATTGAATATTCATTTGTTTTATTGTATAAATGTGAGCTGGTTCGTCCCTTCGGGCATGCATGCTTGTGGAGGAGCGATCCCCCGTGCATCTGCGCGCAATAAACATACCTACTTTATAACTTTCGAGTTACAGAGTTTAATTCCATACGTCACTTGGAGGTGTTCGAAGGCCCCAGATTAGCTAATGCTAGAGAGAGACCGAAGAATTTAAACAAGATTAAAAAGGATGTCTACGTATGACATACATCTCAAACTCATCACTTTGTCCTGTGCTAGTAGGACATCATCAGAACATCTTTTCTCTTAAAATCAATATACTCTTATTTTACAACTGCTTTGTGACTGATGTCCGCTCTGGCCCTTTCTCCCTCATCTGATGGCTCTGACTCACAGTCTCTGTTGGATTTAACTGCCCAACTGAAAAGGTAACCCATCTCCGCAGCTAGAGGTAATAAATTCTTTAGCCACCACAGCAAAATACATTGATATGATCTTGAATTAAATCACTCGTTTCTGCACTTCTCAATCCAGGATATCAGAGTAAGTTGTTATCAGCTGAAATCAGATTTATATTAGTGTGTCAGGCCATGAGCTGAAATGGCAGTGGACACACCATTCATTTGGCCACCACTTCTTTGGGTAACTACCTCCAGCACCTTCGCAATGCAGGCAGCTGAAGACAGTGGTAATATCTTAAACTTCACCAGGATGAACCTCTGGGGCTTGGGAACCAGACACCTTACTTCCCCAGGATGTAACATCACGGTGCTGGAAACGGTGTCTTGACTTCAGGGACTAAGGCTCTCTCTGCATTTGGAAATAGGGTTTTCAAATGTGTCCCTCCTACTGGTGACACCAACCCTGCTCCAGCACCAGGAACAATGCTGGGAGTCTACTGAAGAGTAGCTCCTGGGTACTGCTGTCTTCAGGACTCTCCTGTGTTAGTTATTCAGTCTTTTGCAAAAAGACACCTGTGGCAACTGGCAGAGTAGCTGCACAAACATTAGCAGCCTTGAGGCTGAGAAACTTAAATAGCCTTAGTAACAGAATATTAAAACCTCCATGATGAGTAAGCGTGGGTGGAATAATTGTCTGCTCAGAAAGAGGCACCTTTTTCTCATTCTATAGCTGTAGTTGAATCCTTATCTCCTGGATAAATAAAAACAAACCTCCCCAGTTATTATTGTTCTTGTTCACCTTTTGACTCTTGATTAGATTTACCACAGATACATCCCTTTGGCAATGAAAGTGGAATCAACACATTTCTGATGCACTCCAGTGGAATTCTCACCCCCTGCTCTACCTGAGACCAGCAAGCTCCTGTTTTCTGAATGGCTGTTAATTACCCATCCTTCTAGCTCATGTCTGAGATACACCTTTCTAAGTGATCACTGGCTCTGATCAACAGACTGTTCTCTATCACTTTGAATCTTCATCTTATTTTTAATTCTCAGCACTTGAGCCAGACCTGATACCTTTCCGAAAAGAGAAACTCGTGGTGATAGGTGCCTCACTCAGGCTGCTTCTCCTTTCTGTATTTTTCAGTGTTTTCCCAGATGAGGCCCCAGGATTATTGCAAACCAGTCCCAGGAAGAAATGCTGCTCAATTAGGCGAAAAGAAACTGGAAGGAAAAAAGGAGTAGAGCCAGCAAATTGCTTGAGATAACAATCTCCCCCCACCCATGTGTCTCTGTAACTAAGAGGATTAGCTGAACTTTCTGTGTCACACCAAAACTGACAATAAGCAACAGTGACTTCCCCCCGCTGGCACTTGTACCTTCACATGTTTCATTTTCTTGCCCATACTACTGCCTTGCCCCTTGCTGACTGTATGACAAACTTGGGGATGAACATGATGGCTCTTTCCTTTTGAGATTTATGACTCAAAGCCAAACAAAACCCAATGCTAGTTATTACATGCTCTGTTTCCTCCTAACAACAACTTACTTTTAACAGTATAAACTAACCAAGGAAACATGGAAATATGGTCTACTTGATCTCACCTGATCTATCTGCTGTTTGCCAGAGACGCGAACAGCTGCCTCGGGTCTGCTACCACAGTCCCTCGGGAGCAGGACCCAATCTGCAGAATGTATAAAGCAGAAGTCCCATCGAAATTCAAAGTGGCTGAGTCTCCATGTAGATACAGCACTGCCAGCAAGGAGCTAGATGTTTATTTCAGGTAAAGATTTATCATCGTGTGGTCAGAGGACTACCCGGGGTACTTTTGCAGTGAAGGGAAATGAACTTAGGTAAAGGACTCTGTCACTAACTATGGTATCAGCCACATGTTCCTCCGACAATGGCGTACACATGGTGAAAAGAATATGGCTTGTGGCTGAAGATGCTCAAACATCAAATAATTCCAGTTTCTGTAGTAAACTAATTCCTTTTTCCCAGGCTGAGTAGAGCATCACTTTAAAGCAGGAGAGCAACTCCCTTCTGTGAGCCTATCACAGAACTCGTATGAAAAGCAGAAGTTTGTTGTAAAAGACAAGACAGAGGAGGAGTATTCCCCCATCAACACATGCTCCCTTCCCTTCTCTACCCTGAGTTTCCACAGAAGACCACAGGAGAAGATGGAAATACAAAAGGTAAATGTCTGCAATACCTGAAGGGCCGCACACAGACATGCTGACCAAGTAAGTGGCTGCGCCACAGTAAGGAAGGAAGTGGAACGCAAGAGGAGGCAGGAGAAGCAGAAATATTTTCACATTGATGTAAAGTGGATACCAACACTTAAAAAAGGAATGTTGTGATAAAAGAAAGTGGCATGTGGGACTCGGGTGATCACCACCAGGGCAGGGATTGAGGGAAAATGCTGGCACAGCACAGTCTGCAAGAGCTATTAGGGTTAGGTCATAAAATGCATGGAACTTGCCAATTTTTGTAAAGCGTTTTACTGAACTAGGCATCTATGCTGTGTACCCTCATTGCTACACAACTCCCTGAAACTAAATTAAATCACAATGGCATTTCTGCCATGTTAAATGGTGTGAGCAGGTACTCTCAGGCCACATAAATTCAGCAAAGTAGTGGTTTGGGGGTCCCTGTACAGCTTTATTTGCGATCAAAGGGTATGGTGTTGTGGGGGAGAAATGCCTCCGGACAGATTTAGACTTTTACTCCAAAAATCTGTTCAGACTGAGGCATTGTAGAAAATGCCCAGTGTATTGCCATGGGGTGAGACTGCCTTGTCACTCTGTAGCAACCCCTGTCTCGCCTATATGTAGCAGCAGTTTTAGTTCAAAGGGATCTAGGTCCATTCTCTTTCCCCATTTACATGAAATGGGACTAGAGTGGAGCGTGGCAGCCTTTTAACAGTGCCCCACAGCACTGCAAGAGTTCTGCCTAGAGAGTGAAGGACACCGTGTCCAATTGAAATTACAGAGGAATTTGGGGTAGGCAGAATGTAATTACACAATTGGAATTTAAACTGTGAAATTAAAAGGAAATATTCAAGGATGAAGGGGCAGAGAGAATCCCTAATCTCCAGCCAGGCTAGGCTGTGTGACAGAAAAGTCCCTTTCTGAAGAGGGAATAAGCAAAGAGCCTGTCCTGGAAGAAAGGGAGGTAGAGAATAAAGACAATGTTTTCAAAAGCACCCTAACTCCAGCTGTGTGTTTGTTTCATAGGCTATGTCTATTCTACAGAAAACCTTGTGGTTGCTAAAAGGCGTCAGATGTGTCCCTCTTGGCCCCCTCTTCACTGAGGTCAAAAACAATTTGGTTCCTCATGTAAGCAGCACCAAAGCATTCCCAAGGTCTACAGCAGAAAGCATGCTGTACGATTGGTCAAAAAATAGGAGTTCAGCAGTCTTTTTCATATAGGTACAAACCACAGTTTGTCCTTCTATATGGGGTCTGTCAGACTGCAGGCGCTCTCGCTGTAGTATCTGACCTTTTCCCAAGCCTTAGCTAATAATCCTCATAACAAAAAATATTACTTATTTTTAAGGGTTCCCTTTGTAGTGAGGGGAGGCAGAGAAAACCAGTGAAAACAGATCTGTGGCAGTTTTGAGTGGCGACTTGCATCAGGCAATTGCAAATCCCCCTCCCCAAGAGATCTGAATCAAGTTGGAGGATCCCATTGTTGTCCTTCTCGGAGTAGAGAGACAGGTAAAGATGGAGCCAGCCTTGTGCATCTCTGGGAGAGGAACAATGACAAGCTGAACCGGGTCTTTCAATCAAGGCACAATAGAGAATCGAAAGCTCCCCTTCTTGGGCTGCCCAGCCACACATGCAAGTGAAGACAAGTTACTTAAGTTCTCTGCCTTAGTTTACCATTGCTAAAAAAGCACAGTGATAATTGCCTGAATCTTCTGAGCTGGTGATTTGTGAGATATAATTGATCAAAATTGGAAGGTGCTTAGATGCTGCATTGATGACAACCATTGAAATGCATACAAAAAACTGAGCTAGAAAAAGTAAGTGCAGCCAAAGCAGTAAAGAGTGCGAAGCAGATTGAAATACCCACCTGAAAAGTGTCCTCTTAGCGATTACTTCTCCCTTTCCCGAGGATGTGTGAATGTTCTGAATTACAGGTTTTTTAAAAAATATGAAAATGAAAACCATGTTTCTTTTCGTTTGTGCTCCCTTTCTTCTCTCCAAAAAAGCAGATAGCTGCACCTAGAGGGACAGAGTATTACGAGATGGTACAACTTCCCTGCTACAATTTCATTAGCTGGGAGATTCAGAGGATTGGTGACAGCTCTCAGAAGTAAGAGATTTGGGGTCATCCTTTCTCTAATCCAGAGCCAACAGAAGAGGAACAGAAACAGAGCTAGAAAATGATCTGGTCAAAGGCAGCCAGAGGGGTGTGCAGGGGAAAATAACAGCCTACGTTTGTAACAGAAGACAGCCCCCATTCCTCTTCTGCTGTTCATGCTCAGCACTCACAAGGTGCATAGAAAGGAGCTCTGGAGAGGGGGCAGAGCATAATACTAGAAAGAGACGGTACTGGTGGGTCCCAAGCCTCAGGCTCGAGGGTGGACTGTCTCCTCCATGCTCAGGAACAGGAGGGTGAGGAGAAGCACAGGAGAGAAAAGAAAAACAGTTTGTGTTTAAAGTACTGAACTGCACAGCCTCCGAGCACCTAGGCCCAAGTCTGAGTCCCCCTAATGTCTTCTGTGACACTGGAGGAATTATTCATGGTCTTTATACTGCTTTTCTTCACTTCTCCTCCTCCATCAAGGAGCTACTAATCCATCCTATTTTCCCCTCATTCTTTGCCTGCCATCTCTCTAAACTGCAAGCTTTTTCAGGCAGGACTGTCTTGCTGTTCATACCGACAGCACGTTCGAAAAACGAGACTGTAACCTCTGCAAGTATTACAGAGACCACCGTAGCAGAGAGACTGATGGTCTCTCTCTAAAGGTGTGTATTACACATGAGGAATGGTAAACGGAGAGAGACACAGAGTTTAATTAAAGGTGAAATAATCTGAGCAGTCTGAAAAGTGAAAGGAATGGTGAGGTTTTAGAGAGGTACACATCAAGCGTAAAGCACAAAGAACAACTGCTTTGAGGCAGAAGCCTCCGTTGCAGTTATCCGGAGGACCAAAGGGAAAGCTGAAGCAAACGTGACTCTAGAAACAGGGCCTCCTCAAGGAGAGAAATCTGATGTGAAGAAAACAGGAGAGAGAGAAGGGACATTGTGTGAGAAAAGCAGCATCTGGGCTTCACATCTGAGTGGCACAGTGGAATTGGAGCAGAGCAGATAAGTTTGCTCTTAATTTCTCTGTACACTACAGCTGTGTGGGGAAAAGCATAATGACTTCCTTCCCAATGTGCTTTTTGCTTAAATACTGCGATTTACATTTCTTTTGCCCCTGGCCTTCCCACCTTGTGTTTCTTTTGTCCCCTGCTTCCCCACCTTAACAAAAAAGTATCTGAAAAACTACTGATTAATTCTGTCAGGAGACAGAAAATTCAGAAGCTAATGTAGTGATCATAGAAAAAGTGCGGTTACAGGCACAAGTAGAGCAGGCCAAGGAGGGCTAGGAATTAGGAGGTATCTGGATCAAAATCAAAACAACAGACACAGATACACTGCAGAGCTTTAAAAGATCCTGAAATACTATTTCTTCCCTTTACAGGTGTGCTTGTTTTGAATACTGTATTTTCACTGCCAAAAATATTTTTAAAGCAAAATCCCTGCAAGAGGTGATTCTAAGAGACTGACAAGTCCAGTCAGAGAACAGAAACACGGAGTCCTGCAAGGTGCTCGCTGCTTTGGGCTCTGTTTCAGCAGAGGATGTAAGTGCATTCTTAACCACCAGTGTCAGCCCAGTCTCGCTGACTGTAGCCGAGCAACTGTTTCCCACTTATGTCTTCTTGTGAAATGAATCTAGAGTGCTCAGCTTCTCACAGGACTAAGCTTCATATCATCTTTGTGTCCAATTATCTCAAATTTCAAGTATTTCCAGCAAGCTGCTCATGAGTAAGACACCGGTCAGGCACTATGTGGCAAGCAACATCGAATAATAAGTTTGCAGAAATCACAAGCTGTTTGCAGACAACTCAAAACTGAGAGGTAAAATTTATCTGATAAATTATTCATCACTAATGGTTTGGCCAGCTTTCCTGGATATATAGCCACAGGGATGTATGACACCTTGGGGAAGGCATCAGATAGAGATGCATTCAAAGTAAACTAGAGAAGAGGATGCAGACATAGGTCCAGAGCAATCTTTATAAGAGCAAGGGAGAGCAGCTATGTGGCCAAACAGAACGAAGTTCTTTTTATAATTGGTCAATTAGAAAACACAGAGCAGGTTAGTGACTACCAGGAAAAAAATAAACACCACCCTAGTAACTATTTTTCAGACAGCTTTTCTTCCACAGCTGTGGGTTCCACCTAACTGTGTGGAAGCTGAGCAAGAGCAATGGCTAAATCAGGTGTGGTAATGGGAGCAAATTCTCCCTGGCGAGAAGCTGCTACTATCAGGGAGGAGGTTACTAGCGAGTAGCATGCAGGACTGAGAAGAGTCTGCGGGTGAGATGGGAAGATATGGGAGAGAATACTCAGTGTAGGCAGGATTAGAGCTGTGCAGAGTCTTAATCTAGGCAGCCCTTTCTCTACACCTTTATCTGTCACGGTGCAGCCATCGTGTGCTGCAGTGCCGGTATAACCTGGCCATAAAACTGGATTAACTGGCCCGCAAGGATCATGGCTGAACAGAAGAGGAGCATGACAATATGCCTTTGTTTACATGTTCACTTCTGTGAGTGAAACACAAATCTTCATGAGACAAAGTCCTTAATTACTAGTATGGAGTATCACCAAATTAAAGTGCAAGAGCAGAATTAGTGTTGGGGGAAGATTTTTGCTCTTTCATAGCGCAGTCCATTTCTACTAATGTTTTCTGCATTATCAAAAGGTTATTTACAGTAAAAATAAACCCAAATTGGAAAAAACCCAATCTCATTACCAGAGAAACTTATTTTAAAATAAAAATGTCAAAACTACCTTTCTGATTCAGCCCTCAGAAAGAAACCCTGCTGTCCCCCTCCTTCAGCCTTTCCTTTTGGCTCTTCCCTACCACTGAAAAAAATCGAGTCACTGCCTCTGACACGACTTGTAATTTCTTCAGCGACAGCGTGCAAGAACGGGTCCTCGCCAGTTTCTTTTACTCCACAAGGTTTTCAGCCCCAGAAGAAAATCCAGTTTGGACTCTGACCCATTGAAGTTTATGACTCTTGGAAAACGCTAAGACCAAGTTTTTAATGAATGCCATTCTATACCTGCCTTGCGTTTATTTTTATGGATGTACCTCACAAAACTCAGGGGTAACATGTAACATTAAGGTTAAGAATGTAAGCAGGCAAGTTCTATTTTTACTTTGCCAAATCTGTCACGAATCAGTGAAGTTTTGCCACTCTGCCTGTTTAACCGATTGCTTGTTCTGATGTGGAAGTTTTGAGTCTAAAGCTAATCTTACTCATTGGTCCCTCTTACTATTTTCTCTGCCCTCTTTTAGCAAGTCAGGCACGAAGGCCGGCTCCCTTTCCCTCCTGGGTTGGTCAAATTGGATGTGGAAGAGGATAAAGCATTTGAGAAAGCCACCCCAGGTGCATCGCACTCCCAGAACGCGGGGCACGTTCCTGCGGGTTTGGCAGGGAATCGCTTCCTTGGAACTGAGCTGCGCTTTTCCAAAGGAAAACCTGAGCAGCACTCACGGTCCCTCCTTCACGGACAACTGCAGGGTGTTCCGCTCTCCCTGCCCGCAATCCCTTTTTATTCACAGGCCGTTCACTCTGCTCTGAGCTTGGGGGTACCTGTTGTGCAGAGGCAGCCGCCACAGGTATTTTCAGACAGCCGCTGGCAGCTCTTGTCGAAATGCCCCTTCGGCCCAGCGGTTCTGTCTGAAGGTGTTGTCACCTAGCTGCCTTTTACTACCAGGATTAACCGTTGGTGCTCCTCCCCGCCGGTGTGGCGGCTGGAGAGCGAACGCAGGCCGAGCGAGGCACAGCTGGCAACACCGCCTGTCGCCCGGAGCGACTCCCCCTGGCCGCCTCGCCGCCGTTAACCCGCGCCGGCCTTCGCTCCGCCATCACCCCCCGGTCCAGTGGGCACGGTGGGGAGGGCAGGCCGCCCCGCGTGTGCCCCCCACGCCGCCCTGCGCCGCTCGCCACCCCCGGCCGCAGCCCGCCCCGCTCCCGCCGGCAGCCGCACTGCGCAGGCGCCCGCGCGCCCTCCCCTCAGCGGCGCGGGGGGGGGGGGAGGGGGGGGCGCAGCCGAGGGGCTGCTGCGCGCGGCGCGGCCGTGGCGCGTTAACGAGCCCCCGGCCGGCGGTGAAAGGCGGGCGGCCGCGCGCCTGCGCACTGCGGCGCCAAATCTGCCCGCGGGAGGGGGGGGGAGCGAGCGAGTCCGCCGAATCGGCGCATGCGCCGGCACCCGCTCGCTGGGGAGGGCGGGGGGAGGAGGGGGGGGAGGCGAGCGAGGGGAGTTTGCGCAGGCGCAGAGCGAGGCGGCGGCGCCGTGGGCCGGCGGCTGCGCAGTGGGCCGGCGGGGGGAGGGGGCGCGCGGCGGGGGGAGGGGAGGAGGAGGGGAGGAGGGAGGGGGGCCGGCAGCGAGGGAGGGTTTATCGGGCGGCCGATTTTGGTTAAAATATTCAAAATGGCGGACGGAGGAGCAGCGAGTCAAGATGAGAGTTCGGCGGCGGCGGTGGCGGCAGCGGCAGGTAATCATTACTGCATTTTACATATTCATATTCATACTCGCACACGCGGCCCCCCCGCCGCCCGCCCGCCCCGCTTAGCATAATTTATTAGTACTCAGGATTATTATAATTAACGGCACAGGAGGGAGCGGGGGGGGGGGGGGGCGAGAAGGAAAGCAGCCTCCCCGTGCGGGGAGACACACACACACACACACACACACACGCTCCCTCCCTCGCCCGCCCGCTCCCTCACACGGAGCCGCACTCGCACCCGCCCGCCCGCCGGGGCACCGGCGCCGGGGCAGGCAGCGGGGCGATTGGGGGGCGGCGGCGCGGGCGGCGGCGGCGCAACGGCGAGGCGGTGGGGTCGGGGTGGGGAGCCGGCGGGGGGGGGGGGGGGGGCGAAGCTGGGAAGGTGGGGGAGGGGGGGCATCCCCGCACCCAAAAGCGGTCGGAGGTGGCTGGTCGCCACCCGGCCGGTCACCCCCCCCGGCCCGCGCGCCCACAATAAAAGCCGCTTTACATATTCATGTGTGTGGGGGGGGCGGATTCTGGTGGAGCGGGGGGGTATGGCCCGGCGGGCTGGGGGAGGCGGGCGGCCCCCCCCTGAGTGGGGCAGGGTCCCCCGGCGGCGGCAGGACGGAGGGGGCCGGGGTGCCGGCCCCTCGGTGGGGCCGGGTGAGGGAGAAAGCCGCGGTTTCTCATCCCTCCTCTTACTGCTCCCCCGCCCTCCCCCGCATCCCCCCCGGCTAGGGTTATTTCCCCAGAGCCTGGGGCCTGCAGGCATGGGGTGGGTGGGTGCGGGTGGCCTCGGGGAGAGGGTGGGTGGAGAGCGCGGCTTGGTGTTTTATTTAAAGCCTTCCCCCCCTTGCCCCGTAGCGGGTAGTTTCAGTGGGGTGACTTGGGAGGTGCGCGGGCAGTTTCTCCGTGCCCCTCTCCGACGGGGGAGGCCGCGTGTTTGCACCCCCGAAGGCTGGATTTGCCCCGGCGCTGTTTGCCCTCCTGCCCCCGCAGCCCCGGGGGGAGCGGGGTGCTGCGGCCCCGGGGCTGGGCCCCTGGGTGCCGATCCCGGCCCCTTGCCCAGGGTGCCGGGCCAGGGGCGACGGTGGTGCCGGCAGCCCCGGTGGGCTGGCGCTGGGGGTGCGGGTCCCGTCCCTTTCCCTCGCTCTCCCTCTCTCTCCTTCTCCTTCTCATTTGAATAATGTCTAATTCGGGGAGGTTTATATTATTGAAATGGCCGCCTGGCTTTCCCCGCCTCTCATGTTTAGTAATTCAGACCTTTAATAACAGCCACTCAGAGCCCAACGCCGTGTTTATATTTTACATTCGCCCCATGTGCTTTTGTGGTTCAATATGATTCTTCTTTCTCGCTCTCTCGCTTTTTTTAAATTTTCTTGGCAACCCACAGGGCCCCGAGATCAAACCCAGGCTGTGTGAGGAGAGGAGGGGGGAGAGCTAGGCCCTGGCTCCTCTGGCAGGCGCCTAGGCCTCACTCTCTGCTGCTTGATTTATTTACTAATAACCAAAATGACCCCCCCATCTCCACTCCACCCCTGCCAGCAAAAACAAAACCCTCCTGGGGCTTGAGCAGCATCAGATCTGCTCGTAGATTCTCAAACACTCATGTCTTTTAAATAAGGAGCTTATTTTTAATTTATAGCAACTCAAGACTGTAAAGCTGTTCCTTTCATATCTGCTTTTCAGAGGCTTGGGCATTTTTGGTCCCTTTGTCCTTGATCCTTTTCCTTAAAGGAGAGTTGCTTCTAATTTACGTTTCCTGGCACTGAGAGAGCTATAGAAGACACACTCAAAATCTGAACAGTTTTCCTCCTCTCTCTGAACACAAACAAAATTGAATACATTGAAGATAATCTTATTCACTTTTTTTTTTTTTTTTTTGCTTAATGTGGATGCAGTTTAACAGTGCAGTGTGTCAGATGCTTTTGTCGCTGCTTGTATCTTTGACTATTCTGGGTTTGGTTGGTTTTGGTTGTTGCCCCCCCCCCCCCCCCCCCCTTTTCATTTAGATGTGGCTTTCAAGACAAGATACTACTAGGCAGTACAGGGCCTAGAAAGGAAGATAAGTTTTCCATGCTTGTGTCATAAGAATGCTAAGTGAAAATTGAAATTAATCCTCTTAAATTGTCTGGAGTAATTCAGTATTAAAACGGATATTAGTCTACTTAGAAAACAAATGGACTACTTTATTAGAAAGAGGCAGTAATTTAAAAAAGAAAAAAGAAGATATTTATGCAGGGATGTGTTTCAGGTAAAACTGCACAGGTTTTCATTACTGACCATTGTTTTTACCCCGTGGAGACGGGACTTAACAGCAGGGTACTTCAAAGCAGCACTGCCAGATTAGCATGCAAACATCTTTGAAACAGGACTAGCAAGAGACTTCACATACAGATGCAGGCAGCATATTTTGTACTTTGGTTCTAAATTTAATTTGTCACAAAATACTGTGCTGGAGCTAATGAAAAGCATTTGATTTAAAAAATAACGACTCAGATTATTTATCCTTTTTCTTCACCCTTGGTGACGACAGGCCTTGAATACTAGAAGAAAAAAATCTGTAGAAGCCGTAATGAGACTGTTCAGGTGACTGACTGTTTCGCAGACCAACAGCACAAGGCTGGCTGGACAAAAAGCAGTAATATGATTTCATGCCTTAAATAGCATATGTTTTTGCACTCGCTTCACAAGATGTGGTCAAGCTGATGATGTCATTGGCCAGAGGACAAGGTGCAGTTAATTTGATTTATTGACCTGGGGTGAGGTGTAGCACTGAAACCTTCTCATAGGGAAACCATTTATCTGAGGACAATTTCCTTTATAGCAGCAATTTAACCACTGCTGAGACTGTAGATATTTTATCCAGCATGATAAAAATGTGCATTGCATCTTGCAAACAAAATTTCTTTGTCCCTGATATTTTAGTAATTTTTATAAAATGGAATACTGGACAGTGGCCTTGTGCAGTCCTGTGGTGAGCTGGGGTTTATAGCTCTGAATATGTGTCAAATTTACATGCCGGGATACAGATGTATTTCTGTGTGCTTGTGTTGTAGCTTAAAACTTTACAGGAATGTGATGCAGACAGAAATGTGTCTTAACTGAAGCCCATAGACAACATGTTAGTGGAAAGCCCCTTTTCCCAAACCCTGGCATCATCTTCAGTTGTTGGAAGGTGTCGAGACGAGTGTGTAGGTATTACTCCTCAGTCCTGAGTAAGGACGTCCATGTTAGTTTAGTGCTGGTGGGTGTCAGATTTTATGCTGCTGTTTAGACCTTCTCAATCAGTGGTGGGTGGGAAAGTAAAAGAAACATATTTTTTTTTCTTCCCAGGTAGTAGCAGTGGTGAGAGTGAGGGTTGTGCTACCATTGCAGTACTTCCTAATTCTTACCAGGGGAATATCTTCTCCCATTTTGGCTGTCCTTTCAGCTTTTATTTTATTAGGGACAGGACGAAGAAGGCTTGTCCTCCCCATGAAATAGTTCCACTACCTGATTACCTCTGCTCAGTTATCAAGGTGGCTCTGCTTTTTTTTTCTTTTCTTTTTTTTTCTTTTTCAAAACTGACCAAAACTGACCAGTCTGGTTGGAAACTGGTTCCAGCTGGTTGGAAAGCAGGCTAAGCTGTGCCAGTAGCCATGCTGCTGCATGTGGAGCAGAATTGGTAAGGTGTACGTCAGTATGATGATTTCACAACCAGAGGACCTAGAGTTTACTCTTCGCTTCCTAGAAGGAAAGGGGAAGAATCTGAGCTTCCCACCCTGTCACTTTAAGAGGAAAAAATCTCAGGTCTGCTGTCACTAACAATTTCTCAAAGATTACCCTGCAGTAATAATTCAAGCAATAAGTGTTAATACTGATGTCCTGATGCTGAATGTGGATAGCTTCTGAATGCTTGTCTTGGCAAGTAATGGTGATGATGTCTGTAGTTGCCTCACTTGATGGAATCAGTGAGGTAGCCTTCGATTCAGTCTGTACTGTTGAACTGAGGAAGCACTAACATACTCTGTGTTAGGAGTCTCTTAAGTAGTATGAAGAAGTGTTGTGCCTATTTCTGCTTGATCGTAGCAGTGTGTTGCCTGGAAAAATGAGATTTTGAACATTGTTGTCACTTAAATAGTCTTTGTCAAATTTCAAGCAGTAAATTCCACTTTTAGAGTAGCACATTGTTGCCTTTTTCTTTTGTGTTCAGGTGTGTGAGGATGCAGAGAATTCTGGGGTAAATGTTTTGTCCATGATGTATGGAATGTTTTTTGTTATTTTGATCTGTCATCTAGCTTCTTTCTGCTAGGTAATGATAATCTCCTCCATAGACGTGTTGATTTTCTCTCCTGATTCTATTTGCAGTAGTTGTTGTAGCATGCAATAAGTTTTCATTTGCTTTCCTCAAATTTTGGGTCCCGTGGAGTTCAAGACATCAGAACATTACAGCGTTTTTAATGTGCAAATCTAGTCAGGTAATTTCTTACCTTTTTTCCCTAGCGTTATTTTCTATTCCCCTCAAACTGTTGTTGCCCATAGGACAATAATCTTGATACTGCTATTTTATACAGCTGACAATTAGCAGCCTCTGCTGCTTTTACTTACAACTTTATTATTTTTGTCTTGAAAGAATCAGTGACAGTCCAGGCAGATGACTTGTCTTTTTTATGACGTATGTGTTTTCAGGCTCTGTGATAAAGCTGTTGTCAGAAGAAGGTGTTGAAGAAAATTAAGTATGACTTGAGTGTCCCAAATGTGATATGCTTGGTTTGGGTGCTTAAGCTAGTATGTGAATGAAAGACTGTCTCATTTTGCTGCATGGACTTATAATGCTGGCTGTTTACTACTGCAGAGACTTGCTTCTGTGTTAATGAATTTCCCCACCCCTTTTCCTAGTGTGCTGCGTTGTTGTGCAGGGCAAGTTAAGCCTGGGATTTGTTGGCCTGAGTGCAGGAGAGAAATTTAAGGAGAGGTACTGGTCTTGGTTAGTGTGTATTAAGCAAGTGATTGTATTTCACTTGAAACTGACAGTTGCTAATCTGAGAAAAAAACATATACATAGATGTGTTTTCTTTCTACAGTTATTTGCATTAAATTTCTTGAATTGTGTCAATAGGCTCTCATGTTGCTTTGTGCACACTTACTTTTCTCTGCAGAAAAAGAAATAATTACTTAAGATCTTCAGTATTATTCCTTTCCCTAGTTTCCTTTTTCACAACTAGCTAGGAAATATACACGTTTGTTAACATAACTGTATTATAAATTACGAGCTCTATAGCACATTATGAAGTCTTTGCTAAAGGAGCTTTTTGTAGACCGCTACTGGCTAATTGAATTCGTTTAGGGTTAATAAACAGTATAGTGATGAAGTGTTGGTTTGGTATATGGAGGATTTACTGGGTTCCAATCCTGAGTGTGTCACCAGTTTTGCTTGCTCTGCTGTTCAGGGCTGAATCTGTGTAATGGGAATTAGAACACATTTGCACAGGGGTGTTGCTGGGGGAATAATTAGCTAATGTTTTATAGTATTTCTGAAGGTAAGAGTAATGTGATTCTTCTGCTGTTACATGTAATCATCCAAGCTTGTGCCCAGGTTAAACTTTGCGTAGGATGTTTCAGTGCTGGTACGGTTTCATGTACTCTCATCAGCGATGAAGGCCTCCTGTTGTAAAGGCACAGATTACTGTCAGTTCTAACTACAGTGTGATGTAGATCTGCTGTAGGGTATGCAGTTCAATGACAGTTTAAATCAGCCCGAGCCTGTCCTCATCTCCCTGTGTGTTCTGCCCCTTCTCTGTACTGGTGCAGATGCTTGCCTGATTCCTTTGCTGAGCTAGTTCAGGGAATTAAATTGGCAGAAAACAAGCCTTGCCAAAAATACTGAATAGCTTTTTTGTGGGTTTTAGCTCTCTGAACTGGTTTACAATGAGATTAGACGAATAGCGGTACCAATCAAGGAAGGGAGCAAGAAGCACACGTGTTGACCCAAGTAGTCTTGTAATTTCATTCTGTCTGATGGCTTTCCTGTTAGCATAAATGGGGAGTCATGCTCTCATCCTGCCGCTTACTTGGCACCCGTCCTAGCACTTCACTCATTTCCAGGATGATCTAGCTTAACTTGCTAACCTGGTGGAAAACTAGCCCCGCATCAATTTAGATCTTCGGTTTGTGAGTTGAAGTTGGCTCGGCAAAGGCAAGAGAGAGGGTAGAACCATGGTAGTGAAAGTGGAGGAAGGGGAAAGAAGGAAGAGAAATGAAGCTTCCTCTTTTCAAAAGGAGCAGCAAGCATTCTGGTTGGTTTAGTTGTATTGTATAGCTTTACTTTTAGATTGATGTGGACCAGTGTGAAATCACAGTTGATTGAGTTGAACTCAAGTTGATCTAAAATGGTACTGGCCCAAGGGAAGTAATGGGAATGTATAGCCATGGGCACTATCCTGGATTTCTGTTCAGCAGCAGGCTGTACATAGATTACTGAAGGCAGTGATGAAACTGCACATAAGGAAAGGAGTAGCTTAGAAACCAATAAATGCTGAAAACTTGGTATAGTTTGTTCTGTGTAGGTATGATTGCATGAATGGTAGCTATGACAGAAACTCTTAAATAAAAATTGTGGATTAGACTTTTAAGTGGCTCCCATTATATTTTAATGCTTCTTACAGTGAGGCACCTGTCTTACAAGGACATATATGTAGAAGTACTTGGGAAATTACAGGCGCTGTTATTTTTGCTAAATTTTGGACTGATATCCCTGTGAAGCAGCCTTTAAAAAAACACCCAACAAAACCAAATGCAAACAACCACAAAATACCCCACCCCACCCCGAGTAATTGCTTCAGCTGTTTGATGTGATTACTCTGAGAAAGATTTATCTTTTCTATAGATTGTGATCCTGTGACAAGGAACCTTTTGCTCTTCATTCCTTTTTTTTTTTCCTTCTCAGAAATCAGATTTGGCTGTATAGATGTGAAGTAGTATAAGTAATACGTTTTGACGCTGTATGACAGAGCATGAAGTTTTGGAAAAGCAATATATGAACAGTTACTGAAATAGTAAATACAGTTGAAGGCTTAAATAAGTGTAGAAAAACCTGTTGAATCAGGCTGGAGATGTAGCTTGCTTCTTCCCCTTCCCCCCCCCCCCCCCCCCCCCTTTTGTTTCGCCATCCTTTTTGCAGTGAGCTCCTTTGCTGTTTGTTCTTTTTGTCCTTTCGATGATTCAGTTTTATTTGAAAAATACCATGTGACTTAGTAATTTGTGCCTGGCCATACCAGTGTGAAGTTGTAGCTTTATGCTACTTGGATATAGCTGAGGGGGAGGAGTATACAGTGAATGCAGGTAGAAGTGACTCAGATGTTTGATGAATCACTCCATTACTACGTTATTAGTTAATACAGACTGTTGAATGAGAAATTAAATTCATGTTTCCTCCAGGAGTCCTATTGCAAAGATTCCTTTCTAATTATTTGTAATTTTTTCTTACCTGCTGGTCTTTGGTATGTTATCACTTTTATATGAATTTCCAAGCGTAAGTTTAAATAGATAACTGGAATTTGCTTATTTCTAAGGCTGCAGAGATAAGATGTGCAGGGAAATGCTACCTCCCGTCCTTATCAGCTCCTCCAGGAGTGTTTCCCACCCCATCCTCCAATGCACGTACACACACCTGTGTGCGCACATCTTTGGAAAAAGTACCAGAAAGCCTAGGTTGGGGACAGTGTCTTCTAGCTCTGATTGTCGTAGTAGAAGACATTACTGCTTCTGACTGTTGGAGTTTCTCGTTCCCCTGCCTCTATTGGTGGGTCTGCCCATTCGGGTACTATGTAATCCATTTCAGTTAAAATTAGCTCTGTTAGTGAAGACTGATCTAAGCTGCCTAAAGTAGCCCAGATAATTCTGTTTGAAATCTGTGAGTGAGGGATCATCTGAGTTGCTTTGTCATCATACCTGAGGGTATAGTTCATGTTACATTTAATCCAATTTAAGGGTGGGCTGCTGCCAAAAAGAAGTGGGGACATAAGCAGGAAGAGTATTGGGCCGTCACTTGCTGGACTATTGTCTGTTTTGACAGAGCCTGTGTAAAACAGTCCCAGCTTCTGGCTGAAATGGGTTGGGATTGTGTGGAGAAACTGGAGGCAGGCGGGCAAAAGGAGCAGTAACTTTCCATTTGTAATGTTTGAATGACGGTGTCTGTTCTCAGTGTTAGAAAGACGTGGTCCTCCTCAGTTTTATTGAACTTTCCGGTGGTACTTTTCTGTTTGTATTGAATTTATGTTGATCTGAACTACACAATGTAAATTGTTAAGAGTATTTCCAGTATCTCAAGTGAAGCATGTGATTTACAAGTCATTTCTCTTAAACGGTCTTTATCAGAAGATTATCTTGCTGTTCCATTTCAGGCAGAATATAGTTGTTTTAGATAGCTTGTGGCAACAAAGCTCATGGAACTTGGGAACATAGGAGTATCTCTTAGAACAGTTGAGAGCTTACATTTCTGCGTATTTATTAGTCCAAGGCCTAGTAGCTTCTGACTTCAAATCATTCACACTGTCTCTCACACAGCAAGTTGTTTGAATCGCATCATGGCTAACCTTTATCCAACTATCATTTTACTGCCAGCGTAGCTTCTCTTTGGTTAGGATGGGTGTGCCAAAGTAGGGAAGAAGCCATCAGCTGCCAGGCTGCATGTCGAATTTGGCAACCACTGCCCTAGAAAAACGTGTTGAAGTAGCAGCAGTTATAGGGAAGACTTTTAGTGAAAGCTTTCAAATGAGGATGCATCGGGTGGAAAAGTGTAAACTGGAAAACTGATACATTTCCAAAGTTGATTTTACTCAGTTTTGCAAAAAAATAGATCTTCTGATGTTGCAGGCATTTTTCATGTTTTAAACTAACCTTTGCTGTTTACCTTTTTTCTTTTTTCAGTGTGTGTAAGGTTGTACAAAGAAGGTCTAAATGGTCTGTTGCACGTTGTTCTTCACCTCTGGCTTAGGCAAGCGCTGAGCTGCAAATTCTTGGCATTTGGGAATGTAATCAGAGGAATTATCCCTATGCTTGCCCTGTTTTTACAGTCTTTCCTACGTGTCTGCTCTTGGAGGAGGGTCAGGTAAATGTTGGGTTGGAGCCAACATGGTGATTTTTAGTATTCCCTTTCAAACAAAGGGAAAACACCTTCCTGCTTATTTCTCAGTCCATCTTAAGCTTTGTACGCGGTTCTTCTCCTTTCCTGAAGTGATCAGGAGCATTGTAAAGGAGTTCAGGAAGGATGAAGTTCTTTGTCTGTTCTGCACATTTCCAGCTCTGGGAAACAACTGGGGAGGTTGCTCCAAGGGCTTTTGACTAATTTCTAGTTCCCTACCAGGGAACTGAAGAACTGGAAGCTCCTTTTGCTCTCTTACTTTGTAAAGATAAGGGGAGGATAGGAGTGTGGGTGTTAAAAATTCAGTCTCTGTTACTACTTCATGGAGAAGATCTACAACTAAGTGCATTCTCAATTCCTTCCGACTCACTGAGGGTCTTGAGCGTATTTGAGAATTATCCTACAGATAGGGACTGCAGAAATCTGTATAAATTTTGAGCTAATGTTATTTCAAGACTATTCCTTTTGTCATTATAGTGGGAGAATGGCTTTGTAAAGAATATCTCCTCTCAGTTCTGAGAGATAAAAATGCTGTGTTTTATCGTGATATGATGTAATTTGGTTTGGAACCTAGTTGCAACATGGTTGTACCTTATATGGTTCAGTTCAGTGGTGCAGAAAGAACTTGTTCCAAATATACTAAGGACTGACTAAGGCCTAGAGCCCTAAAGCTTCCTAAGAATGCGCTTCAGCTATGCCTGTGTTGAGAAAAACTGCTTCAATAGTATCATTCTCAATGTACTTAAAATTCAAAATGGATCCAGGCATGTCTTGTAACACATTTTAATGATAGCTATAGTAAATGTAACTATTTATAAACTAAAAGCTAAATTTAAAGGATATAGCTTTGTAGTTAAGTGCTTATACACTTTTAAGTTTTCTGTAGTTGTGGATGATGAGTTCTGCAACAGTGGAAAGGATTTGCTATAATGGAAGTTTGAATAAAGGCATAAAGAGCTAGAATAAATGTTAGGCATCTTAAATCCCCTAGCCTTTTGCAACTTGATTTGCTGGGGGAGAGAGGAGGGACAGGTAGTGTGTCTTTGTGTTGTGGTGTCTCTAGTCAGGTTTGCATGTGTTATGGGCATCTCTAATGATCCTAAAAGAAAATTGTCAGTTGTTGCTTCTGTTATAATATTGATAAATGAATAATGCAAGAAAAAATACCATGTACAAAGGTGGGTCACCACTTATCCCCAGTCTAGTGTTAATGTAAGTGAAAGTTAGACTTGACAGAAGAACTGTTGGGGAAAACCTAATTGAACAAACTCATTTTAAATGTATATAAAAAGCTCTCTAAAGTCTTGACGCAATCCGTAATTTTCTGTGTGCACTTGTAGAAGATGCATTAGTTGCTTAAGGGATTAGTTAATCTGTCAGTCTTTCAAAAAGCAAAATTAACTGCAGGCACAGTGGTACTTCTTTCATTACTTATTAAGTAGTGATTTCATATTGTGTGGGTTAGAGCGAGAAATGCTGTGTTTACTAATGAGGAAGGGAATGTCCTTGTCATTTGTTGTATATTTACATCTCGGGTAGGTCTGTGAATTGTTGTGATACAGACACTTGGACTAGATGACCTTTGAAGATCCCTTCCAACCCAAACCATTCTGTGAATTGCAGAGAAGCTGATAACCCTGCGTTTCTGATGTAAGTTGCTTGAGGTTTATCACCCTGCTTCTTTCAGTTTTCTGAGTTTGTGGCAGTGTTATTAACTGGTGTATTGGGATATATGCTTGTATACACAAGTTGTTGTGACCAAAGGCAGCATCTGTTCCAAAGGTTTTAAGAACATGTGGAAGATGTTAATTTCTGCACTTTTCAGTGGCAAGGAGTAGATTGACACACTCAACAATTTCCTTATAACATATTGTCAACTACAGTAGTTTCCCAAGTAAACTTCCTCTTGTGGAAGGTTAGTTAGACTGGGAATTTTCATGGTGTCATCGTTAAAGTAGTTGCCATCATTCCTGGTTGTGTGAAGTAATACTGGGAGAACACTGAAGACAGAAACATACAGAGTACAGCTGTCTTACTAATCATCTGTACCTGAAACTCCACATTTTATTGTTTGTTTGTGTTCTCTAACATTCATTTGTTTAGACAGTCTTTATAAAGAAAGTGGGGACTGGAGAGGCAGGTTACTTCAGTGCTTCTGTCCTTTGGTTTTGATGTGACTGGTGTACTTGATAGCAATAGAGGAAGTGTCCAGCAAAGGCCTGAAACCAACATAGAAATGTGGTACCATTGTTTAATTGGTAACTAGGACAGTTTTGATTTCTTAGAAGCTTAAAAAAAACTGTCAAAGCATCCTGTAACTCTTTAGACACATTGACTAGTTGCATATGGTCGTGTGGAAGTGTTCTTTGGTCCAGCAATAAGCTGTGGATTGCTCTTAAGAACCACTGAGGTAGCAAATAAATATACTTTATACTTTACAACATTTTAAAATATTTACTATGTTTTAAAATTTGTTGTGAAACAAATTTCTTTGGTGCTAATCAACTCTTAAGGGTGAACTGTGAAACACTGGTATTACTCACCTACAACTCTAACTATTCAGCAAGTTAATATGAAGAAGTTAATTTTCAGGTGCATTTTCCTTCATGTGCCTGTGTGATACTGGGTGATTTATTTCAACAAATATTTGAGATTGCAACATGAAATGTGGCATTTGTACGTTTAGTACTTAACTGTTAGTCTCAAACTGAATTGTGATCCGATAAATTGTCAACTGGTTAGCGTTTTTTTTGGAAAAGATTTGATTTCCGAAGCTTTTATATTTGTGAATGGTGAGGAGCTGGGAGTAGCAGATATTCCTCATGTGAAAGAGGACTGTTTAGCGGAAAAGGGATGTTTTATTTAGAAGAAAGCTAATCTCGGGCTGTTCTCAGAGCCCTGCGGATTTGAAGCATTGCATCTACTGAGTGCATAAAACCCACACGACTGCTGTCTGAAGTCCCTGCTGGGGCAGTCCTTAAACAAAAAAGAGTTATAGGTTCTGAATGTGGCGTGTGTTCTTGATCAGTTAGTTCTGCTGCTGTGTGACAGTTCCAGTTTGACTATCTGGCTTATTGAAATAAGAACTGGAAATGTTTTTCTTTGGAGTTTTTGCCCTCTGTTCCCTGTCTGAACAGAGGTTTGTTGTAAATGACTGCAGTCATATGCATAGGAGGGGAAAGTACAAAGAGAAGAATTACACTGTACTGGGAAAATTGAGGAACACTGTGGAAGAAAAACACCTTTTTTTTTTTTTTTTTTCCAATTAGACTCTTTTTATCACGTGTGCCTCTTTATGTGTGCTGGAGTGTTTAAAAAGTCTCACACCAGGTGAACAAAATAAGAGGTATTGAAAAGGCAATCTACTTACAGGACTATCTTATTTCCTGTGTTGTTGACTAGATTTGTGTTTGAATAAGAACATTTCTTTTGTGGCAGCACAGGTGCTCCTTGATTCTGCAGTGAAGGCAGTATTCTGTGCTCGATACTAGCTAGTTGCCATGGCAACAATTATGATGTCATGAATTCAGTACAGTGACTTCACTGCAGTGTATTTTATCTTTATTTTCAGTTTTCTTCAAATCTTACTGGCAAACAAAAAAACATTTATGCGTGATACTGTGCCTTGGTTATTACGTGATAATGATGACCAATATGATCCAGATCTCTCTCTCAAAGTAAATCTAATCTCTGCTTACCTTTAAATTCACCCCCAAAGTCTGGAAAACTGAGACCTTGCTTTTTATTTATGTATCTGGATCTCTTTCAGCTATACTAGCCCCAAAAGTTTGCCGATACGAATGAAGAGGAAAATACTTTCTTTTTTTTCATCACTGCGATGTGATTCTTTTCAGCTGAGAGAAATGTATGTACTTTTAAAACTGAAGATGTGAGAGTAGCAGTGTCCTGTTATGTTTCTTCTCCCAGAATAATTTGTTCAGTTGTGGCTTGCCTTTCTCAGTGCTGTTCTTTTCCAAAGAAGGTGAAATGTTTTCTTAGTCTCTTTTCAAGGGTTTGTTGACCCACAAATTGTACCAGGAAACTTCCTGCCCATCAGCCTTCGGAAATGGTCAGCTGTTTTCTGCTCTGTGAGCACTTCCATTTATTGCTGGGTTGTACGCCTCAATTTCACAGGTAGCAGAGCAGACTGTTCAGCGCGTACTCTTACTCCCTTGTCTTCTGATAGTCAAAGAGAAGTATTTAGCATTTTCCCTGTATTTTTAAAGTGATATGACTTCCAGATTTAGCCCCAGTAAAAATGCTAATAAAAACATTGAGTTTAACTAGCCTGCATTACTTTTGTTGACATAACTGTGTGTCTGTTTAGAGCTGGCTTATTGGCTTAACTCAAAGGTTGCCTGAGACTTCTGAGCCATCTGACTTTCAAGTTATCAGTGAATAGCATGAAGTGTGTTAAAGTGGTATGCCAGGTATTTTTTGTAAAGCTTTTTTTGGCCTCCGCAAATAAAAGGCTCTTCACCTTTGGCTTACTTTGACAAAGACAGTTTCTATGTATAGATAGGGCCTAAGCATGTTGTTGTAAGTGTGCTGAAAGCCTTTCTAATAACAGGAAAAATGTAGGATGAGCTGATTTCTACCTGTGCAGCCTTCATTTACATTAAATTGTATTGAGCATATAGCCATTTAGGTGAGGTTAGAATTAAATGATCTCTTCACATCTTTCGTCCTCTGAAGAAAGATGGAGACTTGAAAAGCACCCACTAGCAAATGGGAGGGTGTCATGGGCAGCATGTAAGGAAGATGAAAAACGTAACGGAAAATCAAAGTTGCAGTTGTTTTTCTGCAGAAAGAAAAAAAATACCCCGTGTAGCCTGTCATTTATGATAAGCCTATCACAGAAGTTGAATCTTGGTGTGCTGCAGCTGGAGTTAAGAATATGTGATTGAGATGTTTTTGTTAACAAACTACTGACAGGGAGCAAACTGCAAAATATGTTGCAGGTACTGTTGTTCCACTTACATAAGTGCAGAGGTCCTGTGCTTGAAGATTTGCTGGTTTGTTGGTAACAGCTGTGCTTAGTAGCTTTTTTCTTTAATCGGCATAAATTTGCTAGTGATGAGGTAGCTAGCATTAAATTTTCTAAATGCTTTTTTCTAAACTGCAAACATTTTTATCTTGCTATAATGCCTGTGCAGGTGGAGGGTTTTATTAAGAGTATTGGTATGATGTGATTGCAAAGCTTTTGGTCTTTAGACTAGGTTTGTGATCCTCAGAGTAGTCTTTTCTAATTTATCTCTTGGAGGTTTGGTTTTTTTTTCCTATTTAATTCTAAACATTAAAGTTTTTCTAAGCATGTAGTTTTTCAAGATGCAATTGGACAAAGTGCTAGAGAACCTCGTCTAGGCTCCCTTTCCCACAAAAGGTTGGACCTGCTGATCTTTTGAGGCTCCTTCCAATCTGGGCTTGTCAAGGATTCTAGGATTGAGCTGTTGGAAGGAATGGCAGCTTTCTTAATGGCATACTGATGTAACTGTGGATGAAAAATTGCTAACTCAAAACTTGAACTTTTTAGTCATGTGGAGATTAGATCATGCAGTTCCCAGCAGCGTTTGGATGAATGAATGTTGCATTTAGAAAGAGTAGTATGACAGTTAATACCAGACTGAATATACATGGAATTTAAAGCTCTGGACTGCAGGTGTCTTGGCAATAAATGTAGATTCTTCTGCAGAAGTGAAAGGGGAGTGCAGAAGTTTTTTTGGAGTGCTTAAGAAAAGTGATCACCTCTACAAAACTTCAATGTGTCAAAACGAAAGGAACCATAAAATGGGAAAAGCAAAAATATTTTGCTGTGTAAATCCCTTGTTCTCTTTTACAAATGCATGGGCCTATGGCCTATCTGCAGTATGTAGATCAGAAAGGAACCTGCTGTGCTGTCTTCAAACTTAAATGCTCAAGAGAATGGGATGATCACATGTGGAGGAGTGACAACAAGAAAACAGTACTGCCCCCCCCAACCATTTTCTTCTAGAATTACTAAATGAAATGACCTAAACTTTCAGTGTTTTCTTTCATTCCATTCCAAATTCTTCTATGAGAACCAGTTATGTTCTTGCCACTAGGACTTGGAAAATAAACAAGCTAATTGGAATTGCCTCAGTTAGTGCAGTTGCTTTTACTTAAGAATACAGTATTAAAATCAAGGTAGTACCTTAGTGCCTAGTTCACGTTACAGGCTTCTACATGTTTTGTCTATACAGAGAGAGCAGAACCTATGTTATAAGTCATGACCAATACTGGTAGTGGATGGAAGACTGGCAGTATTGGTGGAAATATGGCAAGGTAATTATCTTGCATTTCAAGATACGGTTGGCAGATAGTGGCTTGTGTTCGTTCAAGGGCTAGGACTAACAGTGGTGCTTCAGTACTTTTTTGGTTGCAGCTTTGAAGATTTTTTTTTTTTTCTCCAGGTCAGCAGCTTCAACAGGATTTCAGTGACTAGAGTTAAAATGCTTGGATGGATCCTTTAGCAGTGCCTGCTTCACAGCCCAGAACCTAATTGGATTCAGAATCTGAGTGTATATGAGAGAGGAGTTAACAGAAGAAAGTGGTGGCTTGAAGGGCTGCTTGCTACTGTAGAAGGGTTAGGAGTCTGGAAATGCCAGGGAGGTGTTTTGGGGACAGTACCTGGTGAAAAGCTGAGCTTCTAAACTTGGTCCTGCTCAGGGGTCTATTCTGACCTATTAACCTATCAATGGGTTCATCTGTCGTCATTCTGAATATCAGGTGACCTAACCCACTTGTCCTTTGCTGCTTCCAGTCCGCTGCAGAAGGCTATGGACAGCATCACAGGTAGACACACACCTTTTTAGATGTGTCCTGTCCTCTAATAAAAATTCTCTCTTTAGAGGACAGAGTTTTATTGGCTTTATAAATTGCTATGTCTCTTGCAAAGACCTGTATAGAAAATTCTATATATCACTTTTCAAAGCAGTAAGGGATTGAAATTTAGTCAGGAGAATCTTCATCAGTACAGGGGGAATGGCCTTAATAAGCATGTGTTAAAATCATTATAGGGGAGCTTTGGAGAAAACATACCGCATTAATTGTGAACCATGTAAAAACCTCTGTGACACATCTGTAAATGGGTGTTTCCCCCCTGCACACCTAGGTCCACGACTGGGAGTGCTGTGGGATGCCAGGGTGACCGACTGGGAGTGCTGTGGGATGCCAAGGTGACATGGTTACCTTGGCCTCAGCAGGCTGCCGGGCTCCCTTTTTCTGCAGCTCCGATTCAGATTACCCCAGCAGCCCTTGTGCTTTGCTATGATCAAACGATACAGTCCTCATGGAAAAATGTGCTACTCAAAGCTCTGTGTGGCTCCTGTAGCCAACTTGATCTATACAATGGGAAATAGGAAAGCCTTCTTTATCTGATTAAACAGCCAACTTTGGCATGAAATCTCCTTTTTAATATCAACTTGCTGGAAGTGCTATGACAATAAAAATGCCATTCCCCCCCCCCCCCCCCCCCCCTTGTTGGGAAAGTAAAAAAATCGACACTTCCTCTATTCATGTGCATATACTGCCAGAGCGCTCTCTGACATTCTTTGAGTTTAATAATCAGATGTGATACCCTGACTGTACTTAAGGACATAACTTTTCAACTCACTATTAACTGCCAGCATCCATGCTGCATGAGGGTTTCTTCATGGTGACCTAAACTGTTGTTTCTTCTTGCTTGCTACATTGGTGTTAAATGAATTGATAATAAAATGAATCGTGTTTCAACAGCAATCGTTAAATTACAGACAGTGAAATCATCAGTTTGGGAAATTACTGTGCTTGCTTTAGTAGTGAAACATTACCTTGCACATGGAGATCTAGAAATACAGTATATTTTCTTTAAAAAATGGGAATTCTTTTTCAGCAGTTGCTTGATAAAGAACTTTCCTGTCCTTCTTTTGGCACTAAGTTGTGATATTACTGAAACAGATACATACTGTTAGTGGCTGGAGTACTGTGTTACCGTGCATATTATTTTGTCCCAGAGCACTGTAGATGGTACTGTACTTAAGGCACAAACATAAAGAAACACTGTCCCAATATCCCACTTGAATAGAAAGGTGAAGGTTTGTGATGTCAGTTTCAGAATTTTCAAGGCTGTTATGGGAATGGTGTTAGGATAAGCACATTTTTGAGTCCTGAATTTCTCTTTAAAAGCGGATGTTAATTTTGAGAAATAACTTTTCCATTAACGCATACAAATTATATTTAAAAAGTAAAATAGATGGTTAACAAGAAAAGGTTTGATAAAGTTGTCTGTATAAATAAAAAAAAAACCCAAAGCAGGTTAACTGCGTCGTCTTTCTTCAAAGAGCTCTAGGAATTTATTCCTAACTAATTTGAACCTGTGGTGACTTAGCTCCTGAGGCTCCCTCTGCAGTCACTGTAGGTGATGACTCAGGTGGTCTTTTGTTTGTGACTTTTGTTCCAAATAGTAGGCATTAAGTATATTAAGATTACCGTGCGTAGTAAGCACATCTTAACTTTCAAAGATTTTGTGTTTTGGGGGCTTAGGAAAGGAGATGATGCTTTTATACCCTTTTATTTTTGATGCCTTGCTTAAAATTCTTCCCTTGCTTACCAAACACACATGTTTACTTCTGCTGCAGTGCTATGATGGAGGAAAGATTCTGGGGAGAGGAAGCACAAAGGCAGGGCAATAAGCCATCAGAAAGTGTTTGGAGGAAGATACAGCAGGAGAAAACAGGTTTGTAGGAAAAGAGTACTCTGCATACTCTTTATAAAATTATGCATCATGTGGGTGAACTTAACATCTGCGTCTCTGGTGTAGTAGAGTTACTTGCCTGCTTGTAATTGCAGAGTTTTGTTGGAGTAAATGCTTCTTCAGAGAAAAGTCACAAACTGTGAAGAAGAAACCTTAGGGTCAGTGGACTTACTCTTTTGTTATTCAGTTATCAATTAATATATGTAATCAAAAAAGAGGTAAGTGCAGGTTCAAGTAATGCAGCCTCAAGATTTTAGGCAGAGATTGATGTTTCATCTGGCTCCCCAAATTTGTGGTGTTTGCATATGCTTCTGCCTCTCAGTATTGAGTAGAAAAAACAATGATGTTTACAATAAACACTCTTTCATATGTAGACAGCAACAATTCGTTATAGAATGAGGATAATAAACATATAAAGTTGATATCTGGTCAGACTGAAGAGAAGTATCCTTGAAATGCTCTCTTTAAAGCAGTTGTCCACAGCCCTTATGGCAGAGATAACAGCATTTATTAAGTTTTGAGAGGATCACAAGGTTCCATATGTGATTTCTAGGGACGATTTCAGTTCTGAGAGCATGTAGAGCATTGTGCATGTGACAGACCTCTTTTGAGATAAAGGAACTCCCTTTACCATCATGCTTTACTAAATGCACATACGTTGTAATAGTTCTTTGATCCAGAATGAAATAAAAAATCTGGACACTATATAACTCAACTGGTTGAGCTCAGTTGGCGGGTTTGTATTTTAATTTGTTCAGTGTCTACAACAGGGAGAAGACATACAGATTTGTTAGGAAGAACATGGAATGTTACAGATATTTTCTGTTCCAGAACCTGTGCTTGAGAAGCTGTATTGGATTTATTTCCTTTTTAGGTTTAAAAAAGATACCCTGAACACTTGACTGTTTAAATACTAGTATGATGTGCTGCTGCAGAGGCGTTTTCCTTTCATATTGCTTTCATTCAATAAGATGCGCATTTTTTCTGTATAAATGAACTCATATTCAGTAGTGCAATTGATGAATTCTCCTCCTCTTTTCTTCCTGCTGTAACACTGGCAAGCAGTTCAGTTCATCCAGGTGTCAGTGCTTTTAGTTGTGTGATCAGAATTTTCTAATGAGGGGAGGAAACGGTAAGAACTGGTTTGAAATCACTTTTCAAGTTCCAAAAAGAAAAAAGAAAGCAAAGCCATCTTAAAATTAACAGCTGGAGTATTTTATTCTTTCTGGCCTTTCAGAAGGGAAAGAATAGAGATGGATTTTTTTTTTTTTTGGCTTGTATGAGTGAAACCTTACACAGTTTTCCTCTCATTTTTCTCTTATGTTCACCCCTCATCTTTATCATAAAATATCATAAAAATGTCATTCCTCTTCTGATGACTTTCCTCTGAGGTTTGTTTGTAGTCTGTGATGCAAACTTAGTTTGGTCAACACAATTTCTGATTATTTTCAGGTGTGTCCCCCCATCTCACTTTATTTTTGATTAATTAATTTTAATGATCTTTCTAGAAAGATTATTTTTTTTTTCTTTTCCCCCTGAAGCCCAAGTAAAATGAAAACAAAAATTAAGCCATGCCAAGTGTTTGCAGGGTGCTTAGGATGGAGTAGTGCCTGCACAAGGGCATTCCAGCCCACCGGTGAATAAAAAGCTGGAGTGAGAGATGTATTGCTAGGCTTCAATTACTGTTTTCTTTTGCCAGTGGAGGGGGTGGGAGGTGGGATTGGTCACATTTAAATAATGATTTGAGTATTTTGTGGGCTCCTTTTTTTTCTGTGAAAATGTTCCTACCAGGAGTGTCAGTAAAATTCCGCCCCCGCTTCTCATTTCTGTCTCATGGGTTTGAGGAAAGTCCTTAACCATCCAGGCTTGCAGGTTGATAGATGAAAAATTTTGCATCTGAAGTGATTGGCTCCTGACTTTGTGTATTGGTCATAAGAGCATCAGCTCTTCCACCTGTGATCTTGGAAGAGAGTGACTAGATCAGAATACTTGGATAAAATTCTTAGCCTGAAATACGTTGTTTTGTCTAAAAAGTACCGGGAGAGCTTGCCTCCAGCTACAGGATGCTTTGCATTCCATTTGGAGTGACTGGATTGTGTTGGCTTTAATGGGGTCCACTTGGGCAACACTGGGATATAGTGCTTCTGCTAGGCAACTCTGATTTTTATGTAGCGAGTCATTGGGTGGTTAAGGCAGATGATGGCCTTTGTGTATATAGTTTCTTTTCCTAAAAATAGTATTTTTGATGACTTTGAGCAGCAGTATTGATGTGTGTTATACTTATAACTGAGGAAAAAGTGTTTTGAAATGGGAATTGGGACAGGAAGCTGCATAATACCTGGTGTCGCTTCTAGACACACAAAAGCTCTCCAGACACAGGCTGGTCAGGTAAGGATAGATGGTACTGTTACAGAGACTTAAGCATGGGAAAAAACTGTGCTAGCCAGACTGCTTCCAGGGAGCAGAAACAAATGTTTGGCATACAAACTCTTATGACTGTTTGACTTGAAAAGGTAGTCCAAGTTTACAGTAATAAAAGCCTATTTTGTATTTATAGTGTTCTAGCAAGGAAGCTTTTTGCCCTTAGAATGTCTCTGTAGGAATAGAGAGTCTGTAAATGCATTACAAGTTGGGATTTTAAACTGGCAGCACAGTGCAAAGCCACATTTGAGTGCCAGAACTTAACATTTGCAGTAGAAACAGATTTCTGTATGCCTTTGCTGCAAAATAAGGCATGCTGGTATTTAAATCAGTAATTTCAAAATGCCCCTTCCCTGGGTTTTCAGATGATGGCAGTTAGATCACCTTTCAATTGAGTAGTAGTTGAAAGGTACTCTTTACCTTTCTGAAGTCTCGAATGTGAAACTAATACAGCAAGAATGCACTCTGCTTGTTAGAGGAGTTTTATCAGTATGACATGCTTTAATTCAAGGTAAAACTGAATGGACAAATATTGAGAAATGGCATTGCACTTCCTAACTTTCTTGCCGAGAACCCCGCTGTTCCGTCTCAAGGCTACCATAATCAATAATCCTCGTGTGCAAAGGAGAAGAAATGAGTACTCCTTCTGGACTCTTCTTCTGTTTGATGGAGTGTCAGCTGTTCTGTGGAAAGACTGCTTGCCCTTATCCAACAAATATCTTTAGTGTGCTGTTTAACAGCAACTGAGGGGAAATTATATCACAAGGTAAAGAATTGTCCTTCTATGAAGTAGCCATAGTTCCGGTTGCTTTGTTTCATTTCAGAATGGGGAATGCCATTATAAAACTTGGACAGCTTTGGCTTCCATCAGCACTATGAAACGAACACATCTAATCCAGCAACAATATTAAGTACGCAGTTGCTCTTCACCTGAAAGGAGGATGTGTTTTTAGCTGTAGTATCTCAAATAAATGATACTGCGACAGTAACAGAGTGTCTAGAAATGCTATTGTAATTAATTCGCAGTTTAAAACTTACTTTTGCATGTACATCTTGGGGAACAGCATGTTCGATCATCAGGATTCTGGTGAAACTTGAAGGTTTGTATGAATGAAAGAATAAAAGCTGGAACGGGGATGAGTAGGGATGGTTAAAGATTCCTTTGTAGCACTGTACAGCAGCCCTACGCAATGAAAAGAGGCTGGATGTTAACTTTTCCAAACCAGAAGTTTGGTGTGCTTGTGGAAATTTGCTGAAAGCAGAAAAATTCAGTCTTTCAAAGGGGCATAATAAAGCCAAGGTCTTAGCATTGTCTTTCTGCTTTCCAAGTCGGATGCTTCCAGGTCTTTGAGCTTTGATCTTGGAGCCAGCAACAGAGAGGCACTGTCTATTGCAGGAGCATTGCAATTCTTGGCATCTAGCCACCATCACCAAATTTTAATTTTATTGTTGGTTGGGGATTCTTTTGTCTCAACTGCAATTCCTTGAGGGGGTAGTTTCCTAAATATTAGCAGATTTTTGCCCTTTTCAGTTGAACAAAATTCTGCCCTGAGGTGCTGCTGTTTCTTCCCTACATTAAGGCTGCATGCATTTAGGTTGCGCATATTCAGCTAAAGGTATTTCATAGACATAACTCTTCCTACATCAAGGAAAGGTTGCATGCGTTTACTTTGCACATATTCAGCTAAAGGTATTCATATACATAACGTGCTCGCTGTTTAAGGTTTTGGATATTGTGAGATAAGAAATAAGAAAACCAGTTCAGTGGGATAAATACCATGTTGTTAACTGAGAAGCAAAGAAATAAGATACAGAATATGTATTAAAAGAAGTGGTTTGCCCTGTTGTTTTGGCAACAAACTTGTGTTTTGACAGAGCAAGGGAAAATTTGAGATGCTAGGTTCCACAGCAAAGGAAAACATGAAACGAAATTAAAAAAAAATTGTTAAAATTAAGGGTTTATTACAAAGTCAAATAATAGTATGCTGCTTTTAAATATGTTAATGAGTAAATTCAGAGAACTGAGGTTAGGACTTTAGAGGTTTTTCACTGGTTTATACTGCCTCCAAATGGCATTTTAAGCATCCTAGCTTACATGTTCCTCAGTTTCTCAAGTTGTAAGGTTTTTATTTGCTTTCACTTCTTTCAAGTACAAACAAAAAGACAAAAAACCCCTGCAATCATTAGATAAAATATACTGAATAAATGTTCAGTCATAGATAATTTTTGTCTTTCTTCCCCTAATATTTCAGTTGAGTATTGCTTGAGTAAGTAATCCCTACTATTGTCCCCTGATAAAAGATGCTTCTGACAGGATATGGCTCAGTACACAAAGGTATGTCCTTTTACTTTTCCTGCCCAAGAAATAGCAAGTGTCTTAAATTTAATTTTTAATTCAGATTTTTTTCATCTGAATCCCCAGTCTGCTTTATATTATTCAATATTCGATTTGTAGTTTTCACAGTCTTATTCAAGCTACAATAACCCTTTGCAGGATTTGGCTTTTATTACACTGTTTGTTCATGCTTTGGTCTTCCCATTGCTGTCAGATATCTGCATTGTGCTATTCAGTTAGCTTTGGATAGTTCTCTTGGATATTTTGGAGCTCACTGACACTTAAAGTTCACAGATGTAGTAATTGAGCACTGATGACAGGAATCTTTTGTTTTGAATTATCAAAAATAAGAATAGAAGAGTATGGCTATCAAGAAAGCTTTGGCTCTGTTATGTCAGATTCCTGAAAAAGAAATGCCCTACGGATAGAAAAGCTATTGTAGCAGCATGCTTTTCTGACTGAATTAATAGTAAATGCTCTTAAAAGCATCCTTCGTTATTCACCCAAATCAGTTACTAATACATGGGGATAGCTAAGTGAAGAGTCAGTAACAGTGAATTGCGAAAGGTAAGCACTTGGCAGAAGTACTTGAGGAACACTTTTCCTAGGTGGCATTTGTAAACTGCCTGGTAGGAGTTGCTGCTTTTGTGAAGCAATCATCATGTATCTGCGATACCTTCATCAGCTGCTGCTAAAATAAAGGTGATGTTAAATGTCTGCTATTGCCATTTCAGTATAGTAAAACAAGGTTGAATAAATCGAGAGGAAATGAGTCAGTCTTTGTTTAAACACCCATTAGTGCATGGTGCAAAAAGCCTTGTCATGAGGGAAGTTGTTCCTTCTACTCTAATTTCCTTTATAAATCACCTGGCTTCTCTAAAATAAGCATGAAGGGTGTTGTTAGTTGCCATGGAAGTTGTGTCATGCCAAGACAAGAGGTAGACTCTTCTGGTAGAGTAATTTTAAAGGAGGTATCAGGGAGATAGTGTTCTTCTGGTGCAAAAAATAGAATGTGGTGTTATCAAGATGTGGTCAAACAATATATAGTTTTTATAGTGCCATTTAACTGAAGCTTTTGAATTACGCTGAAGCTGTAGGTCTCAAGGCTACCGTTTTCATAAGCTTTATTTGACTGTGTGAGATAAGGATGTGGTTCCTTGGTTTTCTGCCTTATCAGATTTGGGAAGTTTATGTAAACTCAGCAGAGTTTGAGGCTACTTGATAGCTTGTGCTCTATGTGGACTACACCGTACCTGATTTGGGGGACAGAAGCGCTATCTAATCCGACCTCTGTGTAAGCGGCAGTGTGTCCATCTCACTCAAACAATAGCTTCTCTTTTTCCAACAGCAGCAGCTGCTGAGAGAGGAGGATAGGGAGGCCAAAACCAGGAGGGCTTACCGTCACAGTGCTGGAGATGGGTGGCACTGTTGGCTTAGGGAGAGCTCACACAGCAGCTGCCCAGCGTTCTTGTGCTTCCTTAGCATCAGTAGCAAGTCTGTCTCTGGGTAAGAATATGCACGTAAGAGAAGCTGAGCTGCCTAGGCAGCATTTCCTTCTTTAAGAAACATTCTTACCTTATGGAAAAAGTTGCAAAGATGGGAATAGCTATTGGCCACTTGTTCAAACACAGTGGGTTTTACATTGACTTTGGAACTGACAAATCCTGCAAGAAGAAATAACTGACTTAATATCGCTGCAGAATCCCATGATCATTCAGGACTTGCTAATTAACAAAGCGCCCAGAAAATGGAAGCAGGTAGAGCAAGTGTAAGTGTGTTTTTGTTCCACTGCAAAGAAGGGCAGATTATATCCCTCAAATATGCCTCCATGGAAGAATCTGTTGTATAAAAATGTAGTGAGAGTGGGTGGAAAAGACATGCAGATATGACATCTATCAGGTAAACTCAGTTTGACACAGGCATGTATATAAATATTTAGGGGTACTGAAAGTAAACAGTGATAGAACTTGTCGTGTTACAGGGTTGTGTCCCAACCAAGTTGAGGGATTTGTACTTTGGGGTTTGATGAAGGTGTCACTTTTTTTTTCTTTTGATGGTGTGTTGTTTTGTGTAGGTTTTTTTTTTTGTTTTGTTTTTTTTACAATGGGTTTTATCTATATGATGGCTCTTAAATCCTGCAGAAATGTTACCTCTAGTGCAGTTTCATGTTACAGTTTATCTGATATTTGGCCCCTGCTGAAGGGGATCTCCTTGCCTTCGACTGTTAGTTTTCATACTGTCGCTCCCCAAGTGTTTTGTTTTGTAACTGAACAATTAAAATGTAACTGGTTTAATTTGCTGATTGAGTGGGAATATGTCCCTCTTTTCAGGGTTGATTTTCTTCTTCTGTATCAACTAGGGGAAGCAGTGGGACCATTTGCTCTTGGGGAAATCTTGTCCCTTCACTTCATCCTTATGCAGCTAACTCACAGCCCGGCTTAATCTGTTTTGGGACGCAGTGGCACCAGTATGATGGCCAGCTCTGTGGTGCCTTTTTTTTTTTTTTTTTTTTTGTAGACTGACACAAGTGTGGGTCGCTGCTGAGCAGGCGGGGGATCTCATGTTTCCATGCCCATCCAGTATTCCTTTTATTTTTGCTGACACCCACCCACCACCAGGCTTCTGTTAGATTGATTCTTGCTGCCACTTGCTAGGCAAGCGCAGTGGTAAGGTCAAGCGTACAGACATCAGGAGAGGGTGGAAAGTCCAGAACTTTGTGTAATAACCCGTATTTACTTAAGCTTAGCATGGTGCTGTTCCTGGTCTGCTTGAGGTTCTCTCTAAAGAAGCAATCTGGTATTAGTGAAGTAGCTTTGGAATGAAGAAATGTTTTGCCTGATTGCTTCCAGTTCTGGTTTGATTTTGTAATTTTGCTTTTTCTACAGACACCAGCAGGAAGGAAGCCTAGAGTTCATGCTCATTCATCTTTTTGGGGCTGTGGTTTGATTAGGAAAGAATATTAGAAAAGAGGATGAGAATGTGGAGGCAGGATGATTATTGCTATTTTTTACTACTTACAGTCTAGTGTAGGTTTGAAATCTGATGTATCTTAAAGTAAAATAAAAAAAATCAGAGCAATTACCTGTTTTTGGTAGCGTGGCAACATTTCTGCAGACATTCACTGAAATATTCCCAGTGGACATGCACAATTAAGGGAAGTAAGTAGTTTAAAATGAAATACATAATCTACATAGTGACTTCTAGAATAGAAAGCCTCTAAGTGGACAGTTGATTGCTGTGCGCATCACAGGAGAAGGAAGACTGTATGAAAGCTATTTATACAATATACATATTCCCCATCTGAAAGCTAAGTGAGCATATGCCTGGAAGCTGCACTAACAAAATAAACAAATGAGATTTCTTTTTAACTTTAAAATAATACAGCTGCTGCCTCCAGTCAGTGTCATGATGAATGACTTCTCTTTTGTGATCTGTATGCTGGATTAATGCAGTATATTTTATTTGGGTTGCTTTATAAGCTATTTCTCAATGACTGCTTCAAGTGTGGTATATGACTATACTCTGCTTGTTGCCCCAAATATTAAGTGATATCTGCACTCTAGAAGTCTTTTCTTCAGAAGCTGTGGGTGACACATTTTTCTCCAACGTGCATGTGATAAAATGATTTAGGACCAGTCTACCGGATGAGTGGTTTGACTCTTACATCAGTCAATACCATCATGATAGGTATTGGTTGTCTAGTATTTGGTATTTTCTGTCCATATACTTGAAATTTTCTGCTCTGTAAAACTAGTTTTTCCATCTTACTTTTGGCTGAGAATTGTCAGAAATTGGTTGTTGGAACTATTTGGCTTAAGCCAGAAGAAAGGTTTTGTACAAACTGAATTTTTTTTCAGGAGAGAGTTAATTTTTAACTTTGCTTCTGAAGTAGTGGAGTGCCTTTGTTTCCAGTTTCCTGATTAACTTTCTAATCTGTTGATTGATTTTGACCAATTTGACAGGCAGGTAGGTGTATTTAGAATTTTTTCTGAAAGTTCCATGAAATTGAGCCAGAGGAGGAGAGGGATCCTAGGAATGTTCTGAGAAGAAGGTGACTGCAAGATGGACTCGTATATAGGCTTTGAAGAGTTAACCTAAATGAACTCAGCCTTAGAAATGTCCCAAACATAAGAAAAACTTTGGTTAAATATAATATATGAAAACTTAGCGGATGAGCCAGTTCACAGAATGGCATGTTTAAGATGGTCAGAACTCTGGGTTTTGGCAGAATAAAGGTAATTTTTGTTTGTGTGTGTTTTCTTAAATTGATGAGAATTCCTGGAAATGGCCAGAAGCCTCTGTAGTCATTAATATATTTGATTTGCCATCTGTAGGAGCTTAAATGCAGTCCAGCATCACCAGATACTTGTGACTGCAGTTCTCAGGTATGTGTGAGACTTTTGGGTGGCAAAGGTAAACTTCCTCTTGCAAATAAACAGGTGTGGTGTGGGGGCAAACAAGTCCCAAGAGAAGGCAGCAGCATCTTTGGATTCAACTCTTCTACCCAAAGTTACGTTAGTAGTGATCTCAAGTATTTTACATTTCTATAATTAATACCTCAGAAGTATTCCAGTGCTGTCTGCTTTATATGGCTGTAACACTGTCACTATTCAAAGTGTTTTATAAATTTAATTAATACTCAAAGACACTTCTGGTGCACAAAACAGATTGAATTTTTATCTTCAGTTACTTAACTTCCTCTGTAAGGGCTTTACTTCCATAGTTTTTGCTTCTACTCAGTATCTATAATCTGAAATTCATTCAGTGTGGCTTGTAAAGTTGACGTAATAGGTACAGGTTTTGTAATTCTCTAGTGGAATTCCTTCAATTTTTTTTTAAAAACACAATTACTTCTGAAAACACAGCTCTTAATAATAGAAAATAAGGTTGTGGAAAAAAACCAACCCATTTCTACTAATTATATTTCATGGTGTTTCCCAAGTTACCTTAAAGGTAGTGTAATAGTTCATAAATATGCTGCCAATGTGAGACAAACCTCTTTATGAAGGATAGTAACAACTATATTAACAACTAATTGCTGTGTCAGTGGCTGCACTGGCAATCTGCTGAAGACTTATTTGCTTCTCAGTTTATAAGCCAGTGTTTTTGTATAATTTGCATAACCTAGTTGTGTATTTGGACTTTTAAATTAACCTTGTGCAGGCTTAGTAAAGTATATATCCTTAAAAATGGATGTACTTTATAGTCCTATTTGAAAAAGCAGGAAATTTGGATTAAGTTAGGGAATTAATTTAAAAATTTTGATTTTTTTGGTACCTTTTTTGTTCAGATAAAGAAAAGATTGTTCTCAAATTAGAATAGTAAAGTAAAAGAGCATTATCAAGTAGGAAAGTTACATCATGGATTTACAGTTATATTCTGTACTCTGGAAGTCGTGTGCTAGAGGCAGAAGCTTATGTTGTGGGAATATGTAAATCAGGACAGGCGGGTTAATTGTTGATAAGGGACAGCTTTAGATCCTTATGTATTAAAAATCTTACTGAATCAGCTTAAACCAATTATTAATAATTTAGTGTGATATGAACACATAAATCTCTCTACATTTTGCAGTTTCATGTTCTATTAGGAATAGTGTTGACAAACATTTTCAGTATATACATCATAGATAAAGATCCACAAAGGAATATATAAATTATATGTGAATAGTCGATGCACAGTATTGAGGGGAGGAGGTGGTCTAGCAGAGGAAAAAAGATGCTTGAGAAAAGTGCGGCCTGCAGTTATGAATTATTTCATATAAATATCGCCTATGGCATGGATATTTAAAGAGGGTGAAAAGCCGAATATATTACAAGAACTAATATTAACTGCTGTTAGCGAGCTATCGGAGCATGCTCAAGCAATTCAGAGAGGAGGGGACTGAACTTGGAAGCCTGTCTCAGATACACCCTAGCTTTTTTTCTTTAGATAACCAAGTTCAAGCCACTTTGTCTTTTAAAGAATTAATGTGTTGATTCTTGTTGTTGTAAGTAGCGTTAAAGAATTTTTCAGAAAATTGTGATTTTTGAACCGTTTGCATAGAGCAGCCTTGCATTGCACTGGAGGGATGTGGTCGGTATTCATTTGTGAGCTCGTCCCTCAGATGGCGCTGGCTGTTCCGATGCTCTTGTGCGGCAGTCCAAGCAGGAATCGCTGTGCTGGGAATTCTGATGGGGCTGTATAGAAGATGTATGCCTTTCAGGTGACTGCTGGAAACCAGGTGTTTTTGATAAGATTTTGATAAATGTATTGGGATCTATTGAGAATAAGATTTAACATGAAAATAAATAAAAAGCACCCAGGGGAGTAATTCTATTTTATTTATATTCTGTAGCTCAGAGAGATTTATTTTTTTAAAATTTGTGTTCTGTTCCTTTCTTCTGGCTTTCTTAATAAGAGCATTGGACAATTTATCCCCATGATGAAATTATATGAAATGTTTTCTGCCCTTTTTTTTGAATCTAAAACCTTCAGCAATGCATACAGCACAACTGAATTTTCAAAGGAAAACTCTTTGAAGTCCTTTTTTCTTTTTTCTTTCTTTGTGTCTCTGTCTCCCCCTTTCTCCATCTCTCCCCCCTCCTTCTCTCTGTCTGTCAAGTTCAAGAGCAGCTCAGATGCCATGAATTAAGTGAAGCACAAAAGGGGAAAAGGAGACCCTTTTGAAGAACAAAGGCCTCCCATTAGGCTGCCGTGTTCTTTCTCTGACCAAAATTGCTCCCTACATGGTTTTTATTGCTGTCCACATGCTTGGCACATAAGGTAAATACAGTAGGACCCTCGTTACCTCACACTCTCGCTTCCTCTTCCCTCTTCAATAAATGTTTTGTCTCTTTGATGTCCCTAGTAATTCTTACACTGATTGTTCCCACCCTCATAAAAGCCCCAGGGGTAGTCATGGTGGTGGATAGCATTAGATACTGTGTAAATGCTTCCAGAAAAGAAGACAAACTGCAGCCAAAGAATTTATTTCAGGTGGAAGAGAATGGGAAGGAAATACAGATGTTTTCTTCTCAACATGTTGCCTCTGTGCCCCAGCTACACATCTCGGGGAAGTTCATCATTTCTTCCTGTTTGTTTCAAAAAACAAGCTAGGAAATAGATCTAAATCAAGAGTTATGAGGAAGTGTATGCCACAAGACTTTAAAGCTATAGAAATCTTTTCTTTAAGCCTTCTTGATTATTTATTTCTCTTTGTTTTGGAGAACTCTCTGTTCCAGAGTTTGGGTGAAAAGTACCAGCTACTGAGGTTCAGACCAAGACAGATTTAAAATATGGACTTTCTAGTGTGCATCTTTTAAAAAGAAATCAATCAGGCCCTTCTTACTGAAGAGAAGCATAAAAATAGCACTGAAATGTATGCATGCATATAAAAACCCTGAAACCATGGTAAAACACCGTATCTTAAACCTAAAATTGCACCTAAACTTTTTAGTAATTAAATGAGAAAATTTGCTAATAGTGTAAAAGACATTTTTTTGGGGGAGTTGGTTTTTATGGCGTAGTTTTCTTGAACAGTGAAAGTAATTGATCTGGAATAGCATAATTCATGCCTGAGTTGTCTGGAAATTTGTAAAGCGTACAATTATTTCTTGGAATTTGGAATTTATGTTCTCCCAGCTTATACTCATTTCCAAATAAATGATTTTCAAGGATTTCTATTTGGTTTGGTATTTGTGGTTGCTTTCGTATTCTAGTTCTGCATTTTCACTGACGTGAAGTATTTTTATTAGCATGTGTAACACAGTTAAGTATGTAAAGATTAACAAAATGTCCCCCGCTATTTTTATTTTTTGGCACTGCTTAATGCTACCACCTCACCTCCTGGAGTATATGCTCATAAAAGCATATACTGTTATGAGCATAGTAATTCCAGAGAAAATGTCAACAAGGCTACTTAAAGAAATAACAATGACTCACCAGTCTTTCTTGTGGATTACAATGCAAGAAAAATCCACCCTGAAATCTGACTTTTCATGGCAAATTTGATGACCATCTCTCTACCCCTCCACTTCCCGTTGATCACGTTGCATAAGAAATTTTTACAATAAATTTTATTGATTGTAATCACATTTTTATTCAGTTTGTGTATATGCAAGGTTTTACACACCCACTTCCCTGCAAAGGTATTAAACTCACTTCCCCATCCACTTGTAATTGGCCTACTTGGCTTCCTGCTGTGTGTGTGTGGGTAGGTGATGCTGGCATTTAATGAACTTTCAGTGTATAATTGGCTTATTTTGATCTGTATTTTGTGCAAGAATGGATTGTCTAAAATGGAATCTCTGACTTCAGGTGTTGTGGTACAATACTCTGTAGGTAGCAGTGGTACATATACTTGTGGTAGATGTGGATGTTGTGATTAATGGCAGTAGCTACAGCTGCCTGAGTATGGAAGATGAACCGTTGTTCTGTCTTCCCCCTCCCCGTGCACCATTTGTCATGTAGCCTCTCCTGTTGTCACTTAACCTATGTCCTCTTACTCCATCATGGAGCTGTACCTGTAGTCATCTTCCCCAGCCTCACAAATCGGAGCCAAACCCTCCCTCCCCATCTGCCTGTGGGGACAGTTTTGTTCACTGATCAGAGTGATCCGCGGCTGACACTGGGAGCAGATCTTTACCCTGGGCCCGAGCGGCAAACGCGGGTCTTGGCTGTGCCAGGATGGTCGCAGCAGCTGCTGGAAGGAGAACAGTGGGTGAGGAGATGCAGCTGTCACATCCACAGTTCAGCTACAGCAACTGTTGATGAGTGTTAACTACCGATCTCTAGCAGAGAGATGCTTTTGTTGGGAATTGTGGTGTGCACGGAGTGTAATGCACTTACCACCGCTGACAAGTCTGTGAACCACTGGACTAAAAGGCTCTGTTGCACAGAGTAAGGGGAATAGTTTCTGAGGTAGGTGGAGCTGTGTCATGCAGTTTAATAATACGATATTAATGCTACTTGGAATTTCTATAAAGATGAAAAGGAACTTAAATATAAATACATTTTACCAACACAATAAACAGTGAGTGGCAGCTTCTGAGTATTCCTTCCAACACTAATAGGAGAATGATTTTCCCAGGAACATAGGGTAGAGAACTTGTGTTTGTAAAGTCTATTAGATTGTATTCTTCTTTGTCTTTGTTCTTTAAGAATACATAGTGTACACCCAGAATAGACCACTGGATTTTCAATCTTTTATCTGCACGAACCAGACCTGAATAATGAGTTTTCTTTGGTAAGTTCTGTGTAAAGACCAGTGACACAGTAGAAGTGAAGACTTGGTGGCTTCCATTGAAGGCTTCTTGAAATTAGTAATGAAAGATTATATTAGCAAGAGGCTTAGTTTGTGTATGGCTTGCTTGCATAGGAACTGCAAATTTTCAGCGAAAGCACCTTGAGCCAGAGGCCCACAATGGCAAACACTTACATTGCTACCCTTGAAATAAGCCAAATGTTTTTCAGAAGTGGTGACGTCTTCAGAATGATTTTGCACCACGATGTTGGCACTTGCGAAAACAGACTTCAGTTGAGATCCATGCCATCGCCTCAAAAAGCACTGAATGAGATGTGCAGAGATCCCAATCTTTAAACCAGCTGAAAATACACCTAGATCTGCTCTTGCGAAGGGTTGTGGAACTGCAGGTTTCTAGATAAAAATGTAGATGGCTTTATGAATCTTAACACCACGCTCCAACAGCTGCAGTGTATGAGAGATCCTATGCTTCCCGCTGCCAGGCGTGTGCTTCTGCCAGCTCTGTTACCATTCTCCTCTGAGACTTGCCCAACAAGAAAAGACTAATGCTGTTCAGTTAGAACAGCAAGATGATTTCACCCTCCTCGGGACAGCAGTCCCTCAAGTTGATAGAGAAATGTGGAGATGGAGGAGGGGAAGGATCCGACTGTTCAAATGGCAGCGCCTCTTCCCGAGCCAGCGGTGGGGTCACGGGATGCTGTCAGCAGGTGGCTGTGCTGGCACAGGACCAAATCACTCTCCAACCTCCATGCCAGTCTTTTGAGCTAAACTCCTGTGACTCCCTGGAAGAGACTTCTTTTAAAAGAGGTTTTTGGTTTTCAAGTTTTTTTGATTTGAGCACAGCTCTTGTCAAGATTGTCACTTTGCAGCTACATTTTCAAGATCTCAGCATTCCTGTGTGATACCCTGAATGCTCCTTAGTGTAAGTGCCAAGCCACCATATGCGACTGAGCCCTACAGACTGAATATTTGATACTTAGATTAAAAGGGTTTCTAGACTTCAAGCTTTCTCCTGTAGTGTGAAAATGGAATTTATTTCTTTTGCACTGGTGCTGCCAGAAATTTCTCAGGTATGTCTTCATTCTGAACCCTTAGTCATTCAGGAAAGGCTTGCTTATCAGAGCTCGGAAATGTTAGGTTGGTTGTTCTAGTCATTGAGATTCTCATGGGGTCAGTCCAGGATAAGCAGTCCATTACATCATCTGCTCCTTCCCAAAGGGCTAATATTTCTTATTATATTCCTAGCAGAGCTTTAAAGCTGTATAACTACTCTCATCCTCATCAACAAAATGTAAAAAATTCTATTTGCTTTAACTCAGTAAATTTTACTTTTTTTATTCTTTGGTTTGCAGACAGCAATAAGCAAGACTCCGTGCGCTTGGAATTGTGTCTTTGAATTGTCTAGCATTCTGAGTTCTCTGCCACTGCAATGGGCTCTTTTTCATTAGCTTGCTTTAAGTTATAGCACAGAGATTATTATTTTTATGTTTAACTTCCCTGTTTCTTGTATTTAGCATTTTGTCAGGCAGCAGCATAGAACAGAAACTTTTGCAAAAAGGTTGTGTTGCATGCTGGATTTTGAACGCTGAGTAAAACTTTCAAAGTTTATTACCATCCTGCTGTATGTTAATCTCTTCATCAGTCTTGTGAAGAGGAGGTTTTGTGTACTGAGGCTTGATGTTTTGCTTTCTAAGGGCAAACAAAACGTTAAATTGATTAGAAATTGATGGAGCAAAATCCATTCAACCACATTCAGTAAAGAATCCTCTTTAGTGGCTGCAGTGGTTTGGGAGATGGCTACCTCTCTGTTTTGCCATGACAGTGTGGTCTGTCCTGACGGGGCATTATAAAAGACAAGACAGGACTTTATATACAAAAAAATTACCTTATGTTAGCTACTTATTTGAAGGGCACACAGTGTCCACATATAAGAACAGTCAACACCTTTTTTACTGTAATCTGTTTTTATTAAGGACAAAGCTAATCTGAATTACTTTGTACAGCTATAAACACACAGCCATTTTACACTGGTTATTGATACACTGTAACTTGTGGTGCTGGAGACTTGGCTTTTTTTCTCTGTATACCATCCCCTGGATTAGAACAGAAGAATCTTTGTTTTCCATGTGTTTCTGTTTCTGGAGTCATCAGGAAGATGAGGACAGGTTCACCACCTTGACTGGTCATGGGACTGTTGGCCTCTGTCCCCAGCTCTGTTGTGTTTGGGGGTTTTTGGGAGGATGTATCTTGGCTTTTTTTTTTCTTTCTCTTCCTTTTCTCCACGCCCCCCCCCCACCCCCACCCCCTTCCCTGTGACCTTGGCCAAGCTGTTTCATTACAGCATTCATTCCTTCTTTTCACCCCCCCTGCCCCGCCCTGATAGTTTGAGATAGTGGCAACCAGTTGTGGGGCTTTTGTACGGAATTGGTAAAATTAGTCTTGATTTAATCTTGTCAGTTTGGGGTCTTTTCTCTCTAGTCACTTGACTGTCTGATCTCAACAGTACTTGCTTGCGTTTTTCAGGTCTGAGTGGACTCTAGAAATTACAGCAATACATAATCAGCTGTCCCAATTCAGATTATCAGTGTCAAAGCCAGGGAGCTATTCTCAAGATTGCATACTTGGTTTTGAAGTGAAACATATAGTTGTTTCTTCCAGAAAAAAAACCACCCCAGCCTAATCACAAACCAAACCAACAACAACAACAAAACCTTAAACAACAACAGAAACTTGACGTATGGAATTAAACTCTGTAACTCGAAAGTTATAAAGTAGGTATGTTTATTGCGCGCAGATGCACGGGGGATGGCTCCTCCACAAGCATGCATGCCCGAAGGGACGAACCAGCTCACAATTTATACAATAAAACAAATGAATATTCAATTAACGCCTATACATATTCGTTACCTAAACCCGCTTACTCTCGCTTCGTATGTTAATTAGCTTATCAGTCCTTTGCCTTGGAATGTGGTGGTCTTGCAGGTTTGTAGGTGATTCATGTCCTTGTGACCATCTGATCTTCTCCAGCAAGGAGACTTAGCACTCCCTCTAGATAACATTGGAATGTCTCTCATCCTTTTCTCATCCTTTTTATAAATAGCCCCTTTGTTAGAGGAAGAAGGGTAGGTGTCTCCTGAAAGCTGTGTGGCTGTGACCAGACACCGCACCCATGACCAGTCACCATACCCACATTCCTTGAGCAGACATAGACAATCACAATCGATGTCCATTGTCCCTATTTCACACCATTTCTCCATATCAAAACAAAACCCGATGCTATACCAAAAAACCTCCACCAACTATTAATTCTTCATCGTTGATATTTATTTTCCTTACCAATTCTCCCTGACACAATCTGGCTTATTTCTTACTCATTACAACCTATTTGGTTTCACCACCCTTCCACTTTTTTGGTGTTGCACATCTGGATGTAGAGATTTTTAAAGACTTAGCTTGCGTTCAGGCGATTTCTCGCTGATCCCCTCTGTTCTGGGACTGGAATCAAGCCACATGTCTCTGGTTTAGATTATTGTCACTGCAGCTGCAGTATCTGCGAGCCTTATGATCTTTCTTCACAATATTCTGTGAGGCAGGAATGATTTGTGCAGATAATAAACTGAGGCACTAAGGGCAAGTCTATAAAGATATTTAGATATGGTGCTTCCCTCCTGCGTGGAACTGCCTTGTTAAAAGTACCATCAGGGTCAAATGCGCGCCTAATTATCTTTTCTGGTTTTCTTATGACTTGCCTGTATTAGCAATGGGGAAGTCTGAAACCAGGTCTCCTGTGCCCACAGTTTATTAACTTCATTAACAGTGAGCATTATAGGTTGAGGGTTTTGGTTTAGTTTGGGGTTTTTTTTTTCCATTCTTGATAGATCAGGTTTTTTATCTTCTAGGAATATTAACCCTTCCATTGGAATTTCTTGCTAAAAACAACAATAGCAAAGAAAGCCAGGAAACCTGTATTCTGATAAGATTTGCTTCCTTTTTCTGCTTACCGTCACACAACAGTCTTTCCAGATAGCGTGGAACTACTGCCATATTCTAAACTCCTTCAGATTGGATCCTTCCTTCTGTATGTATCTATCTGCTGATACAGTGGAAAACCTAAAACTAACAGAAATATTAACACCCGAGAAAGAAGGAAGGGCAGGAGCTCAGCACTTAGCACTTGGAGAAGGGACAGTTAATAACGGTGTAGATGAGCTCAACAAGAATGTAAATAAGGAGCCTTCTGACGAGGATGTGCTAACTTTTAAAAGAAAACAAACTAGGGTAAAATAATTGTTGTAGTAGTAAATCAGTGACTCCCTACTCAAAAGGCCCCCACCCTTGCCCGTGGGTGTGTATTAGCTTGACATGTTTAGAGTGGACAATAAGGAAGGACTAATCGTTAGCTAGCAAATGTTTTAAGATAACAGAAAATTAAATAACGAAGACTGCTAATATATGCAGAGAAAACAAGAACTTCAGGGAACTGCCCAAGAAGGTGAAAAGTACATCTTGAAGAGGGCCAGAGGGAGGAGATTCTGAATTTTCAGAAACCTTATGTATATGCATGACTTCGTATAATACATATTGGACTGCTTGGTGAAACAGTGTGTACGTTAGGAGGAGCGATCCCCCTTGCACCTGGCGCCACAATAAACATACCGGCTTTATAACTCTCATCGTTGTAGAGTTCGATTCTGCATGTCACTGCCCATACTTCATTTTATGGACCAAGATTCCATTTCATTGATTTTCGGATGTGCGTGTAGTGTCAGAATTCAGGAAGATTTGTTCTCAGGGGAAGGTTTTAGACCTGGAGCACTTCTTAAAAAGTAGCCCTAAGCTGTACCTGGGGAGATGTGAGCTGTCTACACTTACCTGTTCCCCATGGTTTACGTTTGGAGAACATTCCCCGGCTATTTTTTGAGTTACTTCCAGAGTAACTGTTTACGGAGTTACTTTGTATGAGCATATATTGTGATACTGCGTTGGAAGTAGCTGTTGGTATTGTTGGCGAGGGCTAGAGAGTTGTATAAATGACTTTTGCACTTCGGAGCTGCTGCATGAAATCCGCTGTCTAGGATTGAGGACTCTGATCCCAGATTCTGTTTCTGGGCATGGTACCCACACTGGAAGAGAGTAGCCCTGCAGCATGCAATTTCACATTCAAGTTTTGTGGGTATCTTCCACATCCATACTTGGAGAGTTTAATTAACAGAACTAATTATTGTTCCAGATAGGTCTGCATTTGCCGATGTGCATTAACATACAGTTTAAGAAAGCAGAAAGGAAATGATGCCGTCAGGTTTGTGGCTGCTTATCAGCTGTTAAGTCTAAAGGCTGAGCTCTCCATGGGAGTTACCGCATGGCCCAGACAGGTCTTTTCCCCAGAAGGCTGAGAGAACACAGGTTTCCTAAACAGAGAATCACTGCTGACAATCCACTTGAAAAAAATTAGTGAGCAAACCCTCCCCTGCCCCCCCGTCTTCTGTCTTACCAGTGCACACTGAATGCTCGTGTGATCCTAGGCAACTAAAAAGTAGCGTGCGTGGTTGTGCTTGCTGTTGGGAGAAACACGTATGCTTTCTTCTTGCGGCCCTTTCTGAGAGGCCAGTCTGCTTTTTTTTTTTGCTTGTCTCATAGCCAGAGTGCAGCTTGCTTTGTCTTCCTTCGGAAAATTGCTGCCGCTGTGGGCCGTGCAGGTTTGTTCTGCCAACGCAGGCTGGGAGTCTCGGGAGGAGAGAGAGACTTGCAGTTGTAATCTCTCCTCGCCTTGCCTCTGGTCAGGCAGCCGATTGTTTTTCTGGTTTTGTTCCTCCGGGTGGCATCTGTCTTCAGGAAAAATTTCCTTACAGCAAAGTGTAGACTGCTGAACAGTGGCTGTCGCAGTATTGCCTGTTTCTGACTGCTCCGCTGAATTAATTACGAGAGCAGTTATGATGTAGGTGCTGGAAGTGTTTTCTGGCTGTTCAAAATGGAAGGGTTGCTCTTAAATGAATTTCTTTCTCGTCCTCTGCAGCTTTTTTTGTTTTTACTTTTTCTTTTTTTTTTTTAACCTTTCCCGGAATAATAAGATGTCATATTTCAAATGTATAAAAATTATTTTTGTGCCACTTGGGATGCCTTTCCTATTTATGTCTTTTGTAATTTTACTGTCAGTGTTAAAAGTGGTTCACATGCCTACACAGCATTTCGTTCCTGCCTTTTAAGCTTTACCTCCCCTTAACTTTCTAGTTGTATATTCTTGTTTAATAGAAATCAACTGTTTCTTTGTTGTTCAACGTGTTATTTTAACTCTGTATAATTGACTCAGTGTTACTTGAAGGTTTCCCTTAAATTCCTGTTTTAAGGGACTGGCAAACAGTGTTCTTTAAAAGATTGGGTTAAAATTACTTGATGTACAAAATTAAAAATAGGTGAACAATGTGGCTGTACACAGCCAGATGTTGCAAGATCGGCATGACCCTGACAGAGCCTAGAAGGGATTCTGCTCTTGCTAGGTAAGGACTTGAACAAATACATGGGACTTGCAGTGTTCCCCCAAAGGCCAAAAGAAATGAATTCTCTGAAATCAGAATGCGATTTCTCTGGAAAAGTTTGCTCCACTGAGAACACCTTCTCATCATCTCCTGGGACTTGAACCATAAAGGTCTTTGGTTCAAAGCAAGCTGGAGTTTGCACAGGACAAGGGTAGAGAAATAATTAATCTAGTGAAGGCTGCGGAGCTCAGTTACCTTGTGTTTTGTGGAGAAAATGTGCATATGTGGCTGTATTCTGCATTAGCTGTTACTGTTTTCTGTTGAAACACTCTGGTACTGATGAGGGGAGACCTTTAAATGTTCACTTTTTTTGTTTAATTTTTAAGAAATTAAGGTTTTCTGGGCTGGATTAGTGATTTATGCCATTCATACCTGTAAAACTGAAGTTTTTCATAATACAATAACTGAGTCATGTAATGGCCAACAATTTTCCAGATACAAATGTGTATTATACAGTGTTTACATTGGTTTGCCTACAGTGAGCTACTGAGATGAACAGTTTTACTAGTCAGTGGCAGAGTAAAGTCAATAGGACTTGCAGGTAGCCAGAACCTATTTAGGTATTAAACAAAAAAGTACTATCACTTTTATGCTCTCTTTTTGTTTATAGGGAAACCACAACTAAAGACACAAGTTAAAAGTATGCTGTATACAAATGGGCAAAAATGCTGTTAAAATAAGAGAAACATTTCTTAATGTTTACTGATGTGTAAAATACACAGTGTAGTGTAATGTAGTCTGCCTTCACAGGTAACTGTATTTTTTCAAGTGGAAATTGAACACAACTGAACTGTTGTGCAGCGGATACTTAAAGCATTACTGGGGCACCTTTGCCTATTCCACTCCCACTAAATTTATGTAAACTGTGCTGAAATCTAGATTTTGTGGAAAAGTGTGTTGTAGTTTCCAGTATTGTTTCTTCAGATGTATTTTGAGATTGTTTGATGTGCGAAGTTCCAAGTGCCAGTGCTGCTTTAAAATGAAAACTATTTTTTTTGCATTTCAGCATGTGCTATTTAAAAAAGTGTGTTGCTCCAAATAAAGGAAGGGAATTCTCTTACTCCATTTTAGAGAATTTCTTGGGGAGGAATCTGTAAAAATGCTGCTTGTGTCTTCCTCTTCATGGGCAATTTCCTCCTCTTCATGGGCAAGGTGAGGAAGTAGGGAGGAGTGGAAGTTGGAACTTGAAAACAGCTGTTTCCATATAACTAACAACATTACTCTTTGGGTCACCAGGGCTGCACAGTCAGCTGTTGTGTCCAGAGGTTTTTGATTAAATTGGAGCGCAACATTTTCTTTTCCCTTTTGTGTGAATCTGGTTCTTTGAGGCATGCCCTCCTAGAGCATGTACTGTTTCAGCCCTTATTTCAAGCATTTTCATTCTTTGTACCTGCTTTGAGCCCTAGGAATTTTTTCCCATATACCTTGACCTTGGTGTACCATGCATTTGTGAAGCTAATAAGGTGGATTTGAGAGAATGGCCTGTCCCTCAAGTGGAGGGTGAGAGGCTATGAAATAAATACACAGAATACTATAAAATGGGAGAGAACAGAAGGAGATGTTTAAGAGGAGGGTAAATATGTCTTTTCATAATTTCCAAGTGGCAGGGAAAAAGACAATGTAAAGACAAAAGCTCGTATTTTCTTTCTTTCAAATATATTTTTGTTGTTTGTTAACCTGTTTATAATCTCCAATTTAGATTTTGTACTAAAAGCCTTATTAAGTCTTCTAAGTTGGCAAGATTTTTTTGGGCAGGGCTATGTTTAAGCCTGGTTTCCAAAGAACATTGAGATTATTTGTTTATGCTGGCTGTTTATCCCATCTCTTATAATTTTTTTTTTTCATACGCTGTCCAGTTGGTCACATGTGTCAGAGGCATGGAAATCTCAAGAAGACTAGGTTCTTACACATGGCCCAGTAGCTGTTCAATGTTCAAGGAGAAGAAATTCTGCTACCATTCTCATGAAAGGAAAGAATTCAGTAAGACTATGAGACTCATTATTGGAAAGCTAATGCAGAGAAGAAATCTTTATAAAACACACTTATTGCAGAAGTTCAGTAAATCAAAACTCATCCGTAATCGACTGCATGTATATATAATATGCCCTTAAGGTAGACAGGTCTTTTGCATGCTGAACTGTACAGTTACTTTTAACCTCTACTAATTCTTTAATCCTGTTCCTGGGTGACTGTGTAAATGATCATACTGGTAGAACTGAGGGAGTAGAGCAGGAGTGAAAATGAGTGCAGGGGCATAGAATTTGATTCAGAAGACATGACTGCCAAAAGAAATGCTTGCCAAGAAGAGATGGCTTCTCTGCTACACGGATTCTTATTCTGAGGTGGCACAGATTTTGAGATTTTCTGGAAATGAGGACATGCAAAACAGCTTTTTTGTAGGTAGAGTCTCTGGTATATCAAAAGGGGCAAACTCCTGCTTTAATCATAACCCAGTTAAAAAAAAACCCAAAATACAACAACTGCAAGATACAAATACTTTCAAAAAGAACCTTTGCTAGTTTCATTGCCCATTGAATTACGTTGCCACTGCCTGTGTTTTAGTAACATTTCTATCTTGCATTGTTTCAAGGGGAAAAAAATTTTGAACAGTTTTTTACCGAAATGTGAGAATAGTATTTATCAATCATATTTTCTTGGAAGGTTTTGTTCTGAGAAGGTAGGTAGTATGTAAATAGATTGAGAACTTAAGGCAAACTCTGAAGTTGAGGAGTGCTGTGCTAGCTTTTTTTGAAAATGAAATATTCCTCTGTTGGAATATTCCACACATTGGATTCTAGTTCAACCAAAAATAAATGTGTTTAAGGTATGGTGAGCTCTGTCTTGTTCTTCACTACCATGATAGGTATTAGAACCATCCTAGGAAAAAATGAAGAGTTTATGGATGTCTTTTCATTCTCTGTTGCTGATAAAGAGAGTTGATAAAACTCAGTGTTCTGTTGTTTTGCAGCCAGAGCAGTATATGAACTAATTTTTAACATGCTTATCTATCAGCTGTTGATCAATAAACCTGAACCTAGTAATTCTAAGAGATGAGCTGTCTTGAGTCAGCATTGACAAATGTGTCTTGGTACTGTGGCAACGTCTTCTGTGGCTTTTTCTTGACATTGTTTAATGCATTGGATTTTGCACATTATCTTGTATTTGAAGGAAGCTTGGACACGTAAGAGTGCAAGTGTGTTTTGCAGTGTAAGACTTCTGGGTGGTCACAGTCCAATGCTTTAAGAGGAAAGCTAACGTTATAGTGTACCATCACATTGCTGTACCCTGTCTCTTCACTGTCATGCTGAAATTGTAACATAAACCTTTTCTTAAGTTTCATGTCGCTGGAAGGACAGGCCATTTCCCCTTTCTTTCCCACTGCTTCATGATTCAGCCTCAGTCTTTGTGTCTGTTTTTAGTCTTTGGCTTCCACGCATAGCTGATCCAGCTTGAAAGAAGGATAATTTTCTGTTAGCTTTTTATCAAGGTTTATTTTCTTCTGGATTGCCAAGTCAAATTGTCTCTCCTAGTCAGGTGAGCGCCAGGGTGGGTGTGAGAGAAGAGGCAGAACCATCTTGTTGTGACTGGGGGAAGGAAAGAAAATGAGGCCTCGGTGTTTCAGTGGTGGACAGCCATTGGATTGGATTGGTTATAAAATCTGAATGTATGCTGAGGCTGAGGTTTAACCGATTTAAACCAAACTAGATTGATTCTGTCGAGTCCCACCCTTGGTGGCCTTTGCTCCGTTGCACTTGTCTGACTCTCTAGTCAGCCAGGTTGGGGAGCTGAGCTGATGAATTGGTTTTTCAGAAGGGTTAGTTTTCTGCTGCCTATTCTCAGAGTTTGCTAATCTCGCCAGCTGTGGGGCCAGTTGAATGCTGGTATGACCCCATGGGAAGTATGGCCAGAGAAAAAGGGGGTCAGCCTACAACTTCATCAACTTTGGTTGTTTCCACTATCACGTTAATAAAATGTTTCACCTATAAAAGGTGTAGATGAGATAATTGACATACATAATATTGACAAGGGGTGATGTTACACGAGTTTGAAGAAACTGCCTTATTCTGTCCTGGGGAAGACTGAGTTACCGTGAGAATAATCAGGAGCTTGTGAAAAATATGAATCAACAAAGAAGATAAAGGAGGCTCTAATGGGTAGAAGGTACTTGACTGGGGCTTGTGGGAGTCAATATGAGATGTTCTTGGTATGTTCCTGGCAATCGTGTTCCCATGGTGATAGGAAAGCACTCGGTTATCTGTGTCTTGTGCTGGACTTGTATTGGACAGATGGAAATCAAAATAGAGATCTTATACTTGTTGCATAATTAACATTTGCATCTCACTGCTGTGAGATGTAACTGAGGCCAAAAGATTAACAGGATCAGGAAAGAAAAGGGATTATTCATTTACAGTACATTATGTTAGGTTAAATGAAAGCTTTGTAAAGCCTTTGTAAAGAATTGAAAAACCATTATACAACAGGGAACAAATAAAGTGCTAACCAAAGGGGATTAGGAAGAAACTTCTCTGGTAAGTAGGCTATTCCATAGGTATCCACTGTGAGGTTTCTTGCACCTAGTATTAATTGTAGCCAGGCAAGTTTCAGATTGATTTGTCTCTTTGCAACAATGCCTATGGCTGCTTAAACAGATGCTATCTGTGATTTGAATGGAAATGTGTAGTTGGAAAGATTGCTTAGGGAAGCAAAGTTTTTAAATTCAGTCTTTCTGGAAGAGAGAGCCTCTGGATAAGGGATAGGGTTTACCATAATCGAAGTGTAAATCGAATAACCAGAAACCTGGCGAAGAAATAGCAAGGATGATGGCGAAAATTATAAGTGAGGAGGAGCATTTGGAACACCAGGTCTGTGCTGGGGAGGTCAGTGGTATTAAGATTGCCAATCAGAGATTTTTAACAGCTAAAAATAGTGCATACATGACCTAGAACTGAATGTATCTCTGATGTCAAGTGTGATAATATAAAAATCTATTAGTAAAAATGATCTATTTGTAAAAATTGGTATTAAAAACAAATAAGGTGAGCTCAGCAGCAATAAAAAGGGCCCTGAATATGATATGTGTGTTTCTGTAATTAGGCAGGGCAAACCCCTAAGAAATTAATTACTAATTTGACTTTTAGTTTAATCGTCAAACTGATAATGCATTGTGCATTCAGCTGTGAGCTGAAGTAATGCTGCAAGATTCCCAAACTGCACAGTGAAGTTTGAAAGAGGAATTGCAAGGAACAGAAGGGGCTTCCTGACCTTGGGAGTCTACCTGTTGACTGTTGCAGCCAAATAATCTTAGAACAAATCTCAGTGGATGACGAGTCATTGTACCTCTCCTACCTGGTATCTATTTTGCATCAACAAAAGTTCCTCGACAGACGAGTAACAGCCTGTACCCTGCTATTTAAAAGATGCTATAGATTAAAAAAGTTATTGAAAATTAAATATAGTAAATAAATACCTTGCATGGCTTCCCTGCTCCTGCTGAGTCAAAGAGGAGTCCATATAGGGGTCTGGTCTTCCGTATCTTTTTGGCTTGAGAAACCAGGAGTCCCAGCTACAGCTTCATCGCTTTGCTCACTGTACTCTCCTCCTGAAATAGCAGTCTGTGTTTTCTCTCCAAGGTGGTTATGTCCTGGTTAGCAAATTTAAGAGGACGGGCAGTAGCATGGTTTGGGAAGCATTGTCTGATGTAGTCACGTGGAATTACAGAACCTACCTTTCTCAAGCTGTAGGAATAGCAGTACACAAGGAATTGTTCAGAACAATACCCTAATCTATTTTAGCTGATGGTATTTAGCAAGCTGATAAAGCTTGAGCTTCCATTGCAGAATTACATGTAACACTTGTTATATGATTATGACTGTATGATGAAGGGTGAGTATTTCTGCGTATAGGATGTCACAAACTGTTGTAGCAGCTTGCTGTCAAAAGAAGCATCACCTCTCTCTCTGCTCCCCAGCCACCCCGAGTGTCTGGTAGCAACTTCTTGTGCTAGTTAAACACCTCTGTTCCCCAAAAAGAGGAAACAATGAGATTCCCCCCTGCTGTGGCCTTTGGTGGGACCTAGCTGTTAGGTTGACTGACCGGCCCATGATGCTGTGGTCCGGAGGCACTTTTGAAACGTGCAAAGGTGAGAGCCTACGTTCTGACATGGATCACTAACATGTTTGCACACTTCTTAACCTGTTTTAAGGGATCTTCCACATACACACCCCACAATTTACTAAGTTGTGTTGGTATGACTGAAAACTACCTTGTTTGCTCATCAGGAAGGAGTCGTACATGTTCTTAACTGTAACATCAGGGTCACAAGTGAGAATGCAATCTTTGAACTTGGTTGGATACTTCCCTGCTTTTGAATGGCCTTAGGCATTCCCTAAAAACATAGAGAAAATGCCCTTCTCGAAGTAGGTGGGAGTGGGGAGGGAGAGGAATGCATGAGATTGTGTGAGTTGGATTTCTGAAATCTGCAGGATGAGACAGACAGCTTGCATGTAGTAATTTACAGTGACTGAAAAGGAATGTCTCTAGTTTGTTGATGTTATGTATGTGTGGATGTCGGTAAGTCTGAAGTAGCTAAGGAAGCTGCAGAGAAGGGTTGGAAAAATGAGCAAGTGAATGTGAAAAAATGGCAGGTTTATTTCAGAAGCTAGAGGCCAGTTGCACTCACTTGAGTGACTAGATAATTTTATTTGCTGATAGACAATTTTTAGTCAATACAAATAATGTCAATTGATAGTTTTCTGTGGTAAGAGAGGAAGTCTTTTCAGATGAATTTGCTGTAAGCTTTTTCAGTTCTTGTTAAGATTAAAGCTTTGTTTTGTAATTGTATTGATAAAATGCACTCTTTTATAATGTATCTGATTTAGAATGGCTTACTTCATTGATTACCAAATTAAAGTGATACAAAATCAATAGTAACACATACTAAAAGGATTAAGGACAGGGTAACTGAAAAATCTCAATATAGTTGTTAATGGAAAGTCAAAATCTACTAGCTGTGTCTTTTTCTTCAGCAAGTACTCTTCTGTGTCTGCCAGTGATCAGGAAGAAATACGGAAATGTTGTTGGTAGTTTTCAGAGAACGCAAAGAGTGGTAGAGTTGCAACTATCAGAGCAGTTACTACAAAGGGGTCAAAGATTCACCAGTTTTTCTGGGAAATGAACCATGTATTTTAATTTAGCTAAATATAGCGTCTGCTAAACATTTAGCAAAAGAGATGCAAATTCCACTTTTGGAAGAGGATCCTGTGCTCTGAAACACACGGGCTCTAAAAATGAATTGAATTTTGATGAATTATAATCTGGAAATGGCTTTTGGAATGACACTGTATCTATGATAACAATTACAGTACTTGAATTATAAACACAGTTGAGATTAACCTTATGGTGCTACTAGGAAATTTGTAACGTCAGAGGAGTGGCTGACAAAGCCAAAGATGCTTCTGAGAAGAGTCATGCTGGGTTCAGAGTGTGAAAAGTCTGTCAAACTGAATTTAAAATGCAGAATCTTGGGTTAAACCAAGTTGGACCGGGTGAACTGTGATTTGCTTACGTACGTAAGAGGACTTCTGTTTAAGGGAGCCTCTTTAACCAGCCAAAGGTGTGTAACAAGATTCAGTTACTGGAAACCAGTCCTAGGTGATTTCAGTCTTCGAGCATGCTTCATACTTACAAAAAAGGGACTTCAGGATAACAGCTAAAGCTGAGGAAATGGTATAGCTCCATCTCTTGGAGTGTGTTAATCAGAATACAGCATTTTTAATCAATTCTATCACCTGGAAGTTGAGGCCTAAGTTATGCAGGAGAGCTTAATGGCCTCCTTTTATTACAAAAATGCCATGCTTGTCTGCAAGTCTCTTTCAGAAGTCACAACCTTCACTCCACCCTGTTACCTTCCCCTCCACCCTGCATTTCAGTTTTTTATAAGCAAATAGGGTTATTGCTGATCTGGCCATATGACGTTCTAATTACATATGGGCAGTCATTGCAAGTTTGTCCTCAGCGTGCATCAACTGTCGTGAATAGAAGCCACAGCAGAGATAAGAGCTGTAGAGGACAGAATCAATATGTACTTAAGTCTTCTGTATTTTTGAGATGTACGAAACCTGCCTCTGTTGGTATAAAAGATACATGTGAGTGAGAGAGTGTGTATGCACACATGCATATTTGCATTTGGAGTGTCTCCTCCTTAACACCTGACATTAAATATTTATTTGTTATACCGGTATTAACTGGTGCTACACTTGAAATTCTTTCAAAATGACATGTTCGCTTCCAATGTAAAGTCTTCTCATTTTTCAGCTTCTCAAATTCTGGACTCTGCCACCTCTATGTCCATTTCATTTCTTTCTGTAAATTGTGTAAAACTGTTGCTTGTAATACTGACAGAGAGCCTGTGGGTTTTAATTCTTTGGCTTTTATTAACATATGTTGTACTGTTAATAAGGTGTGATTCTTAAAGTGCAAATTACACCAGGCATATAGGAGAATACTAATTTTTTTTTTCCTTCTATTGAAGTGTGATTTTTACAATTGAGTGGGCTACAGTCACCATTTTTAACACTAAATGGCATGTTTCACATGCTCAGTGGTTGTGCCCTGTTAAAGCTTTGTGTGTTTCCCTGGTCATTTTAATGCCACCAGCTCAGCTGTTTCTTTGAAGTGCTGCTGATTAATCTGAAAAGAAATTTGGAAGGGAATGCAGAAAGGGTAGAGAAGAACAGTAAAACTTAAACTACTTAAGCAAATAAGCAGCTTTCAAGTTAGTGATGGATTAAGGCTAGTTCCCACAGGTGGGGTAATGGAGAAAGCTCACAGGTGTACAATGTCTTGTATATGTTGATGGATGAATAAAATTTATAGCTAACTTTCAATATGCACATTAAACTGCTCCTGTTTGCTTATATTTCTCCTTTCATACATAAATGTATGTTCTCGTAGGAGCCCGCTAGCATAATGGTGGCCTCTTGCATGGTTAGAAGCTGAGTGCTCCTGGGTAAACTTCCCTTGCCCTCCTTGAAAAACAGGGATTGCTTGCAGACAGGCGGTTAAGCCACCTACAAGGACAGGTATTTCGTAAAGTCAGCACAAACAGAACTGACTGATACTGAGTCTGTTTCTTATCAACTGCCTCTTCTTTTGGAAACAGATAAGCATCATGTTGTTATTTTTATGTTAGCTGGATTTCACAAGGAAAGAGAGGTTTGTGTCATTTCTGTCTGACTTTTCCTTTCTGCTTTCCCTTGTAAGCAGATGGCCAATTTTAACCAAATTGAACAAATTACGATTTTTCAATGATACTAAGCTCCTGTAGTTTTCCTGAAGCTGGTGAATAAGTTAGAGATGAGATCCTGACTTTATGTGCATTAGTATAGGCACTTCCAACACTCTGATATGAGATCTTTCATGTTATGATTTTTCATGGAAATACCTACTGTATTTTCGTTATTGTCATGCTCAACAAGTAGTCAAAAAGCAAATAAAATGCTAGGACTTAACAGGAAAAGAACAGAGTGCAAAGCAATGTAAGAAAAAAATAGCATTGTGCCACAATCCATTAATGCTTCTTTCTTCTGGGTACTGTACTGTGCAGCTCTTTTCCCCCTACATGAAAAAGATGTAGAAAAGCAGCATTAGGAATCATTGTACAGAAGCCATTCACACTTTTAATGAACAACTCTGTAGGCTAGAGATTATCATCCTAGAAAAGACAGAGCTAAGGGGGTATATGGTAGAACTTGGTGAAGTGTCATGGAGGGGTGAATAGAGGCTTTCAGGTCACGGTCTCCTTTTGTGGAAGAAGTAGGGGAAATGGAAGTAGTGCTATAGAAGAAGATGGATTCGAAACAAAATTTAAAAAAATGTTCTTCAAAGTATACTGTGGGACTCCTTGCTGCAGGCTGGCTCCGAAAAGTTAACAGGGGTAGCTGACGTGGATTCATGGAGAGGAACGTCTGTTGAGGGTTATCAGCATCCTCTGCCCCAAAAAGCGTTCGAGTTGTAATCTTGGGGGTGGGGGGGGTGGGCAATGTGTTATGTACCTTCTGTGTTCCTGCACTCTTGCCTAAACATCAGCTTTTAGTTCCTGCTTCCTGGCAAGCCATAGGATATTAGCTGGGATACATGGGTCCTTTTCCCTCGGCCTGTAGGGCTATTCTTGCTTGAACCACAGTCTGAGTAGAGGAGAGGTGTCCTGTTTGTGGCCATGCTAAAGGAGAAGCAGAGGGAAGAGTAGTCCTTACCTGTATTGCCTACCTGGTTGTCCAACGAGTACGTACCTATGGCCAGTCAGTACGCCCGTGGTTCCACGTTATCCCCAGCACACCTTCTCCTTGGTTATCCAGCAGATATGGAAGGGAGGGAGAAGGCTGGGGTGAAGCGTAAAGGGGAAGAGTCGTGGACTTGGATGTAGGCAAAAATAGCGAGCTGTGTGTGCGGGACGTGGAAAGGAGTGGAATGAATAGAAGGTAGGATACGTCTTCATAGGTAGGGAAGAAAGGATAGGATTTGTATGTGATGATCAATCGCTTGCAGTCACAGGGTAACTTTAGATTTTCAGAATGAGAGTTAGAAAGCCAACATGGAAAGAGTACAGTTAAAATTGGAAATATTACAAAATACTTACCAGAAAGGTACTGTCCGGGGGAAGTCTTATAACTTGACCAGAAGGATTTGTGTTTGGGGTTCCGACATCTCGGAACTTTCCGACTTTCAGCTGTGTTTTCTTGCTTGCAATTTACAGAATGACAGGCATTTTCGAAATGGTGTAGTGTTTCTTAAACTTCAGCACCTTGCAGCAGGAGAGAAGCCATTTCCTTCGCAGGCATCGCCTCCTGTAAATAACAGATACTCACTTTACACACTGAGCAGTTGCTAACTAGGAGCACATCCAGAGTTTTATTTTCCTGTATTAATCAAGGAAAAATGGATGTGCTTTTTAGTAGATGTTTCCTTTACAAGATGCCGTTAATTGGTGTTTCGCTGACCGAGTGTTTAAACTCGGTAGCCAATATGAAGCAGATACAACCTCTTTCTCATGGCCAGCTGTGCAAGTTGCTATGGGAACTCGGTGGGGACTATCTGCAGATTACTGCTCTGGGGACCACACCTGGCTTATTTGCATTCAATTTAAGTTGGGGAAAATTCAAAAGAAGAAAACAGGAGTGTAGACTAGCCGGTAGGCAGGCAAAAAAAGGGCTTGTCATTTTGAGACTGTCACATTGGATGGAAAAGCTGCTCGTATTCGTGGTTCTTGCAGACTCGTGCAGGGTTCTGAATTCCGTAGCCTTTTTCGTGCATTTTGCCGGTGTTGTGAGGCTTGTTGGAAGTGTAATGTCACAGAGGATTTTTTTGGTACTCTTCCCTCTAACTTAGTTAAATCCCAGAGAATTTGTTAATTTCTCTGCATTTTTAATGAGAGATCTCTCTGTGATGGTGAGGGGATTGCAAAGGTCGTGAGGAATACAGGTCATTCTTTTTTAAAATGGCAAGTTGGTTCAGCTCAGTGCAGTGTTAACATGTCAGTGCAATACCGAGTGTTGCTGGAGAGCTTAGCGTGACTTTTTTTTTTTCTTTTGAATACCAAATTGCTCTTCTTTTGGTGGTAGCTGTGACTTCCTAAGGCAGCTGTGGAACAATTTTCATTCAAGACAGCAGCAGTGGCCAGCTGGAAGCTCTCTGGCTGTTTGTGGCTGGATTTTGGGGGATGATGGTGTCCTGGCACTTAAGCACTTGACTTCTTTCTTGTTTGTTCATTCTCAGTACGTGAACTTGCCTTTTGACCAAGGCTGGACAAAAGCGATTGAAACACCACTGTCGGCCGACTTGCTCTTTATGGTATTTCTTCCACTGGGCTGAGAGACTGCCTCGGTGCCTTTCTGCGGGAATGTCTTATGGGAACATGTCAATTTTTTTCAGAACAGCAGGCTTAGAAGCTTTGAGAAATCTGTGATCACATCTCAGTAGCATGGTGTTTCTTTAAAAAATATGTATATTAAAAAGACATACTATATATATACACACTATAGTACATATGTCTTTATAAAAAAACACATGAAGTATGTATAAATACACATAAAGTATATATGTTTATATATAAAACATACAAAGTTCATATATATTTCTGAGGGTTTATGGGTGGTTGTCTACCTGTAAACATTTTCAGTTTGGTTCTATTGTAATGTCACCAGAGCCTTGGTCTCCCTTGAAGGTTCAAGTTTTCAACCTGTTGTGATGCCGTAGACCAACATACGGGCATTTTATATAGGTGCATATACACATTTATAAGGTGGACTTTTTGTTTATTTGCTATAGTTCGGTTTACTGTAATATTATAGGTTTATTAGTAGTTATTTTAAAATTCTTCAGTGAACAATTCCTTGAATTTGGAGTTAAGCAAGGTCTTAGCTAAACTGCTTAACGGTATGATTGTTGCTGTTACTCTGCTGCTGCTTCTGTTAGTTTTTGTCAACACCCCCCCACCCCATTTTCTTTACTTGCAAAACCTTGTAGTTCTAATGCCTTCTTCAACACATTTGATGAAAAGAAGTGATTATATAGTGAAGTCTTACAATGTAGGAATCTCTTTAATGTTTTCGAGCATGGAAGTGGTGTGTGTGAGGAGAGCAGAAATCAGAAAGAGTATTCAAAAGAGTGGAATTGGAGGGGGACATGCAAATGTAAGTATACTAATTGATTCAAGTTGTCAGCGTTAGGGCTGAGAGTCAGTCTCCCAAAGAGGAAATAAATAGCTGTGGTGAGATTCTGAGCTCTTCTATTTGTTACACAAGTTGTGTGATAAAGTTCATAAGATGAATATGTAACATACAAGTGGATTTAAGCTGTAGACAATAGATGTTTGAAGGCAATACTGCTGCTGAAACAGTCTTGCCCAGTTGTTTGTTCCTGTCTCCTTGCTGCCTTTGTCCTGCAATAGGGTAAATGTTTCTCCCCTCAGATTAAGAGTCAGATTTGGGTTAGTATTTTCTCCTTCTAGTTGGAGTAGTTTTAACACAGATCGGTTCTCTTGTGTAGTTCTGTATGCGGCAGCCCGAGAGAGGAGGCGGTAGAGCAGCAGGGATGAGCGAGGCTGCAGCTACTGGTGCTCCTGCTGGCTTTTTGCTGACTCAGCGTTCATGGCCATAGTACTGACGGGCATTTATCTAGGGTCCTAAATTAAGTGTCCTATTTTTAATTATTTGTTTCTGTGTGAAAATGGTGAGATATGCATATATGAAACTCGTGTTTTATTGAGGAATTGTTGGCTAAGAATTAAAGTATTCTGGGTATCACTTTTTAAATTTTTTTTTTTTGTTAATGCCTTTTGTTGACCTATTTTTTTTCAGCTGATTTCTTTTACCCTGTAATTTGTGAGTAGATCATGAATTCCTTTTAAGAGGAAAGTATTACCTTTAATTTGTGAGTAGATCATGCATCTCTTTCGAGAGGAAAGCGTTAGGCTGACAGATACAGAATGAATCAAAATAAGTTACAGAAAGTGGGGCAGTGTAGAAAAGTTTCTCTGCTCTGGTTTGGTGGAGAATAGACAAGATATTCCTTCTTTAGGAGTGTGTGTCCATGGGCCTGCAAATAAAATGTGCGTGTCTTCCCAGCAAATCCTCTGCAAACACAGCCACAGGTGGTAGTCATGCTGCATACACTTCAGCATTGCTGCTAGCGAACCCTTTCTTGTGGTTATTTCCTGGAAAAGCTAATCAATGCCTTTTCTACTTTAGCACAGCATAGCTGCTAAAATGGGCAAAACTGTGCTTGTGAACATTTCCTGGAAAAGCTCATGCAGGTAATACTTTATATGTGTAGCTACGCTGTGGTTTTCACTTTCTACTGTTCCTAAATTACCATAAATTAAAGACCCAGGTGCCCAGCAAATTTGTATTTTTATTTTTTTCTGACTGAGAGCAAATGCAGTCTTACGTTAGCTCTGACCATCCAAAATGATAGATACTTGGCTAGGTGTGCTGATGGATGGAATCGGTGTCTGCAGTGTGAATAACTCCATTTCTTTCTTCAGATCTTGCATTTGGCAATTTTTTTGTTCAATTTGTAACATACAAAGCAGCTTGTCTGGAATTTGCCCTTTTCCTCTTAGAGATCAAATAATTTAAGCTTCAGAAAGAAGCATTCTCATGACATGTCTTGTGGTTCCTACAGGTGTTAATAGTGTCTGGATCAGTGTGCTGAGGGCATTAAAGCAATATCCTTCTTCAGATTTGAGGTAGTTATTAAGGAACAGAGAGGAAAAGCAGTTTCTGCAAAAGACAGTGATAGCAGCAATGCAACTTTGATTCATACCAGAGGTTTTGCATGTGCTTTTTTCTGTTTATTTGTTTGTCAAACACTCTAATGCTAACTAGAGCTAAATACTATCTCTGCTGTTGATCTTGAGGTACCCAGTTGGCTGCAGCAGAAATCATAATAAAGTTAAACCTGTGACTTTGATTTATGTATTTTGAGAGTGACCTGTAGTGTATTTAATGACAAGTGGTGTGGAGACTCTGGGGTTTGAATTGAACTGAATTGTATGGTTAAGTCATGTACTGAATTAGTCTATTCTTTGCAGAGCCCCTATTCATCAAGCTAGACTAGTAATTACTACTTTGGCAAAGTGGAGAACAGAGAAACAGCGTGTTTGCATAAAGCATTATGTTTTGATTTACAGGTGAGCTTAAAAATAATGTTTTTAAGCTCTGAGAGCCTGTCCCTGTTATGTGGGTGAACATGGGGAGGCAAATCTCATGCTTTTGGAATGCAGATAGGGTGATGGCTCCAAAATGTAATAATGGAACTGCTAGAACAAATCCTGCCATTCAGTATTTGAGCTCGGCATAAGTAGCCTTCATATGTTGTCAGATCAATTGTGCTGTGATATACACATTAGAGAATATTTATTTTACTCAAATACTTGACATTTTTAATGTGTATTGCAATAACAATTTGAAACTATCAATAGATGCCGTTTTCATTGCTTGGTGTTTTGGTAGTGTGAACTGTGTTTACCTTTTCAAATGTGTGCACAATTTTAGTGAAGATGTGTTCCCATAAACATCATCTCAGCACACTAGTAGGAAGAGATGACCACTTTAGGTCCAGGGAATACATGAACATGAGCTGGTGTTCCCTGCCAGGAGAAGTTTGGGGTGACCCCACTCCTCGTGGTTGCTGGTGTTCCAGGATCTGCAACTGCCCCAAGCTGCAGTGTCCATAAAAGCTTTCAAGGTTTCAGGGTGGTGGGGTTTGTTGGGTTTTTCTTGTTTGTTTGTTTCAGTACTGCTGTTACATAGACCTGTGCCCTGAGATTGCTTCTTATTTTCCTTATTCTGACAAATTTTGAAGTTTTACTGATAATGTTCTTCAGCCCTCCCTTGTGTTTTGTTCATGTAACTTCTCATCAGTCTTCATTTCATTTCAGTGTTTCTCTACTTTGTGCCCTGCAGTACTTGCTGAAAAGCAACATGAGGCATGCAAATCCTGTAAAAGTAATCAAATAGAAGAGGTGCTTACTAATAAAAAAATATACATCTGCTCCAGGTGTTCATACTTGTCAGCGTGAAGTATTTCAGATTTGACAATCCAGTAATTTCAAAGGGAGGTGAGGCGCACTTATATGTGGATGAAAACTCAATCAGGTGTTTCCCTTAAGATATGTACATTGAATATTTTTTTTTTAGTGTGTGTTTTTAAAAAATCCTGCTTAACTTTGGATACTACTTTTTACTTGCAGGTTTATTAGAGCAGTGGAAATGTAATGGTATAGAGCCATACCTGAAGTGTGGTGGAGTCCAAGCACAATTTGCTCAGGTTTTTATGTTAACTTCTAGTTAGATTGAAAGGAGGTGAGTGCCCTCCTGCATATATTAAAAAGTGCTGCTGTGCAACAGCTGTATGTCAGGTGCAACATGCTAGTTTAAATAACGCAAATTTGTTTTCAGTTTTATGCCACTTCGGGTTGTTTTTTTGAATTAAGTGCCTGGAGTCAGTGCTTATGATGTAGTTTGGTGCATGTATATAAATTTTTAAAAAAAGGTCTTGAGCCGTTATGAGATAGTAATGAAAACCTTAAAAACGTAGTATGAGTGAAACATGGTGTGCTTAAATCAGGAGTTGTAAAGACCTAACGCTTGCTACTTTTCAAAATATTCCGTGATTTCTATGTAAATGTTATGACAGTTTCATGGATCGAAGTTGTGGTTTTGAACAAAGGTTGACTGCACTGAATTTATAGCCTTAGCTTTTGGAAAGAAAATGCTCAGCAGAATGAAAGCAAAACTTCGATGTAAATATAATATGGACCCTTTCTTACGCCCTTACTGCTTGTACGCAGTAAGGGGAGGGCAAAACTGTTCAGGTGATGCACCAGAATCATAGTATTAGCTATGAGTTTCAAATAAGGCTCTGTTTGCATGTGAAAGATATAATGCTGTAATTTTCAAATAAGGGTATTTATTTTCCTCCCCTGCCTCCTGCCACTCCCCCCACTTTTTCCCCTCCTCATATGGTAGTACTGTACTGTGAACTTGTCATGACCACAGTTTTCTTACTATAAAAAACCCCTCACTTTTAATATATTTTCTTACTATAAAAAACATGGTAGCTGCTACCTTCTGTGGACAAAAGTAATAAAGACTTAAAAAACCAAACACACAAACCAACCCCTTTATATTAATGGGTCAGGTGCTGGAGTATCTGCTGTCCTGCACTGATAAGATGAATTAGCATTCCTGCTTAGCTGTCTGCATACTTAATTTACCTCAAAAAAGGTACAGGAAAGAATTTTGAAAGACATTTTGTGTGGTGGGAAGTTTGAGAGGATGGTTATAATTTTAGTTTGTGAGAGAGAAGTAAAAGTAGATGTAGACTAAAATTCCAATTCATAGCAATTGTGTAATGACCTGTAATTCTACATCAGGCCAATTTTATTTGACTTTATCCAGACAACTGCTCTTTGGCTTTCAGAGCAAACTTAGCAATTTTCAGATAAAATCGATTTTGTTAGCCAGTGTCAAAGGTGGTGGCTAAAACTAGGGCTTAGTTTGCAGCCCTAACTATGAACAGGCTGCTGTCTGTCTGTCCGTAATTACTCTAAGAGGATTGTGCCAACTTTAATAACAGTTTATTTTGTTGAAGTATGTCATTTTTGTTGTAACTTTTTTTTTATATATATATAGCACATTGCAGTTCTGTTTGATGAAATTTTTATTAGGTTTCATTTAGCTGGTGGAACAGGGACTTGCAACTGTCTTGAGTTAAAAATGTAGTTGCTCTGTGTAGTGTCAGTTTAGGGCTAGGTGTATCTGTGGCTTTGGCTGGCGTGGCATATGGCAAGCAGCCTTACTCGGAGTGTTGCCAGCGTTCATTGACGTTGTGCTTAGTCATGCGCTATTTTCAATGCTTTGGTGACCAGTCTTGAGTGGTTCTTCAAGGTAAAATATACGAGACGCTGATACACTAATGAAGGTGGTATGCTAATATGTTACAATTAATACCGTGTTTTCTTCCCTTGTGTCGTTCCAAGTACACCATTCAAAAGGGAAATAATAAGTTGTTGGCTTATTGGGTAATACGGCCATGCTGTATCCGAAAGCATGCCTGTGAGGTTCCCAAAGGTCACGCTTGTCACGGAACTGGCTAGTGGCAGAAATTTCCTAGCTGTCATTGAGGGCATGTAGCAAGTGACATTTTACTAATATATGGAAACATAAAGGCGTTGAATCCAGTAATGTTGATAGTACCTTTGTCCTTTATCCCTTTATTCTGCCTCATTTATATTGTTTTTTAAAAAAAAGAAAGAGGGGAAAAAAAAAGACTGGCTGACCATCTGAAGATAGGGGTTTAAACATCTTTTGCCCCTAGTTTGTAACAAGTTTCACTATCTATAACACTTATTTACAGTAGATGACATTGCAGAATAATTTTATGGAGTTCATAGTCAATTTGGCATAATAAATAGAGGAAAAAAAAGGGGGAGAAGTAAAAGAGAAGATGCAAAAGGAGGTCAAACCAAAAGTTGCATAACCTGCAGGCAAAAATGAGTTTTCCTTTTCCAAAAAGTAAGGTACTAAGGTATCAAGTACAATCATTAGAACTGAATAAATGAAGTGACATATTGGTGGGACAAACAGCAAAACAAAAGCATTCATTTGAGATGGGAACGTACAGGAGGTACGTAGGGAGTGAAGGGGAGGATGGGATCTCCTGAAACCGTTTCTGCATTCTCTGAAGTGTTTGACAGAAGAACGTCTGCCTTTGTCATACCTGGCGCCATGTTAATGGCTTAATTTCTTTGGTTTAAGGAGAAGTATGAATAGAATTATGTGGGAAAAATCGTCATCAATTGCAGAATTGGGTGAGGGGCAAAGAACCAGTTTTTGAGATGTGTGTAGTGTTGCGGGATGTGGAGAGTTTTCTGCGCTGATGATCACAAAGTGCACCACTTTCTCTTCTTGGAGGTGCCTTTGGAGGGAAAAAAAATGAAACTTTATGTGCAAAGCTCAGAGTGGTATTTTGCTTAAACGTGAGTGCCAGAAATATGACTTCGGTTCAGGGTGTTAAGTAACTTCTAAAGTAAGAATTCAGAAAAAGAATGGCCAGTAATGTGGCAGAACCTGTTAAACTAGCGTATTCCACCATTGGTTTTGAAGCAGGGTGGTATGCACTGTTCCTCCTCAAACCTTATCCTGCTTGTGTCTTCAGGCCTCCTTTGGAAACCCAGATAAATAGTTGCAGTAGCGTGGCCTAAATGAAACAACAGAGTTTAGGGTTTTTTGTATTTTTTTTTGGCCAAAAATGAAGAACTTACAGAAAAGGGAAGATAATAGGATTGTCGGAACTTACAGAAAAGGGAAGATAATAGGATTGTCGGAACTTACAGAAAAGGGAAGATAATAAAACTGTCAAAGAATGAAGTGGTCACTGGAAGAACAGTTTGGTTTTTTTTTTTTCCTTTCTTGATTGTTTTTTGTTTTTGTTTTTTTGGTTTTTTTTGCCAATTGTTAGTTTGAAAGGTCAATGTATAAGGTTTTGTTTCAGTTAGCAGGTTAGTAGAAGTTACAGTTCAAACAAACATTTGTGGGGGGTTTGGTGTTTGTGAGGCAGATTGGTTGGCACGGTTGGGAATGGGAAGAAAATTTCTGCCTTGTCCTTGCTGGCTGTCAATGCACTGTTGATAGTATGGACCATGAGTAGCACCGCGGCACCAGCAGCATGCTTGCGAACACTGCTTCAGGCACGTCCTTCCCTGGCCTTTATTTGCTGTTTGCTTGTTGTGTTGTTTGATAAGAGTCATCCATCACTACACACGTGCCTGCTTTTAACGGTCACTTCCTGCGGTCCGGGGCTTTCATGCTGCACCTGCGTTCAACCCGCTCAACACAGACTCTCATCTGAAAAGGACCCCAAAGATGACACCGCTGTCCTCTTACTATACTACTGGCCGCCTCAGTTCAGCCACTATTTAAACTGGCCCTTGCTTTGTGAAGTGCTTGGCTTGTTACACCGTTTGTGTCCAGACTCCTCTAATGAAGCGAACGGATCGTCTCCCAGTGCATTCCAACAGCATGTATGGAAGAGTGAAGTTTACTGAAGGTCTGCGAACCGTGGAGATGTGCCTCAGAATTCTCAGTGGCACACGTGAATGAGTAGAAAACCAAGCCGGAAACAAGGTATTAGAAAAACCTCTTCGGTACATGCAGTTGTTTCCCTGCAGTTGGGAGCACCTTCCCTTCTTGCAATCTTTTTCAAGTGTAGATCATTCATGTTAAATATATAGCGGGGAACATCTTGTGTTAAGTAGAGATATGAACCTGAACAGAAGAAGAGGTCAAGCGTGGAAATAAATTCCAGTCAGTACTGGATGACTGAGAAGTCCCTTTTCTCTCACTCCCTCTTGTTTGGAGAGGCGGTGCTTGAATTCACTTGAGAAATGAGAAGTACAGCTAGCTTTTTAAAAGAAAAAAGAAAGAAAAAACCAACTTTCTCTTTAAATTCACATTAACATCTGGAAGTGGGTGGCTCAACCCTGTAGTCACCTGCATCATCACATTATCTTTTCCTGATCAGAATATGGAGTATTAAATGTTGTGATGTCTACATTACACTTTAATTTCTATATAAATGTTCTTGCTGTTTAGGATACTAGTATTTGAGTGGTAAACAGACTGTTTGAAATGATTTAATCTAGGTTCATAGTTTGTTGGTATGCTTAGTTCTGTGGACCACGTTTAGAAAATAAGATTGATTCCCCCACAGACCAAAGCCTCCCAGTCCTCCAGTCCTTCAACGTACTTTGTGGTCACAGCAGCGAGTGCGTTCTGGTTATCACTGAGTGGTTCAAAGATGCAACCCAGGTGTAAAGTGCCCTTTTCAAAAACCATAGCTCCGCGGCAAGCTTTCTTTAGCTATATGGTGTATGTTTGTGGAAGAGATTAGTAACAGGTTCTTGTTTTTTCTTGGAAGTCACTGGAAAGCAAAAGACTACATCTATTTTGATTTCACTCGGGATAGATTAGTGGGTGTCAAATGTTACACAATACTTGACATATCCACTGCTGTTAAGTTGGGCATGGCGAAGGGATTACCCGACAATGAATCACCAAGCTCTTTAGCCATTTAAAGAGAATCGTGCCGCTTCCTTGCCCTGGTGGTACTCTCTCTCCTGCCCAGGACCTTCTTGTGACAGTTCGTGTTCAGATGTGGAAAACTCCATGCAGATGTGCAAGCACGGGTTTGACAGCTTTGTGTTCAGCTTCTACCTTGCTAATTGTTTTCGTGGGATTATTTGGATTGTGTAGAAAGCTTTTTCCAAATCCCCTTTATTACTGAAGTTATTGTTGCCAGCAGGAATAAGATTAAAGGTGCTTAAGTCTGTAGAGTTGTTTCTAATTTGTACATGTCATTTCAGTGGCATTTGAACAGAACTCTGTCTCTTCCCCTCCCTGCTCCCCTGTGGTACTGTGCTTGAGTTAGGGCTGAGAAGCCAAGCTATTGGAAGAAAATTCATTTTGTTCCCTAATTATTATGCTGGCACTCGGGAGATAATTTTTCCCTTCATGCACTGCCAATTAATATGCAAATGAGCTGATAAATATTTATACCATGATTTAAATTATGCAGGGAGCGCTTTCAGTGTACTCTGCAAATGAATTGTTCATGGACTTCAAAGTGCTGGCTGCTGTGCTAACGAGAGGAGATTTGCATAAGGCCCTAATCAGGCGCATACTGATTAAGCTTCATTATGGAAACTGCCAGCTGCAATCTTTGTTTCTATTTTATTACAAAAAGGGGAACTTTTCACGCTTCAGTCGCCTTGACAATGTCAGACACAGCTAGTAGGAGAGACTAAAACTCCACAGAGCAACTGAAGTTTCCCCGTTCAGTTGAAGATTGCTATGGTGTAACTGAAGTTGTGTTTCTTCCCCCACCTCCCCACTCCCTTTCGTGTTCGGTCGAGAGCAGTAGTGTAGATTTGATAGAAATTGCCATTCTCCCTTTCCTTGGACTATCTGAACCTGTAGAGGATACCACAGCAATGCTGGACTGCAGCGACTACATTCTAGGTGGGTACCAGCTCAGCTCTTTCTTACAAGCGTTTAATATGGACACAGAGGCTGTGAGGTTGGCTATGCATAGAGGCTTAATCACATATGCAGAAGCTAGAGGAGGTATTTGTAAGGCTGAAGCTCACCAGTGAATCGGCAGCAAGTAGCTGCCTGGTAGATAGAGAGAGAAAGATCTGTACCAGGGAAATACATGGTTTGGGGTTTTTTTTTTTTCCTCCTTCTTTCCCTCATTCCAGGAGAATTTGTTTCCTCTGCAATGGAGAGATTTGCTGATAGGCTTGGATGATATTAATTACAGACCTTTTGCTTTTAGGATTTCAATCTGAGAAGCATTTGGCTCCTAACACACACTGGACTTGACTTGCATATCCTTCTGTTATGAATTTTAAAGCATTAACAAGAATGAGAGAGTGTCCCAGTCTCAAATAATTTAGTAGCTGTATTGAGCCATTCCCCGACAGAATGTATATTATGTCTGTGTATTTTTAATGTAATAGCAAGGTTCTTCATGCGTAATAGAAAATGAGGTGGAGTGCACAGTGGTTGCCATTGATACCGTTGCAAGCTGTGCCTAAGGTTACCGGGATAATGTATTTCCTGCACTGAGATTCCATCAGCACTGCAGGACAGACGTGCCGTAATTTCTTCTTCAGGTCTTTTAAAGTTATTTGTAATAACCCATCATCCCAATTCTACAATAGGTTTTATTTATTTTCAAGCCTTCTTCCCCAAAGCTCAAATGTATAGGTACCCCCCCCCCCCCTTTTTTTTTTTTCTTCTTTGATTCCGTTTTATAAGTTCATGTAAGAACTTACATGCCAAAGTAAGAATATATTTTTGGATGGTAAATTTTAAAGCAGACATCTGAATATTTGTTTCTGAAGATTAAATGATTTTTTGAAAATTAATTTCTAAAGAATTCTTGGCGTGTTTTCACTCACATTGAACTTCAGTTTTTCCATACGCATCAATGAATCATTTTTGCTGATGCTGGGTGGAGTATTAGGCAGTTTCACTTTCATGGGTGAAAGGAAATAGTTAATGATAAAATTCCATGTTCAGATTTTCTGTGTTTTACTGGCTATGTAGAGTCCCTAATACTCCAGGCTGGTCCAGTGTCTGTTGCTCCTTTCTTCTGAACACTTTTTGCAATGTTACGGAGGGTGTGTGGAAGCCTGGCACACACGCAGCCTTGTGACACCCTCAGCCCTGCTAGCGGAGCAGCAATACTGAGCGTATTCACTCCTGAGAGTTTGATTTCAATCACGCACCTGCTGCTTTCGATCCTTCCTTCTGTGGAGTTTGTTTTTAGATAATGTTGGCAGAAGTTGTAGCCCAGGGCTTTTATTTAAAACCTGAGCAAGATCTAAAGGAGAAAGAAAAGGTGAGGGCGTTATGGTTTGGTTTTTTTTAGCCCACTTCATTTGTTTATTCTTTTAACTTTAAAGCAGAAATTGTATGAGCATGTATAAACCAAATACTCTTTTTATTTGACTTATAATGAATCCGTAGGTTTAGTATCCTGCGGATATGTGTCTGTTTTGCTGGTAGCAGTTTTGTGCTTCAGATGTATGTCATGCCATTTGCAATGGAAATAGCGGCATTGTTCTTGATACTTTACATGCAGAAGGCCCACAGATTGAACAAGAAATAGTCAGCTGGTGAAATAATGGATGCTATCCTTCGTTTGAACCTGAGCAATACCAGAAAGATCTGTCTTCATCCAACTTGCTGCTTTTTTGCGGTACCAATGTTTGAGGTCTCTGTTAGGGATGAATCTTTACAATAAAATATTCTTCATGTTCTTCATGCATTTGGTTCTTGAGTAAACTTTATGTATATGTCTTATTACTAGGAAACACTAAAAACCTTTTTTAAAAAGATTTTGCAGTGTGGCCTGACAGAAAAAAAACCATGTCCTGGTTGCTTTACAGAAAGAGGTCTGGTACAGTTACAACTTTGTCCTGAGGAAACTTGCTGGTCATGCAGGAAGATCTGTTGTCTGAGTCCCCGCATACAGGGGGAACGGTCACTATATCGCTTGGAGTTCTGTGCCCAGGACAGCTGTGTCCCTGCTCCGGGTTTAGTTTGTTTATTCTACCGTTATTATCCTACAGGGTGGCTCTAATACTGCAATGTCTGCAACAGACAGGCACAGGAGGCCCTGTGCCATTTTTCTTGCAAGAGCTTTCTGAAGTGGTTCAGCAGATGGATCCTCTGTCATTGAGAGATGATCTTCTCAGCCTGTGCCTCTTCCCTTCTGTGGTTAGTGCTGTCAAGAGTTTGGGCTGCCCTTGTGATCTGGGCTTAAAAATACATCCTATGTCCAGTAGCCCCATGAGTTAGCCCTAGTTTCCACAACCAAATGTTTTGGACTTCTAAGCCCTCTTTGCACATTTTCCTGTTGGATGAGGACTCTCCATATTTGTGTCCAAAGCAAAGTCTCCCATCCAGTGTTCTCTGAACCTAAACTAATTTCAGTAGCCAGCTGTGTGTCAAGGAATGAACTAATGCTCTTTATCAAATGCATGTTGCCTGTAATCGCTTTAAATAAATGTGCTGTTGCCACAACAATAAACTCAGTTTAAGGTATATGCAAATTCTAGATAGAAACATACTTTTTGTTCTGCACGCAGACCTATCAGCAGGGAAGGGCACATCAACAAACATTTCTAAGCAGCCAGTGGAACCCCTGTTCTGTTTTCTAGAGTGTGGATCAGACTATCCAAATGCGGAAAATGGCAAAATAAGGAGCTGGGGAGCACTAGGTTCTGTATCAGCATCCTTAGCAGAGCTCTGTCTTTCAGGACTATGAACTCATAGCTTGAGTCTGCTAAGCAGAGGTGGTGAAAAATGGGGCAAAACTTGCAGCCTTTTGCTGAGGTGTGAGCGTGCTGGTTTCAGCAGCAGCACTCAGCTGGAAAGTTTCTCCTTACTCACTCTGCCTTTCAAAAAGCAGTTTAACACATCCGCCTTTCTACTAAGTGCAGCGCCAATACTTCAGATATCTTCTACACATGGCTGACAGTTGCAAGATTTAAGCATAGGCATAGGAACTTTCTGAGAAGAGCTGAGGGTCTGGAGAGGTCAAGTTAATGTGTTGGGGAAGATTCCTGTTCGTTACAGTCCCCTCTGGGTTTTCTGGGCCTTACTGGGTTCAACTGCAGCAGTTGTTTACGTGGAAAATTACTTTGTTTTAGAAATATTGATGTGTCTTAAGTTATGCTTCCTAACCGCTTATTGGAGTTTTTCCAAGGTTGATGCCTCTTACCTTTTCTCTCACACGTGCTGCATTTCTAACTAGTTCCTACCTCTTCCCACCTGTTCCCACCCTGCGCTCCCAGCCAGGCTTCATCATGACTCCTTGTTTTCATTCTGGTCCTGTCCACGTGCTTTGTTCCTCCTGGCTTGTGCTTGTGTTCCTCTGCCGCTGCCAGCCACCCCCCCCCAGGTTCTGATAGCCTGGGGGTGGTACTGGTCTCTCTGGGCAGTAGCAGGTGATAGTACATGGCTACAGTCTGGCTTCTCATCTCCAGCTCTCACAGACCGATACTCCCGTGCTCATTGGGAATATCTGGTGGAAAGATGCGGCAGTTAGTGCTGTTACTGTATTCTTCTTCAGCCTGTTGGTATTTTGGAAATCACTGCTTTGATGAAAGTACATGACAGAGGTAACCTTTTAAGCACCTGGCAAGAGAATATCCTGGAGTAAAGGGTTCATTTTGAGCTCATTGAACTTGCATTTAACTGGTTATGGGAATGGAAGAATGTGCTTAAGGATTTGCTTACACTTCATTTTATGAACTAGTCTGTCTTGAAATTCTTTTTGAAATTTTCATTTGTGATAACGTGCCACACTGAGGTCGGTAGCAAGGAATGAGGAGGTAATAAGCTGGAGAGCTGATGCTGTACACAGAACATCTGTATAGATTCCTATATAAGGAAACTATATTCTCTGTCTGCCATCTGGAGAGGCCCTCTGCGTTGCACTATATTCAGCTGACAAGCTTTGAAACCAAGAGCAGACTTTTCAATAGATTCATGCAGAGGGAGAAGGAAGAGGAATTATTTCATATTTGTATGGTTTTGCACGAATATGTAGGAAATATAAAATAACTTAATATCAGTGACATTCCCGTAAAATAAAAACGCAGTATTAGAAAAATGGCATCTATTTAATTATAATCACTGAATTTCCTCTCTCTTGGGGGGGTGGGGGGGAAACCAGCATGAGAATAATGTAGGCTGTGATGGTCAGACTTAATGTTTTTGAATCTTGATGTAGTCATTGTTCCTTCTCTCCACCCCCCACCCCCCTTTTGCTTCTATGACTTTCATTGTACTGAAAATTAAGTTCCTACCTATCTTTGCCCTCCAGCATGCTGTCTTTTATTCCCTTAACACCATGTTTTCATGTATGGGGATAACAACATACAAAATTTTGAAACAGTATTTATCTGGAAGATTTAGTATTGTGTTCTGCTTCTGATCATTCTTTCTGTGTTATAATCTGAATTAAGATAACGTGCATATCAAATTTCCGATGTTCTGTACTTCCCTTGGACAAGGAGGTATTAATAGATTTGAGATTTTTTGCTGCATTAGTTTATCTTTATTTCTGTTTTAATGCAGACTCAAGAATGAACAATCCGTCAGAAACCAGTAAACCATCAATGGAGAGCGGAGATGGAAACACAGGTAAGAAATGATGAATTGGTGCACAGATATTTTCCTGGTGGAATTGAATGGACATTAAAAACAAGATTTCTTTACCAGTTCACAGGCATTAAAAAAACCCCAACAAAACAAGAAACCTCCCCCACAACCTCCTGTTTTCAGAGACTTGGGAACACTTTTGTCTTGTTGTTAACCCCACTCTGTGCAAGGCATTATTCACACCTACTGTATCAGAGCACCACCCACACTTTGTATATGAGATTCCCCTTCCCCACTTCCTCTGTCTGTAATGTTTCTGGTACTGCAGAAGGTCTGGCAGCATTAGCTCTCCATAGGTTGTCTCATTTTTTCCTGGCAGAGCCTACCTTCAGCACCTCTAACTTCGTCTTTTATTTTTGGGTTGAAATTTTCCCTGGCGGATGTGGGCCACTGGCTGATCTTGTTTCTGTTTTAGATATTGTCCAAGCTCTCACAACAGTTGTCAAGTGCAAGGCAAAGGGAGAAAGCATAAATTTCTCAACATTAAAAAAAAAAAGCGTTAGCTGGCTTTTCTGCAATTTCTTTGTGTTAGAACTGAACCTTGATACTTGGCTGGGGAAGAATAGCCTTTGTGTCAGGGCCAGTGTGCCTTTGGGCACATCCTTAAGATGTGGCCAAGTTCTGAGCCACTGAAGAAGCTTGTTAAGCCACTAATAACTCAATCATGCTATCTCATGCTTTAATTCCTTTCTGGAGGTAATTTAATGTTAATTGTGGAAGCAAGAGAAATGACAGTTCTGAATGGAAAGTAAATAGTTTAATGTAACTGAATCTTCTCTGAGCTCAGAATAGCATTTGGAAAGAGAAAATTTTAATGAGAAGGAATTGTTCTTGATGCTTTGGGATAAGTCTGGTGACCTTGTATGAGGAAAATTATTTTTCCTCCTCTTGGTTCAATAATAAGAGGTTGGTTTTTTTTAAACTCTGGAGTTGTGATGAAATTAACAATCTATTTCATTTTATGCTGCTGTATCCTTATTCCTTGTGCAAGGCTTTAATACAGCTAAGGGTGACCGAATGTTCCCAGTACTGATCCGAGTAGGCTGGATGTTTTCTGCCAATGCATGGGGTCAGTCAGAAGGAATTCTGCTCACTTATTAATGCGTGTTTTGTTACTGGAGTTTCAGTTTTTATAATTTCTGTTGTATTTGTAATAGGAGAGGTATCAAGTCTTTTTATGTATAAAAATAATTTATTATGTATGTAATACTGGTTTAGGACAATACAGAACATTTTTTAAAAATACGGGCTGTAAATATTTCATAATCATAAACAGCATTAAGAGAACAATGGTTTTAAATATCCCTATAGAGTCCTTGTAGCTGGAGGGTGTGTGTAAACTCCGGAGAAAATTCAGACTCCCTGTTCTGTATGACCACAGTTCCCTGCGTATGCTTTCTCCAAAAGCATTCCCAAAGTGCTTCCCTGAGTGCAGCTTTAACTAGTGGTTAAACTACTTAAACAGAGCTGTTAAAGAGGAGGACTTGCTTTATTCAGAGGTAGTCTATTATCACAGAAGCAGCTGCTTCAGCAGAATCCTGAGTCTCCTCTCCTAGGCAAATACTTCATCAGTGTGAGGGTGCTGGTGATGGTGAAAAGGAATTGTGTGATTGTAAAGCTGCATGTAGGTGCTTTCATCACAAAAGGGGATACGTTGTCTGTATTTTTTTTTTTTTTTATACTCTAATACTAAGGTTAGTTATTACAAAAGTTTGGCTCTTAGTGGTGTTTAGACCTTTTGCAAGCATTGGTTTTGTAATTTTAATGTTGTCAGTCATTCCTTTCAGTTTTGTTTCCTGACTTTTTAAATGATGCCAATTAAAATAATTGAGAGTTTTTGAGGACCCTTTGTTCTGCAGTCATAGTTTTGTTTTTAAATATAGTGCTTATAAACTACTGGAGGTAGTGATTGATGACACTTGTGACGTTCTTTGGGGGCTCAAGCATCAGTTTTATTAGTCAACAGGCAGGTGTTAAACCATGAAAGGAATACTCATGGATTGTATTTTTAGGCTTCTGATCCAGGGTACTTAAGTTACGGTTCTGGGCTCTGTGCATACTTGGTGAAAAGAAGTCAGCTTTCAGCTTGGATGCTAAGAACTGGAAGTGCCGTTGACTGGCTGGGGAGCATAGGCTCTGAAACAAAACCATGAAGATGATTTTTATAAACACCTGGGAGTTTTTATTTTTTGTAACTTTCTGTAACTGTCTATTTTCCAGTGACATTTATAAATCACTGGAGTCTGCTGTGTAAGCACTACTAGTTTATCTTCTAAACCTCAGTGGGTGTTTGTTTGGGTCATTGCTGTTTTAAACTGTAGTAAGCTGGTGTAACTTGAAAATTTTAAGAGAAATTACCATAGGGCGTGGAGTTTCATTTGGCAGAACTAGTGTTCTCAGGAAAAAAAAATACAAATGCCACTGGCAAGGATGATTTAACATCAGTAGCTTTCTGAGCTAACACCTAAGTTCCATGGAAGTTAATAAATTAGGGTTTTGTATTTCTAACTCGTACTATTTAGGTAAAATAATAAAGTCCCCTGAACACATTGGTCACCATAAAATGCCTGAAATAGATCTTAACTTTAAAATTTTTGTGCTAACTGGGCTCCTCTTTAAACATCTGAAAAAGCAACCCATATTTTAGACAAATTAAAAACAACAACAGAAAAAGTCTTTATGACTACAAGAGTTGTTTGATGGCTGTTTTCACAAGAACATGAATTGATCAACTCGTTGTCAGTATCAGAGAATTACAAAAATCTTTTCCAGCCTGCAGTTGTGGGTGGACAGTCTGCTTAGTATCTACTGGAAAAGAGGGAGAGAAGTAAGAACCATGTCTTATAGTAAACAGATAGCCCCTTTGGTTTCCTTTTTAGAGGTTGCAGCATAAAATTTTTCAGAACAACTCAACTGTTTGTTTGTTTAATCCATATTCTTTTTAAAAAGCTGTGTAAATGCAGTACTATGAAAGCCAAGGTCATGATGTCTATGGAAACTGTAGTATTATGACAGGCATTGACATAACAGCAAAATACTAATTTTTAAGTGCAATATTTCAAAGGATTCTAAGTATTCTTGTTTGCACTGGTTAATTTCCAGAGATTGATTTTTCCTGTTTCCCTTAGAAGAAAGTATAGGAGAGTGGGAGAGGGACCATGACATATTCTTTAACTGCTGAAATTCTTGGCAAATATCGGTGCTGAGGTTCTTACTAGTAATGTGGACAAGGAATCAACAATTTTGAGTATTGAGGCTATCCCTCTTTCTCAGCGGATGCACGCAGAGAGAGATGAGGAAACATAGTGCTGGTGCTGGAAGATGTCTCCCAGAGCACAGGTACCCACTCAAGGTAGTTTTGAAATGTTCCTTCTCCTTGTTTACCTTCCCTTCCTGAGTCCTTTCTTGCACCTTACTCCATGTCTCCCCAGACCTGTAGTTCCTCACTCCTCTTCCTTTCTTAAGCAGTTTGTAAACTCAGGCTGAAGTCTAATAATTATGATCTTAGATTTAGAGAGTATGTTCTTCTGACTGCAGGTGCAATGTTACCTTGCCTGCTCCGTTTTGTCATGCCTGTACCCTCTGCAGGTACAATTCCAGGACAGCATAAACTGATCCATGTTTGGGGTGTCCTGGTACTTAGTGTTCTGTTCTTTTCCCTGGAGTAGCACTGAGTGAGATGTTGAAAGATTTGATTTGGCTGAAAATTAGTTGCACTTAGTATTAGTCTTCATCCAAACCAACTCCATAAAGTAGCTAATCACATGGCTGAATTAATGTCAGAACTTAGATGTGCTTAAGTTGCATTGGACTTGGGCTATAAGGGTGAAATTTCATCCTGCAGCTTGATTTAGTCTTAACAGAGGCAGGGGAGGCTCATTGCCCTACTACCACGTTTCTGACCTCCCTTGCTTTGCATTATCTGCTGCTTGCTGGGCCCTAAGGTAAGTTAATTCATCTCACATAACTGGCAGAAAACTAACTTGGCCAAAATAACAAGGGAACAGTTCATATGTATGGTTTTCTACTTCGTTAGAAAGGTGAATTATCTTACTGCTGTGTCCATGAACTATCAGAAGGGGCAGGACAGGGATAGTGTGGTTGAAACCAGGAAGAAAGGGGAGATGGAGAGCTCCCACTCCTGGGTTTTTGGGTATTTTTGGTGGTGTTGAGCTGTTAGATCAGCTGTAGCAGTTATGGAGCTGGGATGGAGATGGAAAAGACTTAAATACTTGGCATTATTAAAACCAGTACTTGGGATTGCATCTGCCATGTGTGTTAATCACCATGGGGTTTTTGCACTTAACACTTATCTTGAGCAGAAGCGATGTTTTGGTCCTTTCGTGTCCTTACAATGTGCTGGCCTTCCTTCTGCTTCTGACAGCTCTTATTTTCCAGTCTCCTTATCAGATTTCTTGGATTCCACAGGAGTGGTGTCACATCCTTACGAGTACGTTAAGATCAAGGTCTCTTAGGTGCAGGACTCAAAGTTCACTTTCCCGGCTGTTCTTCAAGAGACTTAGGCACCCTGTAATAAATGCAAGCAACCTGGGTAGCATTCCTTCCAAAACTGAGGCTTGCATTCGAAGGGGAAGGGACACTATACTTCCAAATACCAAAGAAAGCTTAAGATGCAAATAGAACAGGGAGTGAACAGGTGTGGTTTGGGTTTTTTTGCTCCAGGTTTCATTTTGGGATGCAGGGGGGAGTTGGGAGTCCTTCAAGGCTGAATTTAAAGAAAATGTTGTTATCTCTTAGTACCTGTCTAAACTGGTTTTTTGGGACCCATGGAGGTTTTAAGCTCAGTTTTGGAACTTGCTTTGCTCAAAACCATCAACCCTAGGAGGCTTGTTTCAAATTTCCATATTAAGAGTCAACAGAAATGCTAACTGGAACATTTCTTCTGCACACGCACAGCGGTGCTCTGCTCTTTCAATATGGTATCAGAATTTGAGGCTCTTTTTGGAAATATATTTAACTAGAACAGCTTCACCTATTTATTTAAGGTGATGCTTCCAACTAGTCGTCTTAAAAATGTGTGTTTTGGCCCCTGCAAGTTTATGATGGAATGAGGAATATCTGCCTTACAGTAGGTTTTATTATCTTTGGGGTTTTGTTTTTTTCCTACGTGGGGGTCCCTGACCACAGGTTGAAAACTGATTCAACGCATCTGCTTAAATAAGGAGGTGGTAGATTGTTTCCTTTGAATTACAGTAGCTGTTTGTCAGGAATTATTTTTACATATTTACCCAATCTTCTTCCCACTCCTTTTGGTCATCTGCATTGAGAGAATTCTGTAGTTTACTGGAAAGAATGAAAATAGAGATCCTTCTAGCTCTTTCCATCAGACCTTTGTGGCTACCTTTATTTGGAGAAATGCAACCAAGTTGCATTCATTCAACAGCAATTCAGACCAGTGATAGTCCTTCCATTCACTTTGAATTGGAATTTTAGACTCCTTAAGCAAAATAATTTTACGTAGGTCAAAATTTGAATATTTTTAACACGTCTGTGGATCTTTGACTGCACATCTCTGAAGTCTGTAAACCCTGGCCCAAAGCATAGAGTTAGAAACTTGACAGTAGACCAACTTTTCCCCTGCAGCATCTCCACCAAAGATGCATCAAAGGGCTGCCTTAGGTAAACCTTACACGTGGGCTAGAAGGCTTGACTATCTACATGGTGTCTGTATTTAACTGAACAGTGATTCCATCTTTGGGAATTTTGCCTGTGTAACCTGATTGTAGGTCAAAATAGCAATGTAAAGTATTGGATAGTGTATTTTACTAATCAGATTTTATGCCTGCTTGCTTTTGCAGATATTTCTAAGGAATAGCAATCCCTTGTTGTTATTTAACAACTGTGACTCTCTTTTGCGTAGTAGATAACCTAGATTTTTATGGTGAAAAATGTAGATGATGGAAGGAATTTTAAAGTAGGACAGTGCCTGTCCATAGGCACTGAACAAAATCTGATTGTCGTGAAGAGTAAACATGCAAGTCTAAAAGCTGGTTTTACTTCATTTCAGGCACGCAATTTTTAAGATTGCATCATCTGTTCTAGAAATTCTACACAGCCTGATATCCTTAAAGTCTCCCTTCTTGTTGTTAGTCACTGTAGGTAGTAATACCCAACATATAAAACCAGTTGTTGATAATCTCTAATGTTGATTTTATCATCTCCCCACAGAAGGATTCTTAAAAGTTTGTAGTTATAGTTTCTCTTGGCAAAAAAAAAAAAAAAAAAAAAAAAAGAATTCTGTGGTAGGTTCTTGTAGAAAAAATATTGGATTCCCCCCCCCCCCCCCTCCTTTTTTTTCCTTCTCACAGACAGATTATTTGGGGCTAGTTTAGGAGTTTTCATGTCTTCCAAGCTGTTTAGGAAGAAGACAGCAAAAATGTAGGAAAATAATCAGGTTTTAGTTATATGAAAGCAGGTGAGAGCGAAAACAAACCCAGGTAGTTACTATGCGATGAGAGCTCTGCACAAATACTCGTGGAAATGTGGAGGGATCTTACCAAAAGGGTAAAACTGCGGCCTGTAACTGCTATGTATAGATGATATTTTGGGTTTTGTCAAGTATTATTTTTACCTGTGTTTAATGAAAAGTGACTTTCTATGAGCCTTGTTCTTGCCACTTTCTGAACTTGAAGATTGCCTTCAGCTGCTGGGTAGAGTGTGCCTGGAGAATGGAAACACGGTTTAACCTTAGCAGCACACACCATTTTGGTTCTCAAACCATGGTGGAGAATGATGGGATAGTAATGTAGTTAGAGTAGGTAAGATGATAGAAGCTAAAGAAAATATGATGTTGATCTTGTTCTGCTGACAAATGCTGTATTACTAAAGTCTGGAAGTGACACTGCTTCCCTTCCCCTGCCCCTTTCAGTAAAAAACTTGAATTCTTGTTACTCACAGAGTGTTTTTCTGTTACATAGTATTGAGAGAACAGTAGGAGACTTAGGAATATTAAATTTATTTTAATTTTATAAAAGTAATAACTAATAGCTTTTACTATCTCTTTTTCTCCAGGCACGCAAACAAATGGCCTGGACTTTCAAAAGCAGCCTGTGCCTGTCGGAGGAGCAATCTCTACAGCCCAGGCCCAGGCCTTCCTTGGGCACCTTCATCAGGTAAGAGAAGAGCCATTGCAAAGCAGGAGGGAGGCTTGGGCAGTGGTGAACACTGCTGCTCCTGTATGTTCTGCGTTCTCTTTCTGTGAGTGGTGGGTAGTCATGTAAAGGAACGTATGGGTAGACCATGTGCTTAGGTAACTTGGATGGGAAAAAAGTTCTTATTGTGGCACTCGCTTCATGGTGTTAGGCTGCGGAATACATCAAGGTAGGGTGAGACCTATCTGGGGGAACTAGAAAGCCCCTTTGGGGGGACTTGAGAACACCTAAAGTTGCTTTGTTTGGTTTTTTTAACCTTAATGGAGATACCAAATTGAAAGGCAAGGTAAAATGTAACTGTTTTGGTAAAGGATCGTCTTGGCCCAACAGCTGCCAAGGCTCTGAAGCTGTCACTGCTTCCTTAAAACCCCAGAAGTGGTGTTGAATGGTAGTCAGCCATTCTTTCCTTAATTCTTAATCCTTAATCTTTCAAGCTCATATACATTAACTGGAAGTACAGAGTGATCGTACTTACTAAGCATGAATGGTTTGTGAGTTTTTAGTTTTGGTTTTTTTTAGTTAAAAAAAAAAAAAGTTATTTCATGGACCTGTTTGTCAGATGATATTCAGGCTTCTACTACTGTCCCTCTGTTCTGCTGCTGCTGTGTTTAGGGAATCAAAGCTGAACTTCACATGTAGGCTGAAGCAAAATGGGGCATCCCTAGGTGAAGAGAAGTATAAGGGGCATTTTTTGTGAGTTTTTATCTGTTCTCACTTGATGTATGAAAACAAATGTCCTAATTTCTTTCCTTTCCTCAGCACCAAGTTTAAACTTTAAAATACTGTACCTAATTGGCTGACCTTGAATGTTTGAGGTCTGAGGTTGCACAGTTATTGTGGTATAATTGACGTACTGAAGCTTTTATGCCCTCTTTTAAGAGCTCTGAACTGCCATTTTATTGTATGGAACGTTCCACACGTCTTTGTCACATAATTACAATTTTCCTAGTAGATTGGGTTATATAGGACCTAGGGAGTGCCAGTGTTTGAATTTGCTGAACCGATAGGCTGTTGTAGTCTGCTTTTATGTGAAGGGAAGCTGACTAGTTTTCATGGGTTGTCAGTATGTGTTTAACACTGAGACAGATACAGCTGTTCTGCAGAATTTTGTGTGTTTGGTTTAGTCTTCGTTTTGTTATATAGATTGATCCAGGACAGTAATTGTATTTAGCACAGTGCTTTATCTTGCTTTGGAAACGTATTTATTTAAACAGTTGTCAGGATCTTTATAACTTCATGTTTGATAAAGTGTGATTCATTTCTTGAAACTCTAGTTCAAAGGAAAATCTCAGCTATTCTTTTATGCACCTGCAGGTGTGTGGGAATCTATTGTCAAACTCTCCTCTTCTAGCGTGGCTGCTGTTAGTGGGGTGTTATTCAGCCTTTACACACAGTGCTTTCCTCCAGACTAATACAAAATATTAGGTTGTAGGCAACATTCAGGAACAGTTTAGTTTCTAATTAGAAAATGTTTGTTATGTGATTGATAGAAGGGTGTCCGAATGGCATTCAAAAAGATCTTCAGGAATATGCTGGCTGCACCCGAGCGAGATACATTGGTAGTCTTTTATGTGGTATTATTATTATTATTATTTTTTAATTTAATTTTTAGTCTTATTTCTGAGTATATTTTTTGGATGGCAGGCTGTTATTGTTTAGATTATTCTCTGCTGTTAATTCATGTTAAAAGCTCAGATTACATCAACTGTGTCAAACTATTTTGCGTGTGATGAGGAGGGGCTTTTTGGGAGCGTTTGCTTAGATATAGAACATGCTCACTAAGCCTGGTACCTTCATCTAGAGCAGTAGGGAATATTTCCAAGGTGACTCTTAAGGGTTACCTGTACAAATATTCAGTTATTAATTTCATGTACCTCCGTTTAAATTAAAACTCTCCTTTCTGTGCTTGCAGATACGTGGACTATCTTTTGTGATGTATATTATGTGAGGGACATTTATAGAGGCAATAGTGCTACATTTTGCTTTGCTTTCTTGAATCCTTATTTGTTGCCTGGTTTTCAAGTGAGCCGTGATTTTTCAAACATGGCCAGAGATGGAATTCACTACAGGCTGTAACTCTGACCTTTGAAAGTCTTGGTAATTAATTGCGTAGCGTTCCTACATTATAGTAGGAGTGCTGGTAGAAACAAGGCAAGATTGATTAAAACGGTCTTCAGTAAAGGAAAATTTAGCATTTGTCGTACAGAGAAAATCCTTATTAGAGGTAAAATAATAGTCTTTAAAAATCCCACTTTCTGAAGCATCAGTTTTTCGTCACTGCTAACCCACAAGAACTTCTTTGGACCTGTTAATCATGAACATTGAATTCAAGTTTTGAGTGTACCTGAATCAATATGGTCTTTGTAAAGTGTCTCCAGTCCTCTGTGTTGAGATCTTCCTTTCAGTGGCTGAGGACAGCAAGTGACTTGAGTGGGTTGATTTGGGGAAGAGTGTTTATGCTGTGAGTTTTGTGCTGTGCCGGTGACTGCTCCTCTGTCGTATAAGGAAGTGGGTGAGTGCAGTGTACATGTTTGGGGTAAGACCCATTCTGAAAGAGGAGGAGGAGGAGGAGGAGTAGAGCTTGACACCCTCCCCTGAAATCTGAGGTTCTTTAACAGGAATAGGACTAGTCTGTCCACCCCAAAATGCTGTGCTTCAACTCAGCTTCATGATAACTTCTAGATCCCTGGGCAGGAATATGTTCAGCAAGAGGTAGACAAATAACACTACAGTCTCACTTTTTTTCAGCCTGGAGCACAGCTCCTGTTTCACTGACTCAGGTGTTAGAGGGGCATGCATTATTCCCGGGGGAGTTTTTCTTAGGGTGTGGGTGGGGTGGTTGCTGTTTTTGTATTGTTAAAAGTTTTCTGTGGGTTCTGCATATTTCATTTCCATTTTTGCACTGTGTTGTAGGTCCAGCTCGCTGGAACAAGTTTACAGGCTGCTGCTCAGTCCTTAAATGTACAGGTAAAGAGAGTTTCCTTCTGCTGCTCATCCTTCTCTCATTCCAAACAGCATTATGGTCCTGATGGAGATAGTTTTTAACCGATGAGATCTTACTCTGCTTTTTCATTCTGACTGGTCTTGCAAGTGATAGGTATAGGAACTATAGGAATAATAGTTCTACAACTGTAAATCGGGTCAGGATTGTAAGCATTCAGAAGCTGGAGTTGTTTAAAACATGCAGCGTTCGTAACTTTATACTGAATTTCAGTCAGGTGGTGTACCGTGAAAACTAAAAACCTCCAGGAATATTTTATGTTCTTCCATTTATTCACTTACTTTTTAACATAGCAAGTATTACTTTGCAATTTATCCTTATTTCTGGTAGCTGAATATAGGAGTATAATGTAACATTAACTATGTGATGTGGTTAGTGTAGATTGCTTGTGTAAATAACACATAGTGATTTCAAAATAAGTCAGAGTAATTGTTGTTTAATAATGTATGTGAGACAACAAAGCTTTCAAACTTTTTTTTATGATGCTGAACACTTCAGTGTATTCGTTAACGTCCCACTTCCTCTCAGCACTATATTAAGGGGCAAGGGATGCAGTTTTATTGAAAACTGGTTTCAGTATTGCTTGTTATTAAAGAATGTAGGTAGTGCATTACATGAAATGCAATAGAATGTGGACCCACTTATACATAATAACAATTTGGAAAGAAGAGGAGGTGTAGTGACCTTCCTTTCTAAGAGGAAGGAGGCAGAAAATTGCCTTGGTTGCCATGGTAAACTTCCATCCCTGAGAGAGATGTTGGCAAACAGGCTGTATCTCCAGTGCAGAATGTTTACAGTCCTGCGCTGTAATTATCGCTCAATGACTGGCAGAATTAATCAGAGCCTTTATGTTAATTAGCCTGCTCTGCAGTCCCCAAAACAGGTGGTGGAAAATATGCAAATCTATGCAGAATTTTAATGTTCTGCATAACCAGTTTTAATTATCATAAAACTCTCTCCCCCCTCTTCATGCACTTGCATTTCCTCCTTCATGTCTTCACAATTTCTTTTTTTAAAAAACCAGCAAAAACCAAAACCCCACAAATATTTTAAAACAAAGCAGCATTCAATTAAATAAATGCTAAACTTTGATTATTTAAAAGCACTGTATTTATTGCGTGTTTTGCTGTAGGTAGACAAACCTGTGAGGATTTCTCAAACTGGTTCTGTATTAGCCAACATTTATGATGACTTAGAGGTGCAGGATGCAGATACAGAAAACGGAAACACAGTCTCCTTTCCCTATTCCATTGTTCAGGATTTTAGGCAATGAATAATTTTAACAACCTTTTCTTTCTTTATGGTGAAAGGTAGTGTCAGCTTCAGTTGTGTTGCGTAAAAATGAAATGAGACCTGAAAATAATGTCAGAGAGTTACAAAAGACCTGGGAGTCTTTTTGTTTTGTTTAAACTGCGTTACCTACAGACATGTTTGAGCAATCGTAGCTGAGATGGTGGGCACGTAGAAGCCATTGCTTAAACACACTCTTAAAATAAACCCAAGGGCTTTTTGTATGCAGATGAAAGATTTTTATTGTGCAGTGTTGAGATAGCAGCGTTATACATTAACATCTGTTTTACACTATAAAGAGTTGTATTTTTTTTTTGACTAGTCTAAATCTAATGAAGAATCTGGGGACTCTCAGCAGCCAAGCCAGCCTTCCCAGCAGCCTTCAGTGCAGGCGGCCATACCCCAGACCCAGCTCATGCTGGCCGGAGGACAGATCACTGGGGTAAGATTTACCCAAGTATACTGCAGTAAGCCTCCTGTCTGGCAAATGATGGCAGTATCTGTGGCAGTCCCCATAGAACTATCAGTGAAAGTTATTGTCATTTCCTTTAAAGGAAGAAACTTGAGTGAAAGAGGGGACAGAAAGCATCTTCCTTTAAAAAAGCAGACTTTAATCTTTGGGGTTTGTTGCAAAGTATTCCCCCCCAATATTCTTTCTCTCTGTTCTCAGTAGCTATCTTGACTCTACAATGACATTAAAACCTGGTGTATGTACAAATCAGAAAGGCACTGGTGTCATAAAGAGGCATTGGGTTTTTTTGGTTTTTGGGGTTTGTTTTTTTTTGTTTTTTGTTTTTTTTTTCAAAATTAAAATGAGGCATGGGAGCATGAGACTAAATCTTGTCAGATAGCTGGGTGAAGAACAGAAATGATGGGAACTGCTGACACTAACTCTTCCTCTTCTCAAACACATTTCTTTAAGTAATTATGTTAGTACTTACCTTAAGTCTATTCAGCCCTTTTGTTTTAACCTGCCAATTTGGAGTTTTTTCATTGCAAGGCTTTGTAAGTAATTATCGAATAACTGTTTTTTTTAGGATTACTGGTGTTTCTGAATTGTTGTAAATGCTTTCAGTCATTTAAAAAAAAAAGAGTATGTTTTGTGAATGGGCTGGCTTGGTCAAAGAGTTTGCTTCCACATAATCAGCTTTGCAGTTTTAAGAGATTGCCTGTTAATAAGGAATTCGGGGCAGTTGCTCCAACAATGTATTTATGATTTGAAGTGTTAGGCTAGATCATCTCTACACCTGAGTGAAATGTCTTAATTTCATGTTCAATTGTTAAGTCTTCTCATATGCTAGTGTGTAAGTAAACATCCTATTTAGTTTTCAGTTAATTACATTGGATAGTTTTAAAAGTGAGACTATTTTAATATGTTACTAAAACCCAGCATATTTTATTATTTTTCTCGTTCTCAAAAAAGACTTGTTTGTTTTAATTTATGATTGTCTGCAGTAGCGAAACATTCAAAACTCCAGGCCTATGCAGATATGGATTGTAGTAAATATGGACATCAAGATTCATTTACATGTAAAGGAGAGACTGCTGCCACCTGTTTCACAGAGATAATGCGTGTTTGGGAAAGGGAAGGGATGTAAACTTGCCAACTCTATTTAAAAAAAAAAAAAAAAAAAAAAGCAGATGGGAAGACTTGGAGAGAAACAAATGGAGCTCATGTTCTTTACTTATATCTTAGGGCATAATGGAAATGATGGAATATGGCAGGGATTCATGCTAATGTGAAGCAGCTGGGGTGTTATCAGTTTGTTCAGTAGCCATAGCCAGCATTCCTGCTTCTCATTCATCTGGCTAATCACTTGCTGTTCTGCTGGGTGTAAATTTCCTTTCAAATCCTGGCAATACTGATTCTTTTCTTTTGGTTGCTACTTAATTACCTTTTTTTCTGAGGCTCCTGGTAGCGTTGTGAAGAAAACTTCGGAGTAAAGTTAGGTTTTGTAGGTTCTAGTAAGTGCACATGTTTGCGTTTGTGCGGTTTGGTGTACGTCAGGTGTGTGGTAGGTTGGTTCCTACACTGTTGAGTAGCCAGCTGTCCTTACTTAAGGCCAGAGTCATTGGCTAGTGAGCGGTTGAACTGTAGTAATAGTTCTAGGAATGTCTGGTTAATATAACTAGTAATGAGCTAGCTAATGACTTTGTAGCTAAGTGGCTCTTTCCATTATTAATGGCTGTGTTTTCTAATTATTTATAGCTCACGTTGACGCCAGCCCAGCAACAGTTATTGCTACAACAGGCGCAGGCACAGTTGCTGGCGGCTGCAGTGCAGCATTCAGCCAGTCAGCAGCACAGCGCTGCTGGTGCCACCATCTCGGCCTCTGCTGCAACGCCGATGACGCAGATCCCTCTATCTCAGCCAATACAGATTGCACAGGTGAGCCTTGAGGCTTGAGAGGGTGGAAAATAAAGAGGTTTGACTAATCGCATCATTCAAATAATATTTTTATTCCTTATTCAGTGAGTTTCTAGAGTCCTTGAGCACTGTTGGTCTTTCCTCATGCATCCTTAGCTGATGAGGTTGAAGTTGATAGTTTTAGCAAAGAACGCGTACCAGCTGCTTATCAGTTCCACTGGGCTTCTGAGTTTGTTCCTGAATCTGAGCAGATGCTGTTTTTTCTGAGTTTTCCTCCTTGTTGTTAGCTTGAGAAAGCAGAAACGGGGGTATGGAAAGATGCCCATAGAAATGACTCTTGGCGAGACCTGTATGGATGGGAAGGGATACGTGCGTATCAAAAGGATGCTTGTTAGGTCCAAACAGCAAAATGGTAGAGCTGAAGAAAGGCAGTTTGACTTGACACATTCGTGTGCTGTTTTGGCTTGGTGCTTAATGCTCAGAGTTCAGTGACAAAGAGGGGGCACTCTTCTGTGTCTAGAGATAAACCTGCCAGAATGAGTCTGGTGTCGGAATCTTTCCAGTTCTATGGTCTGCCACTAAAGACTCGTTAATTCTGAAGAACTGCTTGCCAAGGAAGTTCTGCGTACTAGGGACAGCAAAGATGCTCCTGGTTCTTCCAGGATTGGCTTAACTCAGTGTGGAGGATGCAGCACCACTGACTCTTATGCTTACTGTACGTAGTGTAGAAACTTCCTTAGACTTCTGGACAGGGTAACCAAATGTGCAGCGCAGGCATCTTGAGTACTGCTAATAGGTGATTGTGTTTCTGATGCTGAGGTCCATCTTTCCATGGATTAAGGTTCTCAGTACATAAATATTTCACGTGGGTTAGTCTAGCTATGCAAAGTATATTGGGTATGTAATCTCCAAAGTTGCTGCTTCATAGAGTGAGCAGGTTCTTTAAGACTGTCTGATGCTTTTTATTCAGACTATTTTCGCTTGCATTCAACTGAGAGGAAGTGTCTAAAAAGTGAAGATGAGTTGATTAAGTAAAAGAACGGAAATGTTACAATTATCTGTGAACTCCATTGGTGAAACGTGCTGTTCTTTTATTGTGCTAGTCCACTAGCTGAGCAACAACCAGGTTTTGTTACCAGTTTTTTATTAGCTGAAGCGGCAAACTTCTGGGGTGTTGGTCTAAATGTTCTGACCTCTCTGGCTGTGCTTACAGAGGCCAGTGTGATGCCATCCCACATTTAAAGGGCCGGTACTGACATTGCCCACAGACCGCTCACATTGAGCCTCTTGGTGCACTGTGATGAGTCCTGTGACCAGATATTAATACTTCTTTTAGCAAAGGATCTCACTTTGCCATCGTGATCTGGAGACGACACAAGGATGTAGCATGCAAAGAAACTTGTTACTCCCAAGACCATCTCTTAATTTTGTTAAGCCTTTGTCTGTAGCCAATAATAGAGGCAAATTTCAAGAAAAGGATGGGAAATATCCTTGTCAAGGAAGCTGATGGTTAGCTTCTGACATCTCTCCATGCATCTGTCACAGAGTTCCCATTTGGCATTACGTGAGTCTTTTAACCTAAGTGTAAGTGATCCACAGGTGTGTGCCTCTTGTCTTCCAGGTGTGCAGCTTAAGGCAGCAAGGTCTTCTTTACTGAAGTGCAGAGCATTACAATTTCATATTAATAAAATCTGTACCTTGAACTTTATGGCTTTAAATTTTTTAAATACGCCACCAAATAGTGGACACTTTTGAAGGCATTGTTGTGCGTGTGTGAGATGTTGCTAATCCTGCTCTTCCACTTCAGTGAGAAGCTATGAAAATCTGTGAAGCATTTACAATTACTAATTTAGTGCTGGGGTTTTCTCCAGAACTTACAAAGTCTTCAGAGAAGTGTTTGAGAAGAGTTGAAAAGATTAGGCATGTGCCGTCAAATAGGAGCTTCTGAACTGAGCATTGTCTGGTTTGTGTGTGTGAATGAGCTAAAGGATCTATGAAAAATAGCCTGTGATCGTGTAGTTGCCACCATATAACGTGTATTTGTTGCACAAGGGGAATAAATCAAAGTTTTACTTGTTTCCTGGTATTCCTAATTACTTAAATGTTTGACGTCACAATTTCTTTTAGGGTAGCTGATTTCCATATATAAATGTAGCTTGGATGAAAATCTTGTTAGCTTCCTCCAATGGAAGTGTAGGGCATAATTTGTGCAGGTGTTTGGTATAATTTAGGTACTTTATGGAAGACTTCTGCCATCTGGATTTGTAGGTGGATAGCACCATGCTTTTTCATCCATCTTGACAACAATTTATAAACGGTGCTCAGCTTTGTTTGTGTTGCTATTGTAAACATATAGCTGATTGCACAAATAGCTGAATGTTTGTTTTAACTGATGATTTTTGAATAATTGATTAACGTGACAGGTCTCTGCAACAGGGGGATTACCATATTTATTTTAATTAACTAATTGCACAAGCATGACTTCTTTAATGTGTACTGCAGTTAATGTAAGGTATCTGCTGTAGCAGTCTGGTTAGGTGTTGGTGCTGCTGCCAGGCTGATGCTCAGTTGTCACCGAACAGTTGTACCAAGTTTTGGAGTCCTTTGTAAACTTTACTTGTTTTCAGGATCCATGATCAGCATTTATATGATGTAAACCACAAAATGACAGAGATGCTTAAGTTTGTACTGAAGTTGTAACTAGAGATAATGGCATTGAATTTAGAACTTTAGATTATTTAAAAAAAAAAAAAAAAAAAAAAGCCTTCCTCACATCAAGATGTAGCACTTGGCAGATTTTTCTGATCTTTCTACATTGTCAGGCAGCATGAAGACATGCTTGTTTCCCCAAAATTCTTCCCATCTCTTTATATGTGCTTGTGCTAGTATACAGATTTTACCATTGAGGACAAAAAAAAGCAGTATAGGAAAACAGTGTCGGGGTTGTTCGCATGGTTGCTATTGGGAGATTCATTGTAATGCTACAATTAACTAAATAATAAAACTTTCCCAAGGTACAAATAAAGTTGAATTTCAAATGAATTTCAGGGGCTGGTAGGGCTATTTAAGAGTGATTAGCCTTGGAGGTATCGTTTCCATTCTGCGTTACAGAATTATATTTCTGTATTTAAACAAGAATCAGCCAACATTCCATTTACCAAGGCAGATGCACAGAATAAGATTGCTTATACCAGTTATCCCTGAGGCCTCAATTTAAAACCAGTTTTCTCATATTAAAGTGTAAGAGTCTGATGATAAGAGCTGTCATGTCTTAGCTGGCTGCCCTGTGTTATGAATACTATAGTCTTAAACAAAAAGCTCTCCTTCTTTGATCTTAGAAATACACTGCTTCTGTTTCTTTGTATTCTTCCTTGTATGTAACTCCATCTTCTGTGATGCTTCTCCAGATCATCTGAGATCTACTCTGTCATCTGGGGGTTTCATTATTTTGCTTTTGGTAGGGGAGATCCTCAACCAACCTATCTGCGTTTCTGTCCATACCCTTTTCCTTCAAAAATTTCTTTCCAACTCTTCCTTTCGTGTTTCTGCTTTTTCTCTTACCCGCTTCTATTTTCATCCTTTGGCCTCTCTTCATTTTTTTTTCTTCCACCCACCGCTCACAGCCTGAGTCACCTTGTCCTACTCTTTCTGTTTCTTCCTCTGCATCTAGTCTGTGCATCCGATTCAGTGTGAGTGCCTCTGTGCTGGAGGGGTTGCTCCGTCTGCAGAGGTACCCAGTAGAGCACTAAAAATTGATGAATAAATTAGTAGAGGTCCATGTTGCGTTGGGCTCAAGTTTATAGGAGCATTCTGACTAATGTAACTTGATGATACGAAGTCGGAAGAAACATGGAGTTCCTGGGAAAAACTGGAGCAGCACTCTGGTGGTGTGTGGTGTTTTGGTTTTTTTTTGTTTTTGTGGGGTTTTTTTTTGTTTGTTTTGTTTTGTTTGTTTTTTTTTTAAAGGAAGGAAATTGGCCTCAATTTCATAGGAATGGTTGCAGCACTACTCAAATTTTCTGAAGGCAAACAATACTATCAGCTTTCAAAACACACACTCTTGTGCTGGGGGACATGTCTTAAAATCTTACTGTTCTCTCATAAAACAAAAGTTTTCCATTTCATAAAAGAGCATTGCTTGGTCAATCCAGCTGGGGTCTGTCTGCCATATTACACTGCATGCTTTTGACTTAACGTGGCCAAGTTGCCTAAATGATGGATGGCCAGTGTCTTTGTAATGCAGGTTAAGTAGTTGTTTTCTTATAATGCATGTCTATGGTCTCATAAATCAATGGACTCTATTTTTTTTTTTTTTTTTCCTCCTGCCTCCCCCCAGTCTTCCTTTCCACCCACTGACACTCCCACCCCTCTTCCCCAGGAGGAGATTGTTGCAGCTTTTAAGTCTTGGTTTAAGGGTTTTAAAATAATATAAGGTCATAGACAGGTAACTACATTCTGCAAATGGTTGTGTTGTGTAAATAAAACGTTATCCTTGTCACTTCGTCTTAACTTCCCATCACCATCTCCATTGCTGGCAGTTAATGGCCTTTCACATCTGCTGGCTGAGCAGCTTGGCTGAGTGCTCAGTAACCTGCATCAGCCAAAATGCTGGGGGGGGGGCTGCTTTACTGCCCTTAAGAAGCAGGTCTTTGTTAGCCTGGCTCACTTCAGCTCAAGTGTGTTAGGAAGTTTGTTAAACCCAGCAGCTCTATGCAAGCAGTCGGATTGACCATAGTTTAGGAGCAAACTGGCCTTGTTAGGCTCATCTGATACTGGACCCAGCAGGGGTGTGTGTGTCTGGCTGCAAACAGGTACTCCCCCCCGCCCAGTATCTGAGTAACTTGTCTGAAATAGAGATTTAGGAGGTTTCTCGTTTGGTTGGTTTGGTTTGTTTAAGGGGAAGTTGTAAGTGTGGGCAACATTTCAGGCTTTTATCCATCTGCTTGGCGGGTATTTTGAAACAACTTCTCAGAAGGATGGAAAGATTCTACACATCTAGAGATAGTTTTTATAGATTACATCTGCTGTGTTGGCTGGCTTCACATCGTGCTTCAGTTTTCAAATTGTGGTTGCTCTTGTTACTGTCCCGTTTGGAGAATATGGAAAGAAAAAGACTAGTTTGGGGAAAATATTTTCAAGCAGTTCTCTGTGTTTTCATTCTCCAGCTAAACAGCAAGTTGAAGCATTTTTCTTGATGGTTCATTTTCTCAGAGATTAGCATTTACATTGAGACCAGTCATTTAATTATAGAAAATTAATACTTCTGAATGGTTTAAATACATAGAAGTAGGGTTCTACAATAGTGCGATGTTTTGGGTTATTCTTTTTAACCTTTAATTATAGCCATGTCTATTAAGCTTATTGTGATTTGTCTCAGAACTAATCAAATATATTTATTTACTGTTTGCGTTGGCTACTTCCTGAAATTTGACCTGAACAACCAGAGTGCAAACTAGGAATCTGTAATTTTTTGCTTTCCTGTTGCTGATTAGAATGGTAATTGCAGATTGTTGTTTTTATAAACAAAACCAGCTCCCAGCTAATATGCTTGATTTGTCAACAGTGAATTTTGTAGCAGAGTTGCATACTCAAAAAATAAGTCTGTGAAATTTGGGGTGCTGATAAGTCAAAAATTTTGGAAAACACTTCCATTTGGGAGGAGGGAGATTGATTTAATTTTTTTAAATTGTTATTATTTTTTAAAGCAGAACAGTGTTGGAAATGTTTTGCTGGGTTATTTGGTAAATGATTTTTGGTTTTATGAAGGACAGTGAAATTCAGGTTGCCAGCCAAAAGGATATTCAGTAGCATGACTGCTGTGTTTGACATCCACTTTTATCTCTAAATGTTACACTGTAACTGGTTGATAGGAAATCTGGTTACATTGGGGGTCATGGCTGACTGAAATGTCTAACACACAGCTCTTTCATTTCATTTTTTTTTCTTCTTTTTTCTTTTTCCTTCTTTCCCCCCCCCACACCCCCCCCTTCCCGTTTGCTTAAGGATTTGCAGCACTTGCAGCAGCTTCAGCAGCAGAATCTCAACCTGCAACAGTTTGTGTTGGTGCATCCAACAACCAACTTGCAGCCAGCACAGTTCATCATCTCACAAACACCGCAGGGGCAGCAGGGTAAGTGCTCCTTGCCAGAAAAGAAAATCATACGTAGCTTTTTAGAGGAGAATGTGAAACTCAGGTGGTTCATACACCTTCACTAACTGTTGATACTCCCTAGGAGAAGTAACGGTATCGCAAATAGGAGATTCTAACAGGTGTCCCTTTCTGGGTGTTAGACCTTGTCAGAGTTTGTGTAAAGCTCACTTCTCATTGAGGATCCATCCAGAGATCATGTCATGGGAGCATTTGTTAACAACAGGGCCTCCTGGGAAATACTGCAGCGTCTGAGGAAGACAACTTGGAGAAGACAACTCTCAGAGCAGAATCTTAGGAGGTGGAGACCTGGAGGGGGTGTGGACTGTCTGAATTAAGTCAGCGCTAAAAGGGCTACAAAATTCCAAGACTGTGTCATGTTTAACCTGGCAGGTAGCTGAACACCACACAGCTGCTCCCTCCCTCCCCCTTCCTCCACAGCAGGATGGGGGAGAGAATTGAGAACAAAAGAGTAAAATTTGTGGGTTGAGATGAAGACAGTCTAATAGGGCAGAAATGGAAGGGGAAATAACAACAACAACAATAATAGAATTAGAATATACAAAACAAGTGATGCATAATGCAGTTGCTCACCACCTGCCAAATGATGCCTAGCCTGTTCCGAGGCAGCAGCACCTGTCCAGCTCTCTCCCTAGTTTATATACTGAGCATGATGTCATATGGTATAGAATATCCCTTTGGCCGGTTTGGGTCAGCTGTCCTGAAGGTGTCTTCTCCAGCTTCTTCTGCCTCTCAGCCTACTTGCTGGTGGGGTGGTGTGAGAAGCTGAAATGTCCTTGACTTAGTGTAAATACTGCTTTAGCAACAACTAAAACATCAGTGTGCTGTCAACATTATTCTCACCCTAAATCCAAAACAGAGCACTGTACCAGCTAGTGGGAAGAAAATTAACTCTATCCCAGCCAAAACCAGGACAGACTAGAAAAAGATTACAAAATCAAGAGTCCTTGTGTGAGCGGGGAAAAGTCCTTAAGCCTAAAGAGGTTACAGTGAATTTTGTAATAAACCAAAATACTAATTACACATTGGCAAAAGAGCTAGAAGGCTTGATCTTATATAACAACTCTTGGAAATACTAGTTTAGTGCTACACTAGGTATGGCTTACATGCTGAAGGCAAACCCAGGGCAGTGGTAGGTGGTAGTGTGCCAGACCAGTTAAGATGTTGTACAGTAACTTTGCTCTATGTACTAACGTGTTCAAGTTGCAATACATCATGGTACTGGTTGCACCCCATTTGTTGACAACCACAGGAAACTGCATTTAGCCATGACCTCTTACGGTGATATACTCCAGTGGTCTTTTTTCCCCCGTTTTCTCTTCTACATGAACTCTACTCAGTTGTTCAGGTCTGGTAATCCAAAGTTTCTTACTCAAAAGGCAAATCCTGTTATGCTTGAAGAGTCTTCTAGAGCCTGGATGTCCTATAAAAGCAGCTTTTAGCACCCCATTTTCTTCTGTTGCTTTCAATGTTTTTCATGCGTCGTTCCTCCTTGTATACTACGACTTGGATAGAACTGGCTTTCAATTATGCTGAAGCTCTCTTGCTTTTTGAATAAAGAATTAGTAAAAATTAACTTCTTTTAATTGGATTTGATTTAGGAGAAGTTTTGTATCAGCACTGGTAGAAAATGGCTAAAAAGATTATTCATGGAGGCATTTGGTGATGTACTAGTTTCTTAAAATTAAGCAGAACTTACAAGCTTAACATACTCTCCTAGAAGAAATTAAACTTCACCAAAATTTAGTCCAAGGTTTCTTTATAATAGATGTTTTAAGGAAATGGCAAGCAAGCACAAAATCATTGTTTTGAAAAACTCACTGGTATTAGTGTCTGCCTGTATTTTTCAGATAACTTCTGCTGGTTTTCTAAAATATCTCTGAAGATGCTTCTTGAAAAAAGAAACTAACAGAAGCAAATTATATTCATCTCTCAAAATGAGTTGTTTGCATTATAGAAAGGAAGGAAGGCTTTTTGTTTGTTTGTTTAAAGCCTTCTGAAGTAGAGTAACTACCAGAAGAGCTTTCCATAGTACTTTTTCCAGGGGCCATCTCTGAAAATGATTTCTTCGCTGCAATTTAAGACCTGCATATTGCTGTCATCAGTGACGCTGTGTGTGTAGAAACACCATGTTTTACTGGTAATGTGCAGCCTGGACAACTGAATAGCTCAAAAATGTAGGAAGATTTATATTCTGTATTTTGACCATAGGCCATTAGTGTGTGACAACCTTCCAAACTGAAATGCTTGAATGGATCTAATTTTCTTCATGAGCACTCAATGATAAAGCAACATGTACGCCATAATACCCCTTATATCACTTTTTGGTATGGCTTTTTGCAGTATTTCATGGTTATTGTTAGATGATCTCAAACAGTATGTTATTATTTATGAGAAAGATTGAGAAAGTGTCTATTTTTATTCTGTTATTTGCTGTTGCAGCTGACTTTTCCATGTTGTTCTTGTCCTATTGCTCCATTAGTCAACTTCGTAAAACAATAAATATTCTGAAGAAGCCAACATAGAGCCTTTCTTTAAAACCAACTGGCATTCAGATTTTTTAGATGTCATTGGTACTGCATGCAGCTTTATGTACTCATTTAATAACTAAAAAGAAAATTCAGATTTATTTATCAATTTTCTGAAAGAAATCTAGTGCTTTACAGCATTTACATTTTGTACATGCCAGGTAGTCATGTAAATGAGGAATGTTCTTTTTAATACAAGAGAATAGTTTTGAGGAAAATAAGCGAAGAATTGTATCTCTGAGCAAGATCATAGAAGACAGGTAAACATTTGGTAGAGAAAAGCTTCTTCTACTTGAAGGGGTGATGGGGCGCAGAGTAATGCAATCATCAGCAATCATATTTAGATTCTTGGAAGGGGTTGAATGTCATGATGAATTTTAGAAAGTTTAGAAAATTCAGTGCTTAAAATATTAATCAACAATTAGGAAGCTATTCTGCTGTCTGTCTTCAACACACATTATAGCTCATAGCAGCAGATGTGAAATTCTTCCTATAAATCCACTGTCATATGTTTAATGTAGTCATCTTCGTTTTCCACATGATTTCTGGTTATTCAGTGGCTTACGTGAAGCAAATTGTAAAGTTCCTGTTTTTCGTGGCTGGTGATAGGTGACGTCATAACTGAATTGTTTCAAGCCTCAGCAGATATACAGAAGATTGAGTGGGAATAGAAATTTGCAACACTTTCTTCTTTTTGGAGTAATTATCATCCCCATATTATTAAAGTCACAGGCAGGAATATAGCACCTTGTACAGTCTTTATACCTCTTGTATCTGTTCTTGTATCTAATAGATCTGTCTTAGGATAATCAATTCAACATCCTTTACTACAGTTACAGCTGCTTCTTAAAAATATTAGCCTCATCAGATGA